>NC_071618.1:32175712-33377259 GCF_014839835.1 Dryobates pubescens
ATTTACTAGAGATTTTCTTTTTTAATCTATTGCAAGTAGCAAAGAAAAAAAGAGATTTAAATATTTGTGATTATGCCTCTGACTATTTGCATCTATAAAGGTTTAATCTTGTACTCCTTCCAGTTAATTGAAAATCCATTTCTGAAGCATATTTTATTTGTACTCTGCTGCAACCACACTAATACATGGCAAAGGTGTAATGCATAAGGCAAATATCTGTACAGGCTTCATTTCAAAGAGCTAGTGTAGGTTTCGAGTCACACTGAAACTGTTGATCACTGCACACTCTCAAATCAAAAATGTTAGAGATGTGGTCTTGACCTCTAATCTGTGGTCATTAGACTAGATTTTCCTTCTATCCTTAGAATTTCTAATCACACTAGTAAAACAGGTGGATGGAATGAAACAAAATAATAGTTTATTACACAGATGAACTTTTCTTGAGAAAACGGCAATGTGGAGGCTACCTCACTCACTGTCTTTTGACAGGGATTCCTACTGAACTCGCTATCATGGAAGGATATCTGGAAGACAAAAATCTTCCATTCTGTCCCTCTAGTGATGATTTCTAGTAAAGCCTCCTAAAGCAGGGGCCACATCTGGATCGGACTTGATGATCTCTGAAGTCTTTTCCAACTTTGTTGATTCTGTGATTTGCTTATTCCAGCTAACCAATGAATTCCCAAACACCAAGGAAATTATAAACTGGATATTTATAATATTATATTAATAAGCTTATTGCAATGCAATAAAAATGAAAAAATATATAGCATGTGAGACATAGAAAAAGATATGGCAGTAAGCTTGGTGTTACCAAAGTGTTCTGTATACTGTAGGTACATATAAGTGCCAGAACATATTTTATGATGTGTAGTTTCATTTTTGGTTGCAAAGCATCAGTTCCCTCCCAAAACTCTCACTATTTTGCACAACACCTATATTCTTATAGTTGAAACTGAGTCTTGATAATTGTTGGCATATTTCCAGTACTGTTCTGTACATATACTCGCAGTACCCAGATTAGCCTTCTGTGCCACTAAATAAAATAAAATGTGAATATATTTTAACACAAACATTGCAGATTTGGATAACTTTGGTGAATTAAATGTAATAGAATTGACATAGTTCATATGTAGGGTTTTTTGTTTGTTTGTTTGATAAAATGACAGTAAGGATTAAGAATAATGTATTTTTTATATGTATAATGTATTTTTTATATGTAATCTACTGAAATCAATGCTGCATTGCCAGAATAGTTCATGCAAATAGTTCATAACATTAATTAATTATGAAAATATATGTAAATTCGGAACAGCTATTTTATTAATATTAAAATTACTCTACATACACCTTCATTGGACTATGCAACACATTCCAGGGTTAAGTCACAAAGCTTTTTAGATGCATGTGTCCTGTCTTTGGTGGATATTGACCTCCTTCATGCCACCTCTCAGCTGCTGTATGGTCTGGTCAGTTTGTAAGACATTTGTTATCAAGTTGCTATCTTCCATATCCATATTTGTGACTGTCAGATACCAGGCATGCTGCCTGACTTTAATCAAATCATCACCATTAAGCACGAGAATAATTAATGATTCAAATCACAGCAGTTACCAATCCTTAACAGCTAAACTGAGAAACATTTTCCTACCATTTGGACAGTCTATTAAAAAAAAAATAAAATATTTAAATTGTAGGTGATTCATGGTTCAGACTAATTCCACTTACTACATTATCAACTGTAGAATGCTGGAACATTACTCTGCCTTAAGATTGTAGACTTTCTTACCTAAAGTCATGTTAAAAGAAATGAAATTATTTATTAGAAAATATAAAATTGATAATGGGCACCCAAACAGCAAATATGGTAGAAACAAAATTTAAAGTATGCATCATTTTCTTAAAGTAAGATCCAATTACAAAGTTTTCTCCTCTTTTCTCTGTACACAAGTGATGGATTCTGAATACTTGCCCAATTCCATTATGAAAATTCCCCTGGGCTGCAATTACAGACTTTTGGTAAATAAGGTTTACTTCTGTACTGCATCCCTTTCTTGACATTCTATTAATAACTTCCTATTCTAAAATAAAATTTCTTTTATTTATTTAGTGTCTTTGATACCACCTCAGGTTGTGTATTGTCCTAACCAATTTAGAAATTCTCAGAGCCCTGTGGTAGGCTAACACAGTCTCAAGCTGTGCCAGGGGATGTTCAGACTGTATGTTAGGAAGAAATTCTACACAGAGAGAGTGATTGCCCATTGGAATGTGTTGCGCAGGGTGGTGGTGGAGGCACCATCATTGGAGGTGTTTAGAAGGAGACTTGATAGGGTACTTGGTTGCATGGTTTAGTTGATTAGATGGTGTTGGTTGATGGGTTGGACGCGATGATCTTGAAGGTCTCTTCCAACCTGGTCTATTCTATTCTATTCTATTCTATTCTATTCTATTCTATTCTATTCTATTCTCTCTCATATCATAAACACTTTCCTTTCCGGACAGGCAGTGAGCTACTCTCATTTTAAACCCTCTCTATATACAGAGTTCTGTGGACCATATGAGTTGAAAAGCATACTTGAATTTAACATGGAAATGGAATTGCTGAATACTGCTGATGCTAACTGTTGGCCAAGTCCAGATGAAAAATAATTATTAAAAAAATTATATATATATATATATATATATATGCTTCAAAACAGTCAGGAACCAATCCTTGCCCCAGCGCTCATGTGGAAATGACTGTCTTTCATCAACAATGCTTAGACCATATTGTCACAGAAGCTGGATGCATTAGCAATTAGTTGACCCAAGCTTTGTTCAGGAGGAGACTTGATAGGGTGCTTGGTTGCATGGTTTAGTTGATTAGGTTGGATGATAGGTTGGACATGATGATCTTGAAGGTCTCTTCCAACCCGGTCTATTCTATTCTATTCTATTCTATTCTATTCTATTCTATTCTATTCTATTCTATTCTATTCTATTCTATTCTTTGGGTCCAGATGAAGCCCACACATCCACAAGACACTATTATGTGTTAGTTTTTTAATGTAAAATGCATGTATTGATAAAAATGTAGTTTAAAAAAGTGACATTTTTATGGTATAAACTGAGATACTTTTGGGAGACTGTGTTGCACTAAGGGAGCCAAACCCTGTTCCCATTGTGCTTCCCCCTGCAAATTATCCCTAGCAGTGGATATATTCTGATCAGAGCCCTGATCATGTTTGTTTGAGCTCTTGTTGACTGGAGCAAAATTGTGCTCATCAATTATGTTAACACTGCCTGAGTACTGTGGATGAACAGTGCTTGAACTTCCACAATGTTTTTTTCAGAATTATAGATGTAGCCAGAAGCAGTAGATACTGTTATCGTCATCATCATCATCATCATCATTATTATTATTATTATTTTCAGAGATCAATATTTGAAGAATATTAAATAGTCATTATTTTAATATAATGATGCCACACCAATTTTAGTAGATTAACATGATTTGTTAGACAATAATATCTTAAGAACAAATTTATGTCAGGTGTAGTTTCCATGCAGTGTAATACAGCTAGACAAGTTCTTATTTGGTATGTAAGTGTTTAAACCTTTCACTTTATGAAGTAATTTACTGGGAAAAGTATTCATCCTCAGTTGAGTGTACTAGCCATTAAACACTCTAATGAGTGCTTTGCAGTAAATGCCTCTCATCGACTTCTATATGAAGTATGACACATTAAAACCATAATTAAATATCAACTGAGTATATTGTCTTTGTTTCAGGCTTGTCTTTTTGCCCATTTAAGGTTAGAGTCACAGCCACTGAACTGTAAACAAAAGTGGGAATCAGGCCAAGAAACCCCATCTGCATTGGGACATATGTGTCTAAGTCTGTCTAGCCTTGTAGTCATCTGAAGAACATTTAACCTACATTAAGAAAGATTAAACTGAGTCATCCTCTGGTGGCCAAACCTTACTATGTCTATAACAAAAAGAAGTAAACAGATGACCAAGATGCCCTGGATTTCATTTGAACATCTACAAAATGCATATATCTCTGGACTACCTTTATTGAAAATTTAGAAACTTTAGGTAGCTTGGATTTCCTCTCTGCCAAACTAGGTGCACTAGATTTCATGCGAAATACCTTGATTCTAATGCTGCATTCTGGTCTCACGTGCTTTCTGCAAGATGACCATGAATTGACCCTTAATACTGAATTTAAATGTGCTAGACTTATTTACAATCATCTTTAAATAAAATAATAATTTTTAAAAATGGTTCAAAAAACAATTAACATAAATTAAAACATAAATGTTAAACAGCCAGCTCTTAAGAAAATTCTAATCAGACACCTACCGACTCAAGATCTAATCCTGCTGCCATTGAAGGCAGGTCATACATTATTTTAATTTCTTCTATCTAGCTTGCTAGTTTCTAGTTCATGTAATAGTATATATCACTGAATCATCTAAGTGTCATTGAGGAAATAGTAACTGCTCTAACAACTGGTTAGTGACCCATTTTTCCCCCTCTATTTCCCTTAAGGCAGTCAGATCTAGGAGTATATTTTTATTTATTATATTTTAAACTACAGCTTATCTCTTTGGTTTTGTTGTCTCCTGTTTTATCTCCTCTTCCATTCCCAAGCACCTTCTTTGCTAATATTTGGAGAAGTTTATATTTTAATTGAATGGATGTTAAGTTTATTTTAGTCTAGTCAGGTGAAGATTTTGTTCTGTTGTTGAGAAAGTACTGCATCACAATTGTTGTTAGCTTTCCCACTATTATCAGATTTGCAGCTCCTACAGAAAACAGTTCTAAATTCAAGTCATAACTATGAGGGCTGACATACTTTATCTGATATCTCAGATCACAGTCACAGAAACATTCAGATTGGAAGAGACCCTCATGATCATCATGTCCAACCAATAACCTTACTCTACAAAATTCACCCCTAAATCATATCCCCAAGCACCATATCTAAATGACCTTTGAACACATCCGGGGTTGATAACTGAACCACTGAACCACCTCCCTGGGCAGCTTATTCCAATGTTTGACCACTCTTTCTGTGATTCCCCCCCACACACAATGTGTGGTTTAAACCTATTCTGTTGCAGCTTGAGGCCATTCCTTCATGTTCTGTCACTAATTACCTGTGAGAAGAGACCAGCACCAACCTCTCCACAATGGCCTTTCAGGTAGTTGCAGAGAACAATGAGGTCTCCCTTCAGCCTCCTCTATTTCAAACTAAACAGCCCCAGCTCCTTCAGTTGCTTTTCGTAAGATTTATTCTCCATGCCCTTCACCAGCTTTGTTGCCCTTCTCCTCTGCACTCTCTCCAGCACCTCCACATCTCTCTTGTATTCAGGTGCCCAAAACTGAACACAATACTCAATGTATGGCCTCACCAATGCTGAGTACAAAGGGACAATCATCTCCCTGCTCCTGCTAGACACAGCATTTATAACACAGACCAGGATGCCATTGGCTTTCTTAGCCACCTGGGCGCTTGCTGGCTCATGTTCAGTCGCTTGTCAATTAGAACTCCCAGGTCCCTTTCTGCTAGACAGGTTTCCAGCTGCACTTCCCAAGGCTTCCAGATACTACAGATTAAGAGCTTAATTTTGAATGTGGCTCATACATGGCGAGTCTTTCAGGAGTTATCACATTAAGCAGTGTTCCAGCAGAAGAGGGTGGTGATTTTCACTTAAAAAGAAATTATACACACACACACACATCTCTCTCTCTCTCTCTCTCTATATATATATATATATAAAACTATGTACCTACATTCTGAATTATTTTTATTAGTATTTTATTAGTACTAGTAGTATTTTATTATTATTTTATTAGTATTATTATGATATTGATAACACAAAGTCAGATACTAACAATATTCCAGGACAATGGCAAATTGTGATGATCTATCACTACTGCAATGGGATGGAAAGGTATTTTTTATTAGTCATTAATAGAAGGGATTATTAATTCTCAGTAAGGCCTCAACCAGCACTCTTGAGTGAAAGTAAATAGGAAATTAAAGAAAAAAGGTAGCTTAACTGAAATCCACATTCTTAAGACATTTTATTAACAAATTGAGTATAATGTAACAGGTGGGAGATAACACATACCAGCAAAGTTGAAAAGGACAAAATAACTATAAAAAGAAAAAAAAATCAGGTTAGTTTAAGGAGACTAAAACAAATAGGCTGCTCAACTACCACAATACATGAATTTTTCATGTACTAATTAAGATCAGTGGCACCTTGAGTCTCCTGCTTACGTACATTGTAATATCCACAGCATAATTTAGATTCTCACAGCTGTTACCAAAATTCAGTCTTAGTCCATTACTTTAATTAATCTATGCTCATTATCAGGGTTGCAGTCTTTCTGTGAACAGAAAGTCAAAGGAGAAGATGTATCAGTAGTAAAGTAGAGCAATTTGCAGGAAAAGGAGACATTAAATATTTTCTACCCTAGTGCAGTTATTTGATCTGTAACAATAACAATGACATCTCTAAATACCACCTAGAAATAAATACTTGAAGACTTGCAAATGTGGTGCATAACAGAAAATATCATTCACACTAACCAGCTGCTTTCTCATTTCATAACAAATTAAGAGGTGTTACCTAGAACATATGGGTTTATGACAATCTAAATACTTCCAAGATTATTAATAAATACTACTTGTTAGAAAAGATATATGTAATTAGACCAAATTTTTGGTGGTTTTTTTTAAAGTGGGAATAAAAGGCAACTCTACAGACGTGGCTTGAAATCAGTACATTTGGTTGAAGAAAGATAGCACAATCTACTTGATATAGGGGCTGCAGTTTTCTCCTTTTTTATTCCTCTTCCTCTCTCTGTGTATTTGTATAGCTATGTAAGATACATAGCATGAAAATATGTGCTGTCTATGACTGTTTTATTACAGTGAAAATATGTACTTTACCATCAATATATCATAACCAAAATCTACCACAGGACTGCTTCTCAGCCTTTTGGTTAAGATCAAGTGTAGTGTAGGGAAATTTGTAAAAGGAATATTTAGTAATTGCAAGCACATTAGGCCACACCTTGAGTACTGTGTCCCATTCTGGGCCCCTCAATTTAGGAAAGATGTTGACTTGCTGGAGCATGTCCAGAGAAGGGCAACAAAGTTGGTGTGGGATTTGGAACACAAGCCCTATGAAGTGAGGCTGAGGGAACTGGGGTTGCTTAGCCTGGAGAAGAGGAGGCTCAGGGGAGACCTTATTACTCTCTACAACTACCTGAAGGGAGGTTGTAGACAGGCAGGGGCTGGTCTCTTCTCCCAGGCAACCAGCACCAGTAGAAGAGGACACAGTCTCAAGCTGCACCAGGGGAGGTTTAGACTGGACGTTAGGAAGAAATTCCTCAGAGAGAGAATGATTGCCCATTGGAATGTGCTGCCCGGGGAGGTGGTGGAGTCGCCATCATTGGAGGTGTTTAGGTGAAGGCTTGATGGGGTGCTTGGTGCCATGGTTTAGTTGATTAGATGGTGTTGGATGATGGGTTGGACGCGATGATCTTGAAGGTCTATTCCAACCTATTCTATTCTATTCTATTCTATTCTATTCTATTCTATTCTATTCTATTCTATTCTATTCTAATACAATGAAAATTACTTGTAGGGCACACTCAGGTGGGAGGGAAAAAAAAAAAAAAGAAAAAAAAAATCTATTTACCTGTGGTCATCTTCTATGAAGTGACAAATGGTGGCTACATCTCTTCAATAGGCAAGTAGTTGCAAAAAGTACAGACTTAAGCATTCACATTGTCTGTCTCTTAAGACAATATTATGTAGCGGACATGTTTTACTGTATTGGTTATTTTGTCAAATAGGCAAGCAAACAAAGCTCTGATGAGTTCATTCATTCCCTGTTAAAACAATAATGAATACAACCTTTAAGGAGTGGTAATTTTCTTTCCAAATATATCCTATACCTGCTACTCTTTTGTCTAAAGTATTTTTAATTCTTTCCCTCTGACTACATGAAGGCAGTTTAAAAGTGGATTAGAATGTGATGGATAGCTTCCTGCCTGGTTGACAGATAGATAAACATAAACCAGAAATGCACTCAGGTGGCCAAGAAGGTGAACAGCATCCTGGCCTGTATCAGGAATATTGTGGCCAGAGGGAGCAGAGAAGTGATCTCCTCCCTGGTGAGGCCACACCTCAAAATCTGTATTCAGTTTTGGGCCCCTCACTACAAGAAGGACACTGAGTTGCTGAAGTGTGTTGAGAGAAGAGCAACAAAGCTGATGAGGAGTCTAGACAGCAGGTCTTATAAAGTGAGACTGAGGGAACTGAGAGAAGGATGAAGGGAGACATCATTGCTCTCTACAATTACCTGAAAGGAGGTTGTAATGAGATGGCTGTTGGTCTCTTCTCCCTAATATCAAGTGAAAAAAATGAGACAAAATGGTCTGAAATTGTGCCAGGGGAGGTGTAGATGGGATATTAGGGAAAATTTCTTTACTGAAATAGTGGTCAAACATTGGAATAGGTTGTCCTGGGAGGTAGTGGAGTCACTGTCCCTGGAGGTGTTCAGAAAAAGTTTAGACACAGCACGTCAGGACATGGTTTAATGGACATGGTGGTTTCAGGTAGATGGCTGGACTTGATGACCTTAGAGGTCTTTTCCAACTGAAACTATTCAATGAGTCTATGATTAGAATCTGGTCTGTTTAAAATTGCTAATTGTTATGGTGGAGGAGCTAAGTGTTGCTCTCTGAAGGATTAATTCTTGAACTGCATTAAGTGATATGTTGAATAGATTGGTATATTTAATATGTCTTTTGATCTCTATGGATGACTACTGAAATTGTAATGGGGTAATACTGTGAAAACAAATCTAATGTGGTTACATAACAAGTAATCAATATTTTTAAGAATGAGAGCTACTGATCTAGATCAATCTGTTCAATATCAATAATTGCTTTATTAGGCATCATTATGAAATGTTTACAAATCCTCAGAGTAAAGGACCAAAGAAATGGTAACTAAAAATAATGCTGATGTTACGAATTATCCTGTAAAGATGTTATCTTCAGCATGTCACACGCATGAGAAAAAACCAAAACAAAACAACAAAGCAGGAGCAGGGAGGTCATACTCCCCCTGTACGCTGCACTGGTTAGGCCACACCTTGAGTACTGTGTCCAGTTCTGGGCCCCTCAGTTTAAGAAGGATGTTGACTTGCTGGAACTTTTCCAGAGAAGGGCAACAAAGTTGGTGAGGGGTTTGGAACATAAGCCCTTTGAGGAGAGGCTGAGGGAGCTGGGGTTGATTAGCCTGGAGAAGAGAAGGCTCAGGGGTGACCTTATTGCTCTCTACAACTACCTTAAGGGTGGTTGTAGACAGGTTGGTCTCTTCTCCCAGGCAGCCAGCACCAGAACAAGAGGACACAGTCTCAGGCTGTGCCAGGGGAGGTTTGGGCAGGATGCTAGGAAGAAGTTCTATACAGAGAGAGTGATTGCCCAATGTGCTGCCCGAGGAGGTGGTGGAGTCACCATCATTGGAGGTGTTCAGGAGGAGACTTGATGGGGTGCTTGGTGCCATGGTTTAATTGATTAGGTGGGCTGGATTGGTTGATAGGTTGGATGTGATGATCTTGAAGGTCTCTTCCAACCTGGTCCTATTCTATTCTATTCTATTCTATTCTATTCTATTCTATTCTATTCTATTCTATTCTATTCTATTCTATTCTATTCTAAAACACACAAACAAAAACAAAAATACAAATCCAACCAACCAAAGAGAAAAATACAGGAGGAAAAGGCTTCCATAGGAGATAAAATTTTGAAAAATACAGGAATGATTTCTGATGGTGGAACCCTCAGGTTGTGTGCCCACTATCAGTTCCTTGAAGTGACCAGATTTTAAACTGCCACACAGCATTTAAAGCATCCAGACACTTTTTTTTCTTGGATTAATAGTGCATAGTTTAAAAAGTAGTTAATAATTCAAGTGCTCCTGCTGACTTGGTCACTGCTCAGATCATAGATTTAATGTTTGTTGTTGTTGTTGTTGTTGTTGTTTAGCTGAGGACATAAACCATGCTTCATCCCAGTAAATATGATTTTTCCATTAGTAGTACAAGGCCATAGACTTTGCAGTGACCTGACTCTACAGTGTCTCAGCACTTGTCTGAGCTTGTCCTGTCCTGGCTGGTTTTAGGTAATCAGTAGAGCCAGTGGACTTCAGAGAGCAATTAATCTCACTCTAAAGTAGACATTTACATTTGACCAGCAGATTTGTCGTTTCTTTAATTATATTATTACAGATTTTCCACATGTACTATAAATGTGTCCCACTGCTCCCTTTCTAATTTGGCAGCCTGCCTGGGCCAATTGTCCTTGTGACAGTATAACATACCCAGTGTTGGGAGACAGAGAACATCTAAATCCTTCCTAAGCAGTCCTTGATCTTTCCTGATAAAAAAATAGAGAGAAATTGTAGGGCACTTGAATGTAATCTGAGCTCAATCTACCTAAAAAGACTACCTAAAAAGACAGTTATGAATAAATCCAAGTCTGTCAAATGTCAGTTTTTAGTCTTCTGGAATTTGCCAACTCAGGTAAGCATAGATATGATCAGAAGGAATAGGAACACTTGCCTGAGCATAAAGTTTTAATATATCTTTAAAAATATCTCCAAGATACACTGAATTTTTGATATGTAACATCCATCTTTCTATAAATTGTTGTGATCTAAAAATGTTTATGTTCTGAAAAAATAAAAATAATAAATAAATTGTAATATTTCATGTTTATAAGTCCCTTACCAAAAAAAAAAAAAAGAAAAAAATGAAAAATGAAAAAAAAGAAAAAAAGAAAATTAAAAGGTAAAAGCAAGGGAATTTAAAAGAAGTCAAAAAGAAGCATAAAATATAAAACCTGGTATCAGTTCTTAAGGTGGTTGTAAATTGTATAGACATAAATTAAGAAAGTTATAAACAGATTTTGCATGCACAATAACAGCGTTGGATATATCACTAACAGTGCTGGATAATCAGGTATTTATTTTTTCATGATAATTAACATTGCTTATTTCATAGAGCATAGTATCATAGTATCAGTCAGGGTTGGAAGGGACCACAAGGATCATCTAGTTCCAACCCCCCTGCCATGGGCAGGAACACCCCACACTAGATCAGGATGGCCAGAGCCTCATCCAGGCTGGTCTTAAACACTTCCAGGGACAGCGCCCCAACCACCTCCCTGGACAACCCACTCCAGGGCTTCACCACTCTCATGGGGAAGAGCTTCCTCCTCACATCCAGCCTGAATCTCCCCACCTCCAGCTTCATTCCATTCCCCCTAGTCCTATCACTACCTGATAGTCTGAGAAGTCCCTCACCAGCTTTCTTGTAGGCCCCCTTCAGATACTGGAAGGCCACAATTAGCTCACCTCAGAGCCTTCTCTTCTCCAGAGTGAACAGCCCCAACTCTTTCAGTCTGTCCTCATAGGAGAGGTGCTCCGGCCCTCTGATCATCCTTGTGGCCCTTCTCTGGACACCTTCCAGCACGTCCATATCCCTCTTGTAATAGGGGCTCCAGAACTGGACACAGTACTCCAGGTGGGGTCTCACCAGAGCTGAGTAGAGGGGGAGAATCACTTCCCTTGACCTGCTGGCCACACTTCTCTTGATGCAGCCCAGGATCTGATTGACTTTCTGGGCTGCAAGTGCACACTGAGAGCTCATGTTGAGCTTCTCATCCACCAGCACCAAGTCTCTCTCCTCCGGGCTGCTTCCCAGCCAGTCACTGCCCAGCCTGGATTTGTGCCTGGGATTGCCTCGACCCAGATGCAGGCCCCTGCACTTGGTCTTGTTGAACCTCATGAGGTTGGCTTGTGCCCACCTCTCCAGCCTGCTGAGGTCCCTCTGGATGGCATCCCTTCCCTCCAGCATGTCTGCTGCACCACACAGCTTGGTATCATCAGTAAACTTGCTGAGGGTGCACTCAATGACACTGTCCATTGTACCAACAAAGATGTTGAACAAGATGGGTCCCAGCATAATCCTGAGCTCTCTAAAAATGAAGAACAAGACATTGATACAAAAGTCTATTATATATATAATAAATATAATAGTATATATCTATAAAAACTATATTTTATAATATATAATATATTTATAATAACATAATCTCAAATATACAATAGATTTTTTTTTGGGGGGGGGTGTTGTCTTTTACTTGGTTCAGTTTTGTTTGTTTGTTTTGTTCTTAAAGGATATAATCACTAAAAGAGATGCCATGCTTGTACTGAGCACCATCATCTTCCAATATATCAGTAGGAAAAGGAAGAATTGTGAAAGTGTGGGCTCCCTGCTGAACAAGGAGGCAGCCCTGATAACTGAGGATGTAGAGAAAGCAGAGTTGCTAAATACCTTCTTTGCTTCAGTCTTTACCCTTAAAACTGAACTCCCCTGTGAATTCCAGACCCTGGATGAAGGAGGAGATGACTGGGGGAGGGAGGACTCTCCACTACTCAATGAAGACTCGGTTAGGGACCAGTTACATAAACTGAACACCCATAAGTCCATGGGGCCTGATAAGATGCACCCAAGAGTGCTGAGAGAGCTCACTGATGTTGTCACTCTACCACTCTTCATCATTTTTGCAAAATTGTGGCAAACAGGAGAGGTGCCTGAGGACTGGAGGAAAGCCAATGTCACAATCTTCAAAAAGAGCAAGAAAGAGGTTCCAGGAAAATACAGACCAGTCAGCCTCACCTCCACCCCCAGAAAAACAATGGAACAGCTCATTCTGGTGGTTATCTCTAGGCATTTGGAAGAGAAGGTAATTATCAGGAGTAGTCAGCATGGATTTACCAAGGGGAAATCGGGGAAATCATGCTTGACTACTCTGATAGCCTTCTATGACGTTGTAATAGAATGGGTAGATTCAGGGAGACCAGTGGAAGTAATTACCTTGACCTTAGCAAGGCTTTTGACACTGTCTCCCATAACATCCTTGTGAGTAAGCTCTGGAGGTGTGGGATAGAAGAACAGATAGTGAGAATGATTAGGAACTGGTTACACAATAGAGTTCAAAGAGTGGTGATCAATGGTGCCATGTCCAGCTGGAGATCTGTAACTAATAGAGTTCCCCAGGGATCAGTCAGTCCTGTTCAAAATCTTTATCAATGACATTGATGAGAGAATGTCTGCTCAGTAAGTTTTCTGATAATATGAAACTGAGAGGCTTGGCTGATACACCTGAAGGCTGTGTGGTCATTCAGTGACACTGGAGAGCTGGGCAAAGAGGAACCTAATGAGGTTCAGCAAGGATAAATGCAGAGTCCTTCATCTGGGAAGGTGTAATAAACTCCACCAGTACAAGTTAGGAGGTGATCTGCTGGAGAGCAGCCCTGTGGAGAAGGATCTGGGAGTCCTGATGGACAAGAAGTTATCCATGGGCAACAACGTGCCCTTGTGGCCAAGGCCAATGGGATCCTGAGGTGCATTAAGAAGAGTGTGTCCAGCAGATCAAGGGAGGTTCTCCTACCCCTCTACTCTGCCCTGGTGAGGCCACACCTGGAATATTGTGTCTAGTTTTGGGTTCCCCAGTTCAAAAGGGACAGGGATCTGCTGGAGAGAGTCCAACAAAGAGCTACCAGGATGATTGAGGGAGTGGAGCGTGTGCCCTGTGAAGACAGGCTGAGAGACCTGGTACTGTTTAGCCTGGAGAAGAGAAGACTGAGATGGGATTTAATAAATATTTATAAATATCAGAGGGCTGGGTTTCAAGAGGGAGGGGACAGGCTCTTCTCACTCACACCCTTTGACAGGACAAGGGATAATGGATATAAACTACAGCACAGGAGGTTCCACCTCAACATGAGGAGGAACTTCTTCACTGTGAGGGTCACAGAGCACTGGAACAGGCTCCCCAGAGAGGTTGTGGAGTCTCCTTCTCTGGAGATTTTCAAGACCTATCTGGATGTGTTCCTGTACAACCTGTGCTGGATCCTATGGTCCTGCTCTGGCAGGGGTGTTGGACTCAATCTTTGGAGGTCACTTCCAACCCCTAACATCTTGTGATCCTGATGTGAAAGCTTTGCTTAGCAAAGTGCTCAACAAGGCATGTTTTCATTTTTTTGTAGACATGAAGACAAAAAGATGCAAAGCCTGAAGCCATTACAAGAGTCAAGTTAGAAACATTAGACTACAAAACACTCATACATTATTAAGTATCTCATCTGTGGCATCTAAATACTTCTTAATTCTCCTTTCCACTGAAATAATAGTTTAATTGTTAATCATTATAAGGGACAATAAATCTAAAATAAATAAATAAATGAGAGCAAAATCCAACCATTTGTGGATACAGGAATTTTAAAGAAAAGCTCACATATTCATTAAATTCTTTGCTGTTTTTGAGTAAACTCTAGAGTATGCTAATATTTTGGGGGTCTAGTTTGTGTATACCACATGTTTAGGGTCTTAGTTTTGGTATAATATATTAAAAGGTGTTTGGGCTTTCAATATATACGGAAGAAGTGTGAAGAGACAGAAGGTAGAAGACAGACGTGCTGTAGCTTGCATATTTACACCATGAGGGAGAGATATTGGAGTGAGTCTTAGACAATGTAATTTCTTGACTTTCAGATATTACCATATACACACTCTCCTTGTGATTTGCATTCATCTCATGGTTTGTAATGAATAAGCTTTTTGGCCACCTGTCTGTTTAGCACTTGTGAGCAATGACATTTCTGTTTTGGGTGTAAAAGAAGGACTGCACCAACTGAGATTCAGTTTTTCTCCATCATCACTTGGCACACCACCAAGTATCACAGTATCACAGTATCACAGTATAACTAAGGTTGGAAGAGACCCCAAGGATCATCAAGTCCAACCTGTCCCAACAGACCTCACGACTAGACCATGGCACCAAGTGCCACGTCCAATCTCCCCTTGAACACCTCCAGGGATGGCAACTCCACCACCTCCCTGGGCAGCCCATTCCAATGGCGAATGACTCGCTCAGTGAAGAACTTTTTCCTCACCTCGAGTCTAAACCTCCCCTGGCACAGCTTGAGACTGTGTCCCCTTGTTCTAGTGCTGGTTGCCTGGGAGAAGAGACCAACCCCTTCCTGTCTACAACCACCTTTCAGGTAGTTGTAGAGGGCAATGAGGTCACCCCTGATCCTTCTCTTCCCCAGGCTAAACAATCCCAGCTCCCTCAGCCTCTCCTCGTAGGGCTTGTGCTCAAGGCCTCTCACCAGCCTTGTTGCCCTTCTCTGGACATGTTCAAGTGTTTCAATGTCCTTCTTAAACTGAGGGGCCCAGAACTGGACACAGGACTCAAGGTGTGGCCTGACCAATGCAGAGTCCAGGGGCACAATGACCTCCCTGCTCCTGCTGGCCACACTATTCCTAATACAGGCCAGGATGCCATTGGCCCTCTTGTTATTGTAACCTCCATTCTTTCTCAACAACTCAGCTGTCACAGCCTGCCCCTTTGCCACCCCACCCACCCCATTTCCACCCCTTTTCCCCTCAAACCCACAGCACCTGGGCTCTGCTGGAGTCTCCTCCCACCCCAGGTGTGGCCACTTGGCCCTCCCCACCCACTCCCCTATTTAATCCCCACCAGGAAGGGCAGCAGCCCTAAGCTGAGCCCATCTGGGCTGAGGATCCTCCTCTCATCACCGGTGAGTGCCCCCATGGTGCACACTGGGTGTTGGTGGTGGTGACTACAAAGGCCGGGGGGCCTGCTGGCCCCCCGGTTGTTAGGGCCAACATTGCTGACTACTCCAATACCATCCATGGGTGCTGGCTGGGGCTCCTCACTGGGGCTGAGCTCCTCTGGATGCTGTCTTGGCTGGTGAGGGTCTTGCCCCAGGCTCTGGGATGGCTGCAGGAATGGTGGTGGTGGAGCAGGAGCTGCTTAGGCGGGGGGGGGGGGGGGGGGGGGGGGGGGGGGGAGGGGGGAGCATGATGTTAGAGGGAGCAGGAGCTGCCTTGGGAAGGTGGAGGGGGGTGGGGGAAGGAGGCAGGGGGGTTAAGCTAGATGACCTTCAGAGGTCCACCCCCCTTGCCATGGGCAGGAACACCTTCCACCAGACCAAGACAGCATCTTTAAGCGCTTTTTGTTTTTTCATTGTACACAGAACTCAAAACATAATACAGTGCCTGTGATGAACTGGTGGGGTTTGGACTGGAAGCTACCTTGTTTTGAAAACAAGGTGGTCTCTGTGTTGAGATAAGAAATTAAATGATTCCATGGAATTCATGAGTGAGCAAAAACTGTTGGCATAAGAACCATTGCAAATCCCACCAAGTCTGTGGAAAGGGTTTGGCTACTGCAGTGCTATTGCTCAGCAAAAGTTAGTCTCTGTCTGAAGTGTAGGTAGTGGAAATACTGAAGTAAGTTCATAACTCAAAGAGAAGTTGTCTTACCCATGTATTATATTATGTCTCTCTCCTCTCTTTGTCCTCTCATATCTTCACTGGGTAGAGCCACAGAATCAATGAAGTTTGCTGCTTCATTGACACCACCCTTATTCTTCTAGTTTGCATTTTTAGTTAGATAATTTCATCAATATATTAGTGTTGATTTACTCAATGTAGATAAACATTGAAATCTTATTCATTTTGGCAAGATAGCTATTTTGTGTCAAGGTCCTGAGAAACTTACTGGCCTTGCTGCACCTGCTCACACCTCGTGGGGCTCCCTGCATCTTGTCTATATCCCAGGACTCCATTTCAGCTCACCAGGGCTGTCAGCCTCTATCCCAGCCACACCACAGTAGGACCAGTCTCCAGCTCCTGCAGCCCTGTCCTGCTCAGTTGTCAGCCCTTCTGAACTAGGCCCACCTATGGGCCCATATGCTGGCTTGGTTTTGGCTTGTACTCATTTCCAGGGAGGTAACTGATGTCCAGGGCTATGATTGTCCTTGGTGCTTCCTGACTGCCCTGACCTTATTAACCCAGTCCACAGGGAACAGCTGTTCAGCGTGGTTTTCTGTCAATAGTTACTTTGATATTAACCAGGTTCATATATGGATTAACTTGGGATACTCTCCAGCAATGAACCATCCATGGTTTTGACATATTCCATTTGATTTAAGAACTTACCTCTGCACAAATCATCCTCTAGGTGCACCTGTGCTTCTGTAGAACAGCAAGGCTGGTAGCCAAAGTGGGTCAGTTATCAAGATACTGTCAGAAAATTATTTTTCTCATTTTCCTTAAACCCTTATGGACATGGAAACTGTTCTAAATATACCTGGTACCTATATTATTAGATGGAATCTCAGTATCTGTATATCACACAAAACCCCTCTTACAGGACACCTAAAAGTTGTCAGGTGCTGCAGTGCATCAAAATGAACAGACATTGTTAAGGAATTAAATGAATGTCAAGAGGAGATTCCAATGACACATAGTTCCAGCAATATACCTCTTGCTGGCTTCCCCCCTAAGTCTTCAAGCTTACAAGCAGTAAAAGCCACATGCCACACGGCAACAAGAACTGAATAGAGGAAATCCTAATAATTGCCATTGGCTTAGCTTCATTTGCTGCTTGTTCACTGCTACCAACTTCTGTCAAAACTTCTTTGAGTACAAATATATTCCTGTTGTTTGCTAGTTCACAAGAAAATGAGTGTGTTCCACCTTTTCTGTTCTATGTGTAAAATGTACAGTGATTCAGGGGATGCTGTGCAGTGTAGATACCACACAGCATGTGGTGAAGGTGCCTATTTCTGTGCTTTAAGCATCCCACATAAAACAGACAATAGAAAAGCCTCATCTGTAACTATGAGATAATGTGAATAAACTCAATAGGCAGCACTTAGTAAAAATACATCCTTGGAAATATAATGCAATATCCTAAGGTAATTGCATAAATGTGAGTCACCTAATACAATTATAACTTCATAGATGCCCTTTCAGAGGAAAAAAAATATTCATGCATGATTAAATAACAAACTTTGTATGAACATTTTCAGGATTTTTAGAATTGCATCACTTTTTTATTTCATCTTCCATCTGAAGAAGAAACTGAGCTTTATATAGTCTTATCTTCAGATTTTCATTTTCTGGGTAGTGTTAACATTCTGTCTTAAGGAAGCGGTGAAACAGAACTGATATCACTAGTCCATAAAAGTCTCTTTCCTTCTTCTTCAAAGACAGAGAACGTGGGTTCAGTGATGTAATTTTCAACAACATAATTCCTCATTATTCATGGCATTCTTGTCCTTTATAGAATGAGATTTCTTGGAAACTGGAAATAACTATCTAGAAGCAGAGTCTAGATAATTATCTGTTGTCTTAGAAATCAAGTTGGTGTAATGGATGAAACATCAATTACAGCAACTGGTGTCATCCACTGATGGAAAAAGTGAATCTTTGAAATTCCTGTCACAGCAAGCTCAGATCACTTCTCAGTCTTCCTGACCTGGCTTCTCTAGAAGGTAGGAAAAGCTTGTTTACAGGAGAAAATTATATATAAATACAAATATTAAAATAAAATCAGGTGCCTTAAAAGTAAGATGTTGAGTTGCTCGAACACGTCCATAGAAGGACAAGCAAGCTGGTGAGGGGTTTGGAGCACAAGCCCTGTGAGGAGCAGCTGAGGGAGCTGGGGTTGTTTAGCCTGGAGAAGAGGAGGCTCAGGGGAGACCTTATTGCTGTCTACAACTACCTGAAGCTTGGTTGTAGTCAGGTAGCGGTTGGTCTCTTCTCCCAGGCAACCTGTGACAGAAGAAGAGAACACAGTCTCAGGCTGCACCAGGGGAGCTCTAGGCTGGATGTTAGGAAGAAATTCTTTACAGAAAGAGTAACTGGCCATTGGATGGGCTGCCCAGGGAGGTGGTTGAGTCACCAACCCTGGATGTGTTTAAAGGTCGTTTGGATGTGGTGCTTGAGGATATGGTTTAGTGGTGAATCTTGTAGAGTAGGGTTATTGGTTGGACTTGGGGATCCTGGGAGACTTTTCCAACATGAATATTTCTGTGATTGCAGTGACCATGAAGAGACAGAATTTAAGATCCTCAGGGCAACTAGGAGGACATATTCCAAGATTATGACCCTGAACTTTAGGCATGCATGCTTTGATTGGACGTAGCACTTGGTGCCATGGTCTAGTTGTGAGGTCTGTTGGAACAGGTTGGACTTGATGATCCTTGGGGTCTCTTCCAACCTTAGTTACTGTGATACTGTGATCACCTCAGGGATCTGCTGGCCAAAGTACCATGGGACAAAGCCCTCGAAAGAAGAGGGGCCCAGAACTTTTGGTCAGTATTTAAGGATCACCTTCTCCATGCCTAGGAGCAAAGTGTACTGACAAAAAGGAAGGCAGGAAAGAATGCTAGGAGACCTGCCTGGATGAGCGAGGAGCTCTTGGATACACTGTCACACAAAAAGAAACTCTACAAAGAGTAGAAGAAAGGACAGCTAGAATGGGGGGGGCAGCAAGAGACCTGGTTGGAAAAGCTAAAGCTCAGTTAGAGTTAAATCTAGCCAGGGTGATCAAGGGGAACAGCAAAAAAATCTATAGGTATATTAATGGTAAAAAGAAGACTAGGGAAGGTGTGAGCCCCCTCAGAGAGGAAACAGGTGAACTGGTGACAAGTGACATGGAGAAGGCTGAGGTTCTCAATGACCTCAGTTTTCACTGGCAAGGGCTCCAGCCACACTCCCAAAATCACAGAAGATAATGGCAGGATCTGAAAGAAGGAACTGCCCATGGTGAGTGAAGATCAAGTTTGTGACCATCTGAAGAACCTGAAAGTGTTCAAGTCCATGGGATGTGATGTGGTACACCCATGGGTGCTGAGGGAACTGGCAGATGATGTTGCTAAAACTCTCTCTATTATATTCCAAAAGTCCTGGCAGTCTGGAGGAGTCCTCGTTGACTGGAAAAGGGGAAATATAACTCCCATTTTCAAAAAGGGAAAGAAGAATGACCCAGGGAACTATAGGCCAGTCAGTCTCACCTCTGTGCCCAGTAAGATCATGGAGCAGATCCTCCTGGAGGTGCTGCTTAGGAAGAATAATAACAAAGAGTAAAAGTGGAATAAGAAGGGAACAGAAAATAATAGTGTATATAACAAAATGAGGAGTAGTAGGTGGTAAGGTCAAAGACAAAATAAATTGCTATATAATATAGGGGTTTTTGAAATATCTTCAAACAAATAAAATATTATTGTGACAATTTAATCTACCCATAAGACATTGATTTTAAAGACCTGTGGCATACATACAATTTTGAAATATATTTGAATTACATGAAGTCTTAAATAGTGTAGACACTGTAATCACTCTTTTCAGTCTACCATGCACAACAGTAAAAGGAAGCATAAATGGATATGAGGGGAAGTGAGACTGGACCATTGTTATCATTGAGCCAGCAGTGTGCCCACGTGGCCAAGAAGGCCAATGGCATCCTGGCATGCATCAAGAATAGTGTGGCCAGCAGGAGCAAGGAAGTCATTGTGCCCCTGGACTCAGCACTCTTTAGGCCACACCTTGAGTACTGGGCCCCTCAGTTTAAGAAGGACATTGAGACTCTTGAACACCTCCAGAGAAGGGCAACAAGGCTGGTGAGAGGCTTGAGTATAAGCCCTGTGAGGAGAGGCTGAGGGAGATGGGATTGTTTAGCCTGGAGAAGAGGAGGCTCAGGGGAGACCTTATTTTTCTCTACAACTACCTGAAAGGAGGTTGTAGCCAGGAGGGGGTTGGTCTCTTCTCCCAGGCAACCAGCACCAGAACAAGAGGACATAGTCTCAAGCTGCACCAGGGGAAGTTTAGGCTTGAGGTGAGGAGAAAGTTCTTCACAGAGAGAGCTGTTAGCCATTGGAATGGGCTGCCCAGGGAGGTGGTGGAGTCACCGTCCCTGGAGGTGTTCAAAAAGGGATTGGACATGGCACTTGATGCCATGGTTTAGTAGTCATGAGGTGTTGGGTGACAGGTTGGACTTGATGATCTTTGAGGTCTTTTCCAACGTTCTTATTTCTATGATTCTGTGATCAACAAAAATGATTGGACGTGTTGTGTTCCTTACATGAGTCTGTAGTGGTATACAAATCCCCCTCTTGTAATATAAATATAATGGGGTACACTCCTAATTCTATATTAACTGCCACATTACGTTGGGGGGGAGGGGGGGATAGTTCTTGCCCTGAAGCTGTAGAACTGATGTATTATCCTGCTGAAAAGTAGTAAGATAAAAGACTTGCAGAAACTTTAAAATCTTTACTGAGTCATATTGACTAAACAAAGTAAAATTCTGAAAATTAATGAGCATTAACATGAACGAAGGACATTTTCTCTTAGGAAACAAGTGCTTACTTTTTATTCGCTACAAGTTGTACAGATATTTTGTTATTCATGAGACATAGATCCTTGCTGAGGCCCAAATTAATGACATGAGTTACAATATTATACATAAAAATGCATTATTTTATAGTATGACATTCAGAATCATGAGATTTCTGGAGTCCTTTTCTGACAGACAGATGAACCAGCCAATGAGTATTGAATATCATACTGGCATCATGTCCGCTATGTAAGGGAAGGGTTGGCAGGGTCAAGCATCAGCATTTTGAGCAGGTGGTTTTAGCATGGTGTGGGTGGCAGCAGGAGCAAGCAGGTGCACCAGTCCAGGCTGGGCTGGACCATTGTGATCGGTGCTGCATTTTGTATTGCTCACAGTATATACAATTTAATCAGTATTATTGTTCTTCCTGATTGTTGTTATTTCTTTGTGCTGCTCCACTAAACTCTCCTTATCTCAACCCACAGGGTTTTGCCTTTTTTACCTGATTTTCCTTTCCCTCCCAACAGCAGGTGGAAGGGAAGTTGGTGAGTGTCTTTGGATAAGTTAGAATTTGGCTGTGAGCTGGGGCTGAACCACAACACCTGGTACACAAAGATGTATTTCCAAATGAAGAATGATCATACTGCCAAAGTGCTCTAATCTTTAAGATGATGTCTGACATGATTTGCTTTTAAATACTGTTTTCAAATACATATTTTTCAGTTATACTGAAAAAATGTTATATAGTTATATTTGATATAGTTATACTTTATATTTGATAAAGTTATACTAACTGAAAAAAAAAGTAGGAAATGCAATCAGAGTAGATTGCATTTTTCCTAGTAATACAAGCATTGCACCTACATTTCTTATTCACAGTATCACAGTATAACTAAGGTTGGAAGAGACCTTGAGGATCATCGAGTCCAACCTGTCTCCACAGACCTCATGACTAGACCATGGCACCAAGTGCCACATCCAATCTCCTCTTGAACACCTCCAGGGATGGCGACTCCACTACCTCCCTGGGCAGCCCATTCCAATGGTGAACGACTCACTCGGTGAAGAACTTTCTCCTCACCTTGAGTCTAAACCTCCCCTGGCACAGCTTGAGACTGTGTCCCCTTGTTCTGATGCTGGTTGCCTGGGAGAAGAGACCAACCCCTTCCTGCTACAACCACCCTTCAGGTAGTCATAGAGGGCAATGACGTCTCCCCTGATCCCTCTCTTCTCCAGGCCAAACAATCCTATAACTTCCAGAAATGTTACTTACCATCTCGTTCCTCATGCCTCTGAATAGTTACATTTTAAAAAAATTGCAGAAAATGTTAAATTCTTGTCATGTATTCTCTTAACTTCTTTTAATAGGACATCCATTTGACATACAATGATTCTATCTATGAAAATATTTTTTATTTTCCCTGTATACATGTGAATTTTTTTTAAACTCTTTAAAAGACATAATCATCAGTCTGATAGTTTCTGATATTTTTTTTTTGTCAGGCTAAAAACATGCTAACATAATAAGAAAAATACATAAGAGGAAAAGCAGTGTGTAAATCACTGCTGTTCATATATTGTGGCAATTAACTTTTCTGATACAGAAACAAATGCTTATGTCTCTGTTAAATGTAATGAAATTATCTGTTGTTATTATTCATTAATGTTCTAACCATTTTCCCCTAAGAAATATTTAGTAATCTAAGAAGGAGCATATGTTTGTGCAAATTATGTTCTCCCTTAAGATTTTGTAAGAAGCTCATGATAATAAGCAATTATGCGGTACTTCTTTAGCTTAAACTTTTAGATTAATCACAGAAAGGTTTTGTGTATAACCTTATTGCCAAGAACATGCTTTAATGTGACAGGTTTATCCTCAATTAGGTTTTGCTAAAGAGTCTTCTTTGTACTATTATTCAGTTTTTGGTTTAGTACAAAGATAGTGTATTCGCTTTACGGATATATTAATCTAACAAATACTCTGAGCTTACTGCTTTTAGTGAATAATTAATTTGATAAAGCTGTTTTCTTCTGTTTGGTTTCTTTTTGTATGCACAGTCTAGCTTTTGATTATCAAGATGACAAGATAATACAATATCATCGTGGAAGCATTATAACCAACAGGTAAGCTCTACGCTGCACAATGAAGAAATGAGTCTTTTGAGTTTTATCTCATTGTTTGTAGATGTCAGCTAAACCCTTTTTAATGTCTTTTCTTGCAAATAATTTGCATGACTTAATGGTCCATGGCTTTAGGTTACGAATTCCCATCATCCATGCATTCATTTGAGGTTATCAAAATGTACCACCAAGGCAATATGTTGTAATATAAAATGACAAGCTCTGTACAAACACATGAACAGCAAATCTTTTATCTAATAATAGTGAAATAAGTAACAAAGGTATAAATGTCTTCATTTACAAAGGGACTAAGTACTATAACTAAAGATAGGTGAAATCTTGTGAAGACAACTGTTTAAATTACTGTATTCTCATAAAGTAACATGGGAGAACTAGAATGGGAATGTTCTTTGCAATAAAATAGATGGCATCACCACTTAAGCATTTTCTTTTTCTTTGATAATTGTAAATGATCTCACGTTGGCAGAGCATTCCCACTTGACTAGTTGGCACAAAGCAAAAGGAATTCCTACTGTCTGAAGCAAGGAGGAGTTTCCAATGGCTAGGTGTACTTTAACAGATAGTAGATCACTAGGAAAATATTCTTACCACTATAAGTTGATCACTGAATTCTCAGAAGACTGAGAGTTGTGAATAAGCTTTATCAGCTGAAGAGTTATGCTTTGTAGCAACTGATGCAATGTAGAGAAGGAAATGAAGTATTACAATACCAAAAGCAGCGGGCTATGACCTGCAGTCTCATAGAGGTTGCAGTAACATTGACACCAGTTAGAAAGGAAGATATTCCTCACCATAAGACAGTACAAGAACTCAGATAAAGATTTAGATGAGTATACAAAGAAAACATAACCTGTTTGAATACAGATTTATATAGATTATTACAATATAAAGTAGATAAACAAACATGAAGAATTACATTTCAATTGCTGATTCTGTGTATGTGTGGTCACAGTATGATGTTATTCATAATATAAACAATTAATAGAACATAATAAACCAGGTTGGAAGAGACCTTCAAGATCATTGCATCCAACCTATCAACTAATCCAACCCACCTCTAAAGGACACGGCTGCTCACTGAAGGCTTGAGCCCACAACTCTGAGATTAAGGGTCCAATGCGCTACCAACTGAGCTAACTGCACTCAAGGTGGTATTTGTTACTTTATAGTGTCTCTCTCAGATGTCTAAATCTTAGCTCATTGTTTCAGCTGCAGTTATAAAAAACACAGAAATATAATAGGTGTCAGAACATAAGTTACCTCGGCTATCTCAGGTACATGTCTTAAGGAACAATGATCAATTATTTAATGGATTTTTTTTTTTTTTTTTCTCCCACCAATAATGAAGATAATTTTACTTGGGCCACTTAATTCTACTGCTATGACATGCCTCTGATAACAAGAATAACCTTCCTGAATTGTTGCTTTCCTACGTCCAGTAGAGGAAGGAAGTTAGATAATTATTTCAGATGGATTAAGGGAGAAAGATGCAGTTCTTGGTTCTCAACTGTTGAGAGTTACAGTAAAAGTCTATTAGATGGTATAGTGATTATCTACTTTTTGTTTTGTCTGCTTTTTTAGTGCTAACTGAACAAAAAATGCCAAGAAGGAAAACAATCATTTCTCTTCTAAGAAGCTACCCAACTCAGTTTCTAGTGTTTGAGATTTATACTGGAGTTTTATCCAATAATTCAGCCAAAAGCAAATATATCCATAAAACTAACCTCACTCTCCATAATGGTTTTGTCTGGGGTGCAGGTGTGGGGTTTGGGGATTCTTGTTTGTTTGTTAGTTTTGTGGTTTGTTTTTTTTTTAAGTAGCTTGTAAGGGTCTATGAACTAGGATGAAAGCATCATGGATAAACACAGGAATGTTTTAATTATTGCTTAACAAGGAAATTTTCCACAAATAGTTACAGATCCAGTGCTGAAGTATCAATTCCATTAACAACATAGAACAGTCATGGAAGGAAAAATGTAGTAGTTAGTTAACTGAAATTCTGTACAAATGAATGACTATTGTGATCAGATACATCCAAAGGTCAGCCTGAGTTCTGCAAGAATATTCTCAGGCTTGATCTCTCATCTGAAATACTCTGTATCAGACTTCAGATGCTGGCCTAGCTTCTTTTCATCAGTGGCTTTGCACTGCTTCATTATCATTTGTTTGGGTTTCTTTTTTTCCACAGAGCCTCAGATACTCAACACATTAACTAAAGAGATGACTCAGTGGTATTGTGTCTCTGAGAGATGAAGTCTTGAATAAGAAATTTGTACAGTCTTATTTTCCAATAAACATTTTATCCTGTGCAAGAAGATGAAGACACACGTGTAGATCTTAAAATGACAGAGTGGCTGATATTTCAAATGCTATGTGAGCTTACACCTGAAGTTTTAAACATAGTTTTCAGCGCCGTATTCTAGTACACTGTAATTAGAATTGATATCAGGTCATGTTCCCAATATGGCAGTAAACAAAGGTTACATGGTATAGCAGTAAAACTAATTTCTTATTATGCTTTGAGGACCTAAACTATAACATAAAGGAGTTAGGTGCAAGTTTTCTCCCCAGGCTTTGCTGATATGCTCATATTTCTCACTTAAGCATGCTCAACACATATGATGACTGCTCCTTTTCTAAAAATTGGTTCTATTTCCCTGATAGGTTTAATACTACCTGCAAACAGTGAAAGTATGTTTTAAGGCAAACAATGGCAAACTGTTTAAATATTTCACAGTATATTTGCAATTTGACCACAGTAAGCTTTAAATAAATGATTCCCTGCTTTAAATTTGAAGATCTCATGTTACAGAATTCAGATGTATACCGCTTAAAATATCAGGCATTCAAATGCAATTAAAAAAAAAATCTACAAAATAAAATATTCCTTAAATGGAGTGGGATAATGGAGATAAAAGTCTAAATCTGAAAACTGCTGATTAAAGTTTACAACTATTCAAAATATAATCAACACTTTTTATCTTGTTATGAAACCATTCATGAAAACAGAATGGAGTTGTTTCTTTTTTAGAGGCCTCTATCAGAAATGAAGAGAAAGCACATTATCCCCTAGGGGACGACTCATTTGCCTGAAGCATGAGCAGAAGTATTTGATTCATAATGAAGGTGGATAACCAAAAATACCACTATCATCATCAGTGGCAGAAGATAACAGCTTTATGTGTTATGGATAAAGGCTGAAATAATACACAAAAGTAGAATCTGGGTAAGTCTAAATAAAAACCAACCAAACAAAAAAACCCCAATCAACAACAAACAACTATATGGCATTCAATAAAGTGTGGAAATGTAATTTCTAAATGTTCTTAATAAATCACACTTTTTTTTTTTCCCATAATGAGTCCCATTTTAGCTCCCTGTTTGTGATGGCTTATCACATAGGATTACCAAATTGTCACAATAAAGAAAAAATACCCTTACAGCAGGATTGATTTGGTCCTCAAATTACCTAGTGCCAGAAATATATTGTTGTTCCTAAGAGCCTAAAATGGAAGACATTTATTTTTTTCAGTATGCTTTCCCACATAATTTTCAATTGGGGTGTTAGCAGGTCCTACATGGATTTGTAAGGGAGAATAGTCATCTTCTGAAAGTCTCACTGTCTTTTCCATCTGCTGCCTGGTCCTCTAGAATGTAAATCAAAGAGCAGATGTGTAATTTGGGAATGTCACTAGGAGCATTAAATATTGAGTATGTTTTGGTTTGGCACAGTTTATACAGAAGTCTACATTTTTCCTGGCCCCTGCTTCTCATTTGCCAATTATAATGTTTCCCTTTGTGCAAACAGATATTTTATCATGTACATACTGTTTAAAGTGAGCCAAATGGTAGATCCTGGGGAAAAAACAAATTATAGAAAGCAACATTTTCTACATAAGTATATGATTAATACAACCTGCAAAGAGGAAAAAAAGCAGACCCTGCAAGCTGCCTTCTCTGTTTGACACTCAAAGCAAGAGGAGTTAATGAAAACTGCTGCAGGATGCAGGGTCATTGCTTTCATCTTCTGCTATTTTACCAAAGAAGGAGAAAAAGGAGTGTGGAACAAAAAGACAAACATACCAGGTTTTGGGGAAAGGAGGAACTTAGATTGCCACACTCTGACTCCAGCATTGTAAGCAATAAAGGGAAGAGGTGGAAGTTCTACGCAGTCAAAGGTTAAGTGGGAGATAAAAACAGATAAATGTGTAGAACTGACTGAAAGGACATATGTCAGAAAACAAAATCACAAATATTGACTAATAAGGACTGGTTGAGGAAATTAAGGTCAGGAGCAGCCTTGGCAGCAGTGATCATGATGTGGGGGAGTTTAGTATTATACAAGGTTGAAGCAGGGTGGTAAGTACGATTATAACCCTGGACTTCTGAAGGGCTGATTTTGTACTCTTCAAAGATCTACTTGAAGGAAGCCTATGGGCTAAGACTCTGTGGGGGTAAAAGAGCCCAAGAAAAGTCGATCATGTGTTAAATGCCACTTCCTCCAAGACCAAGATAGGTGTGTTCCCTTGAGTAAAAAATGAGGTAGGGTTGTGTTAGGAAGACTGTGTCCAGTAGATTGAAAGGAGGTTCTCCTACCCCTCTACTCTGCTTTAGTGAGGCCCCACCTAGAATATTGCATTCAGTTCTGGGCTGCCCAGTTGAAGAGGGGCAGGGATCTACTTGAGAGAGTCCAACAGAGAGCTCCAAGGGTGATTAAGGGACTAGAGCATGTGCCTCATGAGAAAAGTCTGAGAGACCTGGGGCTTTTTAGTCTGGAGAAGAGACGACTGAGAAGGAATTTAATAAATGTATATACGTATCTGAGGGCTGGGTGTCAAGAAGGAAGGGACAGCCTCTTCTCACTCATGCCCTGTAACAGGACAAGGGGTAATGGATGTAAACTACAGCATAAGAAGTTCCACCTCAACATGAGGAAGAACTTCTTCACTGTGAGGGTCACAGAGCACTAGAACAGGCTCTCTAGAGAGGCTGTGGATTCTGCTTCTCTGGAAACTTTCAATACCTGGTTGGATGTATTCCTGTATGACCTATGCTAGATTATATGGTTCTGCTCTGGCAGGGGGTTTGGACTCGAAGATCTCCATAGGTCCCTTCTAACCCCTGACATCCTGTGATTCTGTGTATTCATTTTAGTATTTGTGCAGAAATTACTAAGGAAAGAACTGAGCTTCTAAAGGAGAAGGTAGATTATATTTTTTTTAAAATTTCTTTTTAAGCACTGCAGTTACATATTTCCTCAGTATAGCTGGAGACTACATTTTTCTGTTGCTATGTATGTGTGTGTTGCTACCACCCTTCCATACTTCTTTCTTCTGGATAATGTACCATTTCCACTTTGAGAACTTAAAAGTTCTTGTTCCTAAACTCTACAACAATTACAATAGAAGGTTTGAAAGAATAGAAGAGTGAGATGGTACTTCAAGATGACAGGTAGTGTGGGAGAGGGAAATTAAGATAATATATTGAGATAAATAGAAGCATCTTGACATTCTTCTTTACAAATTTATGTAAATTATTTTAGATTGTATTATTTACTTGATATTTGTCCTGGAAGAGGCATTAACAAGCCAGCTAAACCTGTTTGAGCCACTGTCCTTTCTCCTCCCTCCTGTTTGCAGGGTCCAGGTTTGAGGTCGAAGAGCCAATAGGCAGGCACCATTAAGGCTGCCTGGAGGGGTGGAAGCTGGACCCTGAGCCTCACATTTCAGAGAGGCAACTGCATGTGTCAGAGGCTATATGAGAAGGCATGTGCAGTTTTGCCTGCCATACAACATTTTGAACCGATTGGCGGGATTTGAATAGATAATGTGCCACTGGGCCGTTCAGTTTTCAAAAAGGGAATTTATAGATTTTGGAGCCCACTGTTCTTTTTCTCTCTCTCATCTTCTCCCCCTCCTGTTCATTAATGGGATTCAAGGCAGCAACAAGCACATACTTCATGCTCCTGTCTTCAGGACAATTAGCTTCTTTTGTCCTGGCAGCATAGCGTTTGAGACGTATACCTCTCCACCACAGCAGCGTGTCTCCCTCTCTCTCACTTCCTCTAATTTTGGATACTACCTTTTGGATTATTCCTGCCCTTTGGATTACAAATACAAACTCAGAGCATTGCTTCATCCAGCAAAGGTTTTGGTAGTTAGCAGCTCAGTGTTTTGTGAGTAACTTACGCTAATTTACCTGGTTATTTCTAAGGTTTATAACTTGTTTACCTGTTGGTTAGTTCCGTTGTGAACCCAAGGTGGTCCATTCTTGCCACCTGGGGCAGCATTGCAGTTTATTTCTCGTGTATAAGAAAGTTTGAGTTTGTTCCTCTGTATTCCACATTCTGATTTTTCTAGACTGTTATTCTACTGTTTACTAGCATCCTATTGCATGTAATCAACCTATCATTGATTGGGCAAACAAACTTCAATCAAATTGCCTCAGAAAAAATATTTTTATATTTAATAAATCATATTTGTCTTTTACCATATTTCTGGTTTATCAATTTGATCCAAAACTACATCAATATTTCTATCCTAAAAGCTAAATCAAGTATCAACACTCAATCTTCTTGTCAATAATTTCATTGAACATAGGTTCTGTACATGCTTTGTCAAGTAGCTTTTGTGTAGACTGTGTTAAAATAACAAAGTATAAGCTGCAAAGCCTCAAAGATCTGTGTCTACTAAATGTATATGACATGAATTCTCTCTGGCAAGTCTTAGCATGCTTAGTGATTAATTTGCTGGCAGAGATAAATACATTTCTACCTTCATCAGTTTGAAAGTTCATACAGAAAACACATGGAGAACTAGTCAGGATTCTGATGTAGAAATAAGAATGTTGGAACACTAGGTATATTGAAATGTTCAAAGGTAATGTAGCTGGTTGAAAGCATCAGCTGGGCCTCACTGATTAGAGTAAATATGTGAATGCAAACAAGAGCAAAATGAGAGGCAAGGCTAGGATAATAGAGGCAGAGATTACTTGGGAACTCTACAAAACCTGATATTCAGTGGAATAAAAACAAGGAATGGAAAAGGAGAGGGAATTCAGTTGTCATGACTGGCTAAGGTGGAGACACTACTGCTTACTTCAGAATGCTTCTTGAATGGTAGAGTTCCAGTGATGAGTTGTTCTGGAAAGCCACCATTATCACTTCCTTTACTGTCTACTATTATCAAGACATCAGAGAGATGGGGTACAAATTAACTGGAATCTTCATTACAGTCTCTGTTTCTTTGTATCATCAGCCACATAGCTATTGGACTTCTTCTCTTAGTGTCATTTTTCTTTCCCTATTCAACAGTATTTACTTGTAAAATGACATTTACTTATAAAGCAACACTTTTTTCACCCTCAAGTGACATTTCTATGGCACTCTGTGCAAATGTTTGGCAAAGATTTACTGAATCGATTAGAAGAAACAAAGGAAAAACACACAACAGATGTTGATTTTCTTGTTGCTGTGACTACTGTTTTGAAAGACTGACACAGAATTTCAAAAACTCACTGTTTTCTTGGCAGCAACACTGAAAAGCTTGCCTAACTGCAATACAAATACTCTCACCTTCATTAAGTCGACTCTTCAGACTTCTGATGAGGGAAGTTGCATGTCATCTTTCTCGAGATGAGCTGTTGTGAAAACAGGAAAACTGTTTACAGGACAGTCACGCATCTGTCAAGGAATTGGACATACAAGTTTGCATATATAAAATTGACTCTACAAAAGTCTTTTTTTTCCATCATAGTGGTCAAAGAGCCAGTTCCCCAATTTAACTATTGTATTCATTTTCAATAAAAAATAGATTCTGAGGGAAATCCAGGGCCTGGTGGGATTCTCTTACTTTAGAGTATCAGTTTTACATTCCTCTGGCAATGAAGGTTTTCTGAAGAAGTGGATACTTGAATGAAGAAATGTGTTTGTTACAGCAGATGACCTCCAGGAACTATTTGACTTGTGCGCTTTTAGATTTGTGCATTTTCATATTCAGTGTAGAAACAAAAAAGTTCTGGGGGAAAAAAAATCAGTTATTAAAGACCTTGTGCTTTTGGCTGAATCACTGGGTCACTAAATTTGACACCACTAGATGATAATCTTTAAGCTCAACTTTAAAGAAAACAGAGCTGAAAAATACCACGTTTCATATTGGCTGAATAATTTTTAATACAGATATAAAACCACAGTAACAAAAGACGTCTGCATATTCATGAAAATACTCATCCAAAATGAGATGTTTCATGTAATAACCATAGTATTCTAGAGTCATTTTATATGTTTGAAAATGTCTGGGAAACCTGCACAGGATTTGCAATACACAGTGCAGACACTTGTGGCATACCTAAAGGCTTCTAGAGCAACAACTGGATGCCAAAGGAAACACTCCCAGGCATCTCAAATGATGATCAATTCTGTAAGACCAAGATGCTTGATTTATTTTCTTACTTTAGATTTTTCATTTGGTGAGAGTGAAGTAAGTTTCCTAGTGTTCTGCTTCAGATCAAATATGGAATCAGTTTTCACACTCATTGAGAGATATTTTTTCCCTTTGTTGTCCCAGGCTCTTCTTTGTAATGAAGAGTTTTCAATTAAAATCCTTTAAATATCCAAAAGTTGCTGCTTCAATGAAAAAAAAATAATCACACACACAAAAAAATCCCCCACACCAAAAAAACCATCCAACCACTCCTCAGAAAGCATAAGCCAACAAGATACTAAATTGTATGGGCAGACTTAAATTAGTCAGGTCCCAGACTCACATCACCTAATTAAGTTCAGTTAGTGCCTTACTTGAGAGGTTAACTGATCCACAATTTTGTGTCTAGCTCTAATTTAGTTTGGGACTTTTTAGTGTCTCATGTGACATAGAAGTGAGTGTTATGGCAGTGCTCAGCCTAAAGACATCCAGCTGAAACTGTTCAGAGGGTAAAACTATCTAAGATCTGCTTTGTCTCTGGAAAAAAAAGATAAATCAGTCTTCACTTGCTGGAAAAGGAGCCTTCAGTAAGCTCTTACATAGATGGAATTAATCTAGCTTTTACTGTAATTTTCAGAGTATTGTTCTCATATGCCCTTAAGTAGAGTCTCCGTTGAACAAGTAAGGTGTTGCACATGGCTTGTTCCATTTTTCTAATTATAGTCAGATATGGTCCTACTACAGCCATAACTGTAAAAAAAAAAAGTGAGGCCAAGAAAAGCTGTCTGTTACTGAAGTGTGGACATCCACCAGCAGATAGGGGTCTGGACTAAACCTTAAATGACAGCACCAGTGACGAGAATAGATATATTCATGCATTTGAAGACAATGATATAAATTGGACAATAATTTCTATATGTTTTCCCTAGCTCACCATTATGATGGCAGTTTGTTCTGAGATGCCTTTCAGGCATATTTCTCTCTTTGAGGCCTGACAGGGCTCTGGGCAGCCTTATCTGGTTGAGGATATCCTTGCTTACTGCAGAGGGGGTTGACTAGATGACCTGTGGAGGTCCTCTCCAACACTGACCATTCTATGATTCTATGATTCATGGACTAATTTTGATTAAATGACATTTCAGACAATGAATCATATTATACATTTATACCTTTCATTCTATTATTCTAATTACCAGGTGTTTATGAAATGCACAACATATCCAATATAGTAAATTCTTTAGTAATCTGATTCTTGTCATATTGTTCAGTCAATTTTCCTGAATTTCTTTAATTCAGATTATGAGTATTTGATTATTTTTATTTTCTTCACTTGATGGGATGGATCCCTTAATTTTGGATGTCATGAAGTGGGGTGAAGACTCTGAGAATGTTCTTTTTATAGAAAAGTAAATAAAAGGATGAAATTACAAGTAAAGTTTCAGAGACTGGTGGGCAGAGTCCCTTTGGAGGATGTCCTGAAGGACCAAGGAGTCCAGGATGGCTGGACACTGTTCAAGAGGGAAATCATAAAAGCACAGGAAGAGGCTGACACCATGTGCCAAAAGATGTGTTGGTTGGCCTGGCTGAATAGAGATGTTTGATTGGAACAGATGATCTTTCGAGGTCCCTTCCAGCCCCTAAGAGTCTGTGATTCTGTGAGTGCTGCTTAGGGAGAAAAAGAGAGTTTATGGTCATTGGAAGAATGGGAAGGTCAATTGGTAGGACTCCAAGATTGTCATGAGACTATGTAGGGAGAAAATTAGAGGGACCAAAGCCCAACTAGAAATTAAGTTGGTTTCATCTTTTAAAAAGAACAGGAAAGTCTTCTAAAATATATTAACAATTAAAGGACTAAGAAAAATTTCTGTCCTTTGTTGGATTCGGGAGGGAACATAGTGATCAATGATGAGGAAAAGGCTGAGGTGCTCAATACCTTCTATGCCTTCAATCTTCAGTAGTAAAACCAGTTGTTTGCTGGATACCTAGACATCTGAGCTAAAAGATGAAGAGCAGAATGAAGTCCCTACAGTCCAAGAGGAGATGCTTAGTGACCTATGGCACCTCTTAGAAGTACACAAGTGCATGGGGCCAGATGGCATACAGCCAAAAGTACCAAGGGAGTTGGTGGAAGTGTCCATTTTCCATCATTTACCAGCAGTCCTAGGGAGGTCTGTCACAACTGTCATGACGTTATGTCTCAAGCCAGCTCTGGGTAGTGGGGAGTAAAAGTGTGTCCTGTCATTATTCAAAAGTTCTCTTGGAGTAAATTAAAGTGAATCAACATCAAACAGCTGATGAATTCGGCTTATTAGATTCAACAAAAGCTCTTGGTCACTTGCATCTTAAGGACATTTGTTTGGATCAGAGAAGACGGAAAATAGGAAAAAAGAAGGAGTAAAAAATATATATAGAGAGAGTTGGACCCAGTGATGTTTTCACAAGCATATTCCAAGTCCTTCAGTAGCAGGTGTACATACTAGCAGGGTCTTCTGTGGTAGATACAACACATGGACTCCAGAGGTTGTGGTCCTTCAAGACTCTCCAAGTAACAAAGGGAGTTGTGTAGACCAATGTGTGCACAGAGAGGTAAGTATTCCATTGCAGTGTCTGCCATTGGCCTTTCTGTAACACTGTTGTAGCAGTTTTAAATAAGGAAAGAAGGAATTCCCACCTTCACAGAAATTACCACTTTTCATTGTTAAGCCATTCTGCCAAGCCAGCAGCATTTTTTGAGAGCTATTAAGGGCTGTCAAAGTCTGTCTGTTCAGACTAAGTATGTCACACCTTATTTGAGACAATAGAATCATTATGGGCTATCAGCCCTGCCTAGCCTGTCTTGTTTTGAGACAATAGAGGACTGGGCTATGACAAGGTTCCATCTAACTGGAGATTGGTAAATATGATGCCTATGTAAAAGAAGAACCAGAGGAGGACTCAAATTGTAGACCTCTGTGGTGGGTTGGAGTTTCCCCCCAACATTAACTTTGCCAGACCAACTCAGGTAGAAGCAAATGAAGCTGTATTTACAAGCAAAATCTACACTCTACAATGGAATGCAGTGAATATGCACAAAATATATAGTATTTACATTATTTACAGGTATTTACAATTAATAAATGGCACAAGGATACCCCTGGTCAAGGAGCAGGGGAAGCTACTAGCTTCTCCCTCCCTGCCTCTCCCCTTACCCACCCTGTACAAAAGGGACAAGAGAAAGGAGCAGAGAAGTTAGACTTAGCCAAGGCCAGCCAATAAGCACATTATCTCTCCCGAGCAAAGCAAAACCAGCAGAGATCAGAAGAGAAAAAGGGAAGAATTGTTATGGTACAGCTCATCTTATTCTAGGTGTTTACCTAATGAATTTGTTTAGAATAATCTTTTGTTTTCCTTTTTACACCCAATAGTGATTTATTTATATTTTTTCCTACTTTTCTGCTCAAAATCTGAAACTAAATTTTAAAGGCATAGCCTAAAACCACCACAACCTCTCAGTCTGACCTCAGTGCAGGGGAAGGTCATGGAGCAGATCATCTTGGATGCCATTATGCAGCACGTGCAGGGCAACCAGATGATCACATCCAGTCAACATGGGTTCACAAAGGGCAGATCCTACTTAATGAACCTGATCTCCTTCCATAACAAGGTGACCTGCTCAGTGGATGAGGCAAAGGTTATGGATTTTGTTTAGCTGATCTTTAGTAAAGCCTTTGACACGGCATCTTCCAGTGTGAATATTTTTAATGTATTATGGCCACATGTAGACAATAGCTCTGGAATACATTTTCCTCTGAGTATCTGTGTGCATTCTTATGAAATTATTTGAATTACTTCTACCTTTAAGAAATATTCTGCAAGTATTTAATCTTTCGCTATGTTGAATTCTCCAAGTGTGTTGTTTATATTTGTATAGGAAGTAATAATCTCTATATTATCATTCAGGAAATCTGTTTAGCTAAAATAAAATTGCAGTGCATTTTTAATCTATTTAGGGGGATACATATATGTAATATTGAATGTTACACTCAATATTAAAAGGTGGTAGTTACAGATAATAATGAAATATTGAAATAGAGAAGTAGTATTACATATGTTCCAATAAAGCAGGAAGGAAAAGTGTAATCTAAAGCAAATATTTAAAAAAGAGTGCCTCAGTTCCTCAGTCCTTAGTTTATCCAAATACTTATCACCATAAAAATAGTGAACAGAGTCATCAATTAGTTGGAGAGTTAGACTCCCAAAGCTGATATGGTAAAATAAAACCCTAATTAAAAGGTCATAGAAATAAGAATTATGAAAAGTAATGACTGACCTTGGGAAAATAAAACAAACAAACAAAGCAAAAGCAAAAACAAAGCCCAAACAAATGAAACAAAACCAAAACCCAGCCAACCAACCAAATAACCCAACCCAACAAAACGACCATGCAATAAAACCCAACCAAGTAGCCAATCAACCAACCAACCAACCAAACCCTGAACAATTACAATTCAGAAGTATACTGGGGAGGAGTGGAAGAAAACTAATAGAAATAGTTCAAATTCTTTTGAAATATGAAAAAAAAAATAAAAAAAGAACAATCTAATCAAGGTGCAAAGTGCAAATTTCTATTAAACTGAGACAGGAAAAGAAGTGTCAGTGAACATTGTCTAGGCACATGGTAATGATCTAATATGTCTTAATACAATGCATCTTATTTCTTTAAAGGTTTTGTTCCAAGGTCTGATGTAGTGATAAACCTACAAGATTTAATATCCTTATCTACTGCCATGTTTTATCATGCAAAGTTTCAGAGATATATGCCATAAAAAAATAAAAATCTAACTCTGCATTTAATCAGTTCAGTGGTGCCACACAAATTCCAGTCCATTCCTTTCTTTATTTCTATTATTATTTTTTAATCAGTTTCATCTTAATTCTCTGAGCACTGCATAGGACTGCTATCAGTGAATGTTAAAGTACTAGCATTAACTGAAATCTGTTAACAGGTGTTTATTTAGTTGTGCCTTGGAGTGCAATATTTCTCCTGAGACTAGAGTTTGAAGGAACTCATTTTCTAGATAATTTCCTGCAAGCGTGTATGTTTTATTTTATTTTATTCCATTTTATTAATCAAATAGAAACTGGATGACCTTGAGATAGATTACATGTAGGCAAAGTCACAAACTGAGATAAATATATTACTTCTTTAAAATATCATCAGCCATAAACAACCACTGCCAAACAATTTCTGGCCCATGCTCAAAGTCACATGATTATATTCTGCCCTTTTCTGCTTTACAAAGAATGATTTAGAAGTCAAAGAGTGTACATGGCACTTCATTTTTTTCTAATTTCACTCCAAGATAATCCTTTGCTTCTTTGAGCTGGAAGGGATGGCCTTGCTTCACCTCTTCTTTTTTTCAATCCTTTCAAACTGATACCTGAGGACCCCTCAGGCACTCAGGTAATTGATGAGGATACAAGGTGAATATATAATAAACAAACGTCTTTGAAGGAAGACAAAAGAAAAGTAAAGTCAGATAAGAATTCATATCAGTGAAAAGTATTAGTATATGAATCGTTGGAAAGTACATGCCAGATAATGAATAATCAGTTGGCACTCTTTTTCTTTCTTTTTTCACAGTATCACACAGTATCACAGTAACTAAGGTTGGAAGAGACCCCAAGGATCATCAAGTCCAACCTGTTCCAATAGACCTCACAGCTAGATCATGGCACCAAGTGCCACATCCAATCTCCCCTTGAACACCTCCAGAGACGGCGACTCCACCACCTCCCTGGGCAGCCCATTCCAATGATGAATGACTCGCTCAGTGAAGAACTTTTTCCTCACCTCGAGTCTAAACCTCCCCTGGCACAGCTTGAGACTGTGTCCCCTTGTTCTGGTGCTGGATGCCTGGGAGAAGAGACCAACCCCCTCCTGTCCACAACCACCTTTCAGGTAGTTGTAGAGGGCAATGAGGTCACCTCTGATCCTTCTCTTCTCCAGGCTAAACAATCCCAGCTCCCTCAGCCTCTCCTCATAGGGCTTGTGCTCAAGGCCTCTCACCAGCCTTGTTGCCCTTCTCTGGACACGGTCAAGTGTCTCGATGTCCTTCTTAAACTGAGGGGCCCAGAACTGGACACAGTACTCAAGGTGTGGCCTAACCAATGCAGAGTACAGGGGCGCAATGACCTCCCTGCTCCTGCTGGCCACACTATTCCTAATACAGGCCAGGATGCCATTGGCCCTCTTGGACACCTGGGCACACTGCTGGCTCATGTTTAGGCGGGTGTCAATCAGCACCCCCGGGTCCCTCTCTGTTTGGCAGCTCAATCACTAGATCACTCAATCACTAGATATTTTTCTGTTCATTGCAGTTTGGTTCCAAACACACTCCAGCTAAGTCAAATGACCCAGATTGTTGATGTAATTAGAAATAAGGAAGGAAAAAGTGATAATACAAGTATTTCAACAGTTAAAGATTATATGCCTGTTTGTAGAAGATAAGTAGTTGGAAGGCTATTTTTGAAAAATCTAGACACCATTACTTCTCTACTTTGTCAATATTTTTCAAAGGAACAAACTCTGACTGTTGTACTTCTCATGGCTCCTCATTCTGGGTGCATGATAATGTAATTACAGGATCTGATCTTTTAATTCCAACTTAACTAGTGTGAGTGGTATATGCCTCTGGGCATTCATAGCAGCTCCGTGCTCTGGAATCAAAGTTTCTGAAGGAGGTGTTGTAATGTGCTTAAATGGGTACATGCTTGAACTTAGATGAATACACACTACTAGAACAACATTTCAAGATAATTTCCAGAGCCTTAAATGTTCCTTAAAAGTCTAAATTCAGAACTGCAATGGGCGACCTCATTAATATTTATAAGTATGTAAAGGGTGAGTGCCAAGGGGATGGAGCCAGTCTCTTCTCAGTGGTGCCCAATGACAGGACAAGGGGCAGTGTGTGGTAGTTGAGGCATAGGAAGTTCCACGTAAACATGAGAAACTGTTTTCACTGTGAGGGTGATGGAACACTGGAACAGGCTGTCCAGTTGTGGAGTCTCCCTCTCTGGCGATACTCAAAACCCGCTGCATGCATTCCTGTGTGATCTGGTTTAGGTGATCCTCCTCAGGCACTGGAGTTGGATTAGATGATCTTTCAAGATCCTTTTCAACTCTTACATTCTATGATTCTGTGATGTGAAAGAAATAGTTTTATGTCCTATATGGTTTCTCTGTATTGAAGTACTAAACAAAGATCAATGAGAACTTTCTCTGAAAGGGATGGAGCTACTCAGACTATATTAAGAATCAGTGAGAAACAATTTAACAAATCTCCTTCCTTTTTAACGATGCATCTTTGATCAATGCAGAAAATTCAAGACTGACAAAACAAAGATTGTTTGTAATAGAGTGGAATGGTAAAGCACACCACCACTCAGACCCTGCAGTGATACAATACAATATTTTATTTCCAAGAATTCCAAAATGTTTGTTTCCAAGAGTTCTGAAATGTCTTTTATGTGAGTGAATGGAAAGTGTGCTTATGTATATTTTTCACTCGTTTAAATTACATCCATTTCTCAGCTTTACCTGGTCTGTAATGCTGGCTTTGACTTATGTCTTTTTTTCTTTTTCTGAAGTGTGTGGTATTGAGTCCATACAGGTCAGGCCTGATAATTAATGGTTTGGTTTTTTTTAACAGCTGTTTAAAAGAGCAGCTTTATATGAAAGCCCCAAAGTATGAAAGATCTGAATACAGTCTAGAGACAGAATTTTTCAGATCTTTCATAGTTTCTGGAGTTTGCCATCTTACACAAAGAGTAATTACTGGATAGATTCAGTCTTTAAAATCTATTTAGAATTTATTTTTTGTGTTTTTGTGTTTGCTGTGAATTTAACACAAAAATTTCTCTCATTTTGCTGATGTTCACAGAAGCTAGATAATTTTTATAGATGCCAAGACATTAGAGAATTAAGCTTGTAGAATGAGAAACCCTGGATAAACAAGTTATAGTCAGAAATTTGTATTAGATTGACTGTACTGATCTAGACAATTTTTGTTTTATTTAGTGGGGTTTAAAACCACTTATAAACCTGGGTTTGCCATTCCAGATCTGAAAACAGCCCAAGCTAACATTTTTGAATTATAACCTTTTTTTAAAAATAAGTTTAATTAAAGTAGAGCTTTTTAAAGAGAATCTTTATCTTTAAGCTTGCCTTTTATATATCAGGCACCTTAAATGTCATATTTGCATATGAAATTGATTTTCAGATTGCAATGCACTTGTTTATGATTTTCACAAGCTACATTTAAACTATATTTTGGGAAGACTATTAAAAAAATCAAAACCAAAACCAAAACCAAGATTCCCAGGATGTATTACAACAATGTTCATGTGTATTCCAAATGACACTAGGGTGAACCACTACTCACCTTGACTTCATTCCCACCAAAAGCAATTTTGGCTTTGATGTTACACGTGCTGCACGCTATTTGCAGGTCTCCCCTGTTCAATGCCAGTCAATTGAAGGGACACTCTTTGCCTACTGAAAGGACTAGCTGATCAATGAAGATCCACTGGGCTCACAATTCAGTGCTTATAAAGGAATGAGAAAGGCCACTCTCACACTGAGGGTGAATAGCTACTGCCTCATGAGACTCTCAAGCAGTTGCAGAACATACCATACCGCCAGTCAACTAATATGACATTATGCTAACCATACTTATCACCTATTACAAATAAGCAAATATTACTTTTTTATTACCTTGTTTCTTTGTCTGCTTAGGTACAAGGCCTTCTTTCTTCTGTTTTCTTCTCCATTTTCCTGTCTTTGATCTTTACCCTAAATAGGCTGCTAGTTATCACACAAAACCAATTCCATTTCTCCAGTCAGATTTCTTGTCATGTCTGCCTCAGTATTGATCCTTATTTCTCCTGTCTTATGGTTTTGACGTCTGTCACCTCACCTGCTCTTTCTTCCTACCATTTTTATGATCTTTGAACTGTCTTACTTTGGTCTATACTAACATTGTGTTAGGCTGAATAAAAATCACACTCCAAGGACAGCTATTTACCTCAGATTTTTCTTTGGCCTTTTTCCAGCAGGATTTTTGAATCTACACAAGGGCAAACCAGAAGCTACTGTCAGAAGCAGTTTGTGTCCCAATGTGGAGGACAGTGAGAGTGCGATTGTAGGAGTGGCAAGAGAGTCTCTGCATAACATTCAGACATTCTAAGAAATAAGTGATCGGATTGCTGGGCAGAAAGATGGTCCATGAAAAAGCTTTCCATTGGGAATGGGTGAATTGATAGAAGTTAAAAGATTGAAATAAAGTATACATTCCAATGATCTACAGTGTGGCAGCCCTCATGCAAGGTGTGCATCTAAGCTCCCTTTATAAGCCAACAAAGGTTAAAAAGCAATTTCATCTTAATGCAGACATCAGAGGTTCATTTATGAATTTACCATCACTTGAGAAGTCCTCAGGTCTTCTTGTATATCTTGCTGGTTCAGAAGGGTGCAGTTCTCTTACAAGTCTTTTGTCAAATATAACAGCCCTAGATGGCTATTTGACTACCCAAATATGCCTCAAAAAACACTCCATTCCCATGTCTAGCCATATGTCTAAATATTTTGTATAGTTTAAATGAATGTAGTTAAATTACAAAGCACAAAACAGGATTCTGTGTAACTGTCATTACTTGAGTAAAACTGGTACAGAGATTCACTAATTTGTCTAGGGATCTTTTTGGTTAGCTAGGATTAGTTAAATTCAAAAGGGGTCTATCATGTAGATTGCTTAGTTGAGTACATAGAAGTGAAAAAATACTCCAGCTAACTGAAGTACTTAATAAAGCACAATGGCCCATAGTCAACATGATTACATACACACCTAGCATATGCTTAAGCATTTTACTGTTTGAGGAGCAAACAGAATCTTGCAAGAGAACTAATTGCTTTCAAGTAAGTTGCCTCACATCTGAAGATGAGAATCAGTGTGTCTCTGGCCCAGCTGTGACCACTGTTTATACCAAAACAACCATATACTTAGAAACAGAAAAGGACTGTTCAGAATAAGAGCTATTTGGAAGAAAATAACATTGTTAGCAATTTTCAATTACAAGTATATTTATTTATTATTTAATGTTATGAGAATCTTAGGATAGGGGTTGCCTTTGCCATGAGAAAAGGATTTATTTTTTAATTCACACAATATTTTTCACTAAATTCATTATAAACCACAGAATGACCCAATCTTTCTCATCTTTAGATGTCCCTATTCAATTGCAGTTTGCTTCGGCAAAGGCAAATGCAACCACTTAGCAGGTGATAAAATGCCTGTCACTGAGAAATTATTGCTGAGACATGCCATCTTTGTTTTTCCTTTACTCCTTCAGTTTAAAAAAACTAAAAATCTTGTTGTAGCTAGGGGTTAAACCTAAGCTCGAGTCACAGATTATGTATATTATGAGATTCTGTGCATTTTGTGCTTCTAGCTTGGTTCATGTCTCTCTCCTTTGTCACAGTTTAGATTTGCCCAAAGGGATTGATAAGATTTCAAGGTTGTTTTTTAATTTGATTTTCTTTTTCCTGTAACTTCCTTCATTTCCAAATAACGTAAAGAACCTGGCATGTACCATCTTTGACAAGTCAGAATGATTATTTTTAGAGTACTGTCAGGTTAGATAAGCTTTCCACCCTGTGTCAGAGCCTGAGTTGAAGTGCTTAATTCTGTCACAACCTTACAGAGTTTGACAGAATGACACTAGGAATCTACTGATACATGGAGGAAGTATATCTGGAAGTTGAATGATTCATTAAACTTTTAGAATATGTCTTCCTCTGAAAGTTTCAACTTCTATTAACAAAATTCATGTTAAAAGGTAGCATAAGATTTCAAAGCATTAAAACTATATATATATATATTTACACGTGTATGTATGTGTGTGTTTATGTATGTGTGTGTATATATATACACATATATATATACACATATGTATGTGTGTGTGTGTGTGTAAACAGAGACATAGTACTACTGTAAGCACAAAAGTTACTTGCATTCCTTATTTTGCTGGGGGGTTTTGTTTGTTTTGTTTTGTTGTTTTGTTTGTCTTTTTTTTCTGTTGTTGGTTTGTTGGGTTTTGTTTGTTTTTTTAATTATCATCTCACCTTAGTTTTTCACTGAAAATTCCTGTCTCATTGCAAAGCTATGAAAGTGATGGAGAAATTTTCAGGTGAAATTCCAATGAGCTCAGTTGTACATTAAGTCAAAATAGATTAAGATAATGATCCCTTCTGGTCAGAAAATCGATAAATGAGTACCAACTTCTTTAAGGGATTCTACAGGGTTATGAAGATGATTAGGGGACTGAGGCATGTCTCCTATGAGGAAAGACTGAATGACCTGAGTCTTTTGGCCTGAAGAAGACTAAGAGGAGACCTAATCAATGATTGTAAATATCTAAGTGGCAGCTATCAGGAAGATATGGCCAGACTCTTTTCAATGGTGCCCAGTCACAGGATATTAGAAGCACAAACCAGTGGAAAACTACAAAGTTCCATATTGCTGATATACAGTTGATGACCAGGGCAGACACTGAGAATGGGATTCCTTCTGCTAACATTTGTGACGTCAGCTGCATTGAGTGTTTCCTTGGGAAATCAAGGTTATGATTGCAATTGTATGTTAGAGCTGAAGAGCTAGTGTGCAATTTAGTGCATTTATCACTGGCAATCTTAAAGAATCTGTATATGAATAAACCAAACTATTTGTGCACCAAACTGCTTCTTTTGGATACGGCTGAACCTACAGCAGACAGATTGTGCACTTGGTGTCAGGCCTATACTCATGGCAATAACTGGCATATCTATTAAGAGCTAAGTCCAGCCACCCCTAGTCCCTCTAATTTCTGAGGACTGGACAGAACACAAGGGTATTAATTTTTCACCAAATTAATCAGTCCTAAATATAACATGGGACAGGAAGCTTTCTGGATTTCTTAAAGTGAAAAGTGAAAGGTGAAAGAGGAAATTGTTTTGTGCTTGATTGCAGACTTCTGTGAAATATGTCAACAAAGAATTATTTTTTTTTTCCAATTTTAGTTCACCTGTCTTGCCACAAAATATATTGTTATGCTTTGTTCTGTTTTCATTTTTTGTAGCTTTATACAATGCTGAATGTATATAATAACCTTAAAAGAATAAAACTTAACAGCATTGCCTATGCCTATTGCCATTCTTTATGCTTAAGACATTAAAAAAATAAATCCTTCCTTCCATGTTCCATGCTACTCATCAATTGTACCTGTCACAAACATTAGAGATTCCTAATTCTTTGATGGGCAGTTAGATATCCCTTGGCAAATTTCAATCTAGTGGTGTGCAAAGAAGAATTCTGTAGGGCTCTGATTTGTAACTTCAATCAATTGCAGTGTAAGACAGATGTTTCAATTATGTGACTACATTTATATGGGTAGAAGTGCCCTGCCTAGGAATGTCTCAAAATAAATTTAATTTTTTGTAGCCTGTAATTCTTGTGGTTAAGGACTGTTTTATGAATGTTGTTAGTAAAATGCAAGACTACATCCTGCTGGTGAATCTCCAGATACGAGAGCAGAGGATCACACATGCATATAAAATATATTAAATATTTTATTTCTGTCATACAATTTTTCCTGATATTTTATATTTTCAGTCCCACATATATCTACATATATGTTATTTTATGTGGTGAAAACGTCTGCTAAACTGGAAGATAAAACTTGTGTTTCTGCTTATTTGCTTGTTTCTTGTCACAGAATTTTAATGATGGGTTTTAAAAATAATTTGAAAGAAAATTAGCATGACTATAGCAAACTATAGTATTCATCACATAGAAATTGTCCTTGTACTTACATAATTTTTATTACCATTACAATTCTTTATAGTACTGACTAATAAATAGAGCTAAGGAGTATGATTTCTAGTAACTATCAATGACTTTGTCTAATGAAGACTGTGAGTAGCCTGAAAATTGGTTTCTGAAGTATCTAACTTTATTCTAGAGTGGGATGTACATCTCTAATTTAGGTGCCTAAACACCTATGGAGAATACCAGAACAGCCAGGTACCTCAAAATGGAATCTGAGAAGAAAACAAAACATGGAGTCAGAGATGTATCTTCCTACACTGTTGCTAGCAGGACTACTGTTTGGAATTGATGATCTGGAATTGTTTGGGTGCAAGTAGAACAAAAGGCAATGCTATCAGCGAGAGAATATAACCTGTATTAAGTTCTGCTGTCAAGGAAAATGTCCTAGTTGTGACTACAAGCACAGAAATCAGAACCATAGAATCATAGAATTGTTAGGGTTAGAAGGGACCATAAGGATCACCTAGTTCCAGCCCCATGCCATGGACAGGGAACATTTCACACTAAATCATGTTGCCCAGAGCCACATCTAGACTGACCTTAAAAACCTCCAGGGATGGGGCTTCCAGCACCTCCCTGGGCAACCTGTTCTAGTGTCTCACCACCCTCATGGTGAAGAATTTCTCCCTAACATCCCACTGGAATCTACCCATTTCTAGTTTTGCTCCATTACCCCTAGTCCTAGCACTAGCTGACACCCTAAAAAGTCCCTCACCAGCTTCCTTGTAGGCCCCCTTAACATACTGGAAGGCCACAATAAGGTCTCCTCAGAGCCTTCTCTTCTCCAGACTGAACAGCCCTAACTCTCTCAGTCTGTCCTCATAGGAGAGGTGCTCCAGCCCTCTAATCATCCTCATGGCCCTTCTCTGAACATGTTCCAGCACCTCCAGATCCTTCCTGTAATAGGGGCTCCAGAACTGGACATAGTACTCCAGCTGGGGTCTCACCAGAGCAGAGTAATGGGGGAGAATCACCTCCCTCAACCTGCTGGCTGTGCTTCTCTTGATGCAGCCCAGGATGTGATTGGCTTTCTGGGCTGCAAGTGCACACTGGTGGCTCATATTGAGCTTCTCATCCACCAGGACCCCTCAGCCCTTTTCTTCAGGGCTGCTCTCAAGCCAGTCTCTGCCCAGCCTATATCTGTGCTTGGGATTTCACTGACTCAGGTGCAGGACCTTGCATCTGGTCTTGTTGAACCTCATGAGGTTTTCATGGGCCCTCTTGATGCAGCCCAGGATCTGACTGGCTTTCCAGGCTGCAAGTGCACGTTGAGAGCTCATGTTGAGCTTCTCGTCCACCAGCACCCCCAAGTCTCTCTCCTCCAGGCTGCTTTCCGGCCAGTCACTGCCCAGCCTGGATTTGTGCCTGGGATTGCCTCGACCCAGATGCAGGACCCTGCACTTGATCTTGTTGAACCTCATGAGGTTGGCTTGTGCCCACCTCTCCAGCCTATCAAGCTCCCTCTGGACGGCACCCCTTCCCTCCAGCGTGTCTGCTGCACAATACAGCTTGGTGTCACAGCAAACTTGCTGAGGGTGCACTCAATGGCACTGTCCATGTCACCAACAAAGATGTTGAACAAGACTGGTCCCAGGACTGATCCCTGAGGGACTCCACTTGCCATTGGCCTCCACTTGGACATGGACCTATTGACAGCCACTTTTTGGGTGCAGCCATCCAGCCAGTTCTTTATCCACTGAATGGTCCATCCATTAAACCCATTCTGCACCAGCGTGGAGACCAGGATGTCATGCAGAACAGTGTCAAAGGCTTTGCTCAGGTCCAGGTAAATGACATCATATGCTCAGCCTTCATCTATTAATGTTGTGACCTTGTCATAGAAGGCCACCAGGTTTGTCAGGCAGGATTTGCCGTTGGTGAAGCCATGCTGATTGTGACAAATCATCTCTTCTTCATTCTTGTGCCTGAGCAGTGCCTCTGGGAGCATCTGCTCCATGATCTTACCAGGCACAGAGGTGAGACTCACTGACCTATAGTTCCCTGGGTCATCCTTCTTTCCCTTTTTGAAAAGAGGGGTTATATTTCCCTTTTTCCAGTCAGTGGGCACTTCCCCAGAATGCCACAACTTTTGGAATATAATAGAGGGAGGTTTAGCAACCCCATCTGCCAGTTCCCTCAGCATCCGTGGGTGTATCTCATCAGGTCCAATATTTTGGTCCAATCTTCTCTAATTTGCAGGTTCTGAATGGTACTAGTTTCAATCTTTCCATATTCATATCTGAGATGTATACAGAGGTTCAGCTTTAACAGAGAGGTGAGCACCCGTGGTACAAGGGAACTACTAATACAGAATAAGTGACTTTCAATTGAAGAGACAGATGCTTGTGATATCTGAATGCTGCTGAATTCCCACTCCAAGGATTGTGGTTTCTTGTTGCCTCTAATTTATATTATGTTTTCACCAGTTATGAATATCATTGTCACTTAATTTCTGAGAGCTGTGAATTAGTTTGAAGAAAACAAACTATTCCTCTTCCACATAAATAATAGGGTACCAAATACATTAGAGACTAACTGTTTCTCTTTAGGATATCACTACAACAGTTAATTACCGTTGCGAATGAAGATTGCCATTTTGTTGTCTGTATAATGAAAGTTTAGGCTCCTTGAATTCTCTTTATTCGTTGTAGTTATGATTAGGAATTGATAATATTTTAAGATAACATTCTTCTTCTGTAGCTTTTAAGTGCATAACGGGAAAACCCTTACATCTCATACTGTAGTTTTGAGACTGTAGCTTTTAGTGAGAGTTTTCCAGTTTGACCTTTCAGGTTATCTTGTCAGTCACCTTCAAACATTCTAGGAGATATTGAGGTGATAATGTTTCTATGTTTATTAGGACTCTTTTATGTACATTGCTGAATTGTCTAAATAGAGGTGTGGCAGTACATCCAAAACCCACCTCCCACACCCACGGAGCTCATTTGGGGGAAAAACAGAGAAGCATGGGAAATGGAGAAGGGGAAAGGCACCTTCCCCTCCCCAAGACTGTAGTTGGTTCCATACATGGGCCCTGTCCCCCAAGCCACATGTCAGGTGCAGACCACTGTGCCAGGGAAAGCCTTGGCTTGTTTAAGCAGAAAACCAATGGTAATAATTTTCTGCCTTTTTTGGCTTTTGGAATATGCTTTCTGGTAACATTTATGACAACAAATTAGGATGGGTGTTTAAATGGGTAAGCTGCAGAGCACTCACTCTCCACACATACATGTGGATGAAGCAGCCACAGTTACAGAGGGATTTTCTGATTAAAAGATACACCAGAGTAATTCCCATCATAATGAATAAATTTGAATTCCCATCATAATGAGTAAATTGGAATATTCCTAAATCTCTGGGAAATGACTGCCTTTTGTTAATAGGGGCAACATACTGCTTTTGGCTTTCTCTTTTCCAAATACTGTTTCCTCAAACTATTTGTAGGCATTCCTTTATTCTGAAGATATTCTTCAACCGAACATAAGAACCTGTATATACATATAGTCATAATTTGTGTATATAGTTATGTGGGTGGCAGAGCTAAATTAATAAATAATTTATATCATTCTATTAATTCCTCACCCCTTTTATTCATAGCAGGAGGTAAGGATTTCAAGAAGGAATTGGTGGCAGTAGAATATTTATTGCTTTTATCACACACTCTCCCCATACTCCCTTGCAAGTGCTGTTTCTCAAGGACTATTTTTCTAATTTCTCTCTGTCTCACATATCTTGCATTTCTGTGTGATTTGATGAGGATCTTGTAAAAGAAGGAGATTGGAAAGGATGGACAAACTGAAAAGATGAGCGACAATGACCTTTCAGTAGTGATTGCCACACAGAACTAGATTTAAACACACATTGACAAGGCTGGACATTCTTCAGGTTATTCCAGCTGACACTTAGCAATGGCTGTTGCATTAGCTATGAACACTAATTAGGTTAAGCAAATACTAAAAAGAGTACTAGAAAAGCTTGACTAGAATGATTGTGGATAATATCTCATAAAAACAACCGATGAAAATATTTCAAAGCAAATATATGCTAATCCTTATCTAGGAAACTAAAGATGCTGCTGAAACAGAGGAAAAATTATTCAGAACTATGATATTCTCCCCGGTCTGCCTAGTAAAGGTGTGAGCATGAATATATATACACTGTATCATGTCAGTATTGCATGCACTCTTTACCATTCACCTTAGAGAGATAAGATGCTTATCTAGCTGATATTTGGTACATTTACTAACATCAAGGTATAAGGTACTCTTGAAATGTTAAAAAAATCCCCAAACATGAACTCATTTTCAGATTTGGAAAACATAATCCATTTTCCTTTGTGACTCAGACTGACCAAGAGTCTAAGGTAAATAAAATACATAATTATTTTTTTTTCCAGACAAGCCTCTATACATGTAAGAAAGATCAGTGGAATACTCTGCTGCTGTTGCTTTTTTTTTTTTCTTTTGTAATTTGTTAGGCAGAAATGGCATTAACTAAGTGTTCAAGTGAGAAACACAAACATTCTGATAAGAGATAGCTTTCACAGGTTTCACCACAGACTGAATTTTATACCTTAAAAAAATGACACGTTTGGTACTACTAAAAAATTTATACTTTTGGTATTACAAATGACAGTAAGCAATCTTTGACAATGCAGATAGGAATTGCTAATTCCAGCAATCCATATATATGATTTGACCTCAGATATTGAGGAAATAAGAACAACTAATTTCTCAGCTCCAAATTCTGGGAAAGTTAAGAAATACAACTGGTTGCAGTAACACGTCTTCTTAATCTAAGTGTTCTCTTCTTTCCAGAAAGACAGCTCAGATAAAAAAAATGTCTGCATCTTCAATATCTTCAGCAATGAAAGAAGAATCCTTTACACTTATTGATTGAAAATTCTTCAAAAACATCAGTTATTTATGGAATTTGTGATAAGTCAAGAGGGTATCAATTTTGTTATTTAATAACCTATATATTAAAGATCAAGCAGAAGCAGTAATACTAAAAGTTTGAATATTCATTCTGTTAGGTAGTAGGCAGTTTCTACAAGATGTTTGTGAAATATCTTTATCTTTCATATTTGAAAAGCTGCCATCTGGAGCTGTGTTCTCACTTTTTGCTGAGTAGCACTCTCTTGGCTGAGAAGCAAAGTCATATGTTCTTATGTTCTTTTTGGGATATCTTATTTATGTGCTCTTGAGCTTCCCTTCACCAAGTAATTTTCAGTCCTAGCCAATCTTCCAAGGACATGGATTTGCAGAGCAAATCTCCACAGAGATGGGAAGGCTTTTCATGTGGAATGGTCTGGGTATATCACCTCTTCATAGCCAGTTAATCCATCATCTTTTTCAGAGTTTTCCTTCGTATTTCATATAGACTGATAGGAAAAATAAACTGAATGAGACTGGAGACACAGTTCCTGGTAGAAACTGGCATAATACTGTAAGATTTGGCATGCAGCATGCAGCATAAGCAGTCACTGCTTTCTAGTGGTCTGTACATGTGACACTGATGAAATACAGGCTTTTTAAAAAATACAGTTTTACAGAGTTAATATACTGTCAAAACACTTATTTTCTGGGAATGGATAAAGTAGCATATGAATAGCCAGTCATAAAAGTACAACTTGGGAGCTCTAATTAGCATTTTCTATTAGACTGCAGGCCAAGAAAATGCTTTGGGAGTTTATAAAGCTTATGTGATTTTTATATTATTTTCCTTAAGTCAGGACATACTTCTTTCTGTGACATATAATTAAGTCTAGAAATAAGAAAATCACTGCTGAAGTCCTAGCTTTAGTAAAGCTTCATACATCTCCAGAGTCCCTATTGCAAGAGGCATATGGACATGCTGGAGCGTGTCCAGAGAAGGGCCATGAGGATGATCAGAGGGCTGGAGCACCTCTCCTATGAGGACAGACTGAAGGAGTTAGGGCTGTTCAGTCTGGAGAAAAGAAGGCTCCAAGTTGACCTAATTGTGGCCTTCCAGTATCTGAAGGGGGCCTACAAGAAAGCTGGGGAGGGACTTCTCAGGATATCAGGTAGTGACAGGACTAGGGGGAATGGAATGAAGCTGGAGGTGGAGAGATTCAGACTGGAAGTGAGGAGGAAGTTCTTCACCGTGAGAGTGCTGAAGCCCTGGAATGGGTTGTCCAGGGAGGTGGTTGAGGCCCTATCCCTGGAGGTGTTTAAGACCAGGCTGGATGAGGCTCTGGCCATCCTGATCTAGTGTGGGGTATCCCTGCCCATGGCAGGGGGGTTGAACTAGATGATCCTTGTGGTCCCTTCCAACTCTGACTGATACTATGATTCTATGATTCTATCTGACAATATGGGGTAGTAGCTATTTTGGAAGAAAGAAAAAAAGAAGTAAATGTGTGTTATGTTTGTTCTAGGAAAGATGTTTATCCCACAGCAATTTCATGGCAATACTAGCATTCAAGATATGAGAGCTAATTAATAGATCTTGCTTGCTTGTGGACTTTTGTTATTTTTGTACAGAAAATATCAGCATAAAGAAAGTCTAAAAATCTCCTTCTATTCAAACACTCATGGCATTTCAGGAATAAGACTAAGCATAATTATTTGTTGTACACTACAGTATAGAGATGCCTTTAAACTTACTTTCCATCACCACTCTTTTTTTTTTTTCACTTGGCCTCTTTTTCTCTAAGTGGCAGTGACGCAGTGGAATCCAGCAGAGCATAAGCTCAACTGATATCTATCTCAATTGATTAACTGTCTAGAAGATTTGATTTTCAGAATAGATACCCAAGAGAGCTCCAATTCATTAGTGGTTGTCCACATGTGATTAGAAACTGTAGGAAAGGTAACCCCCTCATTTAATTGATCCAATTTCATATTCCTTGTGGTCATTAAGTGTGTTAATGGTAACTTAGCACCTGCATTAAGAAACCAACTTAACAACATCCTATAAATGACTTTAAGTCAGCAGGTGCCAAATATACAAGGAAAAAAAGTGACATGATTGCTGCTGTAATGTTGCTGCAGGAGGGATAGGAAGCAATAAAATGCTGCAATTGTTTAATCCATCACAATCAAGCAGTCATCATTTGATGATAACATGATTGTTATATTATTACGATCCTTTGTTACTGATTGCCCCTTCTTCACTCAAGGGTATCATTCCTATTTTATGTTAATAACTACATTTTCATTTATACTACTTTGTAAGGAAGTGAGACTTCCCACTTTCTTCACTATAATGAGATTGCAGATAGCAGGCTGGTTTAGTTCTAGGTTGTGCCAGAAACACTCACAGACTTTTTATTCTTCTGCTGTATTTATACAGATATTTTACTTGAGAAATCTTTCTGTAAATCACACTTTAATAGCAAGATATTTCTAACGTTTTCTGAATCCAGAAGGGTTGGCAAATACTTCAGAAGTAAATTCTAAATTTGGAGATTTTTGGAGGGATTATACTGAATTTTGCATTGTTATGTTATTTTTAATGAGGGATGTAAGAGCTAAATGTTTCATTTAGAAAGACTGTCCAAAATTTTCTCATTCCTTCCTCCAAAATATGTGCACAAGATGACTGTTACCTAAATTAAAGGCTATGGCTGAAGTTCCATAAATACGAATTTTTAGAATTGTAGCTCTTTACATGCCAAATCCTGCCCCATTCTGAGCAGCCATATGCCTAAACCCTATTGGTTTCCAGAAGAAACAAAAAATATCTACATTCCCTAAAGGGTTCAATCTGTGAAGCAGTTTGAGAATGGTACCCTTAGAATGCACCTTTTGGATTAAGTTGTCATACAAAATGGAGGTACTTTAGGCTTTGTTATTGCACAACAGTGTAAATGGCAATAATTTCCCATTATGTCCGAGGTATGAAATAGAGCTTTTATAGAGAAAGGGGAAAAAAGTCTGTTTTATACTGTTGCACTGGGTATTCCATACCGTTAAAAGACAGAAGGAAATAACAAGAAATAGTCTTTGGAAGTAGGTAGCATTTTAAGGAATTTTAGTAGGACAATGCGGGTATGGGGAAGAAAATAATAAAGAAGATGAGAAGGAGTGAGAGTGGTTGAGGGTGGCAGAATAAGAGAGAAATATTATCCTGTCAGAAAATGGATGATGTTTCTAATGTTTTTAATGTTATGGAAAATCATCCTCACTGACTACTGGGCATAGCCATACAGTAAGTATAACATTAAACCAAACACTCTTCAGAAAAGAAAATAAGTGATAATTTGAAGCAAAGGTATACAAATATGGAAAGATATTTCTCTTTTCTATTAAGAAGTAAATAAGATTTTTAAAAATGCAGACTATACATACATACTATCCCTGCCTGTAAAACTGCCAGACCCTAGATCACAAAATCACAGAAAACATTCCATTGGAAGAGACCTCAAAGATCATCCAGTCCAACCTTTGACTCAGTTTAGGGTCAATCCTAAACCATGTCCCTAAGTGCCAGGTCCACATGCTGCTTAAAAGTCTCTAGGGATGGCAAATTCACTACTACCCTGGGCAGACCATTCCAATGCTTGGGAACCCTCTCTGAAGAAATATTTCCTAGCATTCAGTCTGAACCTCCCCTGGTGCAACCTGAAATAATTTCCTCTACTCCTGTTGCTTGACACAGAGGAGAAGAGGCTGGCCCCTTCCTTGCTCTAACCTACCTTCAGGTAGCTGTAGAATGCAATGAGATCTCCCCTCAGCCTCCTCTTCTCTAGACTGAACAAACCCAGCTCCCTCAGACACTCTGTGTACCTCATGTGCTCTAGGCCCTTCATCGGCCTCATTGCCCATCTCTGGACACATCCCAGAACCTCAATGTCCTTCTTGTAGTGAGAGGCCGAGAACTGAACACAGTACTCAAGGTGTGGCCTCACCAGTACTGAATACAGATATATCCTAGATGGTTCTTTGAAATGCTGAAATATACAGGGTCAAGAAGTAATCATCATAATGTACTGAGGGGTCTTATGGTAAGAGGAAGACAAGCATATCTGAGGAGATAACTGGGATGCCTCTTTGTTATCAATTGCTATCAGTTGCAATTCCGTAGGTGAATATGGAGTTCTACTGCTGAAGCACATATCTTTCCTCCTTACCTTTTGGTTGTGAAGGTGTGTAACTTTCCATTACCCTGCAGAAATGTTGGAAAACAGGTTTGATCCTACAGCCAGACAACATCCTCAGCTGAGAAGTTCCAGCTGAGACAAAAGCATTAACTGGAACTTCTTGAAAGAGATCAAAGCTACCTTCCTCAGACACAAGGAAATGAACTCTGGGTGTTGAGCTCAAGCCAGAAGCTTCTTGTTTCTTTCACTGTACAGGAATGGTACTTCCTATGGCACATCCTTTGCTATTTCTCAGGTGTCAGAACTCATTGGGTGATTTCCTTTAAAATAAAAAAAAATAATGAAGTATAAATCTCATCTAAATATTTATGTTTATATTTATACATATATGCTTATATAATTATATGAAATTTGTTTAATTTGTTCAGATGAACTGATAGTTTGTCATGACTGACATAATGATGTGTAATCAGCATGTTGCTGTGTTAGAGCTGAGAGTTCAAGCTTAATATGAAAGGGTAATGTAGCACTCTTCATACTTAAGGCTTGAAACCACACTATTTTTCTCTTGGAAAGTGACAGTACAAATATAGTTGGTTCGAAATGGTGTAAAATATGATTCTATTAATATTTCCTCACACAGATAAGTTTATATAATCCTTATATTCCCATCTGTGTCACATCTTGATGCAGAACAAAAATGTTGCGTGACATTCTTCAATTACATAGTTAAAGGAAAAAGTGTTGGAGCCATCTGTAAAATCCCACTGTAAAAAAAAAAAGGCAAAAAAAGGGGAAAAAAAAAAAGCTAAATGCTTTATAATTCCGTGCTTTTTGGCAAAAGTCCAAGAAGCTGCAAACTTAAGAGAAAATTACAAGAAAATTAGAGAAAATTACAAGAAGCAATCTGGGGAGAAGAGTAAGATCATGAACTTTGGAAATAGTGATTGGGTCAGGAGGTGGGTATTTGACTTCAGTCTTGTAAAGGAACACAAAAGGAGATGATACAGGTATAGGCCTAATATCTTTCAAAAAATCTGAGAGAATAATTAAGCAAAATTCCCTTAAATGTCTTTTTAACTTTTTTTTAATTATTATTTTTGCTTGCTAGCTTCTTTTCTGATTTTCTGATCTTTGGCAAAATTCATGTAAGGTAGTGGAGTAGAAATAACTAATAATTATCCTGCCTTAGCCTTTAGGAAAACTTGCATCTGTCAAAACTTTTCATTAGTATCTCCCTGCTAGTCTTTTTATTTCTTGATGAATTTCCCATGGGGGAAAAAAAATAAGAAAAGTCATTATTAACTTACTAATGAGTACCCGAGTCACAAATATAAATTATGAAGATTCTGCGGACAACTACTAGGTATGAAGTGAATAATCTGACTCTTCATTAAGACCTTAGAGTGAATATGATACTAACTTGCCAAGTGTTGGGTTTATTAGCAAATTTAATTGAATGTTTACACTGCTAATAGAATATCAAAACATATATAACCCATGTGAATAGTTTTCACAGAATTTCAGCCAAATTCTCAGTTAGAGTCAACCAATTTCCTCTTACAAATTCAGTGATGAAATGCCTCTTTACAGCAGTTGAGAGTTTGGCATCCCAGAAGTTGCACCTGTTTTGGGATCCTACCTGACACTGGAATTGCAAATTGCAGCAAGTCTGATGCGTAGTACAGTGTGCAATTCAGATTGGGATACTTTTTGTTACAGTGCAAAATGAGAGACCTTAAAAATCACAGCTATACAATTGATGAATAACTAGGAATATATAGCAACTTCAGCTGATGTAGGAAATCACATTCTCCTCATATTCTCCCTTCAAAAAGTGTTCATTCTAAGTAACGGGGCACTGTGCTCAGCAGTGGGTTTCCCAGAACATGAAAGACAGACCCGCTCAAGCAGGTCCAGGGGAGGGTCATGAAGATGCTCATGGGGGTTGAAGCACATCACCTAGGAGGACAGGCTGCAGAGAACTTATAGCAGCCTTGCAGTACTTAAAGGGGGGCCTACAGAAAGGCTGGAGAAAGATTCCATCGAGGATTGTAGTGATAAGAAGAGATGCAACAGTTTTAAACTGAAAGAGAGAAGGCTTAGATTAGATATTAGTAAGAAATCCTTTATTACAGGGGTGGTGAAACACTGGAAAAGGTTGCCTCAAGAAATTGTGGATGCTCCCTCCCTGGATGTGTTCAAGTCCAGGCTGGATAGAGCTTTGAGCAACCTGATGTAGTGGAAGGTGTTCCTGACTGTGGCAGGAAGCTTGGAACTACACGATCTTTAGAATTCCTTCCAACACAAGCCATTCTATGATTCTTTCAAAATTTTTGATGTGTGAAAACTGATGGATGAAGATACTGTAGTGAATATATATGATTCAAGACAGCCAGCATGGCTTTAATAGGGTCAAATACTGCCTGCCTAACCTAGTGACTTTGTATGAAAAATTGACTATGTCAGTGGAGAAGGGATGACCTATGGATGGGATTTATCTGGACTTCTGCAAGGCTTTTGACAGGGTCCCCTACAACATCCTACTAGCCAAGTTGGAGAGATATGGATTTGATGGGTGGACTGTTCAGTGAATAAGGAATTGGCTGGACAGTCTCATCCAGAGAGTGGTGCTCAATGGCTTGAAGTCCAGATGGAGAACAGTGACAGGTGGTGTCCCTTGGGGGTCCATACTGGAACCTATAGTGTTTAATATTTTTATCAATGATATAGACAGCAGGACCAAGTGCACCATCAGCAAGTTTGCAGATGACACCAAGCTGATGCTGTCGATATGCCAGAGGGATTGGATGTCATTCAGAGGGACCTGGACAAGCTGAAGAGGTGGGCCCAGATGAACTTCATGAAGTTCAACAAGAGCAAGTTCAGAGTTCTGCACCTGGGGTGCAACAATCCACACTATCAACACAGGCTAGAGGATGAGCTGATAGAAAGCAGCCCTGAGGAAAAAGGCTTGAGGGTGGTGATGGATCAGAAGCTGCACATGAGCAGACAAAGTGCATTAGCAGCCCAGAAGGCAAATCACATCCTGTCTGCACCAAAAGATGTGTTGCCAGCAGATGGGGTGAGGTGATTCTGCCACTTTATTCTGCTCCGGTGAGACCTCACCTGGAGTACTGTGTACAGGTCTGCAGCCTTCAATACAGGAAGGACACAGAGCTGATGGAGCAGGTCTAGAGGAGGGCCATGAAAATGATCAGGGGGTTGGAGCATCTCTACTATCAGGACAGACTGAGGGAGCTGTGCTTGTTGAAGAGAAGGCTCTGAGTAGACCTAAATAATGACCTTCTAGTACCTGAAGGGGGTACCCAAGAAGGTTGGAGAGAGACTGTTTACAAAGGACTGTAGTGATAAGATGAGAGGCAATGGTTTCAAATAGAGAAGGGTAGATTTAGACTGAATATTAGGAACAGGTTCTTAGCCATGAGGGTGGTTGAACATCGGAACATAATACCCAGGGAGGTGGTTGGGGCCCCATCCCTAGAGATATTAGAGGTAAAGTTCAAAAGGGCTATGGGCAATACAATTTAGCTGAGGAAGCTCCTGCCTACTGTAGAGAGGGTTGGACTAGGTGACCTAGAGATGTCCCTTCCAACCCAGACTATTCTATGATTATATTAGAATATTTATGACGATGAGCAGTAGAAAAACAGCAAATTGTCTTTACCTGGTCTCAGGAATTTGAGGCAGATGAAATGCTTCACAGGAAAGAGAAGAGTGCTCTGAATCTCAGAAAAAAAGCAGGCAGTGAATGAGAAATATGATGTCAGCACAAATAGAGACACTAAAATTTAGATATTTTAATAATCTGCTGTATCCTTCTCCTATAATTTGGCCAAAAAATTTCCCCGGCAAAGCAACTTGCTTGCCTGAGTTCTAGGTGAACTCCAGGTCCCCGAAGGACTCAGTCTAACCAGGCTTTTATGAGCAAGCCTGTAAGAAGAAAGCCAGCATGCAGCTATACTTTTTCCTTTCAGAATGTTCCAAAAAGTGTTGCTTGCTTGTTATATGCTTACCAGTTTGTGCCCTTACAACAGTTTTCAGAGCAAATATGTGTTCAAGAGGGGATTGGATGTGGCTCTTGGTGCCATGGTCTAGTCATGAGGTCTGTGGTGACAGGTTGGACTCGATGATCTTTGAGGTTTCTTCCAACCTTAGTGATACTGTGATATACTATTCTGCACAACAGTATTTTATATTTGTACAACTTAATTTGTTTGGTTGAAGTAATTTAGCACGGGTGCACACTTCATGAATGATGCAGAATTTTTTCTTTTCTGTTTGAAGGAGGTGAATACTCTCAATAAGTAAGCATAAATACATGTTGTATCCTTATCACATTTTTAATATATGCTTTTGTGATAATAATACATTGGATGGTTATATAACAAATGCAGGATTGTGGTTTTGAATTTAGATTCGTGATTATTTGCATTTTCAATGAACATTGTCATTAAAATTTGCATCTACAGATGTAACTTGACATATTTGCCAGACACATTTTTTCTCTTTGTCAAATACTTAAGATTTAAATAGTTTTCTGATACAGCGCTCCTTTATCTGCAGGTTAAAGGCTTATATATTTATTTTTCATAGTTTACCATTCTTTCCTTCTGTCTCTTTAAACTCATAAGAAAAAACCAAACAAAACCAACAAACAAACCAGGACTTGAGTACTTTACCTCAGTTTTGCTTAAGTTAACCTAATTTGTTAAAAATTCATACTTAAGCAATGTTTGTAACAAAGATCAAAGGCTTAAAAATAGCTTACAGCCTTATAAAAGCAGTGCCACTAGGAGTAAATATTTAAATATCAGGTGGGACTTCAGTGTGATTCTGGGTGAGCCTAGCAAAGCAGGGTCAGCTACAGGGCAGATCAGGTTCCTCAGGACTTCATGCAGTCGGGCACTGAAAGCCTGAATAGTCTCTCTGGATAGACTACACTGGTTGAATGCTTTCCTTATCATGAAAAAAGTCTTTCCTTACAGCAAATCTGATCCTTTTTTTTTTTTGGTTTAGCTTTTTGTGCCCATTACCTTTCACATTGTGCTTACATGACTTATTGATGTGTGTAGTTTCACACATTTCTCTCAGTGTTCTGCCAGACAATTGCATTAGTAGTCCTGAAAAGTAGGACCAGTTTCCTGATCAAAACCAAAGCTTTATTCTTTTAATAAATGCAGGTGCACACAGACAGCTCAAAGTGCCTTTACACTGGGTATTTTTAATGGCTGCATTCCACCACCCACCACCACCCCCCTTGCTTTTGTTTTCTTTTTTAACCTATTTTTATAAAACGTTTTACATTCTCAGGCTGTGTAGTCCTAGTTTAATACTTAAACTACAGGACACTCCTTTCTTTAAGCTTTTACATTCACAGTGGAATACACAGATTGAAAAACATAAACTACAAATAAGCATCACTGCCCTGAAAGTTAAAAGGAAATCCTAGTTTTCACAGTCCCACTAGATTTCCTGTGCCAAAAGCTGAGATTTTGCTAAGGCTCTTGTTACACTAAGTAACCTCCACTTCTGCAGATGTAGTTATGCAATACCATTTGATCGTGCTCTCTCCTGTAGTGTTCTGATTACCTGAGAGGTTTCTTGCTACTTTTTCTTCTTCTTTTTGTGGTTTCTTTCAACATATTTCCACCCTTTCTGTCTTCTTATAAAAGTCCTTACAATTTACTGGGTCTTCTAATTGAAGTGAAAGGCACTTGTTTGTACTTAAAAATAGCTTTCAGTGAATTTGTCATGTACTGGTAATAGAAGAACCACTTTTCAGTTATTAGCACTGCAGAATAAGCCCGTGGTTAATACCTTATTTACACAAACTGAAGACTTTTGTATCTGTGTTTGGCGACCTTGAAGCTGCATTGTGTTCAGTGCCCTTTTTATAACCTTAATTACCAGGGAATACAGAGCTTTAAAGAAAGACTAACATTTCACTTTAACATCCACAATAATCTATTATAAAGCCAGTTAAGCCAGTCCCCAAATACAGAGAAATGTTATTACATGCTCAGCTAGCTGTCAAGGGGCCATGAGTCAGTGGCTTACAGTTATCAAAAGTAACAAGGTTGTTCAGAATTTCCTCCAACAAAGCCTGCCAGCTTATGAAGGGATTAAGCTCTCTTTGATTAGAACAACTGGAACACATCCTGCCCTTTTAATTAACATTCCCTTTTGCTCAGTTTAGGCTGGTAATTTGACACTCTTACTAGCCAATATAAGAAAAGACTTGCATTTTTGGCCTACCCATGAGTATTCTAACAGCAGTGTATAAGCATGCATTAGGTAAAATATGAGCAATCTTAGAGATCATTTCCAAAAGCCTATGAAAATTCTAAAGGCATAATATCAATAGACACAGTGTAATTATATATGAATGTGGTGTGTGACAGCAGACTCCATGAGCCATTAAGGCACAGTGTGCTGTCATGAGGCCGCAATATTTCTACCTTCAATCCCAGACAATCAAAAAGGTTTTACGTCAACTTCATCGATAATTTAGAGGTTTACATTTTAATTTCTAGTGCAATGCAAGTCAGCCATAGCAACCTCTGTTTGCACTTGTCAAGGAATGAGTGTAAAACATGTTCAAAAAATGAAGTGTTGTTATGAAGACAATTCAACATGGAAACATCATCCATAACATATTGAAAATATAGAAGGGTATTTTATTTGAACACCAGCACAGGTATCTTGATTTTGGATTTTCTGTTTTCACCCATGCCTTGTCCTTCCTCTCCTTGCCCTTATACCTCAGTGTTTATTGATATTTGATAAGTAGAGATCCTACAGATGACCAATGTACCCACCAGATTGCAATTTATTATGCAAAAGTCTGAGTGGCATACTGAATAATTATTCAATTAAATGTTTGGGTTTTTGCAAGTTGCCTACTCTCTCTGATAGCTTTCTTTGACATGGATTTAAAATAAACTTCACTTTATGTTGCTCCTCAGTGTCCCAAATGAACTGATAAGCATACACATGAAGACTCGCAGCCTGAAGGCCAATCATATCCTGGGTTGTGTGACCAATAGGATAAGGGAGATGAATCTCTCCCTCTACTCTGCTTTGGTGAGATCACACCTGGAGTACCATGTCCAGTTTTAGAACTGTCAACACAATAAGGACATCAAACTGTTGGAGTGCACGCAGAGGAGGGTCATGAAGATGATCAGAGGGCTGGGGCACCTACCCTGTGGGGCCAGGCTACAAGAGTTGGGGCTGTCAGACTGGAGGTGTGAAGGTTCTAGGGAGATATTACAGTGGCTTTCCAATACCTGAAGGGGTCCTACAAGAAAACTGGCAACACACATTTGTAGATAGGATGAGGCACAACAGATTGAAGTGGGAAGAGGGTAGATTTAGACTGGATACTAGAAAGAAATTCTTTACAGTAAGGGTGGTGAGACACTGGAAGAGGATGCCCAGGGAAGCTGCAGATGTCCTCTCCCTGCAAGTGTTCAAGGCCAGGTTGGATAGGGCCTTAAGCAATCTAGTGTAGTGGAGGGTGTCCCAGCCCATGGCAGAGGGGTTGGACCTAGACAATCTTTAAAGTCCCTTACAATGGAAATCATTCTGTGAGTCTATCAATTAGATTTAATGTATTACCTCCTACAGCTATGTCTCCTGTCACCTTGTCCTGCAGTAGAGTATTGAATTAGAAAAGATATCTCACATTTCTGCTGCTATTTAGGACTTCATTTTGAGTTCATGCCAGGATTTTGGACTCACTAGAAATACATAAGGAATCTTATTTACCCACTCCTCTCAAGCTTTTAAAGTTGCTATTGTTTTCTAAGAGTAGCAGAGCTAATTTGATGTCTCATATCTGTATTAAATTTAAGAAAGACTGCTGGGAATTACATAGAGTAACCTGGGTTTTGGCCTTTTATGTTAAATACTTCATCTCTTATTGGGTTATTAGGCTGCCTACAGGCAGAAAGCAATATAAATTACTGTAAAAATCAGCAGCTAAAACTAGTCTGCTCATAGCACAGCTCTTGCAACAGTCTGCATTTTTTTGTGTGAGCCAACCCATTCTTCCTGACAGAAATATTTAAAGGGTATATTGAAGTTAATTTTTCAGATTTCTACAATGTTCTAAATCATTTTCTATGCTGAACTGTACATGCTTTAAAAGTCTACATTCTAGCAAACAAGTTCAATCAATTTTCAGAGACAGTATCTATATACAAAAAACCCCAAAACAAACAAACAACAACAACAACAAAAAATAACCCAAAAAAAACCACAAAGAAGTTCAATCTGGAGAACATTTCTGGAGACAAAAAGAAAATAATTTTATTTGCTCTTGAGGAAGAATCACTTCAAAGAATTTTTATTTTTTTTTTAAGAGTAGTTTCTGCTTTTGGGAAAGAAAGAATATTGTTTCAGGATTTACTTAAAAAATAAGATGCCTTACAATGATGTATGAAATACCACTGAAATGATTTTTCTCATTGATATATATGCATATTTAATGATGATGAGCATGATCATTTTGGTTTAGGCATAGTAATTTAAGTCACATACATCATTGTAATGTTTAGGCAACTTGACTCTCTGCTTTGAAAACGTGCCCATGCTCGGGTTTGAAAAACAAGACATAATGAAATTAAGTGAAATAATTTCTTTTTATTCTTCTTTTGATAGAGGCTGATAAAGACATTTAATATTATATGAAATAATATTAACAACAGAATCATAGTAGTTAAACAGAAGATATAAGGTAGTACTTTTGTATCAGGAATATGGTATAGAAACAATGTGGAAAATGTGTACTGTTTACATGGTTACATCCAAAACAAGAAAAGGGAAAGGCAGGATATGCCTGGTTTATGCATTTTTTCTTTAGACATTTGAGTTCTTCCATATGATATGATTGCACACAGAGAAATATTGTGTAAAAACATTGCTTAATTTCTCTTTTATGTGTGCTGTGAATACTTAATAAAGAATTAATTAAGAATTGACTATACAGAAAGGAAGCATACACTTGTCACTGCTGTGACTACAACACGTTGATTTCATCTGTAAATCTACACACATCAAATTAAAAATAAAAATTATAATAATAATTTGAATAAACAAATTACCTGGGATCAATTCAATTGATAGGATAATTTGCTTCACACACCCATATGTGCACACCTACAGACATAGACATAGAGTGTTCAGTCACACATGTATTTGTGTCTGTTTATGATGACCCACATATATACACATTCAGATAGAAATACCTGTATATTTTACCAGATACCTATTTGTGCTTAGCTTTTCCCAACTGATTGTTCATTTGCCTCACTGATGCAATATCAGGGTAGGCTAATAAAAGCTGAACTTCCATAACTAAAGAAGATAAAAATGTGTGTTCATAGTCTATGCAGATATAATTCAGTCTTTCAGGCCACCTTTCTCTTGCCTCTGAAGGGAAAAATTCAAATATAATCCCTTTCTTTCCTAGAAACTGTTTGGAAATTCAGAGTGAGGGGTTTTTTTTTGTTTTAAAGGAGGTCAGACTTTGGGTTTTTAATTAAGCTTATTAGAGATAAATCTCAGCTGTAAGATTAAAAAAACAAAAAACCAAAAAAACCCCACCAAAACCTCTTCAAAACACGGGGGTGTGTTTATATGATGGAAATGGAGGTACAGAAAAGGACTGGCATTAGAGCCATGCCAAATCATTGCTCAATAAAAGAAAAAGAACATGATCCATTTAAAGCAAAAACACTATAGCACCCTGTCTAAGCACAAATGCACAACATATTTTTGTTAGTCCATTTCATTACATTTGATTAGATGCTTGATGTATTTATTTATTGATGTACTCATTTGTTGTACATTGCATGTATAATAATTAATGATAATTAAATTATGCCTGGTCAAATTAATTTGATCTGGGAGAGAGGGAGCTGAAATGACTTTCTTGGGACTGTTATAAAAGCTCTGTAGAATACAAATAATTTTTTATTTTTTTTTTTTAATTCAGGCAGAATAGAAGGGACTTTCATATCAGCAAAAGTTCCAAGAGAAGTTTGCCACAAAATTCCTCCTACTTGTTTTAAAAGGTATTGATATTGATAAAGAATATGAATAAAAAATTAATATTTAGAAGGAATGCTTTGTTACAAAACACTTTGAGCCAGCAGTGTGCCCAGGTGGCCAAGAAGACCAATGGCATCCTGGCCTCTATCAGGAACAGTGTGGCCAGCAGGAGCAGGAAGGTCATTCTCCCTCTGTACTCAGCACTGGTCAGGCCACACCTTGAATCCTGTGTGCAGTTCTGGGAACCTCGGTTTATGAAAGATGTTGAGCTGCTGAAACATGTCCAGAGAAGGGCAACAAAGCTGGGGAGAGGTTTGGAGCACAAGCCCTTTGAGGAGAGGCTGAGGGAGCTGGGGTTGCTTAGCCTGGAGAAGAGGAGGCTCAGGGGAGACCTTTTTGCCATCTACAACTACCTGAAGAGAGGTTGTAGCCAGGTGGGGGTTGGTCTCTTCTCCCAGGCAACCAGCACCAGAACAAGAGGACACAGTCTCAAGCTGTGCCATGGGAGGTTTAGGCTGGATGTTAGAAAGAAGTCCTTCCCAGAAAGAGTGATTTGCCATTGGAATGTGCTGCCCAGGGAGATGGTGGCGTCACCGTTACTGGAGGTGTTTAGGAAAAGACTGAATTGGGTGCTTGGTGAGATAGTGTAGGATGATAGGCTGGACTCAATGATCTCGAAGGTCTCTTCCAACCTGGTTAATTCTATTCTATTCTATGTTATTCTATTCTATTCTATTCTATTCTATTCTATTCTATTCTATTCTATTCTATTCTATTTTCTATTCTATTTCAGGCATAACTTAAGTTTAATAGTTATATAGATGAAAACTGAGAAATGCATACTACAATAATGAGACTATTTTAAGAACCTGGTAATATGTTGAGTACTTCAGCTATGGTTAGTTTTGCATGAATATTTAAAGATGCACAAATATGTTTGGATTACTTTATAAAGTGGCCTTTATTATTCAGTCATCAAACAATGGTTCCTTCATGAAAATACACATACAATTATTTCTTAAATTTTCACCTTTGATATGATATTTAACTTGCTGATATTCCCCAGGGGATAAGATGATCTGTTGTATCTATCAAATTCTATATTTTTTATGTGCCTTAGTGTGGCAATGAATAATATACAGTAAAAAAAAAAAAAGAAATCCAAGAAAAGGAAAGGCAGCCTTTTCATGACACTTGCTCACCATAAACTTTACACATCTTATTTTTCTAAACTACAGAAAGTTCAAATTAAAGGTGTGGTGGTTTGAGCCTTAACTGGGATTTAAGAGCTCAGATGGGGGGCAAGACTGAGAATTCCTCCCCCGCTCCCCTTTCCTCTTTCCTGATCAAGACAAAAAAAGGGAACAGGAAAGAACAGGGAGAGACAACGGAAGGGAAAAAAAGGAAAGAAAGGGGGATAAGGGAAAAAGGGAGGAGGTAAATCTACCAAGAAATAATTTGGAGTCAGTTTGGAAGTAGAGAGGTAAAATTTTCTTTAAAATATATATATATAACAATGACAAGAAGGGTTCACAAGGGTAAGGCACAAGGGTGGGTAGGGAGATATACAAAACCAACAGTCCTTTGAAGATGCAGCAGGGAGAAAGACCAGGCCTGACCACATGGAGGAGAACCAGGGAGCCAGCAGTGACTCTCTTAGTCCTTTCGTCCAGGAGAGGCAGAAGCAAAAGAGCCAAATGCTCACTGTACCCTCCCCTGTACAGTTTTGATGGACCAGGAGGGGGAGTGGAACAGACTAACTAGGTTTCCCGGGGGGAAAACCCCACTCTGGGGAGAGCAAGGCTCTCACAACCCCTCCCCCCAGCTTTCAGGATGGGTGTAACCCATCACAAAAGGATAATTAATTCTACTGTAATTAAGGTAAGTTCAAATTAAATCATATCATGATTACGTTATTCTTCCCATTACTCATTTTTAGTGATAAATTACATAGAAAGCAGTATAAGCATAGTACTCAGGGGGACACCTTGAGTCTTTTCATCAAATCAAATAAACTTTGCAGATAAATCTCATGCAAGTAATTTTTTGAAAGCTCAAATACATATTTATATAATTAATTTAATTTATATAAAACATTCCCACTAGATACAAATTTGGGTGGAATCAGAACTGCCCAGGGTCTGTTAGTCTGGCAGGAAGACAACTAGGAGTCTCACAAAAGATAATATTCTGTTTAATCATAGGCTTTCACAATTTCTGAACTGTGCTCCATTGTGCCTCAGTATATCTTGCAACCTGAGAAAACGTGCATCTATGTATGTGTTACAGAAGAGCCTAGTGTGTTGGGCAACTCTTTCCATTGAGTTGTGGAAGCAGGGAAAAAAGAAAGAAGCTGTGAAGCATTTTTGAGATCACTCATCTTGAAGCATAATTTGCCTTAAGTTTTAGGCCTACAGTTTAGTTTAAGGCACAGTTCAAATTGAACAGTTTGGCATCACATTGAATGTATACTGAATCCTTACTGAATATATATTTTGCCCACAATTGACTGCAGAGATACATTACACAGAGGTGAAAAATTTGTCTCATCAGGTAGATATTTTGGATAAGGTTCTTTTATTACATACCTGTACTCTTCAACACTTATCTAAACAGTAAAGTCTTCATATATCATTACCTGTTTTATTATTCAAATGCCTTTTTTTTTTTTTCTTTGCCTTTTTTTTCCCAAAGCAGAATTTTATTTGTGGAAGCAACTGCAATGTTGCATTCATAATTGTGAATCACACAGTATACAGGAACAGTGCATATGATGATACAAAGTATGAAACAAGCAGCTCTTAAGATTCTTTTTACTACAGTTAGTTATCCAGCAGAATCAGTTCTCTGCTAACTGGCTAGGGAAGGCAAACATCCTATTGATGTGCTGACAGACAACTTTCTGCAAATATTAAGCATCAGATTTGATATGAAATGCAATCACATTTGGTGTCTTATGGCTTCAGAGGGATGAGACCTGCATCTATCCTAGCAAAAAAAGAATGACATGGTTCTTCAGCCCTGAGGCCAAGTAACACAGAAATAATTTCATCCACATAGCTATAATCTCTTCCTCTGCAAAATATATTGGCTGTGTTGAAATAGATAGGAACAAATATCTGAGAAATAATTCTTTCTTGTCCTAAGTCTGAGGAATACCTCATTTTTTTACTTCAGCTCAGCAGTTTAACTAAAGGCATAGCTGACTGGTTTCTTGTCCAAACACACAAGTAGCGTACAGAGAAAGAAAAAGGCAGGACTTCTATAGCACATTAACACCCATCATTACCTTTATTTAAAAGAAACAAACAACTAAAACCCAAGTGAAGCAAACAAACAAAAAGACACCCTCAAAAAATAACCCAACAAAATAGTTTTTTTTTTCATTTCCCAAGCAGGTCTGTGTTTCTGCTCAGTATGGACAACAGCTAAATGGGTTAGATTCAGTTTATGTATTTCTACCATGAAATGTTATGTTTCCAAAAGATTTATGTCCTAATATTAACATTTACATTTTCTTTTGCTCACTTTAAAGAGACTTAAATGATCTTTTGTAACTTTAGGAAAAGAATAATTGCTGTTGTCTGTGTTTCTGTCTTTTGTGAAGTTCTGTAAAATTCTCAGTATTAAGCAAGAGTTATGTTGATGTGCTGGTAGGCTTCACACCAGATGAAGTCCACATTGGTCCTCTTAATTTTTCCAGAAAAGTAGATGTTGGGAAGATTGATCCAGTGTTATACAGGATCATTAGCTGCCACTGAATATCTGCTTTACCAGATCATGGACAATTATTGTTATCCTAAAAAGCTCTGATATTTTAAAGAATTGTTTTTATTCTTCAGTTGTTGTAAGTATGATTAACTAACATACTATATGTATATTTTTATATATATTTTATAATTATTCCTGGTGGTGGTATCTTCAAACACCAATGCCACTTATTTACAAAATGTATTCACAGGTTCAATTATTTGGTTGTGCACATATAAAGACAGTTAATGATTTAAGCACAGACCTAATATTTCCGATACAGCAAGTCAAACTGGAAATACAGATACTGTGAGCTGTGGGTTTCCCACTAACGGGACTCCATGGCAGATTAGTCAGGTACTCGCAACTTGCTCCTCTGTCTGGTAATTTCCCAGATGTTGTGGCTATAATATAGCAGTCCTTGGCTCAGAGAGGGCTAGGGGGCCTCTCTTCTGTCGTGCCCAGTCGCTGGGCTGTAGCCTTTTCTGGGATTCAATTCCCTTGGAGCTTTTCCCCATTCTGCCTTGGTCCGGGTGCAAGGCCTGGGCAAAGTTGTTGGTCTGCTAGAGCAGGTTCTTCAGCAGCTACTCAGGATCTTGTCTCTTTGTGGTAAGCAGGCACTCAGCTTCTACTGTGGCAGCATTTGGCTCTAGTTTCTTGCTGGGTGAGAACAAGGCAAATTGACTGACTTCTTGGCTACTTTAAGTACTGTCCCAAGACAATTAATGCCCTTTGGTAATACAGAACCCTGATAACTGGACATATAGGATGGGGCATATCTGAACATGGCCAGGGGCACACACAGTTCACAGCTGTGTTACAAAGTTAATTACATGTGGTACATGTTTATCTGGACCTCAGGAAGTGTCCAGGTTTGCACATTCACGGGTGCTTACAATGTTAATCATATGTGCTATACATTTACCTTGGCCATCTGGACCCCAGGAACTGTTCAGGTTAGCACATTTGCAGGTGCTTAGCCCATTCTCTGAGCTAGGGCATGTTTGGGGGTCTGACCTTTCAGGACACAGCATTAATAACCATTCCGGGCAGCTTTCAGCATCAAAAGGCCAATTCCTTCCTTAGCGAAGTGTCAAATGCATGTCTTATTTACTTTTAGTTATTTAGGTTCATACACCTAAATATACTGCTAAAATGAAATCTAGAAAGGGCTACACCCAAGATTCCTCAGACCTGTAGCTATTTAAAATGTTCAGTATTTCTTTCATATTTTGGACATATTTTAATAGTAAATCAGGAATCTGCTATTTTTAAAGCAGCAAAATTAAAACTACAGAATTTTTTCTTTAAGGAGATTGAATATTCTAAGGTTAGTATATGTCACTGTATGATCATTCCTTTTTAAGTTCAAGAAAACAGAGAAACATAATTATATAATGGCACTGGCAGTTACATCTTTTAAACTTTTCTTTGGTTTTTTAGATGAAATATTATACAGTTAAAATGTGTTGAGCCTGTAGTTCATGCTGCTCTAAAGTACCTCACTTTTCAAGTAGAAGACAGAAACATTGATTGTCGAAAAAGGAGAAAAACGAGGGGGAAAAAAAGAAGCTTTTTACTTCTGGATAAAGCCAGGTACATTGACTTCATTGTCCCATTGACATTCACTGTGACGTTAACATTCATTGTGCCATCAGGGCTTTTCTTGAGAAATGGCATGGTGAACGACATACTCCAAAGAACAACTGAAAATCTGATTAACTAGTGAATAGACTTAGGGAACCCTTTGTATGTATGGGTCATAGATTTCATTGCCTCAGTCAAGATGTGGGAAAACAGTTTCAAAGGCGGCAGTGTCTAGCTACTTGCTAACTTTTCTTCTCTGATTTACCTCCAGTTAGGAATAACTTTCTTGTACGCCAAACACCTCTGTTCACTGAAATATTTTCAACCGTTTCTTTTTGTCACAAAGATCGTTGCCTTTGCGACTCCTTTCCAAGCAGATATATTTTAGATGGATGTCACTCTAGTACACTATACTTTTTCACATTCAGTTTACTGAATATTAACATAGATTGGCTTCCACTCACAGGCTTCCCTGACTCTTCCCAGGCTCTGGAGGGGTCTCCCCACCCTGGCTCAGGATCCCCTGTCAATCCCTTTGGTATTTTTTTGGCCTTAGAATTTAAAAAGCTGTTTTACTATTGATCTGTCATGCAATGTGTGCATATTAAATAAATTAAATTGTGATTTCTTTGCAGATTTAGAGAGGGAAAATCCCATTCACTCCAATTAAGCTTAAGATAGTACCTCTGAGCCAGTAAAGGCATATTGCCTTTTCCCATTCATTTCTAAGACTCATTATGCCTTAGAATGTGTGGGAACCTAAAGTTTAGACAGCTTGGATCTATAGCAAAGCTGTACAGAAATTTCATATCAGAAAATGGCACATGCTAAGTGGTGTAGAATAACAGGACAGAAGAGAAAGCTCATCTCAAATATCAATAGATGCTTATGTTCAGATATCTGAAATTCAAAACTGAGTTTCATCATGTCTGTGGTTCCTCATGTCCTTGTGTCAAATGCCCAAGGGACATGACATTTCCTTTGTATATCTTCTGTACATCCTCAAAAGATTTAGGAAATGGAATCATTTATACTGAAATATGCAAATTTTTTTAAAAAATCAGAATTAACAGAATTAACCAGGCTGGAAAATACCTTTGAGATCATCAAGTCCAACCTATTACCTAACACAATCTATTCAACTAAACCATGGCACTAAGTGCCACGTCCAGTCTCTTTGCAAACACCTCCAGTGATGGTGACTCCACCACCTCCCTGGGCAGCACATTCCAATGGCCAATCACTCTTTTTGTGAAGAACTTCTTCCTAACATCCAGCCTAAACCTCCCCTGGTGCAGCTTGAGACTGTATCCTCTTGTTCTGTTACAGGTTGTCAGGGAGAAGAGACCAGCCCCCACCTGGCTACAATGTCCCTTCAGGTAGTTGTAGACAGCAAGAAGGTCTCCCCTGAGCCTCCTCTTCTCCAGGCTAAGCAACCCCAGCTCCCTCAGTCTTGCCTCACTGGGCTTGTGCTCGAGACCTCTCACCAGACTTGTTGCCTTTTTCTCTGGACACATTCAAGTTTCTCAATATCCTTCTTAAACTGAGGGGCCCAGAACTGGACACAGGATTCAAGGTGTGGCATGACCAGTGCTGAGTACAGGGGCCGAATGACTTCCCTTCCTCCTGCCCACACTATTTCTGACACAGGCCAGGATGCCATTGGTCTTCGTGGCCACCTGGGCACACTGCTGGCTCACGTTCAGCTTCCTGTCAAACAGTATCCTTCAGGTCCCTTTTTGCCTGGCTGTTCTCCAGCCACTCTGACCCCAGCCTGTAGCACTGCATGGGGTTGCTGTGGCCAAAGAGAAGAACCCGGCAGTTAGATGTGTTAAATCTCATGCTGATGGGCTCTGCCCATCTGTCCAGCCTCTCAAGGTCCCTCTGCAGAGCCTCTCTACCCTCTAACAGACCAACACCTGCTTCCAACTTGGTGTCATCTGCAAATCTACTGATGATGGACTCAACACGCTCATCCAGACCATCAATAAAGATATTGAACAGGAAAACTGTCTAAATCTACATGGAATGGAAGATTATTTTATTAATGATAGGCCAGTACATAGGCTCCAGTTAGACCCCAAATCCATTCAACAAGTGTGTTTTTTCTTGGGTAATTATAAGAGTGGGAAAGTTAATTGAAAACTGTTGTAACAGTAATGTTAAACAATTAAGAATAAAAACAAAACCAAAACCACATCAAGTCCCTAAAGCTTTTTGTGGTACCATGAGGTGAGCCACCACTAATCATGAAGTTCTGAAAAAATTTCACTGAATGTAAAGAATGTGCATATGATATTTTTGCTTCTAGGGAAATTAAACAAAAATGTAACAAATACTTCAGATAATCCCAAAATAATGAAATTGAGACTTTTTTATTTGTTGTATAGAAATATTACATTGGTAAGTTTACTCTCTAGAACTTGTCTGCAAATATCATATTCAGAGTAAGTATTAGATAATATGACTAGACAGTGAAGTGTGAACTCATAAATATGAGCAATTGTACTTAAAGCTGTTTCTTATTCTCCTAAGCTATGTTCATGCTCTGAACACTGCTAGCTAATGTTACTATTAATAATAAAATATTCAATATCACTTAGTTCAATGCTCCTCCTGTCCTAATAATTGCCTGCTCCACAGATCAAACATCAAATTGTAATGGCATGGTTGTAGCTAATACAAATGCTAAGGTATTCAGGCAGGCATTCAAATAGGAAAATAAATTTCAAAGTCATCAGGGCCAATACCTGACCAGTCCTTTCTTTTAATTCAAACTCTGTCAACTTCAGGTTAAGAACTACAATGGGCACTGTCTACCATAGCTCAAAATGGAACAGATTCAATAATTTAACCTAAGATTAGTTTTAAATGTATGGGCTAATGCTGACTGCTCTATTTGTGCTAAAAACTATGAACCATAGCTCATAAAACATTACTCTATACAAAAATTTTGACCATGTTTCACTGTCTTGTGTATATGAAAAGTACTGGGCTGCACCTTCACAATATTGAGAACTTCCATAATTCTGGGCAGCCAGATCCAGCCTTTGACTGTTCTCATTGTGAAAATCTTCTCCTAATATCTAACTTATCACAGAATCACAGAATTACCAAAGCTGGAATAGACCTCTGAGATCAAGTCCTGTCTATGACCTAACACCACCACATTGACTAGACCATGTCACTAAGTGACACATCCAATCCTTCCTTAAATACCTGCGGGGATGGTGACTCCACCACCTCCCTGGGCAGTCCATTCCAGTGTCTAATTACCCTTTCCATGAGAAAGTGCTTCCTAACATATAACCTAAACCTTCTCTTGTGCAGCTTCAGGCTATGCCTTCTTGTCTTGTCACAAGTTGCCTGGGAGAAGAGCCCAACACCCACTTTACTACAACTTCCCTTTAGGTAGCTGTAGAGTGTGATAAGGTCCCTCCTGAGTCTCCTCTTCTCCAGACTAAACAACCCCAGCTCCCTCAGCCTCTCCTCATAAGACTTTCCCTCCAGTCTCCTCACTAGTCTCATCACTCTCTTCTGGTCCCACTCCAGCACCTCAATACCTTTCTTGAAGTGAGGAGCCCAGAACTGCACACAGTACTCGAGGTGAGGCTTTACCAGTGCTGAGTACAGGGCCAGAATTCCATCCCTAGTCCTGCTGGGCACACTATTCCTGATACAAGCCAAGATGCCATTGGCCTTCTATGCCACCTGGGCACACTGCTGGCTCATGTTCAGCTGCTTGTTAACCAGTACTCCCAGATCCCTCTCTGCCGGGCCACTCTCCAGCCACTCATCCCCCACTCTGTAGTGACCAAAGTGTCCTGCACTTGGCCATGTGAAACCTCATACTGTTGGCCTCAGCCCATCAACCAGGTCTCTCTACCTTCCAGCAGATCAACACTGCCTCCCAACTTGGTGTCATCCACAAATTTACTAACGGTAGACTCGATCCCCTCATCCAAGTCATCAGTAAAAATATTGAATAGAACTGGGCCCAGTACTGATCCCTGTGAGACACCACTGCCACCAGACACCAACTGGATGCTGAACCATTCACAACCACTCTCTGTGCTTGGTCATCCAGCCAGTTTTTAACCCAGAAAAGGATCCACCTGTCAAAGCCATGGGCTGCCAGTTTTTCCAGGACGATGCTGGCATGTTTGTCCACTGCTTCTTGTTGTTTTGCTGTAGAACTCTGAAGTTTCTATTTTCCCCACGAATGTTTTTCAAGCAACTAAAGAGACCAGCTGAATCCCTCCAAGCCTTTTTTTCTATCCTTATCTGTTGTGCTTCAGGCTTCTAATTGTTGTGCTGTCCCTCCATTGGATTCTCTACTCTAGATGCATCCTTAAAAACATCAAATAGAGAAAAACAATCACAGCTCTCAATTTGTTGGCTAGACTCTTACTAATACTTGCCAGACTGTTCTTAGTCTTTCCTACAAGAGCACACTTTCCTCATGTTCAAATTGCTGTTCTCCAGAATATGCAAAGTAGCTTTTGAACAAGATGACTCCCAGCTTGTGTTGTTTCATTGAGTTATTCTGTCCCAGGCACAGGAATCTGTGTTTATATGTCTTGAACTTCTTACTGTTTCTGTTCACAGTATCTTCAATCTTTTGAGGTTCCTTTGATTAGGAACCTTAATCTCTAGAATATCGACAGATCTCAGTTTGGTATAGTCTGTTTAATCATAAGAGACTGGGGTTATTTGTTTGTTTGTGTTATTTTTCCTGAATATACATATCTACTGGCATTTGAGACTTCCTGGAATAGTCAAAATATCCCACTGGGTTAACAGGATGCAAGACCTTCAGAAAAGTATGTGTCCTTTGGTATTAATAAAAGTGGGCCAGAGTGAGTACACTATGTCACTCAGCCACTTATGTGTAAGCACCTGCAGTAAACATAGTAAGGTAGTCCACACTCATGTTGATGTGAGCTATCTGACAACATATGCTGTGGTGATCTGGAAATTTCTTCACTTGCCATGTATAGTTGTCACATACAGGTTTAGTGCCAGATAACATCTTTAATTATGTCCAAAAAACATCTGTGTGGAGCTGGCAGATATAACAAAAGACCTACATGGGAAAACTGTATAGTCCTGTACCAGTACTTGAGGTCTAACAGGGCATGACAAAGCATTTAAAATGGATTGTGTGCCTACTTTGTAAAAATGAATCAAGTCTGTATTACAGTGGAGCTAAGGATATCTAAGGAATTATTCGGTTTGATTTTCAGGAGACACGCAAATGTAATCAACTGAACAACTTTCTGGCCTGTATAGGCTTAATTCAATTGCCTAAATATAGGTTCCTGGTGCCATTTGAGACATGCTAGGATATCCAAGACACACACACAGGAGTGACAGATGGAACGTAAAGCAGACCTATATCTTCCTGGAATGGCAGCTGGAGGGTTTGCTAATGGCATGAGATGAACACATTTAAGCAAACTGTTTTGAGTCTCAGTGGCTGTATTGACCATAAATTTTATAAGCTAACTTAAATGTAGGCACCTCCTGCAATTCTATTTGCCCTAGAGTATACAAACCATCTTGCAGGTAAGGTACTTAGGCCACAATGCTTTCAACAGACCTTTATAGCTCTGAAACAGAAACTGAAGGACAGAAAAAAACCCTACCACCCAGCTCCAAAAATTACACTAGTATTCTGTGTACAGGCAGCTGAACTAAATCCTGCCTTTGTGTAAGGCTCTGAATTCCAGCAACCTGATGTAGTGTGAGGTGTCCCTGCCCATGGCAGGGGGGTTAGAACTACATGATCCTAACAATTCTATGATTCTATAAAATATACAGGAATTAAAAGACTAATTAGAAAGAGAATGACCCACATCAGCATATTATTAATGTGTTTTTTACTAGTAAGTATGTCATTATACACTTTGAGCATTATGTAACAGAACAAATTTTGCTTTATATTTAGCCATATAAGGCAAGAAAAAAAGCAAAACGGGAATATAATGTTTATCGACCAACCCATTTAAAAGTCTTCTACAATATAGTAGTATTTAAGCAACCACTGGGTTTGTTTTTCTTGTAAGACTTCAGAGCAATAAGAAACAAATAATTTTTTTCACCTGGTTGACTGTGCACAAAAATGGTAAAACCTCATTGACTTTTCTGAAATGATACCCCTAACAGAGACACCAGGTGTGGCTCACATGAGCATAAATCTTCCATCTGCTACATATACAAGTGTCTCTGCCTCCTTGTTTCTGCTAAAGATGATCCCAAACTCTTTCATGAGAACAATTACAATGCTGGACTGGGTATGCTGGGAGCAGGAGAAAAAAAAATGATACTTTACAGATAAATGCTGTTCTAAGCATACAACTTGAATCAGTGTTTCTTCAGGGGGTAACTGCTGGAAATCTGGGAACATATTAAAAAGAGATAAAATATTTGGTTCTGAATGTATGTATTATATTAATGAATACTGTAATGCTACCACTCATGACTCACTTGTGTTTAAGTTTGCAGCAATTTTAAAACAGTTTTAAATAAATAGCTAGATTTAAAAATGATTGTATATACAACCAGAACAACAGGAGAATGCAGGTAATTAGAGAAGCTGAAATTAAAGTTGCTCACCTACAAGCAATATTCTGGAGAAGCTGAACCCTTTCCTATCATTCAGTTCAAGGTTTGTTGGCACATTCCCTTTTTATCTGTGTAGTGACTACTGATTCATGAGGTTCAGGCTGGACGCCAGGAGATACTTCTTTACAGAGAGGGTTATCAGACAATGGAATGGTCTGCCCAGGGGGGTGGTGGAACACCATCCCTGGAGACATTTAAGCAGCATGTGGACCTGGTACTCAGTGGCATGGTTTAGTGTCGACCCTTCAGTGTTGGGTCACAGTATCACAGTATCACAAAGGTTGGAAGAGACCTTGAGGATCATCGAGTCCAACCTGTCACCACAGACCTCATGACTAGACCATGACACCAAGTGCCACGTCCAATCTCCTCTTGAACACCTCCAGGGACAGTGACTCCACCACCTCCCTGGGCAGCCCATTCCAATGACGAACTACTCGCTCGGTGGAGAACTTTCTCCTCACCTTGAGTCTAAACCTCCCCTTGCACAGCTTGAGACTGTGTCCCCTAAAGGACAAAGGTCAAAGGATGGACTGGTTGGTATTTGAGGTCTTTTACAAGTGGTTGTTTTCTGTGATTCTGTTGTGCCTTTGCTTAATTCTAGAAATTTCCCCAATTCAGTTTTCTCACATATGGCAACAAAGAACTTGTATTATTTGCTTACAAGAAAATCCAACCAAGCACTACAATAATGGCATTGTCAAACAACAGATAGATAGATAGATAGAACTTTAATGTTTATTTTGGTTAGCTGGTTCAATTTCTTAGCTTCATTTTTCTCATCCAGTGTAAAAATTCTTATTTTGGAATTTACATAATACATGTTCATGAAGCTTATTGCTTTCTTATAGTTCTCACTAACAATAAAATAGTGTCCTATTTCCTTGGTTAGAAATGAAGATGAAGTAGCTTTGACTTGCAAATGCATGTTTTTAACGGGAAAGAGGACAATAAGAATTTTATCTAGGAAAAAAAGATCAGGTTTTCAGGTACTGTGTTTAAATAATACATCAAAAATACAATGGAGGTGATGGGTGACATAAAAAAGAACCATGATGGTTCATTAATCTTGAAGGTATATCACACAATGAAGAAATGACAAGATATTCAGTAATTCTGAAAGAAAAGATAATTTAAAATGTAAGTTTTACTTTCTGAAGCAGATGTGTTTAGACAGAGTTGAAGAGCAGAATGAAGTACAGCTTTATATATATACATATGTGTATCTGACATTGCATTCCTAAATTGACACCTCTGAGACTGTTTGAAGGAAGTGTACATAAAAGAAGTATGTAGGGGTTGTTTTTCTTTTAATTGACTATGAAAAGAATCACAGAATGCTAGGGGTTGGAAGGGACCACTTAGAGATAATCCATTCCAACCCCCTGGCCAAAGCAGGATCACTTAGGTCAGGCTGCTCAGTAATGCATCCAGGCAGGTCTCCAGAGAATGAGATTTCACTAATTATCTGGGTAGCCTGTTCCAGGGCTCTGTCACTCTCACCATAAAGAAGTTTCTCCTTACAAATGGAGTGAAGGTCAAAGTTAAGAGATAATGGAATTCTGAGAAATTTTTATTATAGAACACTATTCAGAACACTATTCCTGTAATTTTGAGTAAATATTATGGTCTCTGAAGTAAAGATTGTACAGGGAAATAGCATTGTGCAAGCTTTCATTAAGTAATTTTTGGGGGATATGGACACCTCTATCTCAAATTTCTTATCACAGAATCAGAGAATGTTAGGGACTGGAAGGGACCTCAAGAGAGCGTTTAGTCTGACCCCCCTGCAGAGCAAGATCACCTATACCAGATCACACAGGAATGCATCCATGATGTTTTGAATATCTCCAGAGAGGGAGACCCCACAACACCCCTGGGTAGCCTGTTCCAGTGTTCCATCAGCCTCACAGTGAAAAAAACTTTTCCTCATGTTTACATGGAACTTCCTTTGCCTCAACTTCCACCTATTGCCCCCCGACCTGTCATTAGACATCATTGAGAAGAGCCTGACTCCATCCTCTTGGCACTCACCCTTTGCATATTTCATCATAGTATCATCATAGTATCAATCAGGGTTGGAAGGGACCACAAAGATCATCTAGTTCCCACCCCCCTGCCAGGGGCAGGGACACCCCACACTAGATCAGGATGGCCAGAGCCTCATCCAGCCTGGGCTTAAACACCTCCAGGGATGGGGCCTCAACCACCTCCCTGGACAACCCATTCCAGGGCTCCACCACTCTCATTGTGAAGAACTTCCTCCTCACATCCAGCCTGAATCTCCCCACCTCCAGCTTCATTCCATTCCCCCTAGTCCTATCACTACCTGATATCCTGAGAAGTCCCTCCCCAGCCTTCTTGTAGGCCCCCTTCAGATACTGGAAGGCCACAATGAGGTCACCTCGGAGCCTTCTCTTCTCCAGAGTGAACAGCCCCAACTCTTTCAGTCTGTCCTCATAGGAGAGGTGCTCCAGCCCTCTGATCATCCTTGTGGCCCTTCTCTGGACATGTTCCAGCACCTCCATATCCCTCTTGTAATAGGGGCTCCAGAACTGGACACAGTACTCCAGGTGGGGTCTCACCAGAGTGGAGTAGAGGGGGAGAATCACCTCCCTTGACCTGTTGGCCACACTTCTCTTGATGCAGCCCAGGATGTGATTGGCTTTCTGGGCTACAAGTGCACATTGAGAGCTAATGTTGAGCTTCTCATCCATCAGCACTCCCAAGTCTCTCTCCTCTGGGCTGCTTTCCAGCCAGTCACTGCCCAGCCTGGATTTGTGCCTGGGATTGCCCCGACCCAGATGCAGGCCCCTGCACTTGGTCTTGTTGAACCTCATGAGGTTGGCTTGTGCCCACCTCTCCAGCCTGCTGAGGTCCCTCTGGATGGCATCCCTTCCCTCCAGCATGTCTGCTGCACCACACAGCTTGATGTCATCAGCAAACTTGCTGAGGGTGCACTCAATGCCACTGTCCATGTCACCCACAAAGATGTTGAACAAGACTGGTCCCAGGACTGATTCCTGAAGGACTCCACTTGTCACTGGCCTCCACTTGGACATCGACCCATTGACAGCCATATTCATAAACATTAATGAGGTCACCTATTAGTCTCCTTTTCTCCAAGCTAAAGAGCCCCAGCTCCCTCAGTCTCTCCTTATAAGGAAGATGTTCCACTCCCCTGATCATTTTTGTGGCTCTGTGTGGACTCTTTCAAGCAGTTCCCTGTCCTTCCTGAAGTGATGGGCCCAGAACTGGATGCAATATTCCAGATTTGGCCACACCAGAACAGAGCAGAGGGGAAGGAGAACCTCTCTTGACCTCTGGTCTCTTGGTCTCTGCCAAAATGGTGGGCATTTGCCTTAGAGCTAAAACTATCAAGAAAGTCCCTGAGATGTCTGATGTATCCACCCAGGTGGAACTGGCAAAGAAGGAAACTTCAGAACAGGTGATAGGTTACAGCAAGTGACCAGACCCTTCTCCTGGTAAAAGGGTAAATACCTGCACAAGGTGTGCACATGCAGGTGACTTGTTACATCAGGTGCCCCATTACATCAGGTGTCCTAGTTGCAGAAAACAGTTATAAGGCTGTTCAGCATTAGAGGCACTTAAATGGAGATAAGTAGTTTCATAACCGTGTTCCTCTTGCATATATCAATGAGAATGAGACACCTTGGATCCTAGTGGCCCACTGTGAGAGACTAAATCTTGTCTCTCTTGATGTGACTCAACAAAGATAAAATTATCTTTGCTGCTTGCCTAAGTATACTTAGGAAGTATAAACTAGATGAATGGACAGGGAAATGGATCAAGAACTTGTTGAATGACAGAGCTCAGAGGGTTATGAGCACAGAATCTAATCAGAGGCCTGTAGCTTGTGGTGTTTCCCAGAGGTCAGTTACTGAGTTCAGTCTTGTTCAACATCTTTATCAATGACCTATATGAAGGGACAGAGTGAACCCTCCACAAGTTTGCTGATGATACAAAACTAGATCTAGTGACTGATACAACAGAAGGTTGTGTTGCCATTCAGCAAGAGTTGGACAGTCTGGAGAGCTGGATGTAGAAGAATCTAAAGAAGTTCAAGAAAGGCAAGGGAAGGGTCCTGCACCTAGGGAAGAATGACAGCATGTGGTGGTGCAGTTTAAGGGTTGACTTGCTGGAATGCAGCTCTGCAGAGAATGATCTGGGAATCATAGTGGATAACAACCATGGGCCAGAAATGTGCCCTTGTGGCAAAGAAGGCCAATGGTATCCTGGGGTGCATTAGGTAGAGTATGGTCAGCATGTCAATGGATGTTTTCCTCTTTCTCTGCCCTAGTGAGGCCATATCTTCAATATTGTATCCAGTTTTGGGCTCCCCAGTTAAAGAGATAAAGAACAACTGGAAAGAGTCCAGTAGAGGGCCATGAAGATAATTAGGAGACTGGAGCATCTTTCTTATGAGGAAAGGTGGAGAGATCTGCATCTGTTTATCCTGGAGGGATTTTACCATTCCTTATCAATATTTGAAGGTCAAATGTCAAGAGGAGAGGGCCAGACTCTTTTCAGTGGTGCCCAGAGACATGGCAAAGGGGATGAAGCACAAACTGCAACAAATGAAGTTCCATCTGAACATAAGCAAAAGTTTCTTTACTGTGAAGGTGACAGCAGTGGAACAGGCTGCTCCAAGAGGTTGTGGCGTTTCCTCCTCTGGAGAGATTTGAAATCTGCCTGGATGTGATCCTATGCATCTTGTTCTAGGTGACACTGTTTTAGCAGGGGTTTGGGACTAGATAATCCCCAAAAACCCTTTCCAACCTCTGTCATCTTGTGATTCTGTGATTCCATGATATTTCCTGTAGAACATTTTACCATAACTTAGTGTATAAAGTCTCAGAAACTTGTAAACATGAGTGTACCTTTAGAATAAAATTTATAAATTACATTGGTCTTTTGATGATTTAAAGTTTGAGGAGTCTAATCCATTGAAGAACAGCTGCTACAAGACAAACACAGGTTTAGGTGATTGTCAAAAACCCATGCGTGCATAAATACCAGATGTAATTCTATCATAAAGCACAATGCAGATACATGGGAAATAAATCTACAGCTTAAATGAAGTTGAATCTATTGATGATCTGTTGATGATATCAGAGTTCTTTCTCTATATAAATTTATCTGAAATACTTGAGCAGAAATTCAGGTGAAAGAATTCAGCCTGTCTCCCTAGAGTATTGAATCAATTAGCAGTTAACATTTCACATCAGAGTAAAATGACACCAGACAACACTATAAACTTTATAAACCCTCTGATTTTCAGATATTTTCACAAATTAATGAATTTTGAGGCTTTGTATATTTCTCCTGTAAATAGCTCCTAAATAGTTTATTGTCATCAAAAAATATTAACACTGTGCTTTTGTGTTGCATCTATGGAATAACCTGTCCGAAAGACTAATGAACAGCTTAGCAATACTGAATATTCATTGAAGCATAACTGGAGTCAATAGAATGTTCTTTTGTATGCTGGAAAAACAGCAAAATGTTTTCACAGTCCTCTCTAATAAGTAGATCCTCTGCACTTTGTACAGAAACATGCAGATCTGCATAAGAACAATTTATTTTTGCTTAATTTCTGTCAATAATGTTATTTATATTTATAAATAGAAAATAAAACTGATTGTAAGTGAATAATTGGTGCTTCAACATCCATAATTTTAGCATGTCAGTGATGCCCTGCAACAACAACAACAACATATTTCCAAAGTCCTCTTTAACACAGGATGTTGTGACAGATTTGACCAATATTGTAGCACCCTTACTTTCTTATCTAGGAAAATGTCATATTTTGCTTTCAAACTCAGAGTTATAATCTGATATTTGAGTTCAGGGAATGCATTTTTGAACCACCATATATTAGCGTGACACTGACAAGATGAAATAGGAAAAACATGAAAAAGTCTATCACCAAAAAGTTAATCCAAAGGACCTTTAAAAGTAACCTTAAACTGAGTAACTGATTGTAAGCTTATGATATTGCAACTGCTCACAGCTATTTCCTAAAAGACTTCTGTAGGCTTCACATACATTTCATAACAGCCTAAGTAAAGCAGGCTAACCCAATTTTTGCAATATCATACTTGCCAACACGCCCAGATGATCTGTGCAATCATATGGATTTATGATCCAAGAAAAGTAAAAATTCCATGAGGGGGAAATAATAAAGCAGTGAAATAAAGAGAAGCACTGAAAGAAATACTAGTTTCACACAGAAAATAGGGATCAGTTTGTGCTAAGGACTTTTCGTTCAGATATGCTCATACTTTCAAAACTATTTCTTTCGTAGTGAACATCTTATTAGGCTTCCTAAAATAGTTATAAAATACAAGCTTTTTCTCCCATTAGATGGCAAGCTCAGCCTAATCGAAGAATAGAGTTCATTTTTACTCCTGGGATTTTACTGACTTCAGGATATTGTAGCAGTTTTCTTCAGTTCACCATGCAGTGTAAATTCACTGGCTAAGCAGTAGATCAAAGAGCAACAGTACTATTCAAACTGCTGCAAGGTACAGTCTGGCTTCAAGACGTATGAAAGAAGGAGGAAGTGAAAGGTAAAGAAGTAATGGATGGGACAAATTACTTAAGGTTATAGCATAGGGGCAAAACCCATTGATATAATGAAAAAAGCAAGCAACAAAGCCACACTATAACTCTCCAGTAGTATCTTTTTCATTCCCATTCTGAAAATATTTTTTTTTTCTACATAAAAAAGATGATGCAATTATTTTATAAAACAGTAGCAGTAGTATTGGAGAAGCCAGGTCATAATGCCACAGAAACTATTGGCTAGAATATTTTCCTGGAAGATGGGACTGTTTGGTATAAATACCTCTGAATCTACTAAACTATGGACATGAACTTAGCAAACCCAGAAAAAAAATGAAATACATTGACAGGGGGTTGCTGTAATGTTGCAGAATGTTTTTGAGTCAGTGATTAAGAAGCTTGTCCTTTTCTACTCTGGGCATTTTAAGACAACATATTTTATTTGTCACAAGTAACTTTAACAGTTTAAAATTAAAATATTTAGTTTACACTAGTTGCATTGGTACATTCTTTTACCAGTAGGAGAAAGGCAGCCATTTGGAAGTGTCTTAATGAAAATATATATTTCAAACTATTATTTTAGGCTAGGCATTAAAGTTTTATATGGTTGAAACCAGTAGAGAATTCCAGCTTGCAGATTGATTTTGGATTGTTAATTTTAAGAAGGAAAATTTGGAAATGTCTTAATAAACATATATTTTTCAAACTATTATTTTAGGCTTTTATGCTTTACATGGTTGAAACCAGTTGAGAATTTCAGCTTGAAGATTTATTTTTAATTGTTAATTTTAAGAGGGAAAGAAACCCAAACCCCAAAAACCCAAACCCCTAAATGTATGGTCTTGTGGTTTTATCATTAATTTCAAATCAGTTTAATTTTATTGATTATCATAATTAAAACACAGAATCTTGCATCCAAGGGAGGTTTCATGTGCTAGAAGGCTGGCAGAAGTGTGCTACTCTTTGAGCATAGTGACCCTATGATGGTGATGGCAGTAACAAAGAGATCCTCTCTAAAAAGTATTTCAAATTCTTTGACTCAGAAGAGTGTTGATAAATCGTGTATACTCTAGGACAGTGAGCCAGACTGCATCTTGTAGCTTTTATGGTCTTCCTCTAATGTATTGCCATAGATAGCATTTTAGCTACCCCAGCAACTCACAGTGGAACTGTGCTACCATGGGCTGCCAGTGTGGCATCTCATAATGACATTGTTGACAGGCTGGACAGATGGGTGGAGTCCAACAAGATGGCTTAACAAGTCCAAGTGCAGGTGCTGCACTTTGGTCACAACAACCCCATGCATTGTTACAGGCTGGGGACTGTGTGGCTGGAGAGCAGCCAGGCAGAAAGGGACCTGGGAGTACTGATTAATAGCTGGCTGAACAAGAGCCAGCAGTGTGCCCAAGTGGCCAAGAAGGCCAATGGCATCCCACCCTGCATCAAGAATAGTGTGGCCAGCAGGAGCAGGGAAGTCATTGTGCCCCTGGACTCAGCACTGGTTAGGCCACACCTTGAGTACTGTGTCCAGTTCTGGGTCCCTCAATTTAAGGACATTGAGACTCTTGAATGTGTCAGGGCAACGAAGTTGGTGAGGGGTTTGGAACACAAGCCCTATGAGGAGAGGCTGAGGGAGCTGGGGTTGCTTAGCCTGGAGAGGAGGAGACGCAGGGGTGACCTTATTGCTCTCTACAGCTACCTGAAGGGAGGTTGTAGACAGACGGATGTTGATCTCTTCTCCCAGGCAACCAGTAACAGAACAAGAGGACACAGTCTCAGGCTGTGCCAGGGGAGGTTTAGACTGGATGTTAGGAGGAAGTTCTATACAGAGAGAGTGATTTCCCATTGGAATGTGCTGCCCGGGGAGGTGGTGGAGTCACCATCATTGGAGGTGTTCAGGAGAAGACTTGATGGGGTGCTTGGTGTTATGGTTTAATTGTTTAGGTGGGTTGGATTGGTTGATGGGTTGGATGTGATGATCTTGAAGGTCTCTTCCAACCTGGTTTATTCTATTCTATTCTGTTCTATTCAGAAGGGCAGCGAGGCAGGTGAGAGGCCTCAAGCACAAATCCTATGAGGAGAGGGTAAAGTATCTGGGATTGTTTAGCCTGGAGAAGAGGAGGCTCAGGGGAGACCTTATTGATGTCTACAACTACCTGAAGGGTGGTTGTAGCTGGGAGGGGGTTGGTCTCTTCTCCCAGGCAACCAGCAGCAGAAGAAGAGGACACAGTCTCAATCTGCACCAAGGGAAGTTTAAGCTTCAGGTGAGGAGAAAGTTCTTCACAGAAAGAGTAATTGGCCATTGGAATATGCTGGCCAGGGAGGTGGTGGAGTCACCATCCCTGGAGGTGTTCCAAAAAGGTTTGGATGTGGCACTTGGACACATGGTTTAGTTGTCAGGAGGCATTAGATAATAGGTTGGAGTTGATGATCTCTGAGGTCTTTTCCAACTTTGTTGATTTTGTGATTCTATGATTCTGTTATTAGCATATGCCGGAGTCTAGTATTTTCCAGATCCCTAGTATATAATAAAAATGCAAAGTTTAAAAAAAAAAACAAACCAAAAAACCACATGGGAATAAATTATATACTTAGGCTATAGAAGAAGAGCATATCCCTAGCTTTCAGGTATATTGAAACAGAAACTTAATAACTTCAAGTGAAATATAGAACAATTTGTAGGGATTATAAGTATAACAGATGCATAATTGAGTTGTGTCCCACAGGGAGACATTTATCTCAAAATTAGTACTTGAATGGATGAAATACTTGCTTAAAAGTTATGATAATGGTGTTTACATCACACACACACACTCCAAAAAAAAAAAAAGGAGCAAAACTAAATCTCTGTGACAAGATTTAGACTCATTTGATAAGAGAAATAAGCCTGTTACTTTTCATGGAAGATATAATCTCTAGATTAATTTAGATACTTCATTTGTATTTTGTTTTGAACTTCTTTCTATATACAGAGAAACAGATTGCAGTTAATTTTGCTACAAATCCATCTTCAAATTGGAAAACTTGCAGAAATTTGCCTTCTTGGCCACCTGGATGCATTGCTGGGTCATATTCATCCATTTGTCAATCAGTTCCCCCCAGATCCTTTTCTGTCACCCAGCTCTCTAGCCATTCTCCCCCAGTTTTGTAGCATTGACTGGGGTTGGTGTGGCCCAGGTGCAGGATCTGGAACTTGGGCTTGAAGCTCATAGAGTTGACCTCAGCTCATCAGTCCAACATATCCAGGTCCCTCTGCAGAGCTTCCTTACCCTCAATCAGATCAACATTCTCACCTAATTTCATGTCATCTGCACAATTACTGAAGGTGCACCCAATCCCTTCATCCAAGTCATTGATAAAGAAATTGAACAGGACCAGTCCCAATACTGAGACTTGGGGAACACCACTTATGACTGGCCATCAGGTAGATTTAACTATGTTGACCACTTCCTTCTGGGCCCGGCCAACCAGTCAGTGTGTGTGGGAAGAGGTCACTAACTGTTGTGTGCAAGTGCCCAGGTGCTGCAAGTGGGTGGCTGTAGGGGTGGCCTCTGTGAGGAAATGCCAGGGATGCCCTATGCCAGTTACAGCAGGTTCCAGATGGGTCCAAGAAGCCCACTGCAGGGAGAGATGAGCCCAGCAGCCAAGGTAGTGGTGTGATGGTTTAACCCACTCTCATTAACAAAAGCTCAAAAAAGCTACAGCCCATGGTCTTGGTTTGGAGGCAGAGAGAGAGTTGGTTCTTTTTGAACATTCCCATGCTGTGAAATTGAAGCCACAAACGAGGCCAAAATATCAAAAGTGAGGCTATTTATTACACACAATACACATCACGGGCTTATCATGCCGGGTAGTGAATCCATTGTATCCTTTTCACCATCCTCCCTTTCTGGGGTAGCAGATGATCTAGTCTGTGCACATTCCAGAGAGCTGGTACCACTGGCATCTGTCCATTACACATTTCCGTTGCCAGAGGGTCTTCTCACCACCCCCTCCCTGGGTAGCTGCAGTCTGGTGAGGAGCAAAGGTGATTTCATCTTTGTTGATTCACATCAGGAGGGACAAGATTTAGTCTCTTACAAGACCTATGCTGGACCAGAGAAAAAATGTGAGAAGGAGGGAACAGTAGAGAGAAACTTTTATGGACAAACCCTCTCATCTACCCTGTGCCCCCTCCTTAGGAGGGAGAAGTAAAGAGTTCAGTAATAAAGGAGGGAAGCTGAACCTTGGAAGAAAGTATGCATAGGAAAAGATGTTCTAGTTTTTGTCTTTTTTTCCCAACCATCCTACTCTGTTTTAAATTTACGTTAACTAAACTAATATTCTCTGAGTCTATTTTGCCTGTTACAGTAGCTGTCTCATCCTGTGAGTTTTTTCATCTTCTTTTCTCCTCTTGTGATGAGAAGGAGGGGAGCAAGAGAGTGGCTGTGTGGACATCTGACAGTTTGCCAAGATTGCCCCACCACAATGATGAAGTAGGGTGACCGACCGGTAGTCAAGTACATGAATTCACAGGCTGCCCTTCTTTTACTTTAAAATTACAATATACCTAAAGATAGAAAGTATAAAAAAAGAATGTGTTAATTGCTTTCTTAATATTTGAAGTGGTAAAGATCCTCAAAGTGACCTCAAAACTAAACTGTGGAATTTAAAAAAAAAAAAAAATATTTTAAGGAAGCTACAACTGTACTCTGTAAAATGCAACAACTTATGTTTTCTGAAGAGTCAGCAAACGCTATGATAATTCAGTCTGACTTCTTGTCTTCAATGATTTCCGCAATTAATATTTAGCCAAGGAATCTTACGATGTCTTCTTCTGATTTAGGACTATTATTGATCTTTTGTGTTTATAGGGCAACTTTTATTTTAGTTAGAAATAAATATTAACTGGTGAGATTTAAAACTTCTGGAAATTGTTCCTTTAACACTCACTTATCTTCATCCCTTTTTATTGTTCTTGGATGATTAGTTCTTTGATGCCATGGAGATAACTACCTGTATGTTGCTACTGACCTACTAATTCTTGTAGTCTCTTGATAATGTGACCGAAAAGAGCAATGTTGTTATTTCATTCCCATCAATCTAAGTATAATGCCTCATTTAGCCTACCAGTGAAAATGCTAGCCTATAAAAATGCCAGTCCTTATTACGGTATTGTGGAACTTGAAATACTGGAAAGATATTTAGCTACTAAAACATATTTAGCTACTAAGACTATCTCATATAGTAGAGCACGATAGGAGTGGGTAACATTTTCTAAAAGACCTAACATATACAGTAAATCTGGAAAGGCTGAGGAGTGGAGATCTACTAACATTAAAAGAAAATCTGCCAAAGTTACTAAATGCTCAAAATTTTTGATCCTATTAAAATAAACAGGCCTAAACTACAGGCTACATAAGTCTTCATTTAATAAAAGCTGAAGCACATTGTTCCCATATCATTCTAGAATTGCTAATCCCAGAATATTGTGTAAACAACTTGAAATGGATAGATCAGGAAAATAAAAGACTAATAAAATGAATAACAGTTTTTCCATGTTATCTTAGTAGCAGAATTTGAGCAGCCCTGAAAGATACTCTGTGCATGCACATACACCCACAGAGAAGGCTGTGGGTGGTAAATCCATTGACAAACATTTAAAAATAAAAGTCAAATCCCCCTTGGTTAATTGCTTATGTTGCTTACTTTCACAGCTGGCATTTTCTCAAATGAAAATAGAGTAATCTTTTCCAATGTAGTCTGTTAGGACGACAGAAATGTTGAGCTGTTTACAAATCCAGTTAGCCATTTCCAGGTATAGAATAGACTAGAATAGAATAAACCAGGTTGGAAGAGACCTTCAAGATCATCGCATCCAACCTATTATCCAACCCACCTAATCAACTAAACCATGCAACCAAGCACCCTATCAAGCCTCCTTCTAAACACCTCCAATGATGATAACTCCACCACCTCCCCGGGCAGCCCATTCCAACGGGCAATCACTCTCACTATGTAGAATTTCTTCCTAACCTCCAGCCTAAACCTCCCCTGGCACAGCTTGAGACTGTGTCCTCTTATTCTGGTGCTGGTTGCAATTAGAACATTTTTAACTTTCAGGTATAACATAGGAAACAGTAACAGTCATGACTAGTTCTAAAATTTTAGGTGAATGTGTAAATTTAATCTAAGGTAATTATATAATGAGATGTACAAAGAAATCTGGTAAATTAAAGTTGTGAAATGGTACAGTAGGATGAAATCCCTGAACTGTTTTACTGCTTACCAATGAGCAATCTGCAGTTAATTATTTAGTCAAAAGTAATTTCATATATTTGGTGATGAGAACAGGTACACTTCTTTTAAAATGTATTTGGTGAGTGGACCAAAACTATTCTTTCAACCAAAATTATTTTCTCAACTGATTGCTGTGATTGCTAAGTAACAGAAGCCCTCACTTAGTATGCCGCTGGTGACTGATATACTCCAAGTAGTTCTTTTTCTCCATTGGCTATAACTACATCTTTGGACAACACAGTCAGGTTTCTTAGTCTGCTTTGTTGATTTCAACATGCGGATAATATGAATCCTGTGTCCATAGTGATCTACAAATTTTTGGAAGGCATTCATAGCTATTTAGTTGCACAGCAAAAAAACAAAAAAAAACAAAACAGAAAATAACTCAAAGATGTGATTCAAGCTAATAGATTTTATTTTAATCAATAGGGAAGAACTGATTTGGAGTATTGATGTGGGACCTAGCCAGGAAGACTAAGATGAAATGGTTACACTAATAGTCTTTAGACCATGAAAGAGGAAATACGATACAATTGAAATGGGAAGGCAGACTTGAAGAGAAGTAGGAATTTGTGCATGACTTCCTGTAACTGTGTCATCTTGTAAAGTAAAATTTGATGTGGTGGAAAAATTGCATGTTTTTCACTGATCTCAAACAAAAGAACAAAGTACTTAGAAAAAGGAAACTTGTTGATCAAAACAAAACACAAAACCAAAACATGCAAATAATGAACAAATATGAAGAAATCAATTAAAAACTACTAAATGAAATGAGTTAGCAACTCATTTCACTAATGAACTGGCCCCATAAGCAATATACATATCTTGGCTCTGGACCTGATATAATAGAGGGACTCTCTTGCAGTGGGAAAGTGAGGCTGTACCCAAACCAGCAAAGTAAATCCAGTCAGGAATGTTTCCTGGAACTGATGCCAACTAACTGACAGGCAAATTCTCTATTACAGATGACTCCAGAAAATTGTAACTCCCAAACTGTACTCAGGAATAGCTAGTGATAGTGGGAATGTGCCAAATCCCAGTCTGTGAACACAAGGAATTGTGTTCCTGTGCCTTGAGACTGATTCTATGCTATGCATATTCAAACTTGTAGCCATAGCCTGAAGGTACGCACTGTTGGCTGTGGTGTATGGTGGGGATGGACAGTGTTAAGCTTACTGCAATAGCTTTGGGGAACTGTAGAAAGCCGAGGGAACGAAATCTGATATAGTCTTGTTCAAATTATTGAATTGTACCTTTGTATTGCCCCATGCAATATAAAGTTTAGCAAGCCAAATCAGTGCCAAAGGATGTTTACAAATGCTTGCAGTGACAGGATGAGGGGCAATTACTCTAAGCTGGAGAAGAGAAGATTTAGATTGGATGTTAGGAACAAGTTCTTTACTGTAAGAGTAGTGGAACATTGAAACAAGTTGTCCAGAAAGATGATTGAGGTCCCTTCCCTGGAAATATTCAAGGTGAGGCTTGACAAGGCCCTAAGCAGCCTGATCTAGTTGGGGATGTCCCTGCTGCCTGCAGGGAGGTAGAACTAGATGACCTTTGGAGGTCCCTTCTGGCCCAGACCATTCTATGATTCTAGGATTCTATAAACAATTACAAATATGAAGAACAGATGTCCCATGCCCTCTTTGATTTAATATCTGAGATGTGGTGAGAGAGTTGTGGGGCTTCAATTTAAGAAAAATTTCATCTTTTATCAAATGATTAATGCAGCTTGCCAATAACATTAGAATGAGATCAGGTCTCATTCTTGAATGAGAAAGAACAAGTTAAAGAAGAATTTAACAAGTCATAGTTTTTCAGATTGCCTGGAACACATAAATTTCAGTCCAGAGTATTTAAAGTGTTAGCTGATCTGATAGAATCTGTGAACTATTGGTCATTATTTTTGAGAATGAAATAATTTTGAAAAAAAATGTTTTTCTATCAAAATTGAAGGAGATCAGATTTGGTCTCATCTTATAGAGAGGAATGTAAAGAATTATACATCTGTCACTTTAGCATGCAAAAGAAATGCTGAAAGAAATATTATGAGTCATATATACAAAACCAAGGATATTAATTACAGAAAATATGAATATATTAGGAATCAAAAAAATTCTGTCTATAAAATGATGAAGAAGTTGCAAATAGAGGAGCAACAAAGGAAACATATATCTTAGAATCATAGAATAAATAAGGTTGGAAAACACCTCAAAGATCATCAAGTCCAAACTGTCACCCAGGACCTCATGACTACTAAACCAGGGCTTCAAGTGCCATGTCCAATCCCTTTTTGAACACCTCCAGGGATGGTGACTCCACCACCTCCCTTGACTATAGTAAAGTCTTAATCAAATTGGACAAGACCATCAACAAATGCAAGCATAATGGGCAAACATAACCAGGAATTATAAACTGGAAGATACAAAAAAAATCTCTTTACTTCTCTCAGTGTTGTACCATCTCAGTATGAATATTACTTCCAGTTTTGGGTACTGTATTTCTAGAAATCTTTGGTCAGTTAGGATTGGCCAGGCCATAGTTAAAAGAAGAATGAAGTATCAAATATTTTTCCTACAAATCAAACAAGGAAACTTTGAATAAATTAATATGTGCAGTTCAAAACAGAAAATGGTTGCTGTGGAGTGAATGCACTAATCAGCTGCATATGTGATGGTGTGATGGGTTATGCACTTCTTGAAAGCATGGGGGGGAGGGCTTGTGAGAGATTTGCCCTCCCTGGAGGGGGTTTTCCCTCTGGGAAACTCCACTCCCCCTCCCTGTCCACTCCCTCTCCCTGTCCACTCCCTCTCCCTGTCCACTCTCTGTCCAGCAAGCCTATAAAAAGGAAGACACTGCAGCCATTCTCTCTCTTTTGGCTCCTGCCTTTCCTGCATGAGAGGACTACTGCTGGCTTCCTGCTTCTCTGCCACGTGGTCAGGCCTGGTCCTCCTCCCTGCTACATCCACGTTTCTTCTTAAATCCCTGTTAAGGCTCAAACCACTACAGATGGAAAACACAATAACTTCCCATTCTTTATTCCAAGCATCACAGGCAAAGAAGTAATGATGCTTAACTGCACCAATGAAAACTGGACAGTACGAAAGATTTTATCATTTAAATGCTAATCTCTGCTATGGGTTATTCCAGGGATTTTGGAATCTTAATCATTACAACTCTTTAACTGAGAGGCAGACAAACACATGTCAGCAGTGACTATCTCTACTTGACAGAATACTTTATCTTTCACAGTTGCTTCTAAACTGATGCTTTTATGAGGCACAGTGGTCTTTTGCAAAGTGTCATCTTGTATTTCTGTGAATACGCATAGGAAGCTTAAACATGATTTTTTTATTCCTCAATTTCCTTTTTGTTTGTGCTGTGGGTTTTTTCAACTTACCCTCTTGCCTCTTGGCATGTAGTGATGTAGTTTAATGAATCAAAAATATCCTGAAGACTAAACTGAAACCTTTTTTTTTTTTTTTTCCTTTTAAGCTTCCTTTCTGATTCTACTGATTTACTGCAGTATACCTGCAAAACTGTTATAAGTATCATAACTACACAGATGGTATTAGAAAACTGGTCAAATATGGTTGTCATGGTTTATGCCCACCCAGAATACAAGAAAGAACCCACACAGCCTCTCAGTCATCATTACCTACATACTTACTCCTACCTCTCTCCAGTCATGAGGGGAAGAAAACACAACAAAAGACCTCATGGTCAAGACAAAGGACAGGGAGGGCAATTATGATCATGAAAAACAGACAGACTCAACTTGGGAAAACAAAATCAATGTAATTCAAACAAACCCACTAGAAATTCGCACAGTCGGAGTAGAAAGTGATAAATAGAACCGGATCTTAAATATAATCCTTGCCCCCATCTCCACCTTCTTCCTGGACCCAGCTCTACTACCTCCACACTGCTGGTGGTATAAGGGAGAGAAAATGGGGGTTATGGTCAGTCTCAGTCCATTCCATGTTGTCCTGCCACTCCCTTCTCCTCAAGGACAAAAGTCCTTACAGTCCTCCCCTGTGGCAACACAGCATCCCTCCTATGAGAGACAATCCTCCACAAACTTCTCCAGCTAGTGTGATTCCTTTTCACAGAATGCAATCCTCTCAGTAGTAACTCCAGTATGGACTCCCTTCAGAGTCATGGCCTGCTTCAGGATCATTCCTCTACTTCACCATGACATCCTGCATGGTCAGAATTCCTCTTTGCCATTGATCTTTAAGGGCTGCAAGGCTTCAGCTTGCCATATTACCAAAAGTTAAAGGGGAGTGGCTGCCCTGGTGTGTTTCCCCCTATCCTTTACTGACCTTGGTGTCCACATGGTTGTGTCTATCATAGAACCATTGAATCATAGAATCAACAAAGTTGGAAATGACCTCAAAGATCATCAAGTCCAAACTCATATCCTACTCCTCTCTAACCCATAGAATACCCAGCAAAAAACCTGCCCAACAGGTTTTCCCTTATTAAATATGTTATTGAAGAGGTACCAGTAAGCTTGTTCTTGGCCAGAGGTAGCTCTTACTTGGAGCTGGGGGACCTTCTTGGAATTTTATATGGAGTTCATGCCAGTAGCACCCTCCTTCACTATGGAAAACCAGCCCAACACAACAGTGCAGAATAACTAGTAAGATATCAATGAGACACACTTTCCTAAAATACGAAAAGTGATGAAATAGAATGTTTTAAATAAGTTGTTGGGAACTGATGCAGACAATTCTTCCTATGGACTGCTTATGAAACTGTCTTTTTCCTCCAGAAAATCTTACTTTCCTCCAGAAAATCTACTTAATCTTGTACTTCAAAATTAGGGCCATAATTGATTCTGCATATTGCATTATAAATTCTGGTTTCTCGTTAGCTGCTTGGCCTTTTATTAAGTAGAAAAATACAGAATAGAAAATCAGTGATGGCTGTAGTTCCCTGCCTTTCAGATAATTATTTTCTTTCACATTACTTCCTCCTTCTCTTTATTGACTTTTGTGGTGGAAGTGACCAGCTACAGAAGACTGCAAGATCTGGTGGCTGACAAATGATTACACTAGTTGTGCAGAACTGCAGCTTGTAAAGAACTCAAAAGCAGCTGCAACATTAAGCAGTGGCCAAAGTTTGGATTGCCACCAAACACACAGAAGAAGAAGAGAGGACAGATAGCTTAGTGAGGTAGTGAAAACTCTATGAAGAGACCTCCAAACAATTCACAACTGTGGTGACTGTCACATAATGAATTACAAATACCCATGTTCAGGACTGCAATGCTTTATTGGAAAAAAATAAATATTCAGAATTGATAAAATAGGCTTGTTGGGTTTTGTTTTTTGTTTTTTTGTTTTGAAAGATCACTTTTTCACTCATCAAAGTAGTTGTTACAATATTCAACTGTTTTGAAGTTTCCTCTAATGTAAGAATGTTTTTTTTTTTAAATCTGTTTTACTACAGGAAAAGCAATGGACAGCCTTGCATTTGATTATTCTTTCATGAATGGAGAAATTCAGAATATATTTGCTGAAATATAATTTTAAAGCAGAAATAATTAGCAGAAAGATGATGGTTTCAAACAACATCAAGAATTTTGCTCTTCTCTTTGTAAGACACTAGGCAATAATCATAGAATTATTCAGTTTAGAAAAGACCCTTGAGATCAGCAAGTCCAAACATTAATCCTACTCTACCAAGTTCACAACTAAACCATACCACTAAGCACCACATCAAAACAGTCTCCCAACAGATCCAGGGACATTGACTCAATCACCTCCCTGGGTAGCCTGTTCCAATGCTTTGTTACTCTTTCTATGAACAAAAAATAAAAAATCCTTATATCTAGCCTAAATCTACCCTGGTGCAGCTTGTGGTGATTCCCACTAATTACCTATGAGAAGAGACCAGCACCTACCTCTCTCTATATATTGTCCTTTCAGGTCTCCCCTTAAGCCTCCTTTTCCTCAGACTAAACAGTCCCAGTTCCCTTAGCTGCTCTTCATGAGACTTATTCTCTAGGCCCTTCAGCATATTAGTTGGTCTTCTTCAAACCTGCTCTAGTGTCTCAGTGTCTTGTCCAAAACTGAACACAGTACCTGAGGTGTGGTCTCACCAATGCTCAGTACAGGAGGAGTAGAGGCTGACTACTTTAGGCTGGAGTACTTTTTAGGCTGGAGGTTAGGAGGAAGTTTTACACAGAGAGAGTGATTGCCCATTGGAATGGGCTGCCTGAGGAGGTGGTGGAGTCACCATCACTGGAGGTGTTCAGGCGGAGACTTGATAGGGTGCTTGGTTGCATGGTTTAGTTGAGTAGGTGGTGTTGGATGATAGGTTGGACGAGATGATCTTGAAGGTCTCTTCCAACCTGCTCTATTCTATTCTATTCTATTCTATTCTATTCTATTCTATTCTATTCTATTCTATTCTATTCTATTCTATTCTATTCTACTTCCCTACTCCTGTTGGTGACACTATTTCTGATACAAGCCAGGATGCCACTAGCTTTCTTTGCCATCTGGGCACACTGTTGGCTTGTATTTAAAAACAGAGTTAATGATGAAAACTCCCATTACATCTGTACTCTGCATGATTCAAACAGACCTGAGATGGAGAAGCCATAGATGAGTGACTTAGCACAATGGTTTGAACTCAACTATGCAAAAAGGAAGCTCAGTCATCAACATAGCATTTTTTGTTGATAGTATTGAATAGTGATGCTACAATTCTATGAACTTCACTTTCTGACAAAAGTACATATTTTTGGTGTGTATGTGTGTGTGTGGGGATGTGTTGTTTTTGGTTTTGTTGTGTTATTTGTGGATTTTTTTTGTCTTTTGTTATTGGCTTTTTTCCTTTTTTTGTTTGTTTGTTTGGTGTGGTTTGGTTTTGTTTTTGTTGCTGTACCTGGTTTTGTGTTTGTTTTAGAGGGAGGAATCCTTGGTGGTTTTGTTTATTTGTTTTCTTGCTGTTTTTCCAACATGGGATTAAGCAGGTACTGAGACTTTAGAAGTTTTTGAGGAAACAGAATTGTCATTCTGTAGTCAGTACAACTTTCCATTGCTATTTTTACAGTCATTTCAAAGTCTTGATTGATATACCTTTCCCTATAAAAGCTTATTGAAAAGGCTTTTTGAAAAGTTTTTTGAATACATAGATCCCTCTTTGAATCCCAAAAGGGTTCTCTATAATTCTGAGAACTTTATATACATCTGCCAACTCATGAACTCATGACTGCAAAATATCTTTTGCAACTGCAGTTGAAATAAGTAATAGAGATGTCTTGACATGATTTCTCACACAAAAAGCAAAATGTGACTATCTGCTGAATCAGTAAACTGCTTTTTTTCCAGTGTCTTCTTCTGCCTTTACAATTCTTTGGCCTCTAGCCCTAGTTTTACTGCCTACACATTTGATAGCTTTAGAATATTTTATGTCAGAAAAAAAAAGAAAAAGGATTCTGCCCTACTTTATGTTCTAGTACTGTCAGTGACTCTTACAAAAGAAGCATCTTACATTCTGTAAAAGGTCTTGCAAAGAAGAAAACTGAGTTAAACTTTAAATACTGTAGGTAGTTGCTGCATTCATAAAGAAATTTCTTTACAAACTGTTCTTGAAAGTTACACAGAATGTGTCCCTTAACAAGTGAAAATAAAGATGTACAAATATAGTAAATATTCTATTCTTGAAAATATTATGAAATCTTCTGCACAGATGGACTGAGAGTTTAATTACATCAACCTCTGAGTTTCACAGACACCACTGTTCTCTCAGAGATGGAGACAGAAACAAAAATCGTCCATCAGGAACTAGTTTGACAGACCTATATCAGTTGTGATTGCAACCAGATGCTATCTCATCTATGTCACCCAAACATCCAGAAATGTTGCAATGTCCATTTTACTACAGGAATATCTGGTTTTAGTTATCTAATGGGGTGTTTCAAATGCAGCAGCAAAAATTGTCAACATTAAAAACCTACTGAATGATGTAGTTTACTTAAAATTATGCTCAGCATATATGTAGAGACAATACATATGCCACTAAATTTTCATTTGAGTATCCCCATTCTTGAGATGCTGTTTCTCAGCTGAAGAGATCTTCTGCAGATGTGTTCTAGTAACAGTCTAGTAATAGTCTATAGTCATGTACACAGAATTGGAATGAAACTGAAGGTGAATATGAATGCAAACGAGATAATGTTGCTTTTACTCTCTATGCTTGGTGCATATATTTTAAAAAATCTAAATAATAAAAAATAAAAAGTAAACTAGTTACATTGTTCATAATGGAGAATATATTTTTGAAAACCATAGGTAGTGAATAATAACCTAAGTAGGTAGCACTATGCCACAGTGGAGCAAAACAATAACTGCTATGAAGAACAGCACTCAATAAAGTAAATATCATTCTACTGAGTTTATTACATGTGTAATGTCACAGCAGGTGGCATTTTAATTGTGCTCAAAATAATATACAACACATACCATCTTTTGACTTAATCATATGGCAGTACTTATTTGTAGGACCTGCTTATATATTTGTGGGTTCTATTATAAGTTCAGTAGGGATTTGCACTTTCCTTCAGCTTCTGCAATATCTTGCAACAATTAGGAAACATTTAAATGTGTGAATGCAGGCAGGTTGAGTTTATTCCATCAGTGTTTAGAAATAGCTGGATGTTAGACAGCTATAGCTTGTAGGAAGATTATTTTTTTGATGTGGCATTGCAAGTGAGCTAATACACTATGCAGCATACCTTCTCGCCAGAAATGTTGACCTGCCATCAACATTTTCATTTATTTACAGAGTAACTTAGAATCAGGATAAAATGCTCAGTTTCTTAGAAATATGGAAGGATAGTTATGTTTTCAGAATGATGGTGAGAAGTCAAATTACATTGGTTAATTGGCAAAAGGAAGAAGAATGTAGCAGTTTGGGCTGGGTGCCCTCTGCTGTGTTCATGTGGGGGATGCTTCCTGCACCCAGAAGTCCAGCCCAGTGGGTGGACACAGGAAACTAGGTATTTCATACCATAATTCTCTGTGCCACTATAAGATCCAGTGGTGGTGGTGAGGGGAGAAGAAGGAGCCCTGGAGGTCTTGGGTATATCCTCAGGTGGGGATGGGATGTTTATGGATCTGCTTTGGGATTTCTTTTGTCACTGCGCTTCTGGCTCTCTGTAAACATTCATCGCTTTCCATTTAAACTTTCCATCACTTTTGCAATCCATTTGTCTGAGTCATTATTTCCACCCATGGTGGGGAGGGGGGTCTGCCTCAAACCGTCACAATGAACTTCCCACTCTAGTTAGTTTCTGCATTAACCCATGGCAAATTCCTTAATCTAGAAAAAAACCAAACAAACTTTGGTCACATGTATGTAAATCTTGTAATTATGACAAAAATAGATTTCATTTTATTGATGAACATAAGTGGGGCTGAATAAGTGTTCCATCAGCAGCATATAAGCATACACAAAGACCATTCTGCACTTCTCAGGCACATTATTTTAAACACAGATCTTTTGTAAAGTTCATAATTTTAAGGCTTTGGTATTCTTATTTGTCTATCCTGCTTAAAAGGATAATAGTGGAAAGATTTAATATAATTATTACATCACCTTTGTGTTTTATGAATAGAACTTATATAGACAGGTGCTTCTTGTAACCACTTTTAATCACTCATTTCTAAAAAGACAACTACAAATTCCCTATCCATGGTAAACATTTAATCTTTCATATCAGCAGGGCCTATCTTGTTGTCCTAAAGAGATTTTAGCTGTAAAGTGGAGATGGATTGAATTAAGTGTTGCAGCTCCCTGGAAATTATATGAGCATCCAGACAATACGGGCCTTATCAGAACACTATTTCCACTCTTCTGCCTTAAACAGCCTCAGTCCAGGACGTGTATGCAGAGGGAAAGAATTGCTTTAACAGATTTTGCTACCAACTGGTTCCTCAAATGTTGCAAAGTGACATTGCTAGTGAATAGAAGGTGCTGACTGTTATCTGTGGTTAATAACATCTCTTACTAGCACCCATTCAGCTGCCAGTTAGCACAAAGCCCTGTCTCCGTGACTTCTAAAGAGTCTGCATTAATACACCCAGCCAATCAATGGTTTCTGCCCCTTCCACAAGGACACTGGTCTGTTACCATTACTAGATGCTGTCAACAGAAAATGACACAGGAGTCACAAAAGGTAAAATGGTGTCAATTTAATCAGAGAGCAGACAAAAAGCAAACAATGATGCCCTGGAAAGGAGTATAGCAAGGAGACTCAGAGGTTGGCATAAACTACACTCGGCAGGTCCCAGTGAAACCAGATTGAAATTCAATGATACAAAATCCAGCAATGTGACACGAAGGATGAGAGCTATTGTTTCCATTCAATTAAAATCAGTGACTGCTGCTGGCATAAAATAAATTTGACAAAATACCAAGAGAATTTGTATTGTAGGTCAAACTATTTTCCTTCTAAACGGAAAGAAAATAACAGTAGTAGATGACTTAGTGCAATTGTTGTCTAAATTACATGAAATAATAATAAAAAAAAGTCCTCCTGCAATTTTCTGTTCACTGTGAAGTTAAACAAAACCCTACTGATAGAGATTGATTCCACTGTAAAAATTTATACTGTATTTAAGAAAAAAAGCTCTAAGAAGTTTAACATTCTTCCTTTTGGAATTCATACTGTGCTATGCACAGCTTGTTTATTTTCAAGGATTTATAGAAAAAAACCACTTTATATTATTTCAGTTTTGTGTGGAAAAATGATTAAATGGGTTACTATCAGAGCATGTAATGCTAGTCTAGTTATGCCTCCCTTTAATGTGGTTGTCCTGTACTGTTGGAGTACTGTAACTTGACTGTATGTTAACACCAAGTGTGTAGTTTTCTCCTTCTTTGTGAGCTTTCATGTAAGGAAACCTTTGTGCTCACACAGGGAGGGATCCAAGTAATGTCTAATCTGATTTAGTCTGCACAAATTAGGAGAATGTATCTCACACATCCTGTAGCCTACATGCAGGTTTGCAAACGTCAAGGCTCAGGCTATTTTTGTCTGATGTTGAGCAACAAGCAAGAAGTCCTACCTTTCTTTTCCATCTGCTATATATGTAAGAGCTATTTGATATTCACAGGCTCTGGATCAATTAGAGATGTTGTGTCTCTATCTTCACTGAATACACAAAATCCAGAAAGCTTAGTTTTCTGATATTAGTTGGGATAAGTTTGGTCATTCATGTGTGTACATGTGATGAGCTATAAAGATAACTGTTGGGCTTTAGTTATTCCATGTAGACAGGTGGCTTGATATGGCCCTGGGCAGCCTTATCTAGTTGAAGGTGTCCCTGCTCACTGCAGGGGAGTTAGACAAGATGATCTTTGGAGGTCCTTTCCAATCCAATGCTATCTGTAAATGTGTGAAAAAAAACATTTAAAAAAATTTAATCTGTATTTGGTTGTAAATATTCACTGAGCAAGTTGGTGTGAAAAATCATGGTCAGGTGAACCAGAGATTTTAAATACTGGTAATATATAAAGGCTTACATCAGTGAACTCTACTTTCCCTGTTAAACTATCCTGTTCTGTTTTACTGATTATTTATTGGGATACAGGAAGGGGCTTTGAGTGTTTGCAAAGAATTTTACATGTGTATAGTTCCTTGACCTACATAATATGACTAGAACTCAGATGAGTATTCTGAAGACCTTTCTGGTCATCTGCATATCATTTTTGCATGTACACTACTTCAAAATAAATGAAAGTAGCTGTAATCAAAATGACTTTGTAAGATGTAAAGTGACGAGGGCAGGTGCCATCCTGGTAATAGCTCTTCAGTAATATGGCATCCTACTGTGAAAAACAGCTGGACTGTTATTTATGAATGAGGATTCATTAAAAAAACATCAGTGTAATCTTTCATGGACAATTAATCTTGTGGGAAGCCACCTTAATGTGGATCCAGTGTATGGCAGACACTGTTTTTCTGAAATAGCATGGTCATTCTCCTTGATGGGAGAGTAACTTGTGTTGTAAGAGGTCACAAGTACATAGAGATTGACATGAGTTGAAGGCCTAAGTGCCTAAACCTAACAATCAAAACAAGTCGCTTATCCTTGGCTTTGTCTATCATAACACCAGTAACCTGAAAGATAAGCAGTTATTTTAAACTAGGGGTCTATGCCTCCTAAAAACAGTGGAAAAAGCTATTTCAAGGAATACAGACCATATTAAAATTTGGATGGGATCATTTATGGCCTGGAAGTACATCTTTGTTCCTGTTGACAGACGTTCATTTTTCAGACTAAACTCTTTATTTTCAGGAGCTAGATAGGTAGATTACATGAAATAAGAGCCTAATTTAATGATGTTCTTGTTAATTTCTGAGCAAAATCAAGGTTTACATAAAAGAGTGACTTAAAACAAGTGTGATTTAAAAAAAGCTATGTTAATGAGGTTTAACACTGTAAAATATAAGAAATTATGTTTAGAAATTAGAGTCATGGTGGTAAAAATATTACTGAGAGCAAAAAAAAAGAAAAAATGAAGAAAGTCCTTCCATTTTCCCGTGTACAATCATTGTATCTCAAGTGTGACAAATTCTTTACTTAGACTTTATCTGTTTGAAGGAATATTTGTCCTGTGGAGTGTGATTCAATTTGTTTCAGGCAATAATACCTCTAGTGGATGCAAGAAGAGAGAAAAAATAAGCATCAATATTGATTTTTGTATGCAAATTGATTTACATGAATAGGAGATTAATTTTACTGCATAGTGATGCATACATGATAAAAACATGCAATGTGATTTTGTTATCCCATCCTTAACATAAAAATAACGATAAATATTTCACACAATTTTATTCTTTTTGATCAATAATTGTCTTTTAACATTTCTCTGCTTATTGGATATTCAGAGAGAAGAAAGAATGATATTGCATGACATTTTATATTACAGTGTATTTCCTGGCTCAGAATGTTTAATGTAGCATTAGTCTTTTACATGTCTAGAAATTATTTCATTATATATTACATTGTAATATAAGAAATTATTGATGAAATAAAACATGTACATTATAAAAATTATATTGGTTTTATTTGTATTGTTTAAATATATACATTTATATTTCATCATAATGGGTCTAAAGCAGATATGATACAATTTTTTAACTAGATTTAAAGGATTTCCAATATATCTGAATTTTTACTGGATTATGTCTAGTAATTACCTCTAATTGGATGATTGATAATTCATTTCTAAATCACACAACTGGGCTGATATTAATATGGATATACCACTGATGCATTAGTTGCTGAATAAATTTATAAACCTCCAGGGTGCTACCCAGACATGTAATTCATGTTATTCATTCCCCCTGTCTGAGGTGTGATGGAAAGTATTTGGTTTTTCTGAAGTAAAACATTACTCAGCTGTACACAAACAGGTGTTCCAAAACAGATGCAATGAAACTGTCTGAACAACTTACGCACACCTTTCTTTTCTTTCTTTCTTATTTTTTCTTTGTTGTTGTTGTTATGGAGAAATAAAGAAGAAAAACAAGTAAGTAAATAAAAAATCCTCCTTGAAAACAAAACCATAGTGTTAATAGCTTTAATGTAATAGAAATGTTTGATCTAGAGTTCTAAGAAATGGAATTCCAGAGACTTGAGACATGTGAATGAGCTTCTACAGATTTCCAAGCCTGTTTATTCATTAGGGTTCTGTATAAATTAGAAACTGAAGTACTTGATTTAACTACATCTTTAAAGCATCTGATACCTAACTTTCTGAATTTGGAAATGAATGGAGTCACTCAAAATCTGATGCAACAATCACCAGATTTGAAGTTTGAGTCACTTTCCAAGTATTTATATTACATGTGGACTTGATTTCTATGTACTTATACTACAAAGTGACTAGCATAACATTTTTTTTTTAATGTGAGAATCTTTATATTCATAACACTTCCAGCAGATTTCTTTTAACATTAATGGGAATACAGTAGGGGGGAAAAAAAGTCAAAGCCATTAAAAAACACTTTCTGTGGAAATGGTACCTGCATACAAAGCAGTAAACATCTTTAAGAATTCACAGAAAACCCTCTAATTCTCTTGTGCTGGATTTTGTTGAATTTGTGCAATTTTGTGTGTGTGTGTGTATGAATGGATTCCAAATGTAACTGCTACTGGAACTTTTCTAGTTTTGTCATGAATCTGGTTTTGACATGGATTAAAGAGATTTTTAATTTTTTTTTCTATTTTTGAGGTTGAAGTTTAAGATAGATCAAGAAAAATTCTATTTCTCTTCTTGAATTCCTAAGGGATTCTAGATGATTATTTCATACGGGTATCTATGTAGCAGAAGTCTAAAGTTATTGTGGTTAATCCCATCCTATGCATGTGTTTGAGGCAAGATGCTACACTTGGTTTCAATGCAGTTGTCAATGAAATTTTGCACATGGAGCTCCAACAGTCAACAGAAATACTGTGATTGACTTCTAGACTTCTTTGTACCATATTATTCTTGGTTTATTTGCACTGTGTTGAAATCCATAGGATGAACTTTGATTAGTTGCATTTCTCAAGTAGAACATTAACTTTGCATATTAATATATCTTGGAACTACAACACCTTAAGAGAAATAAGCTTGACTAGTTTCTGATCTCATCCTTTCACAGCATTTTTGTAGACACAAGGATTTTTGACCAGAAAAGACATTTCCAAACCAATAATAAAAGTGATGATTCATTTTGCCTGTTTTCAGATGAAAACCTCCCTATTATTGATGCAGTAACTGGTTTTCAGTTGGAATGGACTTATTTTAAAAACTTGACAACTCTGAAGGAAAGAGAAAAAAATCTACAGAGGTAAATAAGCAAAAAATTATTGAAGCTTAAAATACAGGGGGACTGGAATAACCCAGACACTTGCTACAAACCACTTCTCTGCTGTTGTGTTCGACAGAAGATTGTCTTCATACATGAATCTCTGCAAATCTAAGGAAGAAAAATACAGTTCAGGAGATGTTTCTGAAAATTGCACAGCTCAGTAACACAGTACTGGTATCCCAGTTTATTTTGAGCCCTACTTTATGGCTATTTTGTAATTCTACTACTTCCACATATTCATCCCCTTCTCTTTGAAGATGACAGAAACAAAAGTTATATGGTAAATCCTACTCCCAGTTTTGTTTCACAGGAATACTGTAATTAGTTCCTGTTTTTCCAGGTTCATGAAGGAACAGATTATATCTTGATGACAAAGTTTAAAAGCATCTCAGACTTAAAGTGAGTTTATCAAGTCAGTTGACATATAGGTATGACCTTCTCATCAAACTACTTTCCATTTTAGAGACATAGAACAGGCTAAAATGGTGCTTTCCCGCAGGATGTGTATTCTGATTTCTCATACCTGATTCAAACAAAGTGTCTTCATACTCTCTCTATTTATTTTAGGTCTATTGTTACCCTGAGATATCTCTGTGATCATTGAGCTGCTCAAACATATACAGAGAAGGGCAACAAAGCTGGTGAGAAGCCTCAAGCACAAACCCTACGAGGAGAGGCTGAGGGAGCTGGGGTTATTTAGCCTGGAGAAGAGGAGGCTCAGGGAAGACCTTACTGCTGTCTACAACTACCTGAGGGGTGATTATAGCCAGGCAGGGGTTGGTCTCTTCTCCCAGACAACCAGCAACAGAACAAGAGAACACAGCCTCAAGCTGCACCAGGGGAACTTTAGGCTTGATCTTAGAAAGAAATTCTTCACAGAAAGAGTGATTACCCATTGGGATGGGCTGCCCAGGGAGGTGTTGGGGTCAGTATCCCTTGAGGTGTTTAAGAAGATCCTGTGCCATGGTCTTGTTGATTACTTAGGGTTGGGTGATTGGTTGCACTTCTTGGAGGTCTCTTACAACCTGGTTGGTTCTGTGGTTCTGCGTGATTCTGTTAAACTCTCCTGAATATTTATAGATATGATTCAGTCCACCTCTGACCGTGATTTCTAAAAAAATGTTCCTCTTTTTATCTCTCTCTCAACAAAATGATGTCTTCAATTCTAATTTAAAGCATTTCTCCAGTTGCACAGGAGGAATCTGGGTCTAGCATCTTCTTCAGAAGTCAAGTAACTAAAGAGCAGAAATATTAGACAGTGAATTATGGTGTATGTCTTTTCAAACATGATTTTCATATGAGATTTTAAAAAGAATAGAATAGAATAGAATAGAATAGAATAGAATAGAATAGAATAGAATAGAATAGAATAGAATAGAATAATAGAATAAACCAGGTTGGAAAAGGCCTTTGAGATCATCGAGTCCAACCTATCATCCAATAGTATCTATTCAACTAAAATATGGCACCAAGTGGCCATCCAGTCTCTTCTTAAACACTACCAGTGATGGTGACTCCACCACCTCCCTGGGCATTTTATAAACAATATAAATTTCAAAAACTGTGGTAGTCATTATAATGGTTTCTACTTTCATGGCCTATCAATGAGTTAGAAGTACTATTGAAGCTTGTTGCATTGTATCAAAAGTAATTTAAATGCACATTCAGAGCAGGAACATCACCATCTGTAAGCTCTTTCAGAAACAATTATTTCTTTGATATTATCAAACTTAGCATTTATCCTATCCCACTCCATGATCCCCTGCTCAGTCCCTCTCTTGAGTTCCCTATGCCTTTGGTCTAGAAGTGCAGATTTAGATTCGTTGATAGGCTTGTCCAGAACTCGTCCTGAAAGAATTACATACTGGTTATCTTGTTCGTTTCCTACTACCATGAAGGATTACTGTAAGGATAATAAGAAAAATTAAGAGAGAGAGCAAAATAACCTTCTTCATCAAAGGGGTAAAATTATAAAATTAGATTTTCTTTCTCTGAAGCCCTCTATTTTAAAGTTAAAACATTCTAAAGAAAAAAAAATGCTGAAATGTGTTGGAGTTTATTAATTTATTTAATTTTTAAAACAAAATTTCCCAAATATATCTTTGTAGGTTATTTAAGTATATTTACATTTACAGCCACTGCAACTACTAATAAAGTATGCAGTGGAATGAACATCTGAACTTCAGTGAATACAATTACACATTTTAAATGGATGCCCAAATACCTTATATATTTAATTGAATTTGTTTTATTTGTTGTACTCTTTCTAAATGCTGAGGTAAAAGCTTCTACTTATTATGGGTTTTTTAGACTTTTGTTAACCACTTCATATAATCAAAGAATCACAGAATGGTATAGGTTGGAAGGGACCTCTTCAGACCATTCAGTTCAACACCACTGCCAAAGCAGGATGACCTAGGTCAGGTCATACAGGAACACATCCTGATGGCTCTTGAAATTCTTTAGAATAGAAGACTCCACAGCCCCTTTGGGCAGCCTGTTCCAGTGCTCCATCACTCTCAGTGAGGAAGTTTTTCCTCATGTTGAGGTGAAGCTTCCTGTTTGTATCCATTGCCCCTTTTCTTATCACAGGGCACCAATGAAAAGAAACTGGCCCCACTTCTTGACACCCACTCAGATATTTGTAAACCTTAAAAAAATCCTCTCTCTCAGTCTTCCATTGTCCAGACTAAACTGCCTACGATCTCTCAGCCTTTCCTCATAAGACAGATATTCCAGTCTCTTAATCATCCTTATAGTCCTCCATTGGACTCTCTCCAGTATTTCCCTGTCTGTCTTATGAGCCCAGAACTGGATGCAATACTCCAGATGTGGTCTCACCAGGGAAAAAGGAGAGAAGAACATTCCTTTGCCTGCTGGACATACTCTTCTTAATGCACCCCAGGACACCATTGGCCTCCATGGCTATAACGGCACATTGCTGTCCCATTAATAACTTCTTGTCTGCCAGGACCTTGGGGTCCTTCTCCATGGAGCTGCTTTCCAGCATGTTAAGTGTCAAATATCACTGAATGTAAGTGGAATACTATGCTGAAGTTTATTGACATAATTTCTGAATAAGAGTAGAGAAATGAGAAGGGTTTGTATAGTTATCTAATTTTTTTATTATAATTTTTTTGTCTTATGTCTGTATTATGTGGAAGTAGACAACCCAAATTTGTACATTAGAATGTAATGCTATGGTAAGAACAACTAAGATGGCATATAACTAATAAAAGTGGATGATAACCTATTCATATTCTGTAAAGCTGTACGGAAAGTGTTACAGTATATATTTGTCATAGAATCTTGCTAATTGAAATATAAAGTGTAGTTTACACACATCAAAAACACCTTTCCAGTGACTAAATTAATCTGTGTTATTCAGAACACAAACACAATGCTAGTGGTTTCTTTAAGAAATCTGTCTTTCTGCATCAGTTCAGCATCAAACACTCCTACTTTGCACATAAAATGTCTTCATAATAAACAAAACATGCCACTCAAATTTTATGTGTTGTGCATGTTTCGGAAGTTTTCTCTAGAGACTTTGATGATGTCTTGTGAAAACCTTTGCAAGTTCTTTTTTAAGTAATCTTGCAAATATCAAGTATTTGTTTTTTTGCTTTTTATTTGTGAGATATATTATCTAAGATAACAGCTGTTATATCTCTGTACGAATCTTTCTAAAGGTAATAACCCATTATTTGTACCCAACACCTATTCTGTGTCACAGTATATAATTCCATTGAATTTATTTTGTTATTTAAGAGGGCATTAATAGCAGTATTTCCCTTTTGGTCACTATAGTTGTGAATGTCTTTGTCAGTCTTGAAGGAATTTATCTAGCCTGAGCACCCCTAGAGGACTACTGCATAGATCCCTTCTTACTCCGTACCCCTTCCCCCAGAGAAATAAAGTTATCATCCTGCAGTATAGCTAACCCAGTATATTTGGGCTAAATATCAGGTATGCTTGAGCATTTTGTTTTTTGTGATGCGCACTTGTTTTCATACCTCTTTTAAATTTACTTCTCTTGGGAGACAGCTGAGTGGTGAAAAGAAAGGGTGAAAGCATGTGGGAGTGTGAGGGAGCTGTTTTTCAAATGTGTTTAGGTCAGTTTACCACCCCTACACTTTTTGCGTGCAACTAAAAACAAAGAGAGAATGAAGGGCACAAAGAAGACAAGGAAAATAAATATTTTAAAGATGATACTTTATTTCCAGTCAGAAAGGGGGAATTACAAATATTCTCAGAATCCTTTACTGAGGAGGATAGGAGGCAAAAATTGGGTTGGCTCACGCTTTATATAGAGAGTATGAATGTTTTTATTTTGTTAATCTGAATTTGTTCAGAAAGGTGAACACTTGGTTCTATAAAAATAAAACAAACACATGAAATCTAGATGCAATAATATAAAGTTTTTAAAATTTAAATCAACTACTTATTATTTTGTTTTTCATTCACTCTTCCATGGCAGCTGAGAAAGAATTAAACAAAGGAAGGAAAGAGAGCAGAAAGGCATTGACATTGTCATCATGCTGAAGGTCAGTTTTGCACATAAGGCAAGAATGTACTTGCTATGTTTGTAATACACCATACATTCCCCACGTCTGCATGCTTCCAAACAACATTTACTGTTTAAGATTTTGAGCATGGAGAGAATTTTCTTAGAATTTACAAGTAAATTAATTCCTTAGAACACGAGTTAATTTGAGAATTGGTTTTAAAAATGTAGCACTTTCTATCAGAAGTTGTCACCAATCTGTTGAATAATAAAATAGTTTTTCAGACCTGCTGCTTGGAATAATCTCATTGAACATTATTGAACATTGATTAAAAGAAAAAAAGGTGTTACTTATTAATTGACTGCATATTTTAGTTCTTTCTTTTTCTAGTATTGCACATAAAAGAATATTCTGTTTCAGTGACTTGGAAGACTGCCTACTTTTCTTCCAAATGGCATGTAGTTTAATTTTTGGACACAACACTACAGTTTTTGAAGGGATGTTTAAGCCTAATTTTTACTTTAAAATTGTTTATGATACTTTACACTCTCTTTCTTTCTTTCCTATATCTTCCCCAATTCCATTTTTAATATATAAAGGAAAAAAAGAACTCTGATTAGTATTTTTCTCTCTTTTTTTTGGTGTTCTTATAGAGGAAGAGCTAGTGTTATATATCCCAGAACTTTTAATTTTATTCCCTTAGATGCTCATTATACAGGACCTGGAAGTCTAGAACCTTTAACCCATTGGTTTCAATAGTTCTAGAGTTTCAAGTTCTTCTGGCTTTTTGCTTAAATAGGTGAAAATGAGAAAACTGTACTCTGGTAGGCAGTTCAAAGACAGCTAATTAGGTTTTATAGAACAATAAAACTAGCAATGTCTACCCATGAACTCATTTCTAACTTCCTCTGACAAAAACATCATAGTTATCTGTATGGAATGGAATTGATAAGAATATAGTTATCATTCTTATTATTTGTTATTCTTACCTATTATCAGACACAGATTACAAATAACAGAAGCTTGATTAAAAAGTGTGAAGGCATAGTAAAGCTAAAGTCCTTTAGCATTTTGGTGGAACAGCTCACCTGATAAACTGGTTTCTTGATTCAGGTTATTGTAGGTTATGCAATGGGAGACATAAGCATTTTTTTAAGAGCTTTTGAAGTACTGTAGTTGAAAACATTAGGTTTTCTATTTGGGGGGATCAATGGCCACACTCCCTTGATTATAATTATGCATTTCTTTAATCTGGTGGTCATGATGATTAGGTTCCCTCCCTTCAGCTCTGTAGGGTAACTGTCAAGAGATACTGTGGAGTGACCTTCCAGAATCAATATGGATACATTGTGTCGTTCCCATTTTTAACCACTGTTTCTATCTTTGGCATACAGATAATTCAGTAAACTTGGGGGGGGGGGGGGGGGAAGAAGAAAGAAGTCTTGTGGGATGTGATTTCCATTTATCATTAGTTTTCAACGTGTCTTTTCAACATTGTTATCATCCCATCTGTGATGCTGATGATACTAATTTTCATATCAAAAGTGTTAATTAAAGTTGTACAACACTTAATGAAAATGTTTAATATTATAAAATGCTATTTTATTAATTCCTTCATTACATCTAAAACAATCTCAGATTGCTTACTCTTCCTTTTCCTGTTTATCTACAATTTAACCTTTCAAGTTTATTTGCTGCATTTATTTATAAAAAGATTCTTATGAAATGCTTTAATAACTTTAAATGACTGAGTTGTATATCTTTTGTAATTTAATGCTTCTATATGATCATTTTTACTTCTACCTTTAAATTACTTTTCTACATCTATCTGATTTAGAGATGCTTTGTAATAGGTTAGAACTCCTGTGCAGTTAACACCAGTACTGTTTCAGGTTCTCTCCCCAATGTTAATATCTATAAGGAGCTGCTTCTTCAGCACTGAGAAGCCTGGTTAAAACACTGGCATTCCTTCAGTACTTAACAAACACTACCAAGTCTAGTCTTCATCAAGAAACTCATTGTATCCCCGAAGTATATATATACACATTTATATGCAGGTGTGTCATGTGTGCATAAATGTTTTCACTTCTAAGCATAGTGCTTACATCAAACAAGTTAAAAAAACAACAAACACACACAAAACAAAACAAAACAGAAAACCACCCAAAACCCCCAATCCAAAGCCCAGAACAGGAAAGGGATGAAGCAATAATGCACTGAATTTTGGAAATCCAAAATTAATAAACCAAGCTAATATGTGTGTACATGTGTGTGTATGTTTCCAAGTGAGATTCATCCTTAGCTCTGTCTCAACACAGTCAGGTTCCACACAGAATGAGAAAGCAGCTATTTATTTATTTTTTTTTTCATAATCAGTTTTGGCTTTCTTCTTCCATTGTATGTTTATTGTATATAAAAACAGAGAAATGCTCAGAAAAGACTTATTTTGATATCCTGCAGAAATGTTGCTTATATTTCCCAGGAACATTACCACCCAACAGTGTTACGAGGTTTATCCAGTGGCACTTATTACATTTTCTCTGTAAGTTTCTCTCTTCCCCACGCTCAGCAGCAACTAGCTCTTCACTTCCATAAAATGACATCAACATTTCATCCACTGTTTGTAGAATCCTAAACACAGCTGCTACACAGAGGAAGCATTCTCATTAAACACCATCTGATAAGAATATCATAGAATTGTTTGTTCCTCTGATGGGGATGGTTAGTATCTTTAGACTGGCCATGTAGAACTGTGGTAGTTGTGGTCACAATTGGAGTAATTCTTCTGCAGTTTGTTAGCTAGTGGGAAAAATACAATTGTATTGTACCAAAAAGTCGGATTGTACCAAAAGGTATCACTCAGGAAAAGTTTTGATGTTTTGCTCATCTACTCATTTCTTCCTGCTTGTTAATAACTGTTGCCGGAGATCTCTTTCACCTTTCTTCTAACCTTTCCCCAGTTTAGCTTGTTAAGATTTTTTTTCTTTTTATGTTTTTGCCTTTTCATGAAAGTCAAACTTTTCATGGAAAATACTACTATGATAAAACTTTCTAGGCTTGAGGGTGAAATTGTTAATTTCAGAGAATAGCCACAGGCTTATGGGTTGGTTAATCATCTTAGGAGTGAGCAAAATTTTAATGTCTGCACTAAGTTATTTACAGTGAAAAATAAGTTTGGCACTTCCTAATGTCAGTCAAGTACCCTACATTCCTTCATGTCTTTAAAGGTATAATTGGCTTTATTATAAAGTTCAGTTTTATACTAGTTGAAAATAATTTCAACCTCTTGACATTGTATATGTGAAACACAATCTGTGTTTATCAGACAGTTTTTAGTATTTCTGTCCAGATTTCCTTCCCAAAGCCACGACTTATGCTGATCTCCTGCATTCTGACAGCTCAAAACTTCCTTGTTCATCTTCACCCTAAAATAATTCAAATAATATTGTTCTGAGTTTGAAACCTAGTGCAGCCCAGTTTCTGATGTAAAAATTCACAAAGACTCCTTTTATTTGAATTCAGATAAAAAGTGTTATTCACAGCATTCTCACAGTACAATGAAAAAAAAATAGAGTACTTAACATAAGCTCATGAAATATCAAAACCTGTCTAAACATATCTAAGGCATAAATCCTGTGGTTCAGCTGACAGTTATATTTCATCCTCAATTCCCCAGATGAAGGGAAACTATACAAATACAGTAAGTAGGCCAGAAAGAGGGTTCATTTCCATTTTCCAAACACACTGCCAGAATGACCGGCAATATCCTTTAGTCACTAGCTGCTACTCCACAAGTCTCTGATGGATTCTGTATTGTATTTGCCAACTTCTTATACGTTGGATATCTCAGACTAACTCAAACAACACTTCAAGCTTCTGCTTACACTACTGGTTTGGGTTCCATATACTTCTTTATGACCAAGGATAACATCCACATATAACCCTAGATCACACAGGTATTTCATTCTGAAAATGACACAATGATGTAAAGTTATAGTAAGTAGAGTTAATATATAATTTCATTATTTGATGTTTTGTCCTGGAAGAGGCATTAACAACCCAGCTAAACCTGTTTGGCCACAGCCCTTTCACCTCCTTCCCCATTGCAGGGTCCAGTTTGGAGGTCAAGGAGCCAATAGGCAGGCACCATTAAAGCTGCCTGGAGGGGGTGGAAGCTGGACCCATGCCTCACATTTCAGAGAGGCAACTGCACATGTCAGAGGCTATTTGAGAAGCCATGTGCAGTTTTGCCAGCCATATAACATTTTGAACTGATTGGTGGGATTTGAATAGGTGATATGCCACTGGGCTGTTCAGTTTTCAAAAAGGGAATTTATAGGGAAAGATTTCAGAGCCCACTTCTTCTTTTCTATCTCTCTCTTCTTCTCCCCCTGTTTGTTAATGGGATTCAAGGCAGTGACAAGCACATATTTCGTGCTCCTGTCTTCAGGGCAATTAGCTTCTTTTGTCCTAGCATCATAATGTTTGCATCATAGATCTCCACCGCAGCAGTGTCTCCCTCTCTCTCACTTCCTCTAATTTTGGATACTACCTTTTGGATTATTCCTGCCTTTTGGATTACAATACAAACTCAGAACATTGCTTCATCCAGCAAAGGTTTTGGTAGTTAACATCTCCGAGGTTCATAAGCAATTTATGCCAAATTATCTGGTCATTCCAAGGTTTATAGCTTGTTTACCTGTTGGTTAGCTCTGTTGTGAACCCGAGGTGGTCCATCTCGGGACCCAGGGTGGCATTGCTGTTTGTTTTGCGCTTCTGAGAAATTTCCAGTTTGTTCCTCTGTATTCCAAGTTCTGATTTTCCTAGGCTGTTATTACACTGCTAATTAGCATCCTATTGTGTGTAATTAACCTGTCATCAACCAGGCAAATGAACCTCAATCAAATTGTCTTGGAAAACTATTTTTAAAAATATTTAATAAATCATATTCATATTTTATCATATTTCTGGCTTATAAATTTGATCAAAACTATATCACTAATTAAAATTAGTTATTATATCACCTTATAGTCACAGTAACATACACTGCAAAATTACCTTTCATATTTACATGTAAATTTACAAAACCAGTAATTTGAATCAAAACTATTTGTTAGTATTTGAAAGTCATGGAAACAAGCAGGATTTCATATTTAGATATCAGCAGCACTTTCTATGGTGTCTGAGCATTCAGAAGGACATTAATTCTTAAAATGAGTTCCCAATGCCTCAAGGAAAGTTCAAGTTATATCTGCTGGTTTTATATTTTTTCCTTATTAGTTCTTTCTATCAGATACGAAAGCAGGATTTGTAAATGTTATTGTCACCAAGCTTTATGGGCAAATGTCTCCACTCAGTAAACCATACTTATAAATTATTTAATTTTGTCTTTCTCTTGCTGTGCAAAGAGGATTCCACAGAATTTCTTTCTGAAATATCTCCTACGGCATGGAATAGGAATTTCCTGTGAAATACATTGTGGTAAACCAAAATTCCACAATCAGTTTTGCATAAAAATGTTTACATGGAGAATTGTACTGGTATAAGAGCAGTGTTTTAAGTGTGCTGGCATGTTTAATGCTGATGTGACTGGTAAAATGGATGCAAACATGGATTGGTGCTGTTGATACTGGGAATCTCAATATTATACAGCTTTATGGTTGGCCCTTTGCCAGAAAAGCATGTAATAGCATTATGGACTCAGTGAAGAGTTGCCAAGGAATTTTCTGCCAGGCAGTTTGTGAACTGATTATGGATCCTTTGTAGGCAACAGACTAGTTCAAAGGGATCACTTCTTACAGGTGAATCAGACCAAAAAGTGTTAAGTATCTGCTTTTAGAACAGTATCAAGACCAAATCAGTCATGGACTCAAAGGTTACCACTGCTCCTGGAGGTGCACTATGAAACTGGTAGATGCTGCCAGAATTCCTTTGCAATACTCTCTCTAGTACTTTTCTCAGGACACACTTTGCTTTTCTGACTGAGCATCTGTTGTCTTTTAAAATGCTCTGAAACGTACCTTCTATAATTCTGCTGTATTATATGCTAGACCATGTCTGAGCCCCCGTGTGTCTTCATTGTCTCAAACAGTACTACTGAAGAGAGGGGAGCACATAGCACTCTGCAGCCCGGCTGGTGCTGCCCTGCCCCATGCCTGGCACACAGGGTGGACTGGAGGAAAATAACCCCAGGGGCACTTCTGGGGAAGGAAGAGGTCAGAGGGAGCTGCACAGTCATAGAATCATAGAATAGTCAGGATTGGAAGGGACATCAAGGGTCATCTAGTTCCAACCCCCCTGCCACGGGAGGGGACACCTCACACTAGATCAGGTTGCTCAGAGCCACATCCAGCCTGCCCTTGAAAACCTCCAGGGATGGGGCTTCTACCACCTCCCTGGGCAACCTGTTCCAGCGTCTCACTACCCTCATGGTGAAGAACTTCTTAACATCCAATCTGAATCTACCCATTTCTATTTCTATTTTTGTTCCATTCCCCCTAGTCCTATCACTACCTGACATCCTAAAAAGTCCCTCCCCAGCTTTCTTACAGGTAGCTTTAAGATACTGGAAGGCCACAATAAGGTCTTCTTGGAGCCTTCTCTTCTCCAGACTGAATAGCCCCAACTCTCTCAGACTGTCCTCATAGGAGAGGTGCTCCAGCCCTCTGATCATCCTCCTCAGAGATCCTCTCAGCCCAGCACTTCAGCAGGAGGCAGTGGCCACATGGCACAGCCCTGCGTTCCCACAGAAATTTTTGGCTCACGCTGCCTTCATCCCAAAGAAAAGTCTCATGGCAAGGCCTCATTTCACACTGTTTGCAGCATAGAGAAGACCATGTGGCACAGCCCTGCTCTCCCAATGCATCCAAGAAAGTTGGAACTGCTCCTGCAACTGCCACCATTTTCAAGCCAGAGAATTGGTGATATCCTTTCTCTTTGATACATGTGTTTCCTGCTTCTTTACCCTTTGCTTCTGTTTCAGTCTAGTAAACCCAGTTTATAGCCCTGCTGCCCAGGCTTGGTAAGGGCAAGACTGGGTCATGACACCATCTGAACGTGCTAAGTAGTCTAGAGCTTTTCAAATAGTATCATACATGGACATTTGGTAACTAAATGGATTCCAAAGTTGAAATATTCAATGGAACTCAAAACTGTACTCCCATGCTGGAGTCCCATGCTGTGAGAAACAAGCTCACTCCTAAAAAACAATGTTGGGGAACAGCCTGTTAAAGCATGTTTATTTACAGCTCTAGGTACATGCCTCCCACATATATACTTTTCCTTCCCCCACTGGGGGCTTTCATAACCCACCCTTGTTACAGGTCCCCTTCCCACACAACATGGTGATTGGATCTAAGAACAAAGAACCTCTGTCCCACAAGAGTTTCCATCACTGCATATTTGGTAGTGTTCTCTTCAGGGGTCAGTGGATGCTTGAACTTCTGAACTTAAGTGTTGCAGATGCACTGCACCTGTTGCTAGGGACCAGTACCTGACCTGGCACAAAATGTCCTCAGCTCCCACCTCAGGGGCAGAATCCTCACATTCTTCCTGCTTGCTTACCTATACCCTTAATTAGCTGAGGCAAAAATATTTGCCCTATCTTTATTTATCACATGCGCCATTTTAGATACCCCATGGGATCACTTTGCACCTAGCTACATCACATCTATTAGTCTGAGTGGATTTCTTGGACATCATAGTGACAGCAAGGTGCCTATCTTGTCTAAAATCTGCCCTTGACTTCTAAAGGACAGTAATTTCTGAGAGTTCTGGAGACCAGTTCACACATTTGCCAAGCACCTTTTGTGATGCCCATCAGCTTCCTGCCTGCCACAGGCCTTCTGACATACTGACAAATTTTATATGTTTTGGGTATCAAAGATTTTTTTAAAGATAAGACTTTCTCAAAGTATGAACATTCTGAGGAAAAGTATAAGACCTTCTAAGGAACAAATCAAAATTTTATTACAAGTGAAGAATGAGTCCATAAAGACCATAATGTTGAAGCCCTTTAAAAATGCAATTGATGCAGATGCCCTTGAAACCATTGGGATTAAATATGCATTTCCTGTGCTAGGAGTTACTTGCCTTACTTAATCTGCATCAATAAAAACTATTCTGTTCTGCTGGTTCAGATTGTGTTCATGATACCAAATAGAATACATAGAATACATAGAATAAACCAGGTTGGAAGAGACCTTCAAGATCATCGTGTCCAACCCATCAACCAATCCAACACCACCCAAGCAACTAACCCACAGCACCAAGTACCCCGTCAAGTCTTCTCCTAAAAACCTCCAGTGATGGCGACTCCACCACCTCCCCAGGCAGCCCATTCCAATGTGCAATCACTCTTTCTGTATAGAACTTTTTTCTAACATCCAGCCTGAATCTCCCCTGGCGCAGCCTGAGACTGTGTCCTCTTGTTCTGGTACTGCTTGCCTGGGAGAAGAGACCAACATCCGTCTGTCTACAACCTCCCTTCAGGTAGTTGTAGAGAGTAATAAGGTCACCCCTGAGTCTCCTCTTCTCCAGGCTAAGCAACCCCAGCTCCCTCAGCCTCTCCTCGTAGGGCTTATGTTCTAATATACTAAATAATACTAAAACAATCTTTTCAAGAAAACAGTAAAATACATTAAAAGTATTTAAACCCACTGATGGTTGTCTTGTTCAGAAATAGCTGTGACAAAAATGTAGGATTTGTTTTTCACAGTCTTTAAAATTTGTTCATTCATTACTTTCAATATAATTATTTTTCATTACCCTTGCAAAGTGCTCTTTGTGGGAGTGCCTGCTTATGTTTGAGAAAGGATTAGAGGAAAGGAGTACCAAAAATGTTTAAACACTTTTATGAAAGTAGTAAAATAAGACTTTTTCTAGGAACCAAGCTGACTGTTGGTTATAATATCTTGGTGCTCACCAGAGATGCATAAATCTTTTGAAATTCTCTCACTAATCATTTCCTGTGTTCTTGCTTTTTAGTATATTAAAATCATATATAATAAAGCACAAATGGATCTTCTTACATGATATTAGTTATACACATAAAGATCCCTATGAAACAGTCAACCTTGATTAAGTATTTTCAACACTATTAGTTGTACCAAATCTAATATAAAGTTGTCTTAAGATATTATTTATACATAAACAGTTATGTAAAAAAAATGTTACATTTCTATTGGTTAGTAAAAGCAACATCGTGCACTTTCTGGTGCATGTGAAAACTGTCTACAAAGTTCTTCAAAGTCACTTTTATCATAGTTGCCAATATGTTGTCCTTGTAACAGAATGAGTGTAAAAAGCCTTGGAATAAAAGAGGTAGCAAATTAATTATTTTGAGGATGAAGATAAATTTCCCCTCCAGTTCAAGAGCAGACAGACTCATCAATATTTTAAGGGATCAATTAATTTACAAATAGAAAGAATCTTTGGTTATGTGACAATTATACTGCAATACAAGTAAAATGCTTAGGCAGACCTGGTTCAATTACATCAGAGTTGAATTCAGAGCTTTAAATAAATAGTAATAAATAATTTTTATAGGAATTCACAGTCTAGATTACTCCATAGCCCTTTTTCAGATAGCAAGACAGACCAAGTTAATATCTTATTTTGCCATACAGATCATAGTGTTTGATGTGCTTTCCGATATATATATTTGTATTGGGTTGGACTGAGCTGGAGTTAATTCTCCTCACAGCATCTTTCTAGTGCTGTGTTTTTGCAGCAGTAGTTGATAACACAGCAACGTTTTGGCTACTGTTGAATAAGTATCCAGGCTGTGTCCTTTCAACATTTCCCTGTTCCAAGAGTACATTGAAGGGTGAGCAAGATCTTGGGAGGGGGCATGGCTGACTCAGACTGGCCAAAAAGGTATTCCATACCATATGACATCAGCTCAGGTATAAGAAGGAAGTGAAAGAAGGAAGTGGAGGGATTTGTCCATGGTGTCTATCCTCCCAAGTAACCCCCAAGCTTAGAGAGCCCTGCTTCCCAAGACCGACCATCATCCTGCTGATGGGAGGTAGAGACTAACATCTCTCTCTGCCTTTTGTTTCCACGTGGTTTATTGTTGTTTGCTTATTTGTGTTATTAAAATTGTTCCTATCCTATTCCTGGCTTCTGTTATATTTTTTCCACTCTGCCCCTGTCCACTTAAGAGGGGGCATGATAGAGCGCCTTTGGTGGGCATCTGGCCTCCAGGCCAGGGCCAGACCACTACAGTATTTTTATAAGCATGCAAACACTAGAAGAAAATAGAAAACATATGTCAAAAACATTTTTATAATTAGCCAAGGATTTTCATCTAAATAAAAGCATGCTTCTGGAATTTTGGGAGATCTGATTCACTGTTTGGAGATACATATCTGTTTCAGGAGACCGAATAAGGTGATTTCAATTATATATATTTGTTACCTAAAGATACATGAAATCCATTGAGGTCAACAAGTAAAAGTGGAGGTATGGATCGCCAGCTGCACATACTACATTTGTACAACTAGGATCCACCTTGTGTTTATTTTTATGGTGGTTTGTTTTTTGGTTTTGTTTGTGTGTGTGGTGGGCATTTTTTGGTTGCTTGGTTTGTTTTGTTTCGAAGACTTTCTTTAAAATATATATGTTATTTCTCCTTCCATGAGAGCTTTCCTGTGCTTTGGTTTGCAGTTTTTTGCTTTGTCTTTTCTCTACTTTAAGTAACTTGGGCAGTTTTGTATCTTCCTATGTAAAGCATGGCACATCCTACAGTGTCCTAGTTTAGAGCAGGACAGGTTGCTCTATTGCTCCAAAAGAGGCAAAAGAATAATGCTCATGCAAATGGATTGGATAGTCATGGAAAGGTTAAATGGAAATGCAATTCATATACACAAAAACTACAAAGCATAGTGATAAGCACAACAAGGTTCCTTCACACCAAACCAAACACCCAGTGCTTCCCTTCTCCCCACCTGGGGTTCACCCAAAACCCCCAGGGCTCTTTCTGCTCCCCCATTGCTAGACTGGTTTCAGGCTGGCCAGGCCTGAACTGCCTTTTTACCATGGCATTAGGCCTAAACAAGCCAAGATTCTGCAGGGGAAAATAAAAGTTACTCAGGCCAAAGAGGCCTAGGATAATCCCTCATCATTACCAGATAAGAGAGTGTCTCTCTCCCACAGGAGCAGAGAGGGAAGAAAGAGAAAGATAATAACTTTGCAGCCAGATTTATAAGGGTGCAGGATGTATGGGTAGAAATACACAATTCTTGTGGCCACCCCCTACACTACACTTTTATATGAATTATTGTTACCAACAATGGTATAGATGTATTTTCCATTTGTGCTAATATTTACCAAGAGTGAATTTCATTCTCTTCAATTTAGAGAGCCTGATAGGCAACAACATGAGAGTATATGCAGATATGAAAGGTTATTAGTAGATAATTTTTATGGATTGAGTTGAATCTGCTGCTGTTACTCATAACATGCTGCATGCCAGCTTCAAAAATGAAAGTGCTAAATGGAGCAAAGTGTTAGTATCATAGTATCGTAGTATCATAGTATCAGTCAGGGTTGGAAGGGACCACAAGGATCATCTAGTTCCCACCCCCCTGCCACGGGCAGGGACACTTCACACTAGATCAGGCTGGCCAGAGCCTCATCCAGCCGGGTCTTAAACACCTCCAGGGACAGGGCTTCAAACTCTTCCCTGGACAACCCATTCCAGGGCTTCACCACTCTCATGGTGAAGAACTTCCTCCTCACATCCAGCCTGAATCTCCCCACCTCCAGCTTCATTCCATTCCCCCTAGTCCTATCACTACCTGATATCCTGAGAAGTCCCTCCCCAGCCTTCTTGTAGGCCCCCTTCAGATACTGGAAGGCCACAATAAGGTCACCTCGAAGCCTCCTCTTCTCCAGACTGAACAGCCCAAACTCTTTCAGTCTGTCCTCATAGGAGAGGTGCTCCAGCCCTCTAATCATCCTCGTGGCCCTTCTCTGGACATGTTCCAGCACCTCCAGATCCCTCTTGCAATAGGGGCTCCAGAACTGGTTGCAGTACTCCAGGTGGGGTCTCACCAGAACTGAGTAGAGGGGGAGAATCACCTTCTTTGACCTGCTGGCCACACTTCTCTTGATGCAGCCCAGGATCTGATTGGCTTTACGGGCTACAAGTGCACATTGAGAGCTCATGTTTAGCTTCTCGTCCACCAGCACCCCCAAGTCTCTCTCCTCCGGGCTGCTTCCCAGCCAGTCATTGCCCAGCCTGTATTTGTGCCTGGGATTGCCTCGACCCAGATGCAGGACCCTGCACTTGGTCTTGTTGAACCTCATGAGGTTGGCTTGTGCCCACCTCTCCAGCCTGCTGGGATCCCTCTGGATGGCATCCCTTCCCTCCAGCGTGTCTGCTGCACCACACAGCTTGGTGTCATCAGCAAACTTGCTGAGGGTGCACTCAATGCCACTGTCCATGTCACTGACAAAGATGTTGAACAAGACTGGTCCCAGGACTGATCCTTGAGGGACTCCACTTGTCACTGGCCTCCACTGGGACATGGACCCATTGACAGCCACTCTTTGGGTGTGGCCACCAAGCCAGTTCTTTATCCATCTAGTGGTCCACCCATCAAACCCATGTTTCACCAGTTTGGAGATCAGGATGTGGTACAGGACAGTGTTGAAGGCTTTGCTCAGGTCCAGGTAAGTTAAAATTGCAACATGACGGGTTTCCTCTTCCAGTTGTTGCTTCTGGGTTCTTGGGTGTTGGTTCTTTTCTGAAGCCCTGGTGTGGAGTGGATGGGAGTCAGGCAGCACTGGTTCTGGATTTCTGGTTTATGCTGTTTTTCTCCCCTGTGCTACTTCTGCAAAGGGGCTAAGCTAAAGTAATCAGGCATTGTATCATGATATCTCATATTATATTAAACTTTTATCTCTTTATCTCAAACCTGAGTTTTATGGGTTGCTTTTCCCTTCACTTTTGTGTTAGGAGAGCAGGCAGGTTAGCCCTTGCACTAAATCACTACAGTAATTCAGAAATTTTTAATTTTATTGAGAAAATATCAAAAGTGGTAATACATTTCTTCTCATTGGCTAATTCTAGTCTGCAAGTCAGCTCAGTGTTCTTAGGAAATGAAGTAGTTTATTCTTTTGTACAGCAGTAGAGCTTCAGGAAGAAATATTGCCAGCTGTCCCTCCAGCCTTGAAAGTCCATATCTGTGAATGTAGATGAACAGGCTGAGTGTGTACAAGAGCACAAAGACTTGTTACAAAAAGTAACAAATAAAGAAATTAATATCAGAAACATGACAGTCCTCGAGGACAGTAAAGAGATCATAACAGGAATAGTGTTATACTTAAAAATATTTGTTTCCTGTGCCTTGGGCAGAATAATTTTGCTGGTGATGTGCTCAGTGAGAAAGACAACAAGATCTTTTTGAGAACTTTCACTTGCAATATGAGACTTTTGGTTACCATTTCTTTTTTGTTTTTCTCTTTTTTTACTAAAAAATAGCAAACGTGCTACAGCAATAGTTTCATTTTAAAGTTCAAATTAATAAGCTGCTTGCTTTTATTGTAGAATGTTTTAAACTTCTATTATTAATATCTTGTCATATTTTTAGCTATTGGGGCTTTTACAAAAGAAGATAACTGCATTTGACCTGAGCAGCTAATGATTGTTCAGGATTCAGTGCATGGTTTCTAGTAGGAAAAGAAATTGTTTAAATCAAATCACAAGTTTCTGATGCAATTTTGATTGCTTATAAAAGAGATACAAGGAGGGGTTTTTTGACTGGTTGGTTGTCTTTGTGTGCGTGTGTGTTTTGGTTATTTTTAATCCCTGTGCACTAGATGATTCAAATGAAAAGCGACTTGACTTTTATTTCCTGAGTCTTTTCTACCAATCAACATACAGTTCCCCAAAAGCCTGACCCCTCCACTCACCCACCCTGTGAATGCTGCTGTTACTATTTGGCTTCTGGTTACCCATGATTCTTTTTCTACATTGTATCCCTGCTGCTATTTCTACTCATGCAGATAAGCATAAGTACTCATGAATAGAGTGGAGTAGAGTAGAGTAGAGTAGAGTAGAGTAGAATAGAATAGAATAGACCAGACCAGGTTGGAAGAGACCTTCAAGATCATCACATCCAACCTATCATCCAAAACCACCTAATCAATTAAACCATGCAATCAAGCACCCCATCAAGTCTTCTCCTGAAAACCTCCAATGATGGTGACTCCACCACCTCTCTGAGCAGCCCATTCCAATGGGCGATCACTCTCTCTGTGTAGAATTTCTTCCTAACCTCCAGCCCAAACCTCCCCTGGCACAGCCTGAGACTGTGTCCTCTTGTTCTGATACTGGTTGCCTGGGACAAGAGACCAACCTCCGCCTGTCTACAACCTCCCTTAAGGTAGTTGTAGACAGCAATAAGGTCACCCCTGAGTCTCCTCCTCTCCAGGCTAAGCAACCCCAGCTCCCTCAGTCTGTCCTCACAGGGCTTGTGTTCCAAACCCCTCACCAACTTTGTTGCCCTTCTCTGGACATGCTCCAGCAAGTCAACGTCCTTCCTAAACTGAGGGGCCCAGAACTGGACACAGTACTGAAGGTGTGACCTAGCCAGTGCAGTGTACAGGGGCAGAATTCAGATAAGCTTGTAACTTCTCTGTGATGCTTCCATTCCATTTAGGTCATATTCTTGAGCAGTTTTCTTGTATGTTTGTTTGACTACAGACATTTGCCCACTACGAATATTTTAGTTTCAGAAATCACTACCAGTTCTACAGTATTAAATGAGGGATACTGGTTATGAAATTTAACAACACGTTCTTTATCTCAAAGAGAGCTTTATCTATATTTCTATGTCTGACTCATCAACTACACCAGTATGCAAGTGGGATAATTACTCAAGGTGGCTACATAAAGCAGGTTCAAAACATTAGCTCCATCATTATCAATCATCTCTGAAGAAATGGCCTGTTTCACTTAACACTTTTCCAGAAAATACCTTGCCCCAGTTTCTCACAGAGTGCAATCCAGGTAATGTTAATAGAATGTATAGGCTACTCACTCAAAGGGCAAATGAAAGGAGAGGCAAATCTGGACCATGTCACTCGGTGAAAAATTATCTCTGTTTTGGTTTATCTAAACATAAAGAAGTGACTATATAGCTATTACAATTAACTCCCTTGGGGCAAGAAATGGCAGCCTTTGTATGTAAGATATAGTGCTGCTCATATGTCTTAATTTTTTTTAGCTGTAGAAAGTGAAACCTCATCTCCATCTATTCACTCTTAGGTCTTACAGACATACTGTAAAGGTGACAGTGCTATGAATTTCTGGCTCAGATATTTTGTCATGTTCATAATTTCTTTTGGCATTATTTCTTTGCTGATGTAATGAGTGCTTCATTTCTTCCTAGTGTACCTGTATGACTTACTTCCCACTCTTTACTTTGTACCTGGTGGCATCAATCACCTCATCAGAGAAAATGATCATACTTAATTGAAAAGTCATTGTGTCATTACTACTGCTTGTTTATGGGCACGGTGGTTGATGTTGGTGTATTTTCCTAAGCTAAATAAAACACAGAAGTGTTCCATAAAATTAAATAAGCAGAAACTTGTGAAAACTTGGAAATGTACCAATATGCTATTTAATGGATAACTAGATAAATATATTAAATATATTTCCAAGTAATTGCTTTAGCTTCTAGTTCAACTTTAAAGGAACCTATGCTGATGCATAGTTCTCTCACAGAAAGAAACAGAAAATGAGGTATCAGCAAGGCATAAGTGAATTAGAATTTGTGTCTAATACAAAATTATTGCCAACCAATTTATTGATAAATTTTGGTCCTTAATACAAGGTGAACTTGCCTCATTTTGTGCATGCTTCTACAAATACAGCAAGTGGTGAAGAAGAAAGATGAAGGAGAAAAAATATAGGGGGACACAAACATCATTTTTTCCTTATGTTACTTGCATTCCCTTGTGATTCTGCTGAGTGATGGAAGCTTCATATAAAGATCAATGACACTGAAAACTGGTTTATAACTCAGTTTGACAGCTAGTATGGTCTCAGAATTGCTCTGTTGTAATTTACCCTGTCTTCCTTGGTTAGTAAGTATTATCCCAATTACAGCTATGCCAAATATAGACAGATGTTCTTCATAACCAACAACTAATTTCTAACTCCAAATTTATAAATATAAACCCACTGATTGTCAGTTGTCAGGGCATCACCTCAATGGTTAAAAGAGAAAAGAGGAAAATGTTTGTTAAAATATGGTATGTCCCAGTCAAAGCCAAAATCTCCGTAGATGGTTCTGGGAAAATGGTATTATAGCGATTAGGCTGAGAAAAGATTAAACTAAAAGGTGGAAGAAATGCTGACAGATTCCATTCAAGCAGAATTTCAGTTCCAGTTCTCTCTGCTGGAGGAAGATACATTAAATAGAACAGTTTCAGCAGATGTAGAGTTATGAAATAGATCAATACCTGCTGAACAGAATATACTAGTCATTCCATGTAAGTTAATCAAAAGCAATTTAGCAGACCTGTCAAGTGAGAAGTGGGGGGGGAAAAAGGTTAAAAAAAAAATGTTCTTCCTTCTATGAATGCTGTCCTTTGGGTATCCAGCAGTAGTGGATTAATAAATACATTCAGGAAGGAAAAGTATTTCCAGTGTTCAGTCGTGGATGCCTAGTAAACAAAATAGGAATAAAGCAATGTATGTAAGTTGGAGTAAAGTTTTTCTACATCATCATATTCAGAAGTAGAACAGTAAATGTTTGTTAGGTGAACCAGTTAGGAAAAGATTATGAAACTATAAAATTTTAAGGAGTAAAATAGGAGAAAATATTGGTATGTCTGATTTAGCCAGTGTGCACCTTTCTTAAAGGCACAGCGTCAAACGGTCACAATCATAGACCAAGCTCTTTCTGCCTGTGCCATCGGCATAGTTCTCCACCATCACCGAGGAAGAAATTGAGGTCTGGGGAGCAGAGATGGCTGTTTAGCGAGGAGGGATATATACTCTGTAGCCACTCTGACAGGTGTAGGAGGATCACTCACTTCTAACACCCAAGCTCCTTTTATTTTTTTCTTATTTTTTTTTTGTTCTCCCCTTCTGTGTTTTAAGTTACACCCTTGACTGAAACACAGTGACCATATGAATACTTCTGTTTTAAATTAAAAGAAACAGACTGATTTGGTCCCTTTCACTTGTACTGATTTCAGCAACAATGGTGTAAAAGCACAGGTACAAAGAATTATTTAATCTCAGATGATTAAAATTAATCTTTTTAAGTAGCCAGTCAGGATTATATTTGGTCCTCTGATCATTTCTCCTGCTTGTACCTGTGGAGATGGTGAGAAAACTTAATTTTCATACTCTCTCATCTTTTATTATTTATATATTGCCTAGCACAAGAAATTCCTGTAGCTAGATATGAAATCTATATTCTATTGCTATACACAAATATAACATTTAAAAGTGAAACTGTAAAAATTGCTTCACCAGTTTGCTTGATGTTCTTTCTTGAAAAATTTAGTAAGACCTCTTGGTGCAGATACTGTAAGCCATCTCCATTTATCAAGACTTCAGAGCAATGCTTTAGCCTTCATAATCTACAGAAACACCTTAATGTGAAACAAGATGAGACTGTAAAAGTTGTATTCATCTTCAGTGGAATATATTAAAGCAATTTATGGTATATATCACCTCTTCTCTAAGAAATGTAGTTCTGCTTCAATGACCCACTGGCATAAATGAGGATTTTAAAATTCTGGAGAGATGAGAAGATCTGCTGAAAGAGTCTGTGAATAACAATTCTCACATCATCGATGAATATTCTCTAATACATGATAGTGATGTAGTTGAAACTCCTCTCTGGGAATTCCATGTTTCACAGTGAAAAGGATCATTTTTAAAATTCTTACATAACAATGTCACAGAGTTTCTATAGTTGAAGTTCTGAAAGCAGTTACATAAAAAATTTCTCTTTCCCAGCCATTTAGAGCACAAAGGGCTTTTTGTTGTTTTGTTTTGTCTTAATTTAAACCAACAGCCTAAACATTGTGACTTAGACTTTAACAAAAAGAAACATGGAGAATATTGTGTTATTTAGAGGTTTAATATAAAAGGTTTTATGAAAATACCCACATAATCTGCAGTAATGGGGAAGAATTAATTGACCTGAAAAAATAATCTTATGTCTACTTTGCATGTATGACTTAACATTTGTAATGTGCAGGTATTTAAACAGTTGCTATCCAGAAAATTAGTGAAAGATAGTAGTGGCAAGACTTTCAACTGTGCTGTACTACTGATATAAGAATGTAAAGACCTTGCTGCACAACTGTGTGTCATTTTAGTGGCTCTTAAGAAAGTTTAAGACAGCTGACCCTGTAAATTAGTGTTGAACCTTGAAGAGTAATTCTGCATTTTCTGATGTAGCATACCCACCAAATGAGGTACAGTTGGCTGGTGGTGTTGTCAACCATAACATCCTCTTGTAACATTGTACTGAAGCTATTAAACATCAGTTGTCAGGACGGGTTAGAAACGTGTCATAAAATGTGTTGGAGTAGCACTCAGGCTAGGGGTGTGGGCTCAAATCCAAATGTATCCCTTAGCTAGGTTTTATGTACTAAACCCACAGCTAAGTGGCCCTCAGAGAATACTCAAGCCTGTGGTATTATTCTAGTACAGATCCTCACTGTGTTACTTTCTGCACTTTGAAATAGGTTGGATGCAGTGTGTCTCACCCTAACAGGTACATGCCTTTTTCCAGGGAATTCTGTGGTCACGAGTGTCTCTGAGCAGCTCTCCTGTCTAATACATACAGATGGGATTGGTGAGTAACTTGGACTACTGACTTGAAACTGTTTTTCTGCCTTAACACTATATTGATGTAATCTCTGTTGGAAAGCTTTGTTCTCAGGGGTAAAATGAACCATACCCCAGAACAGTATATTACAGTTACTGAATTGCCAGAGTTGTGTATTTCTGTGTAGAACAGCTAAGTGCAACAGAATGTTTGAGATCATTCAAGGTCTGAAATGTGGAAATAATAACTACTCTACTGAATTTCATCTTGGAAGCATAGAATTGAATGTGCCATATTTCAGATCATGACCTCCACTAAGGGTAATTTCTTATGAGCATAATAGCTAATTTAAAGTTGAAATAATTTCTATACCAAAATACCAGTATCTCCCAACTTGGACCCTTCTGGAGTTTAATAGAACAAAGGGAAGCTAAGAATTCAGTGGTTTTGATAGGTCCTGCTTTAACAAAAGCAATCGATGAGGGATAAAGTTGAATTAAGATTAGCATGAGGACATACTCATGGTTGTTGTCTGTTATAACCCTTCTATGAAAGGGTTCTTCTTTTACAAGAGACACAAAAGAACAATGACATTCATCCTTTAAGAGTTTCTTAAAACTGTCAGTTTCTCATCTACTAAAAATGATCCTGGCTCACAAAGTATGGTTCCTGTCAAGTAATACTTAATTGGACAATGTGAGTGATCTTCTGCTATTTAGCTGTATTATTCATTAACACTGATAATACAGATTTAAACCAAGGCAGAAACACAATAATTTACTGTTGTCTTTTGGACTGCAGCAGATTAAAAATAAGCAGTTCCAGGTGGAAATACTTCTTTGCTTCTTCAAGGATAAGCTCACAAATTAATTCTACTGCTTATTTTCATATAGTTTATTTAAAAAAAATAATAAAGGAGTGTATTTACCATTCCTTATAATAAAATGCTTAGAACGTTTTTTTTTTTTTGTAAGGAAATCTAGTTTCACTTCAAAATGTCAATAATTGTGTAGAAGGATTTTTTAAAACCTTTTTTCCCAGTTTAAAGTGTATTTGGGGCATTACATGTGAAATAGTTAAGTTTTGAGGTTGTTAAAATTTTATTTGTTTTTGCTTTGGTTTAATATTGCAATATAAAAGGAAACGTTATTTACTTGCCAGAAATATTAGTGTAATAAACAAATGAAGATATTATATTGGAATGGGCTGCCTGGGGAGGTGGTGGAGTTGCCATCACTGGAGGTGTTTAGGAAGAGACTTGATGGGGTGCTGGGTGCCATGGTTTAGTTGATTAGATAGTGTTGGATGATGGGGTGGACATGATGATCTTGAAGGTCTCTTCCAACCTGGTCTATTCTATTCTATCCTATCCTATCCTATCCTATCCTATCCTATCCTATCCTATCCTATCCTATCCTATCCTATCCTATTCCATTCCATTCCATTCTATTCTATTCTATTCTATAATGCTGGTCATTAATAATATTGTGGTCAGTTTTTCACAGCTGCTTTGAAAGATATGTCATTATGTTAAGAATTCTGAAAGTAATTTGCAAATGTAAATAGATGTCTAAATACGATTTCAGAAGTCCACTATCTTTCCAGATCCTCAATAAACATTGTGTCTTTTCATATTAGTTGTTTCTGTAGGTCATCCTTATTTCTATTCTCTGCCTATTTTTTTCTCCAGAGATTTCAATTTTCATTTTCAATTTTTCATTTCAATTTTCTCTTCTTCCATGGGATCAACCAGAAATTATTTGTTAATGGGATGTTTTTTAAGTGAGTTAGTATGAAAGTTTTCTGTTTCTGACTTTTCTGGAAGGTTCATGGAGATTTCAGTGAACACTCACTGCACATAGATTTTAGCATACCTGCCATTAAGGGCCATTAAAGATTACATATTTTACCATGACACTAACCCTGATACATTAATTTATTGCTTTGCATAGCAACAGAAAATTTAGAATTCTTCTCTTTCTAAGCTTATTGGTTATTTTTGTAACCTTTGTAATGGTGGGAGACCTGTAGGAGTGTGTTAGGCTGGAAATAATCCAAGGGTTGTCTTGAATTTTGCTCAGTGCTGCATGGCACTGGCTGTCCTACAGTACTAAAATCTGAAGGATGGCCAAGATCTCATTCAGCTTGCATTCCTCTTGGTTACAGTAAGTGAAGATTTGATGCAATTCCAGACCTGGCTTTGGAAATCAGGAGTTATACAGAGATTATCAGGGTTAATTTTTCGCTAAGTAAAACAGGCAGACCCTTTAATGTGCCAGTTTTAACAGCCTGTGCCATACAAGATGTAATGTACTGCTCATAACCACAGAAATGCACCCTAGGAAATATCATCCTATCAGGAAAACAGTCACATTTTCCCCATTACAGCCACCATGCACACTTAGAGGATGTTAAGATAAAAATGAGAGGCACAATATAATTCCCTAATACCATACTGAATTCTTTACACTAGGATGGTTAAATAGTTCAAAACAGCAGTTACCTTGAAAATAAATGAGTGTGCTGAAAGTAAAATTAATTAATTCAGATAAACTAAATAAACGCTGCGAACTGACTAATGTCGCAGAAATTGCTGGGTGCTGATACTGCTGTTTTAATTATTAAGTCCACATTAATTAATTTCAAAGCTACCATTTTAGAAACACACCATATGACCAACATTCAGAGTCTAAAGCATGCCAAGAGCCAAATTTTGCTTAGTAACACTTTTGCAGAGGCTGAAAAGGAGTCTATACAACTAAATGCGACGAACATAAAAAGAAAATGACTGTTTCAATAAACAAAGTAAGATCCAAATAATTGTGTGCTACTTGCTTGACCACAAACTGAGAAATAGAATTTGTTTGTGGCAGCCTATTGCTTTCACACAAGAAGTTAGGCTTTTGTTTTTAAATTTATTTTCTTCTTTTATTGTCAGCAATAGAAAGGGAACTTCATGTTTCTTTGAGAGTTGTAGTAGAACCCATGTTCATGGCTTCTCATGACTTCGTACAGCTAGTGGACACTGAGATTCAACCATGACATACTGTGAGATTCAAACCTCATTGAATATGTGCTTTGCATGGTGTATGCATCATATTCCTGTGTCTATATTTGTGTGCCTACCTTAGTGGTAGTGGATTTCAAAAACAACAACAAAAAAAAAAATCAATTGAAACTGAAAAATTAGTGAATGTCACCCAAAATAATTTCCCAGCAAGTACATTTTGTAACCCATTCATTAGATCTATTTAATCAGGGGATAATGGTGAGAATGGACATCTGCCAACATTATATGTTAAGTTACATTTAGTAATGTAGATGATTTTTGTACATCAGGAGATAAAGAATCATAGAATCAACAAGGTTGGAAAAGACCTCAAAGATCATCAAGTCCAACCTGTTGCCCAAGACCTCATGCCCACTAGACCATGGCACCAAGTGCCACGTCCAATCCCCTTTTGAACATCTCCTGGGACGGCAACTCCACCACCTCCCTGGGCAGCCCATGGCTAACAACTCTCTCTGTGAAGAACCTTCTTCTCACCTCAAGCCTAAACTTCCCCTGGCGCAGCTTGAGACTGTATCCTCTCATTCTGGTGCTAGTTGCCTGAGAGAAGAGACAACTCCTGGCTACAATCCCCCTTCAGGTAGTTGTAGACAGCAATAAGGTCTCCCCTGAGCCTCTTCTTCTCCAGGCTAAATGTAGCATAAAATTTACTTATACCGTTCTTTTTTTCCCTAACACTTACATGTGAAGGATTATTTCAGATATTACAGTGATTGAAATACTTGTTACATATTTCTGTCTGGGAATGTTCAACAGGAATTTTGGTATCTATACATTACTCTAAAAAGACAGAAAGGAAGGTATTATATATTTAAGATTCTCTGTTTCAGTGATTAATTTCATAAATTGCTGAAAAAGATGCAGCCAGAAAATTTGTATCTGCTGAATCACACAGCAGGCAGCAGTAACATCAATACAGTAACTAAAAGACACATTCCCGGAAGGATTTGGTTCTCTAATCCCTCATCATTTTGTTTTATTCTTAAAATGAAAACACCTGTACCAATAATTTCTCCTGACAAGCTGAAAGGCATCAAACAGAGAACAAGTTTAATAAAACACTTTAATTACCTTCTTTAATATACCTTCACCATGTATCAACACCTCTTATGAACATCTTAATCAAACTTGCTTTTTCGTGTTTTCACTTGAAGTGAGTTTAAATGTTTTGGAGAACTCTACATACAGCTTCAAGGATCAGGAAAGAACATCTTTGAAAAAATCACAAACAAAGAGTTGTAAAAAAAACCCCTTATCAACACTTCATGTTGTGTATTTGAATGGAAAACAACTTAAGGACAGAACACACTTTACAGGAACTTCTGAAAGCAAACTTTACTACAAAAAAAAAAGAAAATATAAAATGTTTTATCAGGCTATTCCTTCTGAGACTGTCTACAACAAAAATTCTCTGCAGGCCAAACCTGTGCTTAATTAAAAAGAAAAGAAAAAGGAAAAAAAGTTAGAAAAAAACCCCACCTTTTTATTTCATTGCCATATTAAAAGTAATTTGTCATAAAAATCCAGATAAAGAAATGACATCTTTAATAGCATTACTTACACCACATGTATTAAAAAAAAAAAATAAATCACCTTCTCTGTACCTTGAAAGAAGGAAGTTACTCTTTCTGTAGTGATTAACATGGCAGTTTTCTACTCAGCAAGCTGCCAGCTGGGATCCTTCTTAAGAATGTTTTAAATTTCCAGCGCATTGTACATGGAGCACAGGCACGTTGCTCTGACGGATGGATTCCCCTCTGGGAGCAAAGCATTGCAAAGCTCAGTGTTACAGTACCCATGTCATTTTGCAGGTCTAGCACTGAGATCGTTAGAACTGAATGCTTGAGAAATTAATATTAGTAGTCACACTACAAGAGCCTCACACAACATCAGCATTGCCATTACATCCCAAGTACTGTATGCTTAGTTTCAACTCAGAAAGAATATTTAATGCCATGTTATTCTAATCCCCTGAATGTAGAGGTTTTACAAAAGGAGTGTTGGCACACTCTTAATCGTGACAATGCAGGCGTCTTGCTGCATGAGCTACTGAGGCTGATGCAGGAATCATTTTAAAATTCTACATATTGCTTGTCATTTCCCAAATGCAGTACTGTGGTTGGTTGACCTTGGCTGCCTGCCATATTCCCACCCAACCATTCTCTCACTCCCCCTCTTCAACAGAGCAAGGGAATAAAGTAATAGGGAGATCATCTACAACCAATATGGGAGTGGGCGGGGGAGGCGTGGGGGGGTGGGTGTAGAAATAATTTATTTCAAGTGTGAGAACCAAAGACAAAAACTGCCAAACTATCCTAAATGTCTAAATTGTTTTCCCCAGCCCCTACCCATCTTCTTCTTAACTTATTTATTCCTGCATCCTCTAGTTCTCTGTCTCAACCAGTCCAAAAGAGATGGAGAATGGGGAGTTGTGGTCAATCAATATGGGGAGTTTCTGATGTACTTTCCCTTTCCTCCTCATACTATTTCTGCATGGCAGCATGAGTCATTTCAACAGCTGCAGGGGAAAGGTTTGAGGTGGACAGGACCTTTAAAGATTATCTAGTTCCAACACTCCTACTGTGGGCAGGGACATCTTTCACTAGTTCAGGTTGTTGAAAGTCCCTACAGTCTGATTTGAATGCTTCCAGAAATAGTGCATCCACAACTTGTCTGGAGATCTTATTCCAGTGTCTCTCTCCTTTCCTGAGGTTCACATTGATCCTCTTCTTGACCCTGTCAAGGTTGGGGTCATCTGCAAACTTGCTGAGGGTGCACTCAATCTCACTATGCTATTAATAAAGGTATTGAGCAGTCCCAGTCTCAGTACATACTTCTGAGTGACATCACATATTAGAACAGAATAGAAAGAATAGGATGGAATGGAATGAAATGGAATGGAATGGAATGGAATGGAATAAATATTCCTGATCTTCATTTGGGTATAGAGTTGTTGACTGCAACCCTTTGTATGTGCCCCCTCTCCCCCAGTCAATTTCTTTTCCATCAGGTAGTCCATCCATCATAAAATTATAGAATTGCCTGGTTGGAAAAGACCTTAAGATCACCAAGTCTCAACCATGATCTAGAATCTCTTCATACACAGCTTGTAGACCATGTATCTAAGCACCTTGTCCAGTATAGTCACTCCATTGTATAAGGCCACCATATTACCCAGGCACATTGTGTCCTTAAAGAAACCACGTCAACTGTCTCTAATCACCTCTCTGGGATCCATATGACTTGACACAACTTGCAGCAGAATCTCTTCTCCTTCATTGAGTTCACATGGCTGTTTATATTTTTTTCTTTTTAAAATTTTTGTTCTATTCTTTCCTCATTACATTTTTGTGCAGTGCTTTCTGCCTTTTACAAATGTGTTTTCCCAGAAGCACAGCCACTGTGGCTGCTGGGCTATGCCATGATCTGCAGTCTGGAAATAGCTGTGTAAAGCATGGGGCAGCACAGACCTCTTCTCACAGAGGTTGACCCTTCAGCCCTCCACTGCCAGTACCTGGGCACAGACACCTAGTATAGCAATATTACTAATGGTTTACAGGTAGAATAGTCTATGTGAGTGTGACAAAACCAAACCAAACCAAACCAAACCAAACCAAACCACCAAAACAAATAAACAAGCAACCAAAACCAACCAACCAAAACCTCAAAAACCAACCAAACAAAAAAACCCCAACCTTATAGCCTACTGCAAATGTTAATAGCTACTCATGTATACTATTTCTCTACTTTTCTCACTCTAAGTACCTTTTCTGATTTGTCTTTTTTATATATATGTAGTAAGTATCGCATGGGTTTTTTTTCCTTCTTTCCATGCATACATCTGTGGCTTTGCTGTCCCCCAGGAAAAGCTGCTGCTAGAAGATTTTGCTCCAGTGTGCCTTATAGTCATATAAACATTTCAAGTTATAGACTGTTAGAATGTTAAAATACATCTTTTAAAACAAATTTATTCTTTTACACAATATTCAGTGTTAGTTATGAAAATCATTTATTTTCAGAAGGTTACTTTCTGTCCAGAAAAAATACCAATGTTACCACTAAAAAAACTCCTTTATTTTCATTTGATTCAAGGAAAACATTTAGTTCAACTAGGAAAATTCTGTCTTTAGAATAAAAAAAGCCAACAATAATAAATCATAATGATTTTTTAAATCATTGTTGTATATTTTTCCAACACAGAAAACAAAAAGCCCAACAATCACTGTTATATTTCTGCTGGCAGACATTTGTTTTATGCCAATTGTGCATTTAAAATAAATCAGATTTGTATCACTTTGTTCCAAGCTTTAGACACAACATCTTTCCTATCCTTAAAATGGAGGAGCTACATTGTTTTTTAAATAAATGTCCCTCCTATAGAAGTTTAGTGACACATAAATACTGAAGAAATATGAACTGGACCTTAAGAAATATTTTCTGGAATTCCCCAGTACAATATGGATGTAGATACCTACATTTCCAGGTGTGTGGCCTGTGTTTTGACTTGCAAAGCTATGTCTTAGAAAAAGGTACCGTAGACAACCTACCTGCTCCTTGATTTTTTCCTGTATTGGTATTCTTTGGTATTAGCTCAGTGTAAATGAGATAATTTGCATTTAAAAAAATATATTAAAAAATAATTTTCCTGCACATTTTAATCTATGCCTAGGTTCTGCTAGAACACAGCAACTTCCAATTTCCCACATGGAAATTCTGGAGAGCTGAGTTTCTGCTGTTTGCTTCCTGGTACATGAAAAGGCATTTGTAGATCAAGTAAGCAGCAGATGGAGAACAATTGGAGTATATAATTATTCAGCCTGTGCTCCTTTTAAATGGGTAGGCTGAACTCTATCTATTTGGATGGGAAGTCAGAGGAATAGAGTGGCACATGGTAGAGAAATCATCCAAAGACTCTTTAAAATAAATCTAGGCAAATATGTGAAATAACTTCATCAGTCACCAGGCTTTCTTTTTTTTTTGTGAACTTCAAAATCTGGCAAGTCACCATCAGTCTGTTTTTGAAGGTTGAGATTAATACATAGCTTACTCAAACACTTCTGTATTAATAAACTACATTGATTTCAGTATGTTACCTGAGGACTCCATCTGGTGACTCTCTCTACTTTGCCAGAATTTGAAAACCTGCAGCCTTACTGTGATCTATTGCCAAAAAAACTAAAATCCACCATAGGAAAGTATTAACACATTGTGATTCTTGCTCTGTGGAAGCGAATAATTGAATTGTGTGACTTTTTGAAACTGCCCTCATAGGAGCAGCACATTTTGTAAACTGTAAGTCTATATGCCAAAATCAGTATCTAGAGAGCTATGATTATTTTCACTAATTATTCAGGATTAAATGGGCATATGAAGGAAATACCTAGAACATCAAAAGAGGAGTATTATAAGAAAAAGAAGCCAATCAAAATAAAATTAAATAAAATAAAGGGGGAGGGGGGGTGGGGAGAGACAAATAGAGGACAGTAAAATGTCAGAAGACAAATAGGAAGCATCATACCTTTTTAACATATCTAAATTGCCTTCTGAAACTGCATAGTCAAATCAGAAATACTCATATTTTCCCTAAGAAAGCATTTAATAGGAAAGAAAGAATAATAGGACAAACTAAAAGGAAAAAAAAAAAAGGCAAAATAAAGAGATTAGAATTGCAGCTGCATTTAATAACACTTACTTTTGTTTAGAAAATGGATACTGAAAACCAAAATTGATTTAATTCCTGAAGAAAATGTGAAGAGTTAATAAAGCTTTTGTTTTACTAAAATCTTGGAATAATCAGCAATAAAGCTATAATTTTAAAGGGAAAGAAATTAGGAATAAGAAGAGTAGTTGAGCAGCAGTGAACTCGTACGTGAAATGTTACATACTTCCTCTTCTCTTTTTTGCTTTTCACCTTACCTGTAATTTCAAAAGTTTATTCTTTGCTCTGAAACTGTGACCTCACTGCTTCCTTAACTTAATGTACTTATATATTTAAAGAGTTCTGTTGATCTCAGTTAGAGTTTAGATTAAAAAATATTACTTGAAAAACAAGTAATTCTGCAATTCTAACCTATTTTGCACACAATTAATCCCTTTTTCTTTTCATCTCTTGACTAAAACAATGTTGATAAAACATATTCAGGCACATAAAATTGGTTTCCAAAGGTGCTTTGGTTCTCAAACCAAAACAAGACATTTAACACAAGCTAAATCTTTCACACTCATTCTAAAATAAGTCTCAGAGTACAGAATGACTGAGAAAACATAGATAATTAACTCCTAAAGTATGAGTTACTCTTTGTGCACTTCACTATTTTTAGGGATGAAAAGTGGTTTTCATACCTGAAGTGTAAAAAAAAATCTTTCCTGGAAGTTGAATCCCTTGTTTTGTGGGTTCAGATATGCAAGGAGGTAGGCTGTAACGTCAATAAAGGAATCTTTTATTCACTTTTCAACTTTGCCAAATTCAGAGATCCTGTTTTACACAATTGAACACAGAGCTTCAACTCAAAGAGTAAACAAAAAGATACATGCAAATGGCAAATCTGTATCTCATCAAAAGGCAGAAAAATTGTGATGTAGATTATTTCATATTTTCTTTCTGTAAAGAGTAAGGGGTATTTTGCTTCAGCCAAGCTAACATAGGTGCATATATATACATCATTGCACACAGGCAAGCTGGCACATACACAATGGCACACAGAGACATGCATTGGGGAGAGCTCTGAACAAGAATAACAGATGTCAACATGCTAGCAGTTCAAGTTAAATTCCTGGCATTTTTAATGCAGCCTTAACAAAGTGACTACATCTTCTATTTAGTTAATAGTCTTTGCTACCGTAAGTATGACTAGAACGTGTATCCCATGTGTACTAATCATAATTATTGGTGTGTAAGAATTGTTCTACCAGAATTAAAATCCTATTAATTTGATGTTGTATATTAAATACATTGTGGAGTAGGTAGAATGTATACAGAAATATGTTACTCATAGAATATTTAGTAGGCAAAGGGAAAGAAACTCATAGATAAACATGAAAACATCAGCTCAAACAGTTGTCTATCCATGTTTTACAACTAGAAGTCAGGAATTTAGCTTTATTATTGAATTTTATCTGACTTCATTACAATAAATAAAATATTCCTATATTTTTAAGCCAGAATCTTTCATAATCTACACAGGTACAGTGTGTATTACATTACTCCTGCTGTGCTACTAGGAGGATGTAACCCTTTCATCCTGCCATGAAGAGTGTGCCCTCTTAGTTTCCTTCATGACAATGTCAGCTTATGCACATAGAAATGACTGAAATGACTGCATTGCATTCTCTGTTACATTATTCTAATTTTTTTTCCCCTCTTTCTTCAGAGAGACAGAGATTAAATTAGCTTATAGGTAGCAGAAAGTACAGGATTTAGAGCAGAGCTGTTAAATGACAGTCAAATATACAAAGAAAGAAAATGTGGTGATCAATAAGTCATGAATTTGGCCAATCACAGAATCAATAAGGTTGGAAAAAAAACATCAAGTTCAACCTGTCACCCAGCACCTCATGACTAACTAAGCCATGGCTTCAAGTGCCACATCCAATCCCCTCTTAAACACTTCCAGGGATGTATGATTGTTATTCACACAGTTTTCTCTTAAAAATATGCTGTATAAAAGCAGCAGTAGCCAATGTGGAGTGGCTGCCCTGAGCACATAGTGTGCAGTTAAAAGGCATTGATTCATGTTTTTACACACACTTTATGGCTATATCTGTTACTAATTCTGTCACAATAGAATGCTAATATGAATTAAGCCACCTGTGATCACTGTTTGGAGAGGATCTAGAAGTGTACCTAATGACTGTGGCTGCTGATTCTTCAGCTTGTAGCACTCATGGAACTATATCCTATACTGCGGAGATGGAAGAAAAGTATTTGAGTACAGTTACTTGCCTGTACCATAGCATATTCATATTTATTCTGTGTTTAAATGACATTGCAGTGATCCTCTACTTCAAATATACTAATATCCTGAAATGGGAAAAGGAAGACAATTAGAATGAAAATGAAAACAGACAAGTAACACTGCCATATTTCCTCTTGTTTCTATGGTTATTGTTAGAGGAGACAACACCTTCTTTCTGTTCCCTGTGGAGGTTAAAACTAGCAAAAGACAAGCAGTATCAGATGATCTGTCACACTAGGTAAAGAGGAACAGAGATTACTGTGTCAGTCACTAAACTCTCCTTTTCATTTACACCGAATTTTGGAACACGTATTTTTCTCTTGCAAGACTCTATGTATAAATGGATCACCTAAACCTCCAGGACAAGGAGAAAACCGATTTGCTTGAAGATACTTGAGGGTGACTTTACAGCTGTACTTGTTATGAAAACAAACACATTTTAAAAAACCTAATATTAATGATATTTATTGGGGAAGTGTGGCTGGAAAGTTGTCTGGCAGAAAGGGCCCTGGGGGATCTAATTGACAAGCAGCTGGATATGAGCCAGCACTGTGCTCAGGTGGCAAAGCAAGCCAATTACATCCTGGTTTGTATCAGAAACAGGGTCACCAGCAGGAGTAGGAAAGTGATTGTCACAATGTACTAAGCACTGGTGAGACCACATCTCCAGTATTGCGTTCAGTTTTAGGCACCTCAATACAGGAAAGACCTTGAGGCACTGAAGCAGGTGAAAAGAAAAGCAGCTAAGTTGCTGAAGGGCCTAGAGAATAAGCAGCTAAGGGAACTGGGACTGTTTAGTCTGAGGAAAAGGAGGCTGAAGGGAGACCTTGTTGCCCTCTACCACTACCTGAAAGGACAATATAGAGAGGTAGATGCTGGTCTCTTCTCACAGGTAACAAGAACAAGAGGAAACAGCCTGAAGATGTACAAGGGTGAGTTTAGGCTAGTCATTAGGAAAGAGTACTCAAGCACTGGAACAGGCTGCCCTGGGAGGTGGTGGAGTCACCATCTCTGGATGTATTTAAAGGTCATTTAGATGTGATGCTTAGTGATAGGTATGGTTTAGTGGTGAACTTGTTAGAATAGGGTTAATGTTTGCACCTTATGTTTTGAACCTGTATGATTCTATGATCATTCTGTGATCATCTTAATTAATGATGGAACTATCCAGACACATTTCTCCTTCCTGTAGCACACTACATATATAGGCTTGTTTTGATTATTATTCTGCCTTTTTAAAATTTTACTTATTTTCTCCCACTGATGTGCTTGCTTTGTATACTATAATACTTTGTTTTCTTTGTTGTTCTGTGTACTGCTTTTGAAAGGACTGCTTCAATAGTCTGAAGATGCCATGCTTGAACTTCAGTTATGAATAACCAGGATGCTGGAACAAAGAATATTTACATATGATACCAGGATCAGAAGAGAATACAAGTGTCTTGGAAGATAGGAATTGAATTAAAAAGAATCTTGGAGGTAGGTTTGAAACAATAGAATGTGAGTCAATAGAGACAGCTGCAAGATACACAGGCACAAATAAGAAATTACACACATAAATTAAGGAACAGCTGTCTAGATAAAAGTTCTGCAGGTCTCCATGCTAGAGAGGATCCCAAGACAAGAATGAGTCAACAGCAATAATAATTAAAAAATTGGCAATATGTTAAAACATTTTTGTGGTCTCCATGATGTGTGTAGTTATCCTTTTATTCAATTCAGCATTCACATATAGACTTGCTTAGTATGCAAGTTATTTTTCTACCAGGTTTTATAATATGAGAGTGCCAACTTGAGTGGAAATATTGATTGAAGGTCTTGAGATTACAACCTGCAATGAAAGATAAAATAAAGTTCTAAGAAGGATTTAATACTAGATTTCAAGAAAATAAAAGACAATTTGGAAGAAGGGGATAATATGGTCTCTATATCAGAAAAGAAGGAATAGTTTTAAACTGCAGGAAGGAGAGAGTCATTGTTTAGAAAAGACATTTTAGAAAACACTTCTGGAAGTAAAAGGTGATGAAGAACTAGAAAGCTTGCCAAAGAAACCTGTCAGCCTAGTGTAACTGAAGGCACTTTTAAGTAGATGAGACAAATATGTGGCAAGAATAGGTTAGTCTTCCAATACCTTTTCCATACTTAATATACTGTGAGGAATCTGAATTAAGATTAAAAGCTTTATTCTTCATTATTCTTCTCTACATGTTTTTCTCATTTTTCTCATTTTAGTCTTTGATATTGCTGAGATGCTTCTCATTATTTTTTTATGAACAGCTGAAAATAATGAAGAATAGCACCAAGAACATATAACTTTGGGGTTTATTCTTATTCTCCTTTTGTTGTATTTAAAGTGTCACCTTTCTTATTTCCAACACACCATTTAGTTCCCTACATAGGTGAAATCATATTGTATAATTACACCTCCTGTCCTATCAGAGTTGATTCAGAATTTTCCTCACTTCTCACACCAGTCCCCTGTTACATGAAACCTTCTCTATGTTTCTCTACAGTACTCAGAAGAGAGAAATAATGTCTATAATACATCTCAAAACTTACAATGGATAAGCTATAGCTGATATTTACATTCACATTTTTCATATATCTTGTTATTCACTTTTATTCACTTTTCTACCACCATCCTTTTAATCATCTCTTTTTGTTGTAACTACTGTTCACACTGAGATCTGTATGAATGGGCATATGTCATTACATTGTACTGTAGATTCACAAAGTTTTGGGGCAAGTTTATATTTGCTGGAATTTTAGAGAACTGACAAAACAAACAGGAATACAAACAAAATAGGTAAATGGTCATGAGGTAAATTAAAAACAAAAACAAACAAGCAAACAAGCAAACAGACAAATTTAACAGAACCAGAACTGGTAAACTCTAGTTCTCTTCCCTGTTTCTTTGAAGGAAAGTGAAATCCACCAACTTCTCCTTTTCCCTAATGTATTAGATATATTTTTATAAGTAAACTTTCAAATATCCAGCAAAAGAACAACTTTTGAATTTAAATGGAAAGTATAAATGCCAGTTAAAATACACACTCCACTCAATGTCTTAATTACATGCTGAAGATAGTTTTTAAGATGGATTTGTAAACCAACAGTACAAGAAAAGAAAGCACCTGCAATTTGTTTATCTTCTGTGTATTCTGTAAAATGTATCAATCTGATGACACTTTCAGGAAAGGGTAAAGTTGTGAAGTCTGAATATATGCTCTGTGCATTTAGTTGCCAGATGATGCATTAATTTTAATAACATAAGTAGGCTGCTGGGTAATATTTGTGATAGATTTCATGGCTTTCCACTTGAGAAAAGAAGTACTGAAAAAAACCAGAATTAAATTTGTAATGAAACATAAAATATTTTTATTTCTATTTGTGCTCTTAGGAAGTTTTATAAAAATGTATAAATTATATTGCTAAAGGGCAATATTGCAGAAGAGTATTAGAGGCGTATCTGCAGGGAAGTGTGTATGTTCATGCATGTGTGTAGTCATCTTAATGGAAGTGAAGCAAAAATAATCAGGTAAACAGGTTATGGTTCATTAATAATTGTCAAGTAAAGTAGAAAAAAAAAAAAGAAAAACAAGAAGTCAGACACTTCTACTCCTAAATTCTTTCTGTTCTTTAAAACCATAGAATTTTTTGGCTTATAAAAGACCTTTAATGTTATCAAGTCCAACAGTTAACCTAACACTGCCAAATCCACTACTAAACTAAGCACCACATCTACACATCTATTAAATAGCTCTAGGGATGGTGACTCAATCACGTCCTTGGGCAGCCTGTTGACAAACATTTTTGTAAGAAATTTTTCATAATGTCCAGCCTAAATCTCCCCTGGAGCAACCTGAGGCCATTTCTTCTCATCATGTCACTTGTTACTTGGAAGAAGAGACCAACACCCACACCCACCTCAGTACAAACCACTTTAAGGTTGTTGTAGAGAGTGTTAGAGTCTCCCCTCCGCCTCCTTTTTTTCCAGACTAAAAACCCCTAGTTCCCTCAAGTGGTTAATGTGAGATTTATGCTTTAGATCCTTCACCAGCTTTGTTGCTCTTCTTTGGATGTGCTCCAGCTTCTTTGTGTCTTTCTTACAGTGAGGAGTCCAAAACTGAACACAGTATGGCCTCATCAGTGAGTACAGGGGCACAATCGCTTCCTTAGCTCTGCTGACCACACTAATTCTGATACAAGTCAGAAAACTATTGGTTTTGTTGGCTACCTGGGAATACTGCTGGCTCATATTCAGTCAGCTACTGACCAACACCTCCAGGTCTTTTCCTGATAGGGAGCTTTCCAGTCTCTCTGGGTTGTTGTGACCTAAGTGCATGACCCAGCACTAGGCCTTTCTGGCTCTAGACAATCAAAACACTCCCTTTACTTATTTGCTTGTCCCTTCTGAAGAGTTTATGTTTCTGTGATGGCAACTATGTCATTGTTTTCATGCTATACAATGGCTTCTAGCTCCTCCTCTTTGTTGTCCGTGCTGTGTGCACTGGTGTAGACGAACTTCAGTTGGGCTATTGATCTCATCATCTTTTAGTGAGAAGAAGTCCTAATTCATGTATTAACATTCTAAGGTGCTTCCTTTGTTTCTAACAAGGAAGTAAGGAAAACAAGTGGGAAACATCTTATGTTACAGCAGTAAATATATTTAAAAAACAAACAAGCAAACAAACATACTCTTCTAGAAATAAAAAGTGTCTGAGTGTTTATTGCAGGTGAAAGAGGACAATACTCTGTCTGCAGCCACATCATGCTGAAGGTCACAGCAGCAGGGCCTGTTACATACTCATCTGTGCTTGGTAGTGTTTGCTTTCTAAGAAGTGCTGGATCCAAGAAGCTGCTAGGAAGTGGCATTTGAGGACCCCAGAGTTACATTAGCCCTCTGCCCTCAGTCGCTCCCCTCATGTCTCCTTCTCCCCACTGAGGTGTTGTAATCAGTGGACTTCTTGAGGCTGTAACACCCCTGTGGAGATCTGCTCCAAATCCTGGTTGTGTTTGTTTGGCAGAGGATGAACAAACTGTACATTTATTCCTTGTAGTCATTGTCCAGTCTCGTGTGCAGCACCAGCTCAAAAGGCTGCTTGCAGAGTGGGCAGGCATCTTTCCCTCTAGCCTCCAGCCAGATGCACATAAAGCAAAAGTGGAGCAGGCTGGAGACGATGTAGGAAGTATTTTAGTATCACCCAGGCAGATGGGACATCATAAGTTTGCTGCTGTCTCAGCCCTTTTGGAGACAGAAGGCTTGTGTCAGTCCTTGCAGTAGAGCTTCTCTCTTTCAGGCAGTCCTAAGTGACCATATCATGTCCTGCCAAAAGAGACATGCAAAATGCCTGACTCTTTCTGTCTTTAGATGCACAAAAGCAAGAAAAGCCCAAGAAAGCTGTGGGAAGGGGATCTTACATTCTCCCAGAGGGTCATTTTATGGGCAGCAAAGCAGCAGCAGCTCTGTAGGCTTGCCAGCCCCAAGGAGGCTGCAACCCTGTCTTCCCTTCTCACCTCCCCAGGCAGACAGCACCCACTGGAGACTGAGGTGCTGGGTCAGCATCCTGCCTACATCCCACAGAAAGGCAGGCTTGGGCAAAAGGTTCTGGGCAGGGAGAATCCCTGTGGCTCTGGGTGACAGAGGATCCAACTGAGACTTGGAAGGAGGTGGGCCTAAAGTGAGATGTACATATCTCTGCTCCTCTGGAAGTTTATTCCAGGACAAGAGGAAAGGATGGAGGGAGAGCAGGAGGGGAAGCCCTGTTCTCTTCCACACCTCCCTAGAGCTCAAGCCAGACTGGTTGACATAACTGAGGCAGGCTCTGACAAGCTGTCAGGTGGCCTTTGGAGAAAAGTTGGTGCAGACAAGACACCTGAGCCCCTACACTGTCTCCAGACATGACCTGATTTTTCACAGAGTACCTGAAGGATGATGTCAGAGTGTAATAAAGAGGTTATTAATTTATTATTAGGAAATATGAATTATATAAATATTAATTAATCATTAAAATTATCAATAACCAATTAATCACTATTTTATATAACTATTCTAGTGCACGATTATGAAATACATCCCATAGGTGGTTGAGTATTTATACCCTATTAGAATATTCACAGAATTACTTTCCAGTAATATAACAAAGGGTTCAATGCCACTGCTTGCCCACTAGGCGGCGGCTCGATGCGACACTGACAGCCACTTAACTATATACAGAGAATTACAGTGTGTAAACTAGAAATGTGCTGCTAGACCGTGGGTGCTTTGAACCGAATGTTAGTGAGTGGAAAGCACGTGGAAGATGCACTGTGTCCTTTGTTTGCAGCAAGATTCGGTAATAGGCTCCGGCAGGCTACTGTCGCTGGGGATGGCTCCTGGGCTGGTCTGGATGGCAACAGTGGAGGCAACCTTCTCCTCCCGTGGCATCGGAGAGCACATTGAACGTAGGCTAGCTGATAGGCAGGCTCCCTTTGCAGGACTCGGGCGGCTCCCTCCGGACAGCAGGGAGCAGTCCTGCATGGTAAGCCTGACAGGACCGGTCCTAGGACAGGGTCGGCCCTCGTGGCAATGACCTCCGGGGCTGGTGAGGACGGCCCTGGGGAGGAGTCGCAGCAGTGTGAAGAGGCGACTCCCCTTTGCTTGGCTCGAAAGAGCAGGCGGGACCCTATCGGAGCGGTTCCGGCTTCTCTCCCGCAATGGTGGGGTCACGCAGGCACGTGGTTAAGCACTGGTCTTGCTTTCCGAGCTGACACACAGGGTCATTAGTCTGCTGCTTCAGGCTGAGGCAGATGTTTGGACTGCTGGACTTGGCTAAGTCCCTTCCCTGGCAATTGGGCGATCTTACCCTTGGTGGTCCGGTCCTCTTGAAGACACTGTGGGCTCTTCCAACTGATGAGACTGGCAATACAATGCTGCCACTTCTCACGCTTTCAGTAATGGTCCTCCTCTGGAGATGCTGTCAGGGCTGAGGCTCAACGGGCCTGCCTGGATGCTGGCTTCTGCTCATCTTGCAGAGACCACTAGTTTGCTTGCATATAGGAGAAAGAAGACTTACTAGCAGTGGCTCAATAGCAAAGGCTATGGCACATAGGCAACGAGCTTAGCAGCTTGGGCAAGGTGAGAGGACAAAGAGAAAGAGAACAACATATTTACAAGTTGGGGTAATACTTATACATTTCTGGAGGGTAGATTTGGCCAACGGGCACTCTTGTAAACAACCAGGTTCAGCCTATAGAAAGTGTGAAGCTAGAATTATGCCCATGCTTGGTATTAGCACAAGCATCCCATGTGACAGGTGCATGCATTTGTTTGTGCCACCTGGCTAATGCCTTGGCCTTTGTTTCCCTCATGATAGGAGGGGGATGAGTCCACATGCTGGGACAATTTTCAATATCTGGGGCATAATTCTGGCCATAATGTGCCTTCACCACACAGAGGAAGGCAGAGAAACTCACTGGGACTCTTCATCTCTGAATAGCACTCATATCCCCAGCCCCAGGACATCCTCCATGTAGACTGCACAGCACTTCACAGGTGGGCAGAGTGGAGGCATTGGAAGAGGCTTTCTTCACACAAAGCTTTGAGCCACTGCTTTCTGCTTAGGCAAAGTTTGAAGATAAAGACAACAACCCAGATGGAGACTGCAAGACCTGCATGTGTGACCATGGGAATCTTAGACAAAATGCATGGGACAGAGTCTGTGGTTGCTGAGAAGCAGTGGTCAGGGGGATGTCGCAGTCACTCTTGGATGTCACACAGGTCCCAGGAGCAATCTGCTGTTGGCTGCCCAACCAGGAAGGCAGATGTCCCAAAGGGTTAATGCCTTCTTTGTAAGATGTTTGATATCCTCTTGTGGCCTCACAGGCAGGTTTTAATCTCAAGTTTATGAGGTCCTGTGATGAGAAGATCATGCCCTGCACTCCAGGTAACAACAACAGCCAGCCCAATAGTGTAGATGGGGGAGCCCTGGTGATAGATATCGTTAGTGCCAATAGTGTCCTGACTTGACTCCTTTGATGGCTATCCAGGGAGATAGTTCTGCCCCTTATCACCAGATGGAAAGACTAGAGAGGGCAGACAGGTTGAGATTGAAAAGGACACCTAGAAGTCATCATGGCAAATCTCACTGCTTGAGCAGACTCACCTAGAGCACATTGCCAAGAAGAACGTGGGGAGAGCGTAGTGCTGTGTATAAAACCAGCAACAGTTGGAAATAATGTTGAAACTAATTATTAAAGTTTGAAAAACTTAAAGTTATAATGGTAAAGAATTTTCAAGGTTCTTACTAACATTACAAAATCTGACAATGTGATGAAGAGTTCTGGGTGCTGGTTTTGGTGTTATGAGGGTAAAAGTACTTTCTGAATTTTCTTTACTGAAGTTTCCTGGCAACTTGTGTATGTGTGTAGGCTGAAGAAACAGGTGTGACCATCCCAACTAGAAGCCAGATCATTTCTTTGGACTACAAATGTATTAAGAGAAAATGGAGGGTTTGTTTCCCTACAGTTATCCTGGGTACACCAAGTAAGAAAAAATAATCATGATAACATTTTACACTTCTCAGATTTAATTTAAATCCCTCCTCAAAGCTGGTTGTTAGCAGTGTTCTTGTTTATATTTTATCTTTGATACCGTCTCTTAAATTCATTGGTTTTTTTTGTTGGTTTTTTTTTTCCTAATAACACTGTGATCTAATAAACTTCTTTGCAAAAGTGGAGTAATGAGAAGTCAAGGTTAAATCTAGAAGATGAAGTCATTATACAAATGCATTTTAGGCACTGAGGTTCAACACTCGTGTCATTTAAAGTTTTAATATTTTACCTCTATTTCTGAATTCTCTAAATTGATGTATGCTTACCACATAAAATTATGTTGGTGAATCTTCATGGATATTTTTCATCTATTTCTAAGCATGCTTGTAGCATTTACCACCAGTTCTTTAGTGCCATCTCACTTACTTCTTCCTAACTAGTAGGAAAGTTTACTTTCTCAAGTTTACTTTGCTCAAAATTTACTTAAAACACTTTCCCTTCTCCTTATTTGACAAGCAAAACTAGTTGGACAAGAACTTACTTCTGTTGCCAGTACTGTCTGCTATTATTCTACAGCTGAGTAGCTGTAACATACAGATAATGTGACGAAAACTTGATCTCAAATTTTCTTTACATATTCAAGTATTTTGGTCCTTTTTTGTTTCTTTGGAAATGCTTTACTTAATGGTAAAACAGGATATTTGTGTCCTGAAGGGACAAACCCCAATACATGCCATAACAATGGGCTAAGCACATTTCAGTTTGCAAACCTGAACACCTCCTGCGGTCCAGATGGTCCAGGTAAATGTGTAGCATATGTAACTAATCTTATAACATGCCTGTGAACGGTGCGCGTCCCGGCCATGTTTGGACATGCCCCATTCTATAGGTTAAGCTATCAGGTTTCTCTCTTACCAATGGAAATTAATTGTCTTAGCTGTGATGGTAGGCAATTTGGCCTGTTCTTACCAAGAAAGCAACAAGATCTAAATGCTGCCAGAGTTGCAGTTTTTGTCCTACCAGGCAAACTACACCTGGGCCTTGTATCTGGACCAAAGCAACCAAAGCTCTAAGAGACCTGCGCTGGAGGCAGAAAGGGGAAGAGCCCTGAGAAAACCAAATTCCAGAAGAGCTGCACTGCTGTAGCCTGAATCAACTAATGCTCCAAAAGCCCTGCGCCAGAGTGCCTAAGAGGAGAGAGGCCCCTTAGCCTTCTCGAAGCCGAGACAAATTCTCAGCCCATGAACTGGGAAGGAACTGCTTGAATTATAGTTCTGAGAGGCCTGTGCTGGAGTGTCTGGGAGAAGAGAAGCTGGCCACCACAGACTGCAACCCAATCAAAGCTCCAAGAGCCCTGTGCTAGAGCGCAGGAGATGAGAGAGGCCCCTTAACCCTCTCTGAGCCAAGAGCCATTTGAATTATAGTTACAGCATTTGGGAAGATACCAGACAAAGTAACAAACTGTGAGTACCTGGCTGATTTGCTATAGAATCCTTCTTGTGGGAAACCACAGATCATATCACCTCAATTTCAATTTGCATGGCTGTATTGGAAATTCTTGAGGTTTTGCTTAAACTGCCTTACTGCCTTCATATTCCTTGTATGTGGAATATAGTACGCACAACCCAGTAACAGAACCTGTCAATATACTTTGTAAATAAGCTACAGAAGTTTCTGAAGATACCAATGCCAGAATATTAAATATAAAATATTTATATTTTATTACAATTTGTGAATATGCAAGAGACTCCTTTAACCAACTTAACAAACGGCCACACTTATTTAAGCTAATTTAGGAAAAGCAAATAGTTTTTTGACCTGTGCACCACAAGCAATCTGATTGTGTGCTTATTCCTTGCACTAACATCAAGACTTCCAGAGTACTCTCATGGCCTAATTTTGAGATCCAAGACAGGCTTGGGTGCAGAGGCATTTACCTTGCTGGAGCGTGTCCAGAGAAGGGCGACAAGGTTGGTGAGGGGCTTGGAGCACAAGCCCTATGAGGAGAGACTGAGGGAGCTGGGGTTGCTGAGCCTGAAGAGGAGGAAACTCAGGGGTGACCTTATTGCTCTCTACAGCTACCTGAAGGGGAGTTGTAGTGAGGCAGAGGTTGGTCTCTTCTCCCAGGCAACCAGTACCAGAACAAGAGGACACAGTCTCAGGCTGCGTCAGGGGAGGTTTAGGCTGGAGGTTAGGAGGAAGTTTTACACAGAGAGAGTGATTGCCCATTGGAATGTGCTGCCCGAGGAGGTGGTGGGGTCGCCGTCGCTGGGGGTGTTCAGGGCGAGGCTTAACAGGATGTTTGGTTGTATGGTTTAGTTGATTAGGTGGTGTCGGATGATAGGTTGGATACGACAATCTTGAAGGTCTCTTCCAACCTGGTCTATTCTATTCTATTCTATTCTATTCTATTCTATTCTATTCTATTCTATTCTATTCAAAACTTTGACAATTCAGGGTACAGATGTGTAACTATGTGTCCTGGAAACTTTTGAATTTAAGCAAAGATATTTTACCTGTGGAATTTAAACAGAGTATCTGACAGCTGATAGCAGGTCTTCAATGTCAGTTAATGACTTGTATGGCTCACATGACTCACCATTACACCTCATTTGCTTAAGTACACTTTTAGGCTTTTTTTGAGTCTAGCCTAAATGTGTAACTCCATGTCAGAGAATCTTAAGTAAGAACCAGTTTCATAAACTGTAATGAAGAAAGTAATACATAATTGCCTTGACAATATTGGTAACGAACAAAACTAGGTCATCATATTGGCTTTTGTAGATCACATTCTCAGCAATCTAATTCTTCACAGGTAATGTAAATTTGGACAAGCACAAGACATCCTGTAAATTACAGCACATAAAATGAAGCATGAAACCACCTTATGAGTCTAATCCCCACCCTGAAACCCTGACAGGTAACTGTACTGAAACTGATTTTTCTGGCACTCAAATTATGCCTTAGGTATTTAGCCTGATTAGTGTGTTTGTTAATTCTTTAATACTCTTTGATTGTAATTTTTTCAGCTTTTGAAACTGCTAATTTTACAAAACAAAATAACTGATGATATAAATAAAAAGTGGATATGATATTTCAGCATAGCATTTTGAAAGTTGTCAGGAGGAGCATGAAAAAGGTCTTATTACAAAGTTCTAAACTTATTTCCATTCTGTTTATGTGAAAAAGGGGATTCAGGGGGCACAGATCCCAATTAATTCGTCAATAAAGTTTTACAAATAAATCAAAATTCATGAGATGTCAACAAGAGTATAACTAAAAGGTAATTTGAAAGTTAAGCAACTGTGACAGGTTTGGCCAATTGAATGTGCACATGAGTATTTGATACCATGCTGATGTTATGCTGGCTGCAGGCTCGGAATGTTGGGGGAGGTCTTTTTATGGCTGGCCTCTGTTGCTGATTCTGCTTTTGCTGTGCTTTTCTGCAAAATAGGCTAAGTCAATCATACATTGTATTATTTCCAGTAAAATCCCTGTCTCAACCCTTTTTTGTTACATTCCCTCCTGATCTTGGGGAGGGATGGTGCTTAAACCAGAACAGTGGATGTTTAAATACCTAGGTAAAAAAACTGAAGTTAAAATTTCTTTACACATGCTTGCTATTTATTTACAGATTTTTTTTTTCCACACAGTCATGCCAGTTTCCATACCTTTGTGTAAGATAATATATTCCACTTCTGTTAACATTAAGATGACTTATTTTCTCATTTTAATTCAGAGTTTATTAATGTAAACCATTATTATGCCAGCAAAATAGTTTACACTGCACATTCATTTTGTACATACAGCTACACATTTGTAGTTATTTAATTTATTACTTTGCTGTGTGTACAAAAACAGTATTAAAATTCTTGTAGACATCACTTTTATGATGGAGTCCTTTCATCATGGGGAAGAACTACAATGGAATTCATGCCCATTTTAGTAGAAGATAGGCAGATTTTTATTTTCATGGTTGCTATTGGAATATCAGGTTTTAGATGAGGGTTGGTTAGATGCTACCAATCTCATCATATATCTCCATAGATTTGTTAACAATGTGACACTGTGTCATGGGTTAGGTCTCAGTTGGCCACAAAATGACTGACAGATGCTATTAGTCCTTCTATCTTTCCAAAGGGGAAAAGAAAAGAAATGTGGGAGAGAGATTCACAAACTGGAAAAGAAAACCAAACCAAAACAGAATTAATTAGTTAAATTAATTAAACACATTACGGGTACAGAGCAGGGAAGGGAAAGCTATTAGTAGCTCCCCTGCTTTGTCCAGGGGGCCTCCTGTGATCTGTTTTTCATTGTTTGATATCATAACTATGCCTTTTAGAGGGAATATAATGATTCAGTTGGGTGGGATTTGTTCAGGTTTTGTTTGGTTTTTTTTCGTGGGGTTTTTCTTGTTTGTTTGGGGGATTTTGTTTGTTTTGATTTTGTTTGTTTGTTTACTTGCTTATTTTTTTGTTTTTAATTCCTTTCCATCTAGTATAATGAAACTGGTCAGATCTTTCACACAGCTATAAGATGATAACTCTAATTTTAGTATATACATCTGCAAGTTAGTATCAGATACAAATATAATCCAAATGTCTATAAGTATTCATCCTTTTGTTTTTGAAAAGCAGCTGCAAAATGCTTCCCCTATAAATATGGTACAGAGGGTATAAGTCATTTGATTGAAAGCACATATCCAAAGATGAAGCTAGACAACTCTTCCCAAACAAACATCATTCAACACCTGATATATTTCTTTCATGAAGCAGTTCAGTTCTTGAAATGGCCTTTTAGCAGAAGAGGTTTTCTGCAGGAGTCATGGTTGAAGGAGAAGAAGGACAAAAAAATGAAGAAATACTTGTAGAGTAACAAGTGCTGCCTGATCAGCCTTGTGACCTTCTATGATGGAGTCATTGCATCAGTGGACAAGGGAAGGTCTAATGTCAACTGTCTGGACTTCTGTAAGGCCTTTGACATTGTCCTTCACAATTTCCTTGTCTGGATTTGATGGATGGACTGTTTGATAAATGAGGAATTGGTTGGATGGTTGCGTCCAGAGGGTAGTGGTCAATGGTTCAATGTGCAGATGGAGATTACTGACAAGCAGTGTCCCTCAGGGGTCTGTACTGGAACCAGTATTAATATCTTCATCAACAACATAATGTATTCAAGAGCACCTTCAGCACATTTTTGGATGGCACCAAGCTGAGGCATGCAGCTGACATGCCTGAGGGGTGGTGGCATGCCATCCAGAGGGACTTGGACAAGCTTGAGATGTGAGCCCAGGTGAGCCCCATGAGATTCAACAAGGCCAAGTGTGAGGTCCTGCATCCAGGTTGGGGCAATCCTCCGTAACAATACAGGCTGTGTGATAAAAGGATTTAGAGCAGCTCTATGGGGAAGGACTCAGGGACACTGGTAGATAAAAAGTTGGACATGATCTGACAGTGTGTGCTTACAGCCCAGAGGATCAATCATATTCTGGGCATTATCAAAATTACAGCCAAAAGGTCAAGGGAGGTGATTATACCCCTCCACTCTGCTCTAGTGAGATTCCATATGGATTACTGCATCCAGCTCTGAGGTCCTCCACACAGGAAAGAAATGGATTTGTTTGAACAGGCTCACAAGAGCACCACAAAAATAATCAGAGTGCTGGAAAAACTCTTCTATAAAGAAAGGCTGATTAGAACTGGGGTTGTTCAGCCTGGAAAAGAGAAGGCTCTTGGGGAGACCTTATAGCAGAGTTTCAATACTTAAAAGGGGCTTATATAAAAGATAAGGACAGACTTTTTAGTAGGGCCCACTACAAAAGGACAAGAGCTAATGACTTTAAACTAAAAGAAGGTAGTTTCAAACTATACTTAAGGAAGATATTTTTACAATGAGGGTGGTGAAGCACTAGAACAGGGATAAATCTAATGCAACAATCAAGATGTTAGAGGTTTGAGCCAAGTACGTGTGGATCAAAGAGCTGCCCCAGAATCTCAAACTGTTCAAATGCTTCTTTAAGCATCTGCTATGGTTAGGTTTGAGGCACCAAAGTAAGGTAGATGCTATTAGTAAATAACAGCCAAATATCACAGAATAGATTTATTAATTTTCTTTAATATTTTTAATTTTATTTCAATGTATTTATTAATGCTTGCAGAGAACATGTGTTTAGGATGCAGCTACAAACTGATCAGATTCTGGACATGTTTTTCACAATGAAAGACACAGCTCAGTTTTGTAGTTCAAGTGATTGCACTAGTACTAGAGCTTTAGTCTTTCTGTGCTGATTTTCCCTGAAGAGTAAGTCCCTGTAGAAGTGATCCATAGAGAATGCAGTAGATATATCTGCAGTGGAGTCCTTGTAGAGAGAAAACACAGAGCTATATGAATTTCTTTATTGTGTCTGTTGATGCATCCGATTATGGCAATTGATCAGTTTGAGCACTTGCATAAACTGAATCAAGAATTGCTTCTCTCCACTGTCCTCATGAAAGAGCAGGTATGACTTCTAAGTGTCTAACAAAACTAAATCCATGCCTAAGCACTGCTGCTCACTGAAAGGTCTCTGATTCAAGAGGTATAAGTGAAATAAATCCAAGGTGGAGATAAAATCTATGGCCTCTTTTATCAGAATGAAAATAAAATGATTTATAAGATAATTCTTAAATATCTGAAGAGATTTACAGTAAATAAGGTCAATGTACATAAAAAAAATATAAGAAGAGGATCTGATCTGCTTTCATTAGTTGAAAACTCATGGCACATCAAAAGCACACAGAAATCAGAGTGTATCAGCACAGTCCATTTGTGTCAGCAAAGGCACCTGATTCATGTTACGTGATAATCATTTTAGATTAATTAATGTTGAAAGTATTATTTAGAAAATCAGTTAAAGTCAGTGGAAAAAGACTTAACCCCCTTTCTCTCCTAAATATTTGTCCTCTAATGCTTAGCTAGGCTTTGTATTTTTGCATATCTTTGTTGTAATGAAGTCAGAATATACCCTCATACAGTGCCAGATGGCCTGATGATTGGGTCATACATTGGAAATATGGGCACAATTCTCTTAGGAGAACCAACATGTGTTTTACATTTGTCACAAATTGATGTAAAACTTCACTGCTTGCAGTGAAGCTGGTGTTGTCTCCCTCTTACACCTCTGAAACACCATGGCATAGACATCAATAAGTATGTTTGGACTAGTAATGATTAGTTCTAGATAATAATGGAATTCTGTCTATACCCTGCAATAAGTATTGAGGTCTGTCAACTCTATTACCTGTAGCACAAAGCACCATTATCAAACTGAGCCCAAGAGGCATGAGAGGTGAACAAGCATCTATTTTGTGGATCATGTCAGAGTTTGATAATTAAGCTCTAACATTTTACAAACATTTCAGGCATACCCAGATGTTACTCATTGCAAATAGTCCAGTGACTAGATGGCAATGTGGAGTTTTTTAGGATTACAGTTTGGGATTTCTGTGGTTGTAGCATGTCATTTAGATGACTAAACCTCAACTAGATCCTTTCAGTTGACCTGACTGTTTAAATCTAGTGAGAGAGAAAAAAAAAAAAAAAATGTCTTTTTTAGAATTTTAAATTAAGAACAGAGACTAATTTGGGTGGGTGTAAACTATAAAGGCATGTTAGCTGTTACTCTATGAATGATGCTTCAAGCTAATTATGAATTAAACATCTAAAGACGCAATTGTCTCAACCTCTATGGGTAATGTATTTGAACGTTCATAATTCTCTTGTGCTGTACCAGGACTCTGACCTTTCTGCCCCTTTAGTTAGTTTTACAAGCAACTGATGAGACATCAGTCTTTGTCAGCCTAGAAATAATCTGGTTCTTGACATTGGGGTTTTCTCATTGATTAAGTTGTCATGGTGTATTCACAGCCTAAATGCTGCCTTCTGGTCACTGTCCTTTTCTTGTGTGGAAAATGACCTTTTTGAATAATTGCATGCCCCAGATGTGTCAAAATGAGGAGGATGCAGCAGTTCAAAGTAATAGCACTGTACAAACTGTTTGTCCCTTGATTCTCTTGTAAATGCTAGATAGCAGGGGGGGGAGAAGTTAAAAAAATAAAAACAAAGCCAACTTTTTTGTTTTGTTTTGTTTTGTTTTGTTTTACCAGTGTATCATTGAAAGATAATTCAAAGTGCATTAAGAAAAATTTGTTTGTAATTTTTATACTGCTTTAGAATATCTTAGTGATTGCTTTGTACTGCATGTAAGGATAAATACATGCTGAGATCAAGTACATTCTGAGGTCTGGGTACTTTTTTGGAGCCACAGGTCCAGTCATGCAACAGCAGGTCTGTTTTTTTAAATTACCTTTATGCTCCTATCTGTGTGGCTATCAAAGAGTTGTAGGCAATTTTTAACTTTAAGACTACTATGTTTTGTGCCAAGATGGAAACATCCCTATGAGTAATTTTGCTGGGTGGAAACTTCTGGAGATAGTGTATTCTGGCTGCACTCAGGGATGCTTCAGTTTTTCATCTACTTTGCAGGACTTAAATGGAGTGCCTTTGAAATGGTATAAAAGTTCTTCCTCTACTTTGCTATTAAAACTTTACAACTTGTATCTCTTTTCTGAAAAAGCAGTTAGTCATCTGATGCAATTAAAAGCTTCCCTTGCAACTTAGTAGAAAACAGAAACTTATCAAAACCAAAGCAGATGGGTAGGTTGGAAGGCTTGCATGAATGCCTGGTTTTCTGTCAACTCACATACCAGTCAAATGACTGACGTGGTTTCTCTGGCTCCCTGAAGTCCCCCCTGTTTCTATGTGGGCTGCCCAAATGCCTAGGAGCTCTGGCTAACTTATACTACAACTGGTAGAATACAGGAATACCATAGCTCCACAGATAACCTAGTTCTGGTTCTCTGCCCATAGAAGAGGTATGGTCCCAGTTCCCTGAGCAGGTTGGGTACATCTAGATTGCTGGCCTCCAAATAATGGAAAATATGCTCTCAGCTTTCTCTGAAAAAAGAAAAAAAAAGTTTTTTCTTGAAACATTTTTTCTATAAATTCATCCCTTATGCCCTTCATTCTTGTTCAACTGCTCTAAATTCTAGAATTTCTATAGGGTAAAAACCTTCTAATTTCAGATTCAAACAACCTTTCAAAGAATAAAGAAATTGATTTCAAGGGGCAAAATCTAAAATCAAACAAGTAATAAAATCCAGGTGAAAAGAAATTGCATTTTCATTTAGGAATGGAAATTGCAAATACTCCTATAAGTGTAAAGAAAGAAAAAAAAAGTCAGACTTGTAATCTAACTGTAACTGTAGAGTGCCACAGTAACCATGTACTGACAATTCGCAGGTTTTGCATGTCATAGCTGTCCTGGAAGAGGCATTAACAAACCAGCTAAACCTGTTTGACTATTGCCCTTTCTCCTCCTTCCCTGTTGCAGGATCCAGGTTTGAGGTCGAGGAGCCAATAGGCAGGCACCGTTAAGGCTGCCTGGAGGGGCGGAACCTGGACCCTGTGCCTCATGTTTGAGAGAGGCAACTGCATGTGTCAGGCACTATTTGAGAAGGTGTGTGCAGTTTTGCTGTACTGGCAACAATTTGCTTTTAGAATTATGGAATCATAGAATGGTCTGGGTTGGAAGTGATCTCCAAAGGTCATCTTGTCCAACCCCCTCTGCAGTAAGCAGGGGCATCCTCAACTAGATCAGGCTGCCCAGGGTCCTTTCAATCCCCACCTTGAATATCTCCAGATATGGAGCAAAGAAGAGCTGAACTGTTTAGGTGACATCTAGGTATAACATTCTGCAGATTCAACAGGCTGCCATGTTTCACAGAGGCTAAGAGTAGTACTATTTGTTTTCAGAGCAGACTGGTTTTTAGTCTTTGACTAGTATTCTGTTATTTATGATTACATCATTTCCTAAATGTCATTCTTTTCCTCCGTTGCTTCCTACATCTTTGAATCCTATAATAAATGAAACAAGACATATTATTTAGGAAGTATCTTTGCAGAAATAAATTGCAGGTTTTGAACATTTCAAAGCAGTGTTTCTTCTTTAATTATTTCTATTATACCTGAAATATTATAGTTTTACCTTTTTCAAGGTTCAGAGAAATATTGATAATATTTTGCTTAAGAATAATTTGTTTTCTTTTTCAGAAGGTCATAAGGGTAAGAAAATCACATTTCAGGTCCACCCCCTAGAGGCATGTTGAACTGATTGTAATAGCTCTTGTCATACTAACAAAAAAAAAAAAAAAAAAAAAAGAAAAAAAAAAAAGGAAGAAACAAAAAAAGACAAAAAATCAAAAAAGAGTGGTGGTTTCCTAATGGAGAAGGGAGTAAGGTTGAATAAATAGAGGGGAAACTGGCTTTTATTAATACTAAAGGAAAAAAGAAAAAAAAAAAACAACAAACAAGCAAAACAATAACTACAATAATTATATAATCCAAACGTACCTTAAAGATGTAAGTTTAACATTTGAGTTGCAGTTGTGATTGAATAAATTGATAGTCTGTGTTTAGCTTATGTGATGCAAATTGCCCAGTCCTATCTACTGCCAAAGAGCTGACTCGTTTTCTTCATGTGGAAGATTCTCAACAATCTTCTGCTTTGCACTGAAAGAATTCTAGCGTAAAGAGTCACGTAGATTTTTTGTTTCCTCTACAGAGGACACTGGTTCCTCTGAGCAATGAAAATCTTTCAAATCACCCTCATAATGGGAAAACTTTGAGAGTTGGAGGGATTGTGATTTGTTGATACGTTAAACTTCAGATGACAAGTCTAGTCACAGCAAATGGCATAAGTCCCTTCCTTTCATTACCTTTGAGTTTTCTTGCTCATGGGGCTATACCATATCACTATTCCCACTACACCTTTGTGACACGTGTTCGCTACTCTTATCACCATGCTGACAGTTATCATTGCTGAAAGACATGTAAGGCAGTTTCTGTGAATAAGAACCTAGATGATAACATGGTAACCAAAGAAAAGGAAAAGTGTTCCTTCACTGCACTGGAAAATCAGAAGCATTTGGTTGAACTGAACGCTACAGTTTGCATCCAACTCTTACTACTTCCTTTTCAAACACGTATTTTTAATAAAGTATATTAACTAACTCAGGCAAATATTAAAGCCATATGGATAGAGAAAGCAACTGTTTGCAAATAAATAAGGAGAATGAAGATTTTCTAAAAATAAGGAAAAATTGAATAACTATCTGGGATTCATAATGGGAATGCTATGCTGTATTAACAATTTCAAAGACAGAGAGAAAATCTGTAGTGTCTTAACAGTGAGCCCTCTGGCTTCTAATTGTGCCAGTTAAAACAGAAGAGGCAAACATCCTTTTACACTAGTAGGCATTGACACAAAAAAAACAGAAAAAAAAAAAACAACCAAACAACAAATAAACAGCTGCTTTAAGGCTCTGCTGGATATTCAACAATACACATCACAACTGTAAGTATACAGAATACCCTACAGGCTAGAACTTCAGAAAAACTTAGTACAATTCATAAAACACTCTCCTGTAAAAAGCAGTGCAGGGAGGATTTTTATTGATCCTTAATTATTATTTTTTTGGGGGGTATTATCCTATTTCATCTTTAAAGAACATGCCATAGAATGACTTTTATAAGGTCCCTTTACTCTACTGTGTCCATAAAAAATGGGCCTTCAAGCGTGTATGGATGTAATTCCCTGCAAAAGAGCATTCAGACACAGAGCATCAGTGATATTTTTTTTTTCTTAGAAGGATGAAAATAATAATAGAGCAGGTCAAATTTATGTGCTTCTATCCAGAGAACGGTAATCCTACTGAAATGGGATATTTACATCCACAGTTGAAAAACTATTTTGAATCACAATAGCTAACTGTTGAACAAGAGTAATTGATCCCAAGCTGTCTACTTTTCCTCATAATTCATCATTTAATGCATGCATGGCCATCACATTTTCTATATAGTTTCTGAGCTAAAACCATAATATAAATGCAAGTTGATATTTAGAATATATATATAACATGATAAAATATGCATGAAAAAGTAAATATTTCTTTTCTATTGTTACACGAATCAAAACAATATAATCAGTGTTGTCATACAATACTTAAAAGAACCATTATGTTTAAAGAGAATAAGATCTATTTATTTTTCATTCTGACTCATCAAGGATTAAAGCTAATGTCAATTTTATATCACATGATTATTTAAAATACCCACATAAGAGTAAAGATCACAGAGAAGTTTTGGTTAACCATTAGATTAAACAATAAGAGAACATTTGTGAAACAAAAAAAAATAGAATGGTCAGTAAAACTAATTTTTCTCTATAATATTTTTACTCTTAGTTTTAAAAGCAATCAAAACCTTCAGTTTATAACAGAACTTGTTAAAATTATACCTCTGTGTTTTGAATGCAAAGTGAAAATTCACTATTACAGCATTATAATTATATAACATAATCCCATGTTGTTCAATATTTCTCTGTCTTTCTGTCTTTATTGTTCTCAAGAATATCTGAGAATTTGGAAGTCATTATTTGGAAACGTTGGACAGTGCAATTCAACACTGCACCTGAGAATAATCTCAGAACAGTTCAAAAAGTACAGGATTCAAAAGTGTGTATTTTCGAAGATGATTTGAGTTTTGGTATTTGTATTTTTATAGGTTAATTCTTATGAGATGTCTGGAATAAATATTCCTTGGTTATGTCAGGTTGGGCTAATATTATAAACACTTCACAGCATTTTGACAGCCTATGGTTCTCTAAATAATTGATAAAACATCAAAATGCTTAAAAAGTTCTGTTCTAGCCTAATAGTAGATAGTGGATGGAAAGGTCACTGAATTGAAGATAAGACAGAATTAAATGAATATAAATTAACTTTATGATGCTGAAAAGCAGCTTGATTACTAAGCCTGTGAGATACAATACTGTCCAGAAGCTATATAATGAAGATTAATAAAAGTGGCAGATGTGAGTCTTGCTTTTTGAAGTTTGAAACACAAGCTGACATTTGACAGCTAAATAATAGTAATAAAAAAAATCATTTGGAAGAATAAAAAAAACATTTGAAACTTCCATTTTCTCCTCAAGATTTCCATATGTAATCTAAAAATAGTCTATTATTAAATAATTAGTTTATATCCTTCTCTCTATATTTTTACAGTGATGGACATCTTTTTTTGCAAGACTCACAGTTATGAGAAATAAAACATAGTCCATCCATCCACTTTCAAACTTAATTTTGTTTCTGGGGTGATTTTGACTAATAGAGATCTGCAGGAAATTTTTGCTGGCCTTCACATTGACTGGAGATCCTTTTCTTTCTGTTGCTACTGTGTTTCAGATTAAATGGTAAAGCATATGTTTTATGTGGTTTGTAAAAACAAAAAAAAAGTGTTAAAAGAGGCTTGGGCAGACCAAATACCCTGTAGGCATAAAGCTGAAAGCCTCTGATGATGCTCGTTTCTTGAGTGACTGGATATGTTCTGGTAATTTAATTGGATGATTTGTTGTCACGGGGAATGTTTGTAGTAGTGTTAAAATATATGCTCTCATTATTTAATAGGAGTTAGTTTAAAATGTTAAAGTTTTGGCAGATTGGCAGGAAATAAATCTCTTTAAAAGAGAGCCTTTAAAAGAGCTAAAGGATAAACCAGAAATTATCCTAACTGACTTTGATAGCAACTCGGGAGAATTAGTGGGGGCAATTTTTGCTGTTGTTTACACTAACGTAAGTCTGGAGTGACTCCACTGAAATAGATAGCTAATCTCAAATATAATCAAACATAATTTCATCTTGTTAGCATAATAAGTATAAAATAAGTAATAATAATCATTGTAACATAATTTTGTGCCCTATATGAATTTTGCCTAGGGTTTTCCTTTGGAGCAGAGTTTATCGTGAATCTGGATTTAGCTATTATGGATGAAGTGCTCTTTTAAAATGCTTGCTTTCATCTGGTCCCTTTTCCTTCAACGCTACAGCTAATTTCATTGTCATCTCAAGTAAGATTTCATTGCTATAGAGCAATAGTGAGGAACCATCTGATACATCCCTGTCTCCCAGACAAGGCTAAAAGGCAATCTCTGTAAAGAAAGCTGCATATGACTTAAGGGTATGATCCAGCTCCATGTTATTGTTGTTGTTCAGGTTATACAACGTTCCCTATCTAATTTACGCAATGCATAAGAGACACGATACGTGCCCCAAGCAGTTTGCAATTTGAAATTAGGTATGCTACAGTGAGTAACAAGTAATGATTTTTGTTGCAGTATAAGAGCTGGTGGGTTTATAAAAGAAAAATATTACAGGAAGTTTTAATTTCTAGACCAATTGAATTGTAGTTACAGGCATCATATAAGATAGTCAAAGGATTTCCAATAGCTAAGAAAAGTTTTCTGGTCTTGAGATTGTGGATGTAAATAAAAGAGCACAACAGGATACTAGAGGAAGATATCAGTGCAACTTATCAACACAGTTAATCATTTCAAGTACTGTAGAGGTCCTGGTATAATTTTAACTGTCTCAGCTGTGTAGCATTAGGATGATGTCCATTTTAGAAACTACTGAAAAATATTTGACTTTCCAAGGCAGTATCTTGCAATAAATGGGATGCAATCAAAGCTAGAGTCAGTGGGATTTTTTATTTGAAGCTCCATTAAAAAATATTGTTCTGCATAGTCAACCTTTTTGCATTGAGATGTTAGGTGGCTTGCTAGAGAAAGAATATCAGAGGGAGATGGACAAAAGATCTGTATTTTTAGTGTTTACTTTGAAGTGAAAACTGTATAATTACATATATGTCAGCAGAAAAGCTTAACTGTTATTTGAACAATATTTTTTGAATGAGAATTGCAGATCTATCTTCTTCCTAGCCATTGCTTCTCTAATTAGAGACTGCATGTATAACTTGCAGATAAGTCTAATTTAAACTCATAAAAACTTTATCTTCTGAAATCTCTGTGATCCTCATTTGAGTTTTAGGTAGTACATAAATAGCCTTAACCAGCCTCTCTTCATCTCTACAGCTACTTACTTATTTATTACTCTCTCATTTCTGTTGCACTGCTTTTTGTAAGATTTGATCTTAAACTACTGTCTAACTAGAACAAACAATTATGCAAATGAAAAATTAGATCCTTCAACACTTCAGAAAACTGCTACACATTTAATTGCTACAAGAAACCACAAAGGATCAGCTAATTCCAGAATAATTCAACATCTGTTAACAAATTCAGAGAAGATACTGAATTTTTTTGTAGATCTGTAAATACTCTGCAACTTGGCAGGTGGTATTTTTATGCAGCAGAGAACAAACCAGAAAAAAAATATCTAACAGATGAACCTAATTTTCCCAGATAAGGGACATTTCTGCAGTGTATATGTAGAAAATATTATAAACTTTTATGCTTGGGAAGGTTTTGTGGTTGCTGTTCATACATTTTTTAAAGTTTTTATTGCAACTTTGGAGCTCATTTCATTTGGTGTTGCATATGGAATTTTCTGTGCTAAATTTGCCGTCTCAATGATTCAGGTATCATGATGATAACATACTGCGGAAAACATCAGGTAGTTCATTTCCATGGGAGATTTTAAAGTGTTTTACAGGCTCAGCAGAGACTAAGGAAAGAGCAAGAGATCTCATGAAAGTCTGCTGATCTGCACAAAGTTCAGTTTATGATGCAAAGAATGACACATGAAACCTTTTGATGGAAGAGTCATGTGAGTTGGCACAATTGTCAACAGTGACAGGCAGCTACATATTGTGTACAAATAGCTGAGAAACATAACTGCGAGAAGGGATCACTTAGGATCACAGATGCTGATTCTTGAAACAGATTGTTTAAAAGGATCACAGAATCACAGAATGTTAGGAGTTGGAATGGACCTTGAAAGATCATCTAGTCCAACCCCACTGCCAGAGCAGGATCACCCAGAGCAGGTCACACAGGAAAGCATCCGGGTGGGTTTTGAATGTCTCCAGAGGAGACTCTATAGCCTCTCTGGGCAGCCTGTTCCAGTTGGTCCATTTCACTTTCCCTTCTACTCTCTGTGCCATCTAGAGAAAAGTGACTTGAAGACAAATCTCTGTGTTACTCTCACTGAATCAAACTGGAGATTTATTCTTGAAAGGGAAAAAGTCTTTAAAATGAAAAACTGTTGAACAAAACAGAAATAAGAAAAAAATAGAATTATAGCTCAAAGTTGGTTATTGTTAATTTTTTACAATAATCAAGATTTTCATGTATTTTTTATGACCAGGAACATAGGAAAAATATTGATGGGATCACATATCACAACTAAGGGGTTTTTTATATTATTTTTTTTTTAATTGTTAGCCATCTTGATGGCTATACTTCTGTTAGAAAACAAGACTGACTAGGTTCTATGCATTAGGGTTCTTATAAGCTCAATTTTCAAACAATTTCAACTCATACTCTTTATTCAGATTAACAAACTTAGTTTAAAATTATACACTGAAATTACAGTGAAATTGTGAATTTCCCCAAATTCTATTCTTGCAGAATGCTTAGATTTACAGGTTATAATATGCAAAACTTGCTTGTGAATATGTACAGTGGTACATATTTTATTGTTATGACCACTAAGAAATCAAAGTTTAAGCATAGAGTCCTGCACCTGGGGAGGAATAACACCATGCATCAGTACAGGTTAGGAGTTGACCTGGGGGAGAGTAGCTCCACAGAGGAGGACCTTGGAATCCTGGCTGATAATGTTAACCATTTGACAGCAATGCACTCTGGTGGCCAAGAAGGCAAATAATATGCTTGGGTGCATTAAGAGGAATGGGTGCATTAAGAGGAATGGGTGCATTAAGAGGAATGAGTCCATCAGGAGAAGGGATGTTCTCCCCCTATCTACTCCACCTTAGTTAGGCCATGTCTGGAATATTGCATACAGTTCTGGGCTCCCCACTTCAAGAGGGACAGGGAACTGCTGGAAAGAGATGCAGAGCTGTGAGGATGGTTAAGGGACAGGAATATCTCTTACTAGGAAAGACAGAGACCTGGGGCTGTTTAGTGTGGAGAAGAGAAGGCTGAGGTGGGACCTAATCTATGTCTACAAATATCTGAAGGGTGGCTGTCAGGAAGAAGCATACAGTCTCTTTTCCATGGTACCCAGTGGTAGGATGAGGAGCAATGAATGTAAACATCTCAACATGAGAAAAAACTTCTGTACTGTGAGGATGATGGAGCACTGGAACAGGCTGCTAAGACAGGTTGTGGACTCTCCTTCTCCAGAGATCTTTGAAACCCATGGGGATGAATTCCTGGGTGACCTGCCCTAATTGGTCCTGCTTTGCAGGAGGTTTGGACTCAATGATCTCTGGAGGTCCCTTCCAGCTCCCAGTATTCTGTGATTCTGTGAAAGACCTAATCAATTCCTTGTAGTCAATTTAACATCACTTTCAAGTTGCACTGCTTTTACTGTTTGAAAAGAAGTCACAGCCTTTCCATTAGCCATATCTAGCTATGTAGAAAACAGTTACAGGAAAAAATATAGAATGATTTTTAGATCCTTGTAGTGTATAACATTCATAAATATTTATAAAGAAAATTACCTGTTCGTTTGGTTTGTTGTTTTTTTTAAAACCCTTAAAACACTATGGAAAATTACTTCCTATAAAATCTACTATTAGATATAATTTTAAAACCAGTACAAGCTTTCAGATAATATATTAGAGGCTATAGTCTTATAAAAAGGAATGGAGTTTGTCTCATATCATACTTTTAGCTGAATACTAAATTAGGAGAAAAAGACAAAATAACCCCTGGCAATATGGAGTGCCATCACAGATTCCTGTTGTATACAAAGATGAGAGTTATGTTTCGCATAAGAATTACTTTAGGCTTTTTCCTTATCTGGAAATCAAGAACTGAATGTGTCAGTATAGTGGTCACTCATATTCAGTGCCAAGCTTTCTGGGACAGACCTTTTTATTTCCCTAAGAATTGGTTTTGTTCTGTGGCCCTGGATGTAAATCATAATTTCAGTGGGTTTGTATTCACTGATAGTACTGTAGAGCTTGCTTTCTCTCAGACTTAGCAGACTGGCCTCACCTCTCTAAGCAAGCAAAGAATATCAGTTGTGTGTATATGAGACATTGTTCAAGATGTTCTCTTCTCATCCTAGTCTTCATGTGCTCAACTAGGGGTGAGAAGACAGGACTCCTGTCACATCAGGGAAGAAGGAATGATAGATGATAGTCCTGTACCTATTTAGCTTCAGCACGTCTCAAAATCTGAACATCTAAGTTGAACACAGACTTCCAGCAGAGAATCAAACCTAGTAGGGCCATTCAGCATGGGTTCATGGAAGGCAGTTCCTGCTTGATCAGCTTCATCTCTTCCTATGATCACGTGACCCAGACAGTGGATGAGGGAAAGGCTGTGTATGTCATCTGCTCAGACTTTAGTAAAGCCTTTGACACCATCTCCCACAGCATTCTCCTTGAGAAACTTGCAGCCCGTGGCATACACAGGTGGTCTGTTTGCTGGATGAATAACTGGCTGGATATCTGGGCCTAAAGAGTTGTGATAAAGGGAGTTAAATCCAGATGGCAGCCAGTCACAAGCAGTGTCCTCCAGGGCTTGATATTAGGGCCAATTCTGTTTAGTATCTTTATTTGGATGAAGAGATCACAGGCACCATCATCAAGGTTGCAGATGACATTGAATAGAGCCTAAGTGTCTAAAGGCATTAAAGGCACTGTAAATAACTTAAAGGCCATATAAATATAGTAAAATAAAGTAAATTTACATTACATTCTTTCCCCTGAACTTCCAGGAGTCCTTTCAAACCCCTATTTTCATTCTGTGATCTTCTCTTCATTATGATATTACATGATCCAGATTCTATTGCAAGGACATCAGCTATCTTTTTAGGCATTTTTGTGTACCACTTTTCTCAAACTAGGACCTATATCTGCTTCCATTTATGTACTTCATGTAACAACCCCCTGACTGGATGTCTTCTTTTTCCTAAGTTCCTTAACTGTGTTTGCATACCTGAGTGTGCAGATCTCACTATGGCCTTGTCTAATGTGATCAGCATATCAGAGAAGGTACAGGAACCATACCGCAGCATAGCAGCAAGTGACAGCTTCTCATCAGTTCAGAAGGTGCCTCCATAAATGGTAAAGTAATTTCTTTAAGTAAAGAAGCAGTGCAGTTCATGCAGAAGCTCTTCTCTCCTTTTCCCTCCCCACCTTTCCTTAAAACAAGCCTGAGAATGCTTTGTAAGTGTGAAAATTTCTTTCATTGTCATTAAGGTCTTCTTCTAAGGTGTGTTCTTATGGAGGGTTCTAAATATATGCACTATATGGAGACTTGAGAATTCGTAATTCCTCACTATATTAATCTGGCTGGAATTTATTTGAAGGAAATAAATAAACATATGCCACATCTGGGGCTTTTTAAATCATACTGTACACCTGCAGATTGCACAGATGAACTCTTTTCATACGCTGTATGTCATATTTAATTCAATATATTTTGTGCAGACCTGATACAAAGTCCACAGAACGTTTCACTATTCTGTTCAAACTAGGTTTCAAAACAGAAGAGCTAAATCTAACTTGCTCAGAATATATTTCTGTTAAAACTTGTTCAAAAGCTAGATTTGGGCTTATTGTGAAAGCTTTTAAATTAAAGCCCATGGATTTTGCTGGTGAAAAACAAAAACAAAAACACCACACCAAAATTACGTTGGTCTCCCTCTAACTTAAAAATCCTATGCTCTTTTCTTCTTTAGCTTCACCTTGACATGCCCCTGCAGTCAACATCAGCTGTCTTTTTCAATTGAATTGTCAAAAGTATTATCAATTCTTCTGTAAACAAACTAAAAAGAAAATAATAGTGTGTATTGTTGTGGTGGTGGTGGTTTTCCCTCTGAATTTTGAAAAATACAAAGAAATCCATCTATTTAGTTCATTGTTCTGAATACAGACATTTAAAGGTCCATCTCAGTGACAGAGGTTGCTTGTCAGATATCTATTTTTCTTATCTACTATTTTTTCCCCCACACTGATGAAAACAATGGATTTCAAGAAAGAATAGAGAGATTGCAACTGCTGCTTTGCTTTGTTTTGGGGTTTTACTTTGATTTCTTTTGTTTATTTTACTTTCTTTTATTTCCATGCAGTTATCCAGAATTCAGGTAACTGAAGCCTTCAATTACTTGGCTTCCATGGGGTGATGTTGTGAATGGTCCATATTGGCCAATGCTTCTATCATGGAGGCACCCACAAAACAGACAGCAATAGCTACACAACATTTAGATTTATTGTAACTAAAATTACTCAGAATTCAGATGTCAGTTGGGAATACAATATGACAAAGAAATTCTTAAGCTTTAAGGAATACTCTTTCTAGGAATATGAACTAAAATGTGTATGCATTCACTCAGAGAGAAAATAAACCTTCCCACTCAAGGGTATCCAAAATATGTATTCTCCAAAGGAAACTGAGGATTTGGTCCATGGAATTATCCTTAGATGGCATCCCAGTCTAAGGGATGAATGCAAGGCCACTTACTTTGAGAAGACTGACTTCAAATGGCTTTTTAACAGGTGTCCATTTATACTTTAGTTGAGGGTGCACTGTGGCCATTTTAAATAGTTGGAGGGCCGAGCGCACATAATTAGCAGGGTAAAAGCCTGGGCAGAGTCTCCAGTTGGTGTCCCAGAGACCCTAAGATGATCTTTATCAGCCTCTAGCAAAGCCTGGCCCTTTGTCAGGTATCTGTCAAGCTTTTGCATTCCTGTCAGGGCAGTTGTGCCTGCAACAGCTTCATAATTTATACTCTGAGTCCTATGCTAATAAGAGTTCAGTAACTCAGTAACAGGGTAGTTATCCTTGGAGAATGTTAATTGAAGGAGCAGATGCAGTGGAATAATCAGAAATTCCCTCCAGATATGCTCTGCAAGAAAAAGAGGAAAGGACCTCAGGGATGAAATAGGCCATCTACTAAATGTGGTTTATAAACTTTTGCTTAAAAGCAAGTTTGTTCCACATGCCTGAAAGTTAGATAATATGATGTTTGTCACCACATTTCTTCCTAGAGAGATCTAGGGAAATACAAACCTGGGCAGTGGAGAGCTGTACATGATGAACTAGCAGAAATAATAATAATAAAGGATAAACTCAGTAGATGACTGGTTAGATATGATATATTGAGGGAAAGGAACTGCAACTTTTATAACAGGGAAAACATGTCTCACAATATTTTTAGAACTCTTTGAGACAGTCATGCAGGTAAAGAAGATCTGAGTTGATGTAATCTATTTTCATCTCATATCAAGATTAAACATAGCTCCTTACCAAAATATAATTGAAGAAGATAAGTAAGTAATGGACAAGAGATGGGTTACTGAATGGAAAAAGGAAAGAAATGGGGAAGTGGAAAGGCAAAGAGGAATGAAGAGGAGGAAAGGAAGGGAAAGCAAGGCAAGGCAATTCAAGGCAAAGCAAGGCAAGGGAAGACCTAGTGACTGATTTGTACCTCAGAGGTTGACACTGATAAAGCGTTTCAGTAATCTATTTTAGATTCTATGCACTCCTCTACTTCTTCTTATAAAGTATGGAAAAGGGCATGGCTAGGGAAGTGCTCAAATCTGTTTATATCAGTAAGTTACTCAGCAAAATAAAGAGGAGGACTGACTATAGAGTGACAAGACAATGGAACGGGTATGGTTCAATCATGACCACAGGAAAAATCTGAACATCATATTTAGAGTCACAGATTTTAAGATTACAATACATACCTGGGATGACAGGTTGGTGTCATTTTAGAAGTAGAAATAACTTACCCAAAGTAGCCAGTGATCTTGAAAAGAATAGCATCAAACAAATCAAAACCCAACCAAACCAATCCAAAACCAAAACCAAATCCACAGACACAGTAAATGATTTTTGAAAGAGAATGGGTAATAGAAAACACCCTCCTCTCAAAACACAAACAAACTGAAAACATTGAGTTAAACGGGGAATTATATCTCTTCATAATTACCACCTAGCTTGCACATTGAGTATTTGCAGTTCTGGTCCTGCTATCTTTTAAAGGATATAGTAGAAAAGGAAAATTTTCAAAGAGGACAGTAAATATGAATAAAGATTTTGAACATCTTCCAGACTGGAAACAAACAAACAAATGAAGATTTAAAAAAAAAAAAAAAAAGAAAAAGGCAAAGCTTTTTCACATAAAAATTAAACTGTGGCCATCTTGGCTGCAGAATACTGAGTATGGTGAAAGTTATCAGTGTTTTAAGAAAGGAGCTAAACAAATCAATAAAATCACAGAATCATAGAATTGCTAAGGTTGGAAGGGATCTCAAGGATCATCTAGTTCCAACCCCTCTGCTACCTCACTCTACATCAGGTTGCTCAGAGCCACATCCAGCCTGGCCTTAAAAACCTCCAGGGATGGGGCTTCCAGCACCTCCCTGGGCAACCTGTTTCAGTGTCTCACCACCTTCATGATGAAGAACTTCTTCCTAACATCCAATCTGAATCTACCTATTTCTGTGTTTTTTTTCCATTCCCCCTAGTCCTATCACTTCCTGACACCCTAAAAAGTGCCTCACCAACTTTCTTGTAGGCTCCCTTAAGATACTGGAACACCACAATAAGGTCTGCTCAGAACCTTCTCTTCTCCTGACTGAATAACCCCAACTCTTTCAGTCTGTCCTCATAGGAGTGGTGCTCCAGCCCTCTAATCATCCTCATGGCCCTTCTCTGGACATGTTCCAGCACCTCCAGATCCTTCCTATAATAGGGGCTCCAGAACTGGACACAGTAGTCCAGGTGGAGTCTCACCAGAGTGGAACAGAGGGGGAGAATCACCTCCCTCGACCTGCTGGCTATTTTGGATTTCACCGACTCAGGTGCAGGACCTTGCATCTGGTCTTGTTGAACCTCATGAGGTTGTTCATGGGCCCAACTCTCCAGCCTGTCAAGGTCCCTTAGACCTTCCCTCCACCAAGTCTGCTGCACCACACAGCTTGGTGTTGTCAGTAAACCTGCTGAGGGTGCACTCAATGCCACTGTCTATGTTGCCAAGAAAGGTGTTAAATAATACTGGCTACAGTACTGATCCATGAGGGACTCCACTTGTCACTGGCATCCACTTGGACATGGACCCATTGACAGCCACCCTTTGGATGCAGCTGTCAAGCCAGCTTTTTTTCCACTGAATGGTCGATCCATCAAACCCATACTGTACCAGCTTGGAGACCAAGAATTCAAAGCTAAATTATCTGGCTTATAAGGTTCCTAAGATACAAGTTGATGGAGTCTGAGAAACAGTTGTCCTTTCCATTTTAAACTGGAATTTGTTAGCTATATTAAGAGACAGGTATGAATTGCATGGATCTTTTGGCCACCTGCATTCTGAAATGATTATGAAAAACTGTATTTTGAAATCTTACCCATGTTATTGTAATTTTTCTTCTAATGTTTTGGTTTTGTATTCTCTTCCCCTATCACAGTATCACAGTATCACCAAGGTTGGAAGAGACCTCAAAGATCATCAAGTCCAACCTGTCACCACAGACCTCATGACTAAACCATGGCACCAAGTGCCACGTCCAATCCCCTCCTGAACGCCTCCAGGGACGGTGACTCCACCACCTCCCCGGGCAGCCCATTCCAATGGCGAACAACTCTCTCAGTGAGAACTTTCTCCTCACCTCAAGCCTAAACTTCCCCTGGTGCAGCTTGAGACTGTGTCTTCTTGTTCTGGTGCTGGTTGCCTGGGAGAAGACACCAACTCCCTCCTGGCTACAACCACACTTCAGGTAGTTGTAGAGAGCAATGAGGTCACCCCTGAGCCTCCGCCTCTCCAGGCTAAACAATCCCAGCTCCCTTGTAGGGAGCCTCTCCTCGTAGGACTTGTGCTCAAGGTCTCTCACCAGCCTCATTGCCCCTCTCTATGATGCTTACCTTGCCGTCATTCCTGGGAAGTTTCTGGTTGCAGTCATTCCTGGAAAGTTTTTGGTTTACTTGGTTTTTAAAATAGTTAAGTTTAGACTGAAATATCAAAAAATATTTGTAACACAAATTTTAAGTTAGGGAAACTATGAGTGCAAGGATTTTAATATTGAGAAGTAGGTGCAAAAATTATAAAACTAAGTATTAATTATGTTTTGTAATGTACCTTCCTAAGAATTGCAGGATAGTTTTATGTTGCAAAAAGTTGATTGAAGCTTATGTTTAATTATAAGATTCCAGATGGTATTGCTGAGGTGCTATCTTTACTCATCACAAACTGTCTAATGAATGGCTTCATTTCACGTGAATCACAATAAACTGTGCTATCATCAAATCAGTTCTTATTAGATACATCAAAATAAGCAGGACTTGTTAACTGCTATGTCCAGGGGTGACATGAATAAATAAATGCTTGTAGTTTCTGAAAATAGTTTCACTGCATAGCTTAAATGGAGCAAAAGGATCACGCACTTCCATCACCTCAAAATGCAGTCTCCCTGACTAGAGTAATCATAGGGTAATCAGTTACTGAGAATAATTTTAGAAGTTATTATAAAGAACTGTTTCTTAAAATGCCTTTTTGATAAGAAATTATCTAGTATCTGCTGCTTTCATCCATTGGGCTACTAAAGAGGTAACTCACCAGCTACATACTTTTGTCTTTGCTTTTTCACAGAACCTTCCTTTAAAATTATTATGGATGATAAAGATACTGATGGCAGTCTTGTACAATTGATGATTCCTGCTAGCTTTAATATGTGTGAAATATGCACAGATGTATATAAATACTACTGCTGAAGTAGTTGTGTGGATGCCTGTTTATAAATCCATTAATTCTCAGCAGATTCAGTGAGTAATTTGCCTTCTTAAACAGCTGAATCATGGCAGATACAAGACTCTGTGTATTTAGAAAACATGTAATACTTTTGGTTTATCTTGAAACAAAGTGTGTAAGGAGTAAATTAAATCCCAGTGAAGCTGATAGTGCTTTTTGAACTGGCTTCAATATGGTTTTGATCAGTCATTTACAGTAGGGATCTAAGGTAGTTTTTAAGTGATTATTTTTAGAATATTTTCAGGGCACAAATACACAGTATTTAATTTATATATTTTTTTAATATAGAATACAAAATTTGTTGTGGAAAGAGTAATTTCCCTATAAAAATAACTTCAACACTAAATACTTTTTTTTTAATATATATGTTGTGCTTGGTGGATTGAAGACACTGTAACTCACACCTGGCAAAGAAGATGGATTGCTGAGTCTTGTAAAGATCAGCTACCTCTAAGGGAAATCTGAGAGAATATTGTTGCATACATGCTAACATATATAGAATATCTGATAAGAAAGAGCTTTCAATTCATTGACAAGAGCACAAAACTCAGAGTCCAGAGGCTAAAGTTAGATATAGTTAAACATGAAATAAAGCACTAAATATGTTTGAAGTATATTTACTCAACACTGGAATGTCTCATTCAAAGGGAGTAGGAGAAATATATTTACTACCTTCTGAAGAGAAAATTGATTATCCTTTTCTAAATATAATTAGTTTAATTTCCAGGAGAAAAAAAAAAAAAAAAAGATTGTGTTCATGGAGAGAGGGTTCTACAGCATCCTTTCTGATTTTTAAATTGGTGGTATTTAGTCCTCATATACATCTACTTTCTCCATGATATTTAGTCAATGATCCTCATATAGATGCTATTAGTGTTGTGGCTTTACAAGTAGGTGTCCTTTCAGGACTTCAGCAAGGCCACAAAATATTAACTGCAGTCTGAAATGATCCTCCTGTATGAACAGTATATGAACTGTTCCTCAAACCAGATAAAATGGGAGTATGGGATTGTTATTGCTCAAGACACTCTGTCCTTTTCCAGCTGACATATGGCCATCTTCCAGTTCTCTTAATTTTCCACGCTGGTGGGACATAGTCACTGAAAGTGACATGTGGCATGTGTCACAATTATACCTTTGAGATCCAACAGATGTTCCAGTAACTCTTTCATATTTTTTTTAGCTTATTCCTTAATTCTTCATTTTAATTTTGAAGGATACTTATAAATATGCTTATGAGTCTAATGCCCACTCTGTCACAGAATCTGTGTCCTTATATACCCTCAGAAATCTGGTCTTACTCAGTAGAAAAGATGTATAGAATTGTAAGTCAAATTTCAGCAATTCGGCTCTCTTCAATGATTATGAAAAAGAAGTGATACTTTAGTTGAAAAGGGATTTAATTTATCTGTACAGTACATACTCAGAAATGGGAAAATGCCATAACTGGACCCAGGCTTTTGAAAGAGACTAGCTTCCAAGAAATCAGTAACAAATAGGAGAAAAGTGCTTTACAGACAAAGAATTTATTTAGTGCCCAGATAGAGCCAGTTGCAAATTCAACTCTTCTCGGGTTTGTCCCAGATGTCTAGGAACATGCATATGACCACAGAATGATCTTCTCCCTTTCCTCTCCCCCCTTCCCCAAACTGCATTACTGACAAATTGTATGAATTAGAATCTGTTTTCCTGGTAAAAACAGTTATCAACTAAAGGATTTCAAAATTTACTTTGCATTGGTATCTTAGCAGCAAAATTAAAAACTGTGAAATCCTTAGAGTAACTGTTGCTGTAATAGAGAGACATCTGTGAATAAATGCTCAACTCGTTTATCAGCAAGTGCTGTACAATCAAATATTTTAAGAATAATGTACTGCAAAAACGCACTCAGGCACAGCAGCTAAACGGTGAGTGTTACTGAAGCTGGATGCTAAGAGCAGAGAATGGTATATGTGAAATATGAACGTTTGGGGACCTAGAGGCAAGGTCAAATTGTCTGTAATGGCCCTAGCCATAAGCATTCCTCAGCCTACAGTCTCTGAGAAGTGAAACCCTCTGTGTCATATTTCTTACAAGATCACTTATTTCCCAGATTGTCTGGAAGATAACCTCTGGTTATTGTGGTATGTTTTAGAGATCTTGTTTGATTGGTTTTGATTGGGTGGTTTTTTTTTTTCTTTGTTTGTTTCTTTATTTGCTTGTTTGGGGTTTTTTGTTTGGTTTTGGGTGTGGGGTGTTTTTTTGTGAGCACTGTCAACAGTGTACACTGGCTGTAAGCATCTGTGCTGTTTGCATCAATTTGCTATAAATCACTCTGTTCAGGGTCTTAATTTGAACTCTGCTGTTGGTTCTCTCATATAACTTGTAGACTATTTTATATAAACAAAAACAAAAACACACACCAAAACAAAAGAAACAAACAAACAAAAAACCACCAAAACCAGCTAAGCAAAACAGAAAGTATCTAATCACCTGACATTTGTGCAGGTATTAAAGCAGGTGGTTTTTGTTCACTCATGCATAATTTGGAATTAAGTTGGATTTCAGTGGTTGTTACTTTTTACATTGCATTGTTGGTGTATTTTAATCATAATGAAGAGATACTATGTACAAAATGCAAAACAAAGGAAAACCCCTAGAGAATTAGACACATTTTTACAAGTGAAACTAGAAAGCATTCTCTAAAACCTGAGACTCTGACCAATGAAGACAACTTCTTATGTCAGTACTTGATCCTGTAACTTTTCAGTCTAATACATCCTTCCCAGTTCTCATTATTTAATAAGTGTTTGGGATTACTGTTTTTCCCACATAAAGAGCTGGTAAAACTTTGTTGTGGGTCAACACTGGTAGATAGCTCAACCCCTCACAGCTGCTCTCTCATCCCCCCACAATGGGGTTGAGGCAAGAATCAAGAAGGCAAAAGTGTAAAAAGTCATGGGTTTTCATGAGACAAGGACCTTTTAATAGTTAAAGCAAAATCTCTCCACACAAGCAAATTAAAAAACAAACAAATGAACAAAACCAAAACAAGATTAAAGAATTGATTACTTCCCTTCACATCAACAGACGTTTAGCTATTTCCTGGAAAGCAGGGTTCATTACATGTGATTGTTACTTGGGAAATTCAACATCATAAACCTGAATACCCCCTCTTCCTTCTGTTTTCTCTGTGCTTTTATCGCTAAGCATGACATTTCTTGGTATGGAATTTCCCTTTGGTCAGCTGGAGTCACCTTGTCTTTACTGTGTGCCCTCCCAACTTCTAATGTATCCACAGCCTACTCACTGTTGGGGCAGCATGAGAAAAAGAGAAAATTTTTTGCTTGAGACTACATAATCGTTTAGCAACAGAAAAAAAAAAAAATCAGTGTGTTATCAATGCTGCTTTGGTCACAAATCTAAAACATAGCACTATCTGAGGTACTCCGAAGAAATTTATCACAACCAAAGCCAGTACAATCTCTGCTCCTTATACCATACAATTTATGTCATGTCCAATACATTCTCATTAGATAGCTCATCCTTTCCCACCCTGCGATATATACACAAACATCTCAGGTAGGGTAACAGACGCAGAAGTTGATTCAACTCTATCTGTATCAGCTAGGAATTTGCCCCACACAGTTGTTCAATTGTTAAAACTCAGAAAAACTATATTGAAAAATAAAAGCAGAGATGCAAATAAATACAAGTCCACTTAAGAATAAAAAGTCTCAGAGTAGATATGAAACTAGAGTAACTTCATCTAACTTTGTGCCTATCTAGCTGCAATACTGTTCCCAGGCAAGTAATCAAGACTACTAAAAACTCTGATTGAACACATCAGTGGGAATACACTTTAAATATGATTCTGGAAGTTAATTACCCTAGCAAGAAATAGAAACAACATGTCTTACTTGTCTAATAAAACTAACCTGAATGCAGTTTTACAGATCTCAGTAAGAAATTGTTGTGCCAAGACATCACTAAAGATGTCTATCAAGCAATCTCAAGACTCTTGAACGCAATAGACTTAAAAAAAAACCCCCATACATATTATATAATTTATAATTTTTTGTGTGCATATCCAAAACTCATCAGCTGTATGCTAAACATTACCTGTGGGCTACCTGCATTTGTGTGGTAGGTTGAGAGAGGGCTTAGCTCTCCCTCCTCCACAGAGTAAGAAACCACAGCTAACTCAGTCGAAGAGCAAAAGCTATATATTTACAAGCATATATAGAAAGCAGGTTATATATAACACAATATATATAGGTATTTACAATATATACACAGAAATACACAGCAAAGACAAATAACACAACAAAAATCCCTCCCTCAGGGAGGGATCCCCTCTTTGGAACCCCCTCTCTCCCCCCCTTACCTCCCTTTTTCCCCAAAAAGGGGTTAGAGAGAGAGAAAGGCAAGTTACTAAGGAAAAGAGTTGTTAGCAAGCTTCAAAAGCCCATGCAGGATTAGTGTTTGCTTATCTGAAGGCCAAGTCCAGCAGTTCGCAGAAGAAGCAGGCAGGGAGAACAGGCTGAAACCCCCAACTCCCCCAACTCCCAAACCGAACTGAACTGAGGAAAAAAATTTTCCAACCGCTTCACAATCTAAAGCTGAATTTTTGTTTATCAACCAATGAAATTCGTTTAGAATATCAGAATGTTTTGGTTCTAGTACCAAAAACATTAGCCAGTGTGTTCCAGCAGTGTTTGTTCTTAAAGGCACAGCCTCAAACGACCACAGTCCACCCCTTTCTAAACAATTTCATTGGCTGTTCGTACTGTCCATCCAATCCAGAACAATATTTACAGTTCGTAAGTTAAGTTCATCGTCCATTCCGGCTATACTCAGATGTAGATGATTCAGAAGTCCAAGAAAATCCAAAATCAAGAAAATGGAAAACAGTTTGTCTCTCCGCAGACGAAGCGAAGAAAAAGGGAAACAGGGACTCAGGGACTCTCAGTCAACTCAGGGCTCTCAGGGTTCTCAGGGTTCGTGCACCGTAGATTCCTCAGGGACTCTTTCCTTTGGACGCGCTGTAGCTGTACAACATTCTGAAATTAAACTCTCTCAGCTAAAGTTAAATCTCTTTGTGGAATACACTGAATTTCACCATTCTCTTGCATTACCCAATAAGTGTGACCCGGACCTTCTGCTGAAACCACCCCTCGGACAGGTTTAGCCTCTCCTGAGGGCGAAAATACCCAAACAGTTTTACCTAACAGATTCTTTTCCCTAACAACAGGAACTCTATCACCTTCTACTTTCTGTAGCAGATCAGAATGTGCAGGTCCAGCTCGGTTCACTGAACCTCTACTGTTCACCAGCCAGGTTGCTTGTGCTAAATGTTTCTCCCAGTTTTTCAAAGATCCACCTCCCATGGCTTTGAGAGTGGTCTTCAACAAACCGTTGTAGCGTTCAATCTTCCCTGCAGCTGGTGCATAGTAAGGAATATGGAAAATCCACTCAATACCGTGCTCTTTTGCCCAGCTCTTTACAAGGTTGTTCTTGAAGTGAGTTCCGTTGTCTGACTCAATCCTCTCTGGAGTTCCGTGTCTCCACAGGATCTGTCTCTCCAGACCGAGAATGGTGTTGCGTGCAGTTGCATGTGGGACTGCGTAAGTTTCCAGCCATCCAGTGTTTGCCTCTACCATAGTAAGCACGTACTGCTTACCAGAACGAGAACGTGGTAGAGTGATGTAGTCAATCTGCCAAGCTTCACCATACCTGTATTTGGACCATCTGTCACCATACCACAAGGGCTTAATTCTCTTTGCCTGCTTAATAGCAGCACAAATGTCACAGTCATGGATGACTTGTGTGATGGCATCCATGGAAATGTCTATGGATCTGTCACGAGCCCATTGGTATGTTGCATCTCTGCCTTGATGTCCTGACGAATCGTGAGCCCACCGAGCTAAGAATATCTCACCTCGGTGTTTCCAGTCGAGATCAAGTTCAGAGTCCTTGTCTACTTGAGAAACTCTTGCAGCTAGATCTGCCTGATGGTTGTGCTGCTGTTCCTCAGTAGCTTTGCTCTTGGGAATGTGAGCATCAATGTGTCTCACTTTCACTGGAATTCTCTCGATTCGATCAGCAATGTCTTGCCACAGTTCAGCTGCCCAGATGGGTTTTCCTTTCCTCTGCCAGCCATTCTTTTTCCAGTTCTTTAGCCAACCCCATAGAGCATTGGCTACCATCCATGAGTCGGTGTAGAGATAAAGCTTTGGCCATCTCTCACGTTCAGCTACGTCGAGAGCTAGCTGGACAGCTTTTACCTCTGCAAACTGACTGGATTCTCCTTCTCCATCCTTCGCCTCTGCAACTCGGCGTGTTGGACTCCACACTGCAGACTTCCACCTTCGCTTGTTCCCGACGAGACGACAGGAACCGTCTGTGAACAAAGCATATTTCTTTTCATCATCAGAAAGGTCATTGTAAGGAGGAGCTTCCTCAGCACGAGTTACTCTCTCCTCTGGAGGTTTAGCACAGTTGGTATCTTCAGGCCAACTTGAGATCACCTCCACCAGACCAGGTCTTTCAAGATTTCCCATTCGAGCTCTCTGTGTTATCAGGGCCATCCACTTAGACCAGGTGGAATCTGTGGCATGATGTGGTGTGGAACCTTTGCCTTTGAACATCCAATTCAAAACTGGCAATCTGGGAGCTAAGAGAAGTTGTGACTCAGTTCCAATTACTTCAGAAGCTGCTTTCACTCCTTCATAGGCAGCTAGAATCTCTTTCTCTGTTGGAGTGTAATTAGCCTCTGAACCTCTGTAACCTCGACTCCAGAAACCAAGAGGTCGTCCACGTGTCTCACCTGGAGCTTTTTGCCACAAGCACCAGATTGGACCATTGTCACCTGCAGCCGTGTACAAAATGTTCTTAATGTCTGGACCATCTCGCACAGGTCCCAGACCCACTGCTTGGACTACTTCTTGCTTTATCTGGTCAAAGGCTGCTTGTTGTTCAGGTCCCCAGTGGAAACTGTTCCTCTTTCGAGTCACATCATACAGAGGTTTCACAATCTGACTGTATCCAGGAATGTGTAGTCTCCAAAATCCCACTATCCCCAAGAAACGTAGAGTTTCTTGCTTGTTCGTGGGATTTGCCATGGTAGAGACTCTATTTACCACATCCACTGGAATGTGTCGGCGTCCATCCTGCCACTGCACTCCCAGAAACTGGATCTCTGTGGTAGGACCTTTCACTTTGTCTCTCTTGATGGCAAAACCTGCATTCAGGAGAATGTCCATGATTTTGTTACCTTTCTCGAAGACTTCCTCAGCAGTTTTACCCCAGACGATGATATCATCGATGAACTGGATGTGTTCTGGAGCACCACCTTCCTCCAGAGCATCATGGATTACTGCATGACAGATGCTGGAGCTGTGGATCCAGCCCATTGGCAGTCTGTTGAAAGTGTACTGGATTCCTCTCCAGGTGAAAGCAAACTGAGGCCTGCATTCCTCTGCTATGGGAATAGAGAAGAAGGCATTAGCAATGTCTATGGTAGCATACCATTTGGCCTCTTTGGATTCCAGCTCATACTGGAGTTCCATCATGTCTGGTACTGCTGCACTCATAGGCGGAGTTACTTCATTCAGGGCTCGGTAGTCCACTGTCAGACGCCAGTCTCCATTCGGCTTTCGCACAGGCCACACTGGACTGTTGAAAGGTGAATGAGTTTTGCTGATGACTTTCTGACTCTCCAACTGACGAATCAGATTCTGAATGGGCAACAAAGAGTCACGGTTGGTTCTGTATTGTCTGTGATGCACAGTCCGAGAAGCAACCGGCAACTTAATGTCCTGAATCTTGTGTTGTCCCACAACTGCAGATTCATCAGAAAGCTCAGGTCTAGCAGACAGCTTCAGTTTTTGTCCATCAATTTCTACAGAAGCTACTCCAAAAGCCCATTTGTAACCTTTAGGGTCTTTGAAACGCCCTTCTCTCAGAAAATCAATTCCCAAAATACAAGGTGCATCAGGTCCGGTCACAACTGTATGCTTTTTCCATTGTTTACCAGTTAAGCTTATATTAACCTCCACTTTACTTAACTCTTGAGATCCACCAGTGACTCCCAGAATAGTTATGGACTCTGATCCCTGATAATTTGATGGCAATATGGTGCACTGAGCTCCTGTGTCAACCAAGGCCCTGTACTTCTGAAAGTGTGAAGTGCCAGGCCACTGGATGTACACATCCCAATAGATTCTGTTATCTGTATTACCCCTCTCCTCCCCCTGGCGGGAGGCAGGGCACCCCTAGTTATGGGGAACATGTCCACAGGTGCAACGAGCACACTGTGCAGTGTTAGAACTGGAGCCACTGTTGGAGCTACTAGAGTTGTCCTGGGGAACTGTAGAAGTAACAGCTACCCTTCTGGTATTGCTACCTCGGGTTCTGCCACTTTGCAGTTCTCTCAGTCTCCTGAAAAGATTAGAAGTTGGTTGACCATCCCACCTGTTCATGTTCTCACCAAACTGATCACGCAGGGTAATCCAAATAGTCCTACGTGACTGCCTTGGTGGTCTGTTTTGGTTTGATCTGTTTTGGAATGACCTCCTTGGAGGATGTCTATTCCTCACAGATGAAACCTGTACCCACCTGGAGGAAGAATTGGAATCATCTCTTTGTGCCAATTGGGAGATGGTGTTTTTAAATTCATCCTTCAGCTCTTTCATGCAATTCTCCAGTTTTCCAGACAGAGTTTCAATGGCTGAAACCAAAGAAACACGTGTCATGCTATCATCCAATTGTCTCAATTGATCAGTGAATTGGCCAACCGTAAGAGGAGCTCCACCATAATTTCTTGCTACAATTCTGCTTGCCAGAATGTTTGCATAATTAGAAGGAGCAAGCTTGATGAGCTTTTTAGTAAGACCATTTCCTACAGGAACATCATCAGGATTCAGAGATTCATGTTCACCATAGAGTACCTCTCTAACAGCAAATTCTCTCAGACGCTTAATTCCCTCATCTATGGTAGTCCAGGGCTTAGGATTCCATGGAAGATCATCTCGGGAAGGGTATCTCATGAGAACCGCCATCAGAAGGCGTATCCACAGATTAACCTTACCGAGAGCCTTGCCTAGATGTCTATCTATTCCATTATCCTTTGAGAGAGTTCCTAGCTGGGCTGCTGACTTGTCTCCAACCATTAGAGCTGGAGCACCTGTATCATAACATCTACCAAGCCAAGCGAGAACTGGCTCCTTATCTGCTCTGAGATAGTCTTTTCTTACATTTCTAAGCTCCTCCCGGGGTGAAGAGCAGTCGGTTATGTCATCTTGTTCTTGCTCCTCTGCCTCCTGTTCCTCAACTTGTGGTCCCAACAACCTCTCAAAGATCCCTTTAAGCTGAGAGGCACCACCACTAGCTGCTGTCCTACCAAGAGATGCATCTCGATCCTCTGATGATCTCAATAACTCAGCTATATTTTTAAGACAGATTTTCTCTTCCTCCCCATCAGAAGAACCTTGCTGTGCATCCCCGTCAGCTCCTGAATCAGCTTTAGTCTTACCCTTCCTTGTTGTTAAAACTGCTACTTGCTTTACTGGAGCTGTGTTTGGGTTTCCAGCTGCCTTATTATCAGAAGCTGATAAGCTTTGAGACAGATTAGTTGCTTTGGAGGACGCTTCCGCTCCTGCCATGGAAGAAGGAGGAAATGACTTTGCCTCGTTAATGGTGGCTGCCTGGGACACAGGAGCCGCCATGTTTGGGGCTACTGTAGCCCCTGGCTGCTTGCCAGAATTATCACCATTGCTATTCAGAGCTGCCTTGCCGATTGACTTTTTAGCTTTATCTTTAACTGACACAGATTCTCCATTATCATCCTCACTGGATGTTCCTGAAACAGAGCCAGGGTGGCGTTTTCGTCTCTTAACCCTCCGTTTTATAACAAAACATGCCTTGGACACTTTTTTCTCCCGGTACAGTGCTACCAACAAATACACATTAATTATCATCATCAGCAGGACTACACACATCAAGAAAATCAGCTTTGGATCCCAGCCATCACTTAAAATTACCCTTTCACCGAGCGGAATCTTAAACTCTTTTATCTCAATAGGGAGTGTGCTAGATGTAACATTCCTGCACTTTTTAACATAAAAGAATTCCAGGCACTGATCATACAGAAGCCGAATCTTGTACTTAAACCACAAATATGATTTTTGCATTATATATTTACCTATCTTATCGATAATCATACCCAGGCAATACTTGTAGATCAATACACTGAAGACCGAGAAGAGCAGACGCTCAAAAAGCCAAAACACCTTCATGTTTGCTCGTTCGACTTAAGCAAGCAATAAATCAAACTAATTTGTCACCAAGCCCCACGTTGGGCGCCAATAAATGTGGTAGGTTGAGAGAGGGCTTAGCTCTCCCTCCTCCACAGAGTAAGAAACCACAGCTAACTCAGTCGAAGAGCAAAAGCTATATATTTACAAGCATATATAGAAAGCAGGTTATATATAACACAATATATATAGGTATTTACAATATATACACAGAAATACACAGCAAAGACAAATAACACAACAAAAATCCCTCCCTCAGGGAGGGATCCCCTCTTTGGAACCCCCTCTCTCCCCCCCTTACCTCCCTTTTTCCCCAAAAAGGGGTTAGAGAGAGAGAAAGGCAAGTTACTAAGGAAAAGAGTTGTTAGCAAGCTTCAAAAGCCCATGCAGGATTAGTGTTTGCTTATCTGAAGGCCAAGTCCAGCAGTTCGCAGAAGAAGCAGGCAGGGAGAACAGGCTGAAACCCCCAACTCCCCCAACTCCCAAACCGAACTGAACTGAGGAAAAAAATTTTCCAACCGCTTCACAATCTAAAGCTGAATTTTTGTTTATCAACCAATGAAATTCGTTTAGAATATCAGAATGTTTTGGTTCTAGTACCAAAAACATTAGCCAGTGTGTTCCAGCAGTGTTTGTTCTTAAAGGCACAGCCTCAAACGACCACAATTTGTAAAGAGGTGTGGTGTATTAACACTGTGTGGATCCTAGGTGACCACCAGGCCATTCTACCACTCTGTCCTCAGCTGGACAAGAGGAGAGAAAAATATGACAAAAGACTCATGAGACATGTATTCCTTCATGAAGTGCTGATGATTATAGTTATTTCTGAGTGATTACACTACAAACCTGCTTCTCTTGACAGAGAAGCTATGAACTTTTCTCTGTAACACAGCAGATCCTGTACTACGTCCTCTTCTGCACATGAAGGTAATTCAGGGTCACACTGGCATGACAGCTAATGCATTCTTCACAGAGGTTCACAGACGGATAAAAGGACACACAGCAAACTTTATGAACACTTCTGGCAACAGACACCATTCTTCTCTTTGGTCAGAAGATTACCCACATACTATGAAGTAATTTAGTTCTTCCTCTGAGTGAACTGTATATGTTGTACAGATTATAGATTTAACATATGTTGTAGTCATGAAACACAAATTGATTTCAGAGTAAATAGTTCTTTTGAAGTCTTACCTTCACAGAATGCTGTGGCATTTAATATCTATTTGTGTCAGAACTATAGTGAATAGTGGCCTGTCCATATAGGTGTCTAGCATGAAATACTAATGATATGAAACCAAGTAATACTTGAAAACTGGCAATTGTGATCCAAACCTTCATCACCTCAGATGGAGCATTTGCCAGGATGGGAAGGGAATTTGTAGGTATTCCAACAGAGAAACAGTGTTTTATGTTTATTTGGGTTTGGGTTTTGTTTGTTTGTTTGTTTTTGTTGATAGCTTGTTGTTGTTGTTGTTTTGTGATAGCAACAACAAGTTTTACAGCACATAATAAAATCAGGGTCATATCTTTATAATGGAAACCCCCTGAAAATACACCAAGATATTTCCAAATAATTTCATTTATTTATTTATATTCAAGTTCATATGGAAGGTACATGGTCACACATAGCACATTAGCTATGGGAAATTGTTGCTTGCAAAAATTTAACAATTCGATCACAGAATTTTCTGGATTGGAAAAGACCTTTAAGATCATCATATCCAATAAATAGCCAAACATTGACGCATCCTTAGCTAATCTACATCCCTAAGCACTGCATCTATATGACTCTTACATAACTTCAGGAATGAGGACTCCACCACTGCTCTAGGCAAGTGGTTCCAATGCCTGAAAATGCTTGTAGTGAAGAAATTATTCCTAATATCCTACCTAAACTTCCCTTGGTTCAACTTGAAGCCATTTCCCCTTTCCTATCACTTGGTACTTGTTGAACAACTTGACCCTCATCTCACTGCAACCTCATTTCAGGTGGTTATGGGGAGTGGTAAGGTCTCCCTCCAGCCTCATTTACTCTAGACTAAAAAACTTCACTTGTCTTAGACAGTCCTCATAAGATTTATTCTTCAGAGCCTTCACCAGATTTGTTGCCCTTTTGTGGGCACATTCTAGTAGTCCAATGTCCTTCTTGTAGTGAGGGCCCCAGAACTGAACACAGTACTTGAGATATGGACTTAGCAGTGCTGAGTAAAGGGGTAAAATCACTTCCCTGGTCCTACTGGTCACAGTATTCCTGATACATGGCAGGATGCCATTGTCAATTAAATGGAGAAATTTTAAGTATTTATTGGGGAGGGAAGCCAATACCTTATAGAAGATCGAGTTTGAAAAAAATAAATAGATTAAGAGAAAGTAGAACTATTTTTCTTTTAAAAATATAAAATAGGCTATCAGATAACTGTGAAAGACAAGAGTGAATGAATGTAAGCCAAAATGTTTTATTCAGTAATGTAAATGCAAAGCATATTTATGTTTTAAAACACTTCTGGTGGAGGAAATCCACTGAAAGGAAATTTTCAGTCCTCCCCAATTTCAAAGTCTAGTAAACAAAGAAGCTAAAATAGTGAAAGTCATACCATGAAATATAAACATACGTAAGTATAGCAGTAATTTTTGCATACGATATTAAGACTTTGGCATATGAAGAAATAACAGTTTTAAAACAGACAAAAGAAGTTTCTATGCTAGTGTTTTGAACACTACTTTTGAAGTGAATATCTATTCTAAGTTATCACTCTTAGATTTAAGGTATTTTGCTTCTTGTAGGGATACAATTAGTATCACACCAAAGTACTACATTTCAAATGTATCTTTCATTGGTCTGAATAAATGAATTTAAAACTTAGTAGAGTGTTACAAAGAGAAGAAAATTGTAATTTTTGTATTAAACTATGTTTAGAAACATGAGAAAACCTAAGACTAGAGGACCCTCTAGGTAACTGATTGTAGACTGTTTCTATCACTGTCATGAAGGGACCCTATGCCCAGAATTATGCCCCTAATATTACCAAAACTTGTCCTGACATGTTTTGCTCACATCCCCTCTTCACCTTCCTTTCTGCAGGGGGTATTCACACCAGAGTTGAGAACACAAAAGGCCCAGGCATCAGCCAGCCGGGGTAAAGCTACCTTGTTTGAGGCAAACAACATCATGTACCCACCGTGTGGGATGCTTGTGGGATGCTTATGCTATGCTTGTGCTCCTTCCACATTTGGGCATAATTCCAGCCATATGCTTGGTCATAGGCTGAAATGTATTATCAAGGTTGACCATTGGCCCAATTCAAGGCTCGAGTATAAGTGTTCCCCAAATGGTAAAGAAGTCACTCTTTGCCTAAGCTCTTTGCTCTTGTTACTAAGCCCTGTGTTTCTGCTATTAAGCTCTGTCCATGTGCATGCCTACTACCGACCTCTGCAGGCTGGAGAGAAGCCAGCATACCAGCAAGAACCGCCATGCCTCAGTTTACCTGGAAGCCTGCAAAGAGTCCTTTGCTTCACTTTACCACAGCTTATCCCTATCTCCCAGTCCTGCTGGTAGGAAAAAGCTGCCACCTTGCCCTAAATGGATTGAGACCCCATTGGTAAGATTTGCCATCTGGTGGAAAAGCAGCAGAATTGCAACTTTGGTTCTTAATTGAATAACTATTTTGTACTTTTCTAATTGGGTTCAAAATTGCTATACCAGTTTATAGGATAATTTTCAAGACCATAGACTAGAATCTGCATATAAATATTGATAAATGGCTATTAATATTTTAATATTAGTAAAATTTAATTTTCAAGTTTCACATTTTCATAAATCATATATTAATAACTTCTTCATTACAATCACATATTTCTCATATGAATTTCTGAACTTACTCTGTTACTTCTCACATCGAAGTAATTATTCACAGCAGCATTACTTATGTAAAAAACTTTTTGTTTTAGAGGTTGGATGCTTTTCACCTTTTTCTCATGTATTAATGAACAAACATCATATTTAAATGTAATGTTGCTCTCCCTATGAGCTGTTACTGTAGATGCTACAATACTGCTATAGATTGAGTTGTGGGATATAGTCATAAAATTAATTACTGTGTATTGTCACTAGGATTTCTGGAGACATTTGACAAAATTGTGATGAGAAGGAATGAATTTAAGTTTGGAGAGGGTAGATTTAGACTAGATATTAGAAAAAAATTGTTTATATAAGTGAGATACTGGAACAGGTGGCCCAGGAAGTTGTGGATGCCCCTTTCCCTGGGGATGTTCAAGGCCAGGTTGGACAAGATGGTCTGGTAGAGGGTGTCCCTGCCCATGGTGGACTGTTTTAAACTAGATGATCGTCAAGGTCCATTCCAAACCACTCTATGATTCTATAATTCTGTGAAAGTAATAATAATAAAAATTACGTCTTTGGAGATGCTTAGGATGTCTCAGATATATAAAGAGGGTGACTCTTCTCTGTTGACTACCTGTATATGATTTATCCCTAACCTCTAGGCTCCTTCTGCCATTCTGAAGGTACAAATTATCCATAAACTCAGGCTGAATGAACATTTAAGCCTCCTTAACTTTGTGTTTACTGAATTGACACAAAACAACCAAAGCACATTGATAATTTTGTTCATGAAGGCTTTGGAAAAAAATTGGTGACTATCCTATAACAATTCCACAGAACTATATTGAGTTGATGTGTTTTAAAATCTGGAGAGATTTTCAATTAGAATGCAGAACACATATAACCTTCCTTTTACAGTTCTGATTGGCATGATTATTTCAAAATATGTTGAATCGAAAGTGGCTTTTCTATAAGGATTCAGGTAAGGCATACTAATTTTTTAAAAGTCCTATATGCTGACTATTTGTCAAGAACTGTGAAAAGAGAACGTGGTCAAATGCACAAACAGACAAATGAGGACAATTCAGTTTCTAAAGGAAGCAGCTGGAGATGAATAAGGAAGAAAGTGAGCTATTCATAAGTAACACAGAGTAGTATTTCTTCTGATGATGAGCTTTTAGCATGTCCTCTGTTAGGAGCACTGCAGTGTTTAAAGTAATAATTTTCTCCTCACTAATTCTGGGGTCTGTGTGGACCTTTTTTTGGTTTAATAGTTTGCTGTCATTATATACTTCATGGTTGTGGGTTCTGGGCTGAAGTTTGAGTGTTTCATGAAAGCTCCTCCACACAAGTGGAAAGGGAAAGGTTAGAAGGGATACTTTAAAAAAAGCCAAACACAAAACCAGTCATCTGTTAGATCGATTCTATATCTCATGTATATCTCATTATGGAGATAACTTGTCATAAATGATGACAGTTCATTTATGGACACTTACGCAGGAATATGGCTAGTATGCAAATTGTTATCTAGGTGTGGTAAACCAAATCAAAGCAGTCTCAGTAAATACTAGATCTTTGTAAACTGCAGGGGAACGTGATGATTTTTCTGTCTTATCTGTAACATGCTTGACAGAAAATGGCCATATAATTTACTAATGAACCTTATCTATTACTACATGGCATAGTGACGCACCATGGCAATTGATGTGATTTTTGTCAATGACTTCAAAAGTCAATTGAAGGTTTAATTTTCTCTAATTATCAAATGAAAAACAAAGCTATATTTTGTTACTCATATATAATGTTTTCCACCATTTCTTGTGTCTTTCAAACAAAAAAAAATCAAAAATATTTACTAATAACTACTGTAATTTAGTAATTGCAAAGATAACTAAAGCAAGAACCCTGTATTTGGTTTTCTACTAGAAGTTTGCCTTGGACTGTAAGTGTTAAGAGAAAAAGGGAGATGGGAAAAAATAAGAAATATAAACTGTTTGCATCAGGATGTAAAGTATTTCAAGGCAGTACCTCCAAAACAACAAATCTATTAGCTAGTAGTTCCAAAAGCCTTCCCATTATGCTACAATAAAATGGTAAACTTAAAATGTGAGCAGTACCTTGGTAGTGAGAATGCACTTTAAAAAAAAGTCTGAATATCAACCATCAGATCTGACTGTAACAATTAGATGGTTTTGCTCTCCTGGTATGTTCTTGTTATCCGGATGCCTGTTCTTATTGCTAGAGGATACATTGCTATTTCTTTGATGGTATCTTTCCTATATTCACTAAAGCATCAAGTAAGTCCTGCTCAGAACTGTATCATAGACACTAGTGGGTGCTGAAGTATTGGGATGCTCTTGCCTGTGATGATCATAGAATAATAGAATTAATAATGTTGGAAAGGACCTCAAAGATCATGAAGTCCAACCTATCACCCAACACCACATGTCTAATTAAACCATGGCTTCAAATGTCACATCCAGTCCTTTTTTGAACACCTCCAGGGACGGTGACTCCACACCTTCCTGGGCAGCACATTCCAATGGCCAATAACTCTTTCTGTGAAGAACTTTCTCCTCACCTCGAGCCTAAATGTCCCCTGGTGCAGCTTGAGACTGTGTTCTCTTGTTCTGGTGCTGGTTGCCTGGCAGAAGAGACCAATTCCCACCTGTCTACAACCTGTCCTGGACCCCTTTGTTCTTAAGGGATGCTATCCCTTCTTTTTGAGCTAAGCCCAGGGAAAAACTGACCCATATGAAAAAAATGAAAAACTGGACACAATGAAAAAAGTTTTTCTGAGTTGTAATAAAACAATCTTGTTAGTACTTTAAATGAGAGTAAATATGACTCCAAAGATTACATGATGTTCAGCCTGTAAGCAACTACTGCTATATGAGCTCAACAAATTACATTTTAAAAATTTGTTGGCAAGTGGCTTAATGCAATTTCACTATTTCCTTATATTTTATTAATTAGAAATTATTTAACAGGATTAATTTTGTTACTAATAGTAGCAGGATTTAAGAAGGAAAGAAATTTTCTAGATCTCATTTAGATGCATTTTAAAGAATAAGGTTTTCAAATTGTGCTGGTATGCACACAGAACTGCATTATATCTTTATCATTATCTTCCTGCATATAGATCATGAGGCAACATAAGATTAAGATCACTGTGCAATACCATTTGCTTAATTGGTTGCTCCAAGATTCATTACATCTGGCATACAATTAAAACCAAAATGTATTCAATATCATTGCCCCCTGTTTCTATACAGAACATTCTGAGGTTTTAAATGAAAAAAAAAATAAATCTAAAAAGTATAGAAACCTCTGCTTAAAACTTATTAAAATGCAGTTAGGTTAATTAAGCAGATGTCTAAATGTTTTGGTGATTAAGAAGGTACTGGTGAGTTGAACTCTGTATTAAGATCAGAACAAATTTCAGGTACTGAATAGTTGGTTGTTTTCTGGGCCCACACAGAATTCCATAGAAATTTGAATTCTTTTGTATGAGAACCATATCTTCTCTAATAGTCTTTTATTTGTAATTATATTTCCACAAGCTATGGTTCTATGATTCTTACCAAAACTTTGTTTAATTATACTGTTACAAGCAGAATAAAGATCAGGTGAACATTAACTAATATATGACACAATGGTGTTAAGGAGCATCACAAAGAAAGCTTAATTTCTGTCTTTATGGTAAAACATAACTCAATGTCAGAAAGAGTCAGGTGTTACAAATAGTTTCTTCTCAAATGAGCTAGATACTATTGTACCTACAGACTTCATTCCTACAAAGTAGGAACATCTGTATGTCAAGCTGAGTGATAAGAATTACATTTAAGTTAGCATGGACAATAAATATCTTCCCATACCAAAGGGTCATCAAATTTTCAGCATACCTGATTTATCCTTAGGAAGAATGTTTAATAGTATGGAAATAGTGTCCTTTACTCAGTCATCAACTTCTTTCTTTTTTTTGTTTTTAATTCACAAAGACAGAATAAAATATTTTCTTGACAACTTTTGAAGCTGGCTTTTTTATTTTCCAAGTACTTTTTCCTTTCAATGATACATAACTATTGAATGGCAAAAGTTTCAAGATCTTGTTATCCAGTCAAAAATGCTCTTAAGTACTGCTGCAATTAAGTGTAATCACAGGGATCCTGTGATTACAGGGGTCACTAGAGGTTGGTCTTGTGTAAATATTATCCTGGAAAAGAAAAACTTGAAGAGTGTATTCTCATCTCCTTTGTCGAGGTAAACCTGCACATTCTAGCTGAATTTGTGCATTTATGCACTTTGCATGTTATTGTAGGCAATTTTCTAATTCCATTTTTTCACAAACAAATTGCATAGCAGAAATTCTTAAATACGCTTGTATTTTTTGAAGGCTTAGAGGTTATAGATGCGTATGCTAATTGAAAGACTTAAACACTGCTAGCTGCCAAATATTAGAACTATAGAGTGATACATTATTGCTCTTTGATTTTGCAACATCCCTTTTTAAAGAAAAAAATACAGAGTATATTTAGAGTAAAGAAAATTCCTCAAGTCAATAGAAGCCAGTTTCCAGGATTTGCATACTAACGGACAACGTTTAGTCTTCAAATTTATACTTGTGAAGCTTATATTAAAGCCTAAGGGCAAGCTCTGATTCTTGATCATAAATAGGTGTTGGTTGCCTGGGAGAAGAGACCAACCCCCTCCTGTCTGCAGCCACCCTTGTAGTTGTAGACAGCAATAAAGGTCTTCCCTGAGCCTCCTCTTCTCCAGGCTAAACAAGCCCAGCTCTCTCAGCCTCTTCTCATAGGGCTTGTGCTTGAGGCCTCTCACCAGCCTCATTGCCCTTCTCCGGACATGTTCAAGCATCTCAATGTCCTTCTTAAACTGAGGGCCCCAGAACTGGACACGGTACTCAAGGTGTTCCCTGCTCCTTCCCTGTTCATATCCTGATGTGTTTAAATATTCAGCTATTGGTCTGTAGTAAGTGTTCCAAGAGGAAAATAAATTTTGGAACAGGGACCTACTTTTTCAATACTTATTTTTCTATCTGGGTTCAAATCTTATTAATATCTATCTTCTACCTCCTTGCCTATTTCATTTTAGTTTTAGTCTGTAGGAAGCCCTCTTTGCTGCTGGCTTTCATTTCCATGACCATAGCATAGTAAAATAGTCTAGAATAAGCAAACAAAAAAACAACAAAAAACCCCAAAACAACAGATACATATTTTCAGAAGCATAACTGAAAAAACACATTTCATTGAAGAGTGACTCATAGAATTAGAATATCTCCTCCATTCATGTAAAAAAATGAAAACCAATTATTTTCTAATACAGAGCCACCACATACCATGAGGGAGTTGCAGTACAGTAGCCACAAGAACAGAATATGAGTGTTCAGTTATATATAATAAAAATTTTGCTGCAACACACACAGTCCACATATCACACAGCAATCAATGTCACTGCCCCTCCAGTCCACTTTAGACCAGCACAATTTAGTCAACCTAGTAGGATACTCACTTTTTCTGGTGGATGTGTCCTCATCCTGACTTGTAGCAATTTCTCCTTGTCTCAGCCTTCTACAGTGTCTGACAACCACCTATGTAGCTATTGTTTATTGCTTTCTAAATGAGAAAATCAGTTTAAACCTTAAAAGTCTTACTAAATATGTAGCTCTGGGTCTATTACTTCGGCCAACCAGAGGTTGTTATAGTATGTTCTAGTTTCCTCTCACAATTATGTGATATTAGTATGATTTTAGAAAGAATTATACAACAAATGTGAGACTCCACCCAGAGTACTGCATCCAGTACTAGGATGCCCCTAATACAGAAAGGTTCTGGACATACTGGAGTTTGTCCAGAGAAGGGCCACAAGGATGATTAGAGGGTTGGAGAACCCCTCCTACGAGGGCAGACTAAGAGAACTGGGGCTATTCAGTCTGGAGAAGAGAAGGTTCCAAGGAGACCGTATTGTGACCTTCAAGTATCTTAAGGGAGCCTGCAAGAAAGCTGGTGAGGGAGTTTTTAGAGTGTCAGGAAGTGATAGGAGTAGGGGGAATGGAATAAAAATAGAAATGGGCATATTCAGATTGGATGTTAGGAAGAAGTTATTCACTGTGAGGGTGGTGAGGCATTGGAACAGGTTGCCCAGGGAGGTAGTAGAAGCCCCATCCCTGGAGGTTTATAAGACCAGGCTGGATGTGGCTCTGAGCAAACTGATGTAGTGTGAAGTGTCCCTTCCCATGGCAGAGGGGTTGGAACTAGAGAATCCTTGAGGTCCCTTCCAGTCCTAATAATTCTATGATTCTATGTATGGCTCTGTTTTCCAAACAGGAAGATGTAGTAAAGGTTTCACTTACCTTAGTATTCTTTTTGAATAGGCTTCATGCTGTGAAGCACTCACCTTGAGAATACCTTGTTTGCACACCTCTCTAGAAAGAAGAACAAGAGAGTGGAATGCAAAGTGACATTAAAAAGCATTAACAGATGTACACTCTTTCCATATCTTGACTCCAGTTACTGGACTGACTAATGACAGTTGTAGGAAAGATTTTTTTCTTTACTTTCCTACTAAGGTTAATAATGTTGTGCGTGCCCTGATGTTCCAAGTTTCAGCATTCAAGTGAGATATTTATCAGAGTATGTGTAAGATGTGTTCAGATATTTTCTGTGAAAATCATAGCAGGAGGAAAGCAAAGAAGGGAATTATCATATTTGCAGTTCTGTGCTTGTGTGAATGACACTCCTCAATACCATATGTGGAAACAGCCAGGAAACAGAAAAGAAACCCTGCAAGAAAGTATGTGAATGTACGTGTGCAGAAAGTATGCATAAAAGTATATACAGAAAAAGAATCTTATGTTTGTGAGAAAGGATGCAGCCCATGGCCCCTGAGGCCCCAGAGAAAGACAGGACAAATGAGAAGTTTTCCTTGGTTGATGAGGACTGGGTTAGAGAACAGTTAAGTCATCCAGACATACATAAATCCATGGGTCCACCACTTGTCCACCACATGGCAACTTGACAAGATGCTTGCAGCTGCTAAATAGCTAGAAGAGACAAAATGTCAGGCACATACAACTTAGAGGAACCCTTTGGACACTTAACTCAATTTTGATCATGAATTATGACTCCAGAATAGCTGGGGAGGCTGCTTACAAACTATAAGTTACAATACTATGTGGGCTATGGCGCAGGGATTTTAAACAGAACCAAATCTGGTGTTAAATAGATGAACACTGGAAAAATACAGTTTTACTTGCTAAGCGGGTTGCTAAACTCACGCTACGCTGGCTGCCAAGGCTGGCTCCAGGGATCTGACGGTGCCATGGCTGGTCCCTGCCAAAGCTCAAGGTCTCCGGACACCCAGCACTGGCTCCTGTGGGCAGTCCCTTCCAGACACAGCAGTAAGTGCACCTTTCTTTGGTGTCTGTGGGGGGTGAGGTGTAGAATTCTGCCACAAGGCAGGATCCCCATATGGGCCCTTGGCACTGCGATCCTGCGGGGTTGACAGGGCACTGTTGGGGAGCAGTTCCCTTTCTTAGGCTGCTGGAGAACATGGCACAGAATGGCGCAGCTTTTCCCCTGGCTCAACTCAAAATGAAAGAGTGTCTGGAACACTCACAAGTGGTCCTGGCAGAGTATGTTGCTCTGAATTGCTCTGGGCCAGCTTTGACTTACAGGGCTGTGGAGCAGCTCCTTACTTTGCAAGCAGCCATATGAAGGCTTTGGCTCACAGGGGTCTGCTGCCTCGTGGCTGTAGCAGACACTGACTGTTAGAACTGCCAGAGATTCAGGCAAGTTCCCCTTGCCCCCCATAATAGAAAACTTACCAATGGGGTCTCAGTCCCTTTAAGAGGCAGTGGCAGCTTCTTCCTATTGGTGGCACTGCAGATACAATGCTAAGCTGAAGTGAAGTGAAGTGAAGTGAAGTGAAGTGAAGTGAAGTGAAGTGAAGTGAAGTGAAGTGAAGTGAAGTGAAGTGAAGTGAAGTGAAGTGAAGTGAAGTGAAGAATTCTTTGAAGGCTTCCAGGTACACTGAGGCATGCTGGCACTTCCCAGGTTGCTGGCTTCTCTCCAAACTGCAGACAAAGTCAGAACATGCACAAGGGCAGAGCACATGCCATGAAGCAGAACAGCATAAAAGAGCTTAGTAGCAAGAGCAAAGAGTAGCTTGTTTACAATTTGGGGAATATTTATAAGCTGCTCAAGGCTTGGATTTGGCCAATAGTCAATCTGGTAAACACTTTTAGCCAACAGGAAAGCATGTAGCTAGAATTATGGCCAAACTTGGAAGAAGCACAAGCATTCCGCAAGGTGGGTGCGTGTTGTTGTTTACCCCAACTTACTGATGTCTGGCCCTTTATTTCTTCAGCTCTGGGCTGAACACCCACTCCAGAAATGAGGGGGGAAGGGGGATGTGAATAAATCATGTTTGGAAAAGTTTTGGCAATATTTGGGGCATAATTCAGAGCATAGGCTCCCTTCATCACACAGACATATACAACTTAAGTAGTTGTTAAGCATGAACACCTTGATGTTCTTGTATGATATCATGATATAACATCATAATTTTCCAGTTTCTGTTTTCTCACCTTTTACTGACCTGTAAAATGTGCAATATATCATTATAACTATCAAGAGAAAACCAACAGAATTTAAGGTACCTGAAATAGCAGCACAGTAGTATCCATATGCATGAATATTTACATGTGTTATTAGAAATATTAGTCTTTCATTTTTAGGACTGAAACTTAAAATCATATAATATAATCACAGAATTATTTAGATTGAAAGGGATCTGAAAGCTCATCTACTTCAAATCCCCCTGCCACAGGCAAGGCCACCGTCCAGTAAATCATGTAACTAAAATTGTCTTCCATCCTGACTGTGAGCAGTTCCAAGGAGAAGTTATACGCAACTTCTCTGGGCAAGCTGTTCCAATGTCTCACCACCCTTACAGTGAAGAATTTCTTCCTAATATTTAATCTAAAACCACTCTCTTTAATTTTAAAAATATTGTCCCTATCACTATATTCCCTGATGAACAGTATCTCCCCTTCTTCCTGTAGGCCCCTTTTAAGTTACTTTTAAGCAAGAAGGTTCCTATGAGTCCAAATTAATTACCTGAACTGTTAGCAACCAACAAAAATTGTTAAGTTTATATTGTGGTGTTTTAAGTACATCTTCAAGCCAGCCTGGGGTTTTGTCAGTGAAAATATCCCTACACTCTGCTCCTTATTCTGGTGTAAGAATACACATAGCTGTATATTCATTTACTGGTCAGAGAGACATTTGAGTATGGATAAGATAATCTTACTGATAAGCTCCAAAATAGCTATTCCAGGTGCAGGTGAAGTCATAAAAAAATCCCTCAGGTCTGTGTTTCTGGAATACTTGTTTTCAGAGTACTGAACCAGGAGAAAATGTTACCATATTCACTAAAGGTGTTGTTGCTGTTGTTTTTTGAATACATTTGTTTTTATAAAGGAACTTATTTCAATCTCTTTACCAGTCAAAAAAATCTGAGATGGAGCTGGGGAGACAGTTATCCTTTCACAGAAAAAATAAATAAAAGTTAAATAGCAGGCAGTAGGTGTGTTGTTATCCACTTCTCAGTAGAGATCTGGCTAAATACACAAGCAAATTTTTACAGGGGTTATGCATGCCATTTTTCAAGATGTATCACACTGAAAAATACACAGCAAAAAGAAAAATGAATTATTCCCCTCTGTGATCCACATGGTTGGCAGATATATTGTTGATCTACCAGTCAGACAAAAATGGTATTTGATCTTACACGAGCATGTGCCCAAAGGCCTTTCATTTGTCATTGTCACTAATGCCAATAGTATTTTCACTGACCTGCTAGAACCTTTTAACTCTTTCTGCAGAAAATTTTGTGATGTATCATTCCTTCCAATTAAATCCGATCATTAATTGGTTGAGTGAATTTTCTCAGGAAAAAGTTGAAAAAGTGTTCTCCATTGTCCTTTAAATTAGACTGATGCTGGCCACATGACACATAATTAGCAAAATACTAGGAGGAATGCATTTTGTAATTTATCTTTCAATGGATCTTTTATTACAGAATTCAGTGATGTGTAGGTTACTACAGAACTAAATATATCAGGAACGCTGGGAAAAAACCTAAATACTGCATTTTATACTTCTAAAGTTTTACAGAAACTAATACATGAATTTTTTACTTCTGACTCTCCTTACTTTTTTAATGGTGGGCACGTTCATTTAATAGGCAGAGAATTAAATTCCTGCATCATGTGTACTAATCTAGAAACAAATTCTGCAGGATGTTTATATGGACAAGAAATCTCTCAAATAGAAATATTAGTCATTAATAACTGCTTGTTAAATGGCCAGAAATCATTAAAATGAAGCACGGAGGAAGACTTATTTACATGTCTTTATTATACAAACTCTGAGGCTTTCAGTAAGAAAAACTCAGGCATATTCTATTTTCTTGTGGGTTTATGTGAAAATCTCTTCATAGTGTAAATGGACGAGGCAGAAAATTACTTACTTTGACCACAATCTTTGGCAATTTCATATGCTGATGTCACGAAGGGGCCAGTATTATGCCCCAAATACTGCTAAAACTTATCCCAACATGTTTTGCTCACATCCTCCCTTACCCCTCCTTTCCAGAGTGGGTGCTCAGCCCAGAGCTGAGTAAACAAAGGGCCAGGTGTCACTACTCCGAGGTAAACAACCCAACCTACCTTTTCTGGGGTAAACAAGATCCCGTGCCCACCTTGTGGGATGCTTGTTCTTCTTCCAAGTTTGGGCATAATTCTAGCCACATGCTTTGTCACTGGCTAAAGGTGCTGACCAAGTGATTGACTATTGGCAAAATCCAAGCCTCAAGCATATTTTAAATATTATTCTTTGTTTAAGCTCTTTGCTATTAAGCAAATGTGCTCTGTGCACATTCTCTGCCCTCATGCACACACACACTGCCTTTGCAGTCTGGAGAGAAGCCTGCTACCCAGGAAGTGCCAGCATGCCTCAGTTTACTCAGAAGCCTGCAAAGAGTCCTTCACAAGCTGCATTGATACTACAGCCAGCCTTGCATCATATCCCCAGTCCCGCCAATAGGAAGAAGCTGCCACTGCACTTTAAAGGGACTGAACACCACTGGTAAGCTCACTCAGTCGGGGGTAGAATTAGCCTGAACTTTTTTGGCAGTTCTGGCAGCGTGTGGAACTCAGTGAGTAGTTTATTGTCTCCTGTGTTTCACAGCTGTTGTTGAGTCTCCCCCTGCGGTCAAGTGCCATGTTGCTCCCAGGAATTCCCTTCTCTTTCTGTTATTTCTTCTGGTCTGCTTAAAAATGTTAAAATTGAGAAATATTTGCCTAAATACCGTACATTCCCACTGTAAATATATATTCCATCTGTACACCGAACCTATTTAATAGGTTTCTGGTAATTTTTCATATTCATAAAAAGTAATTAATATTTCTATTAATATTCATATACATCATGATAATTTTCATAAATTCCTAAATATACAACATTATTTAAAAAGAAAACGAAACATTCATGAACTTTTGTAGGTTTGTTTCTCCATGTGTTTTCATTACCATTGAATGTATACAGAGACAAATACTACAAGAGGAATAAAGATTCTTTCTGTCCAATTGCCTTTTAGACAGCTAGGGATATCCTTTCCATTCTTCGGTTATCATTTTCAAATCACTTTGCCCTGCACTGTCTTATAAAGTTAGAACTGAAACTGAAAATATAAGGCCCCCAAAGACAGAGTGTAAATTTTGGCAGAATAATATTTGTGCTTTTTTTTCATTTGGTTGTTTTCTTGTTGTTGTGGTTTGGGTCGGTTTTGCTGTTGTTTTTGAAAGCCAGTGTTGTAAGCTCTGTTCTGTCCTCAACAGAGTGAGATCCAGATGCCAGGCATTAATGAATGGAAGACCTCCACATACAAGACAAGAAAGATAATTGAGAAAATTTTTTAAAGTGTAAAAATTGTAAATATCACAAGAAAACAAATTATTGTTTTCAGATGTTGGTGTAAAAGGTACTGAACTTGTATATTGTGCTTTGTGATCAGGAGAGAGGGAAAGGCTCAGGAAAGTATCAACTTCTAGCCAGTTAATTGTTGGTGCCCCTTAGAAATCTTCTCTAATGGATTCCCCTTTCTTCACCCCTCTTCACAAATACAAGTGCCTACAAAGTACGATGAAGTGGAAGGTGCAACTCAGTAGTAGAGGTATTTTTACTCTGTTTCTTTTTCTCCAGGAAATGATGATTTAGGAAAAGGTGTTGTAAAGCCCTTTACTCTCTAATTCCTCATTAAAGAATGTATCATGACATTCAATCTCAAATTGAGGGTCTGCTTCATGTCAAGTACTACTAAGGATGTCCAACTTTAAATTACAGTATCACAGTATAACTAAGGTTAGAAGAGACTTCAAGGATCATCGAGTCCAACCTGTCTCCACAGACCACATGACTAGACCATGGCACCAAGTGCCACGTCCAATTTCCTCTTAAACACCTCCAGGGACGGTGACTCCACCACCTCCCTGGGCAGCCCATTCCAATGACAAATGACTCACTCAGTGAAGAACTTTCTCCTCACCTCGAGTCTAAACCTGCCCTGGCACAGCTTGAGACTGTGTCCCCTTGTTCTGGTGCTGGTTGCCTGGGAGAAGAGACCAACCCCTTCCTGGCTACAACCACCCTTCAGGTAGAGGGCAATGAGGTCACCCCTGAGCCTCCTCTTCTCCAGGCTAAACAATCCCAGCTCCCTCAGCCTCTCCTCATAGAGCTTGTGCTCAAGGCCTCTCACCAGCCTTGTTGCCCTTCTCTGGACACGTTCAAGTGTCTCAATGTCCTTCTTAAACTGAGGGGCCCAGAACTGGACACAGTACTCAATGTGTGGCCTAACCAATGCAGAGTACAGGGGCACAATGACCTCCCTGCTCCTGCTGGCCACACTATTCCTAATGCAGGCCAGATTTCAACATAAATTCTATTATGCTGTTCACCTTTGTTAGCAGGGGGGGGTTGCCTGGATGGTTTCCAAGAGGCCCTTACAAATTCTAGTGTTCTGTGGTTCTGTGGTGCATCTACCATCATTTCTGAAGTCTCCGCTTCTCCACTGGCCTTAAGCATTCGATACAACAGTATCACAGACAGCAAACAGTTTGAAAAGAAACCAACCAACAACAAAAACCAAGCAAACAAAATCACCAAGAACATCACAAAATAAAACCACCAAAGCAAAGAAATGGAAAAAAAAAATGTTAAGCAAAGCCATAGCTGAGTGTATGGCTAATCAGTAGAAAAGCCAGAAGGCAGAAAGGATTCAGTTGTCCCAATCATATTGAAATTAGGCTATCAATTCTGGTGAAGGGAGGTCTACCCATCCTTCACTGTTTAAGTGTTTTTCAAGCATAGTATGAAACACATATATGCACAGACAACCCTGCTGGATCTTCTGAACATCTCAGCATGATGTGCTACACTTTGTTAATCTAAATCTGTGTAAAGCATGAGAAAAGTAATGTTCCATATACTGCAGTAATAGGCATATGATCAGAATGCTGCATTCAACTCATTGTGTGAAATATTTAAATATTATCTTGGGCATTTCCCAAGATGATGAAGTATTAAAGAAATCTGCATGGGGTTTTATATAACCACTTGATTTGCAACTGGGAAAGAGCCATCTGACAGCTATCACTTGCAAAATTACCAGGAGAGCATTCTAGATTCTTTAGATTAGTTAGCAAACTATTCTTGCAATTGAGTCTTTCACTTAATCAGTATGCAGAAGCAACATAGCACATTGGTGTGTCTACCCCAGGAATGACTTCTAGGTGCCATTGCATTATAAATCATTAATAAGCACTAAATTCATAATGACTCTTACATTAAACTCACTGAATAGATTATAGTACATTTAATCGTCCATGTACACCTTTTCTTTTTTTTTATTTAGGTTAATGGTGCTTATAGTTAGACACTTGTTATTTCTACACTTTTCTTGGTGAGTGGATTGTGCTGATTTTCACCTTGTATGATCATGACTTTGGGTACTAGCTTTTTGTAGAAGTTTTTCCTCGTTAAAAGATAAAAGCTCACCCTCCCCAATATTATTTCTACTTTCATTTCTCTTGGAAAACTGCTTTCAAACATTCTTCTCTTCTTCTCTGAACATCAAGACAGCAAAGAATAAGGTAAAAGTGCAGCAACTCCCTTTGCCCAATATTAGCCTTCCTTTCCTTTTGTAAATCTTAGTGGTTTGAACTATCATCAGAAAGAATTTGTTTTTCTTTGTCTTTAAGCCTTCCCTATTGAGTGAGAATTGTGCAGATAACATAACAACAAATCAGTTGCTGAATGTATGTTGTAGTAAGTAGGATTAACCTTTTGACCTTCACCTCTCCTCTCCTGTTATGTACACAGATATTTCTCTAATCATGAAGCAATATTTTGTAGACAAAGAAAGGATGACTTTTTGTCATTATTTCTCACTCAAGATCTGGTTAGGAGTCTGCAGATTTCAAGTTAAAGTGTTTTTCAATCCTAGACTATTTTAGCTGTACTTAGTGAAGTCACAGATGTGCATTTCTAGTAAATATCTATCTTTTTAAAGTTGAACACGCATCCATACTTAGTCGACTTGAAAAAATGAAATGGAATATTTATATATAAAACCAGATTTGTTGTCCATGTATAAAATATTATTAATATTAAGTGTTCTGTGACCACAGGTCTAAAAACTAAAAACTCAGATTCACAGGACTGTGATGAATTGATTTATGCAAATTTAAAATCCTCAGTGTGAATGAGACAGTAATTATTTTAGGAATTTCTGATACAGAATTGAAAAAGGTGATTTAACTCAAAAAAGTTTTGGGCTCCATCTGTCAAAAGGACCTACGTATCTAAGTGGGATTTGAAGGCAATATAAACACCTTAGTCTAAAGTTATGATCCTGCAAATACTGTCAGCTGCTTCACAGACTTAAGTATACATAAATGCCATGCTTTCGTTGCAAAAATTCACAAAGACCTGAAATCCTACACCAGTATGTCACTCAACTTCATAAGACTGAGCAATGAGTGGCTGGAGAGCAGTCAGGCTGAGAGGGACCTGGGGGTGCTGGTCGACGGTAGACTGAACATGAGCCTGCAGTGTGCCCAGGCAGCTAAGAGGGCCAATGGCATCCTGGCCTGCATCAGGAACAGTGTGGCCAGCAGGAGCAGGGAGGTCATTCTGCCCCTGTACACTGCACTGGTTAGGCCGCACCTCGAGTACTGTGTCCAGTTCTGGGCCCCTCAGTTTAGGAAGGATGTTGACTTGCTGGAACGAGTCCAGAGAAGAGCAACAAAGTTGGTGAGGGGTTTGGAACATAAGCCCTACGAGGAGAGGCTGAGGGAGCTGGGGTTGCTTAGCCTGGAGAAGAGGAGACTCAGGGGTGACCTTATTACTCTCTACAACTATCTGAAGGGAGGTTGTAGACAGACAGATGTTGGTCTCTTCTCCCAGGCAAGCAGTACCAGAACAAGAGGACACAGTCTCAGGCTGCGCCAGGGGAGGTTCAGGCTGGATGTTAGAAAAAAGTTCTATACAGAAAGAGTGATTGCACATTGGAATGGGCTGCCTGGGGAGGTGGTGGAGTCGCCATCACTGGAGGTTTTTAGGAGAAGACTTGACAGGGTGCTTGGTGCTGTGGGTTAGTTGCTTGGGCGGTGTTGGATTGGTGATGGGTTGGACGCGATGATCTTGAAGGTCTCTTCCAACCTGGTTTATTCTATGTATTCTATGTATTCTATGTAATACATAGTTCATACTGATCAGTAGATGCCAGGCATCCTTCTGCTTAAACACTCTGAGAATGTTGCTCTATTAGGTCTCTTAACTGAAGTTTTGTCATTTACCCGGAAGGCTCTAGGTATTAAGTAGTGAATTTATACCTGGAATTTAAAAAGAGAATGAAACAAGAATACAACTGAAAGCATTCTTAGTGTTCTTTTCCTAGACTGAAGGTAGTTATCCACAATGTAGCTGCCTGCTTTAGTGGTAACTTGACCTAGTTTGTGTGCAGTAGGGGATGCTGAAAGACCTGAGAGGATATTCTGTATTCATCACTAGTGGTCTTGCTTTTTGTCACTTAGCATTTATGTTGAATGCAATTTATGGACATAGAAGGAGAAAACAAGAAATTTGGAAAGGCTGTGTAATGAAAGAGTAAGTTATAGTTTTGGGGTCAATTCTTCATTTTATTTTAAATATTACAACTCTCTGTCATGGGTTTAGCCAACTGAATCTGCTGATGAATATTCAACACCATGCTGATGTCATGCAGCTTCAAAGTATCATGGGGCTTGCAGTTTGGATTGTAAAATGAGAGGCTTCCTGCTTCTGGTTGCTGCTTTTGGTTTTCAGGTTTGGGGTGTTGTTTTTTTCTACTGGGCTTTCTGCAGTCTTGGGGTGTTGGGGGTGGAAGATTGTTTATGCCTGGCTCCTGCTGCTTCTGCTTTTGCTGTGCCTTTCTGAAAACAGGATATGATGATTGTACATTGTATAATTTTATTAAACTCCTTATCTCAACTCAGGCTTTTTGTGTTACTTTCCCTCTCATCTGTGTGTGTGGGTTTGCTTGTGAGAGTGGTCTGTCTGAAACCAGGACATACTAGAACTGCAATGATGTATCACATCCATTATATGGATATAGGTAGAGGAGCCAATGCTTAGACACCTGATTTTTTTTTTGCTGTAATGAAGAGAAAGCATGAACAGGGAGGATCTTATTCTTTGAAAACATTCCATGTGTGGATCCTGTTCCATATGTGACCCAAAGGAATTTTATAGCTTTCCCTGTGTATTTTCATTTCATTTTTTTTGGAGTGGAGAAGCAAAATGACTTCATTTATGTGGTGGGTTGAAATTTCCCCCCAACATTAACTTTGCCAGACCAGTTCAGTTAGAAACAAATGAAAGCCATATTTGCAAGCTAAACTACAATCTACAATGGAATACAGTGAATATGTACAAAATATACAGTATTTACAATATTTACAGATCTTTACAATTAACAAACAACACAAGAACCCCTCTGGTCAAAGACCAGGAGAGCTGTCACTCTGCTCCCCCACTCTCTGTCTAAAAGGGAGAAAGGAGCAGGGAAAAAGTCACTGTTAGACTTAACCAAAAACAATGCAGCCAGGATCGAACAGAAGCAATATTTCTCCTTAGCTGAAACTATTTATGTTTTTTTTTTTATATTTTGTTTTGGTGCTATTATTTTTTTCTTATTTTTGTTTGTTGGCTGGGGTTTAGTTTGGTTGGGTTTTCATCATTCATGGAGTAGTTCCAAGAATGCATTGACTGCATTGCGTTGTTGGAAGTGGAAAATACTGATGGAAAGTGTTACATTATTTTCAATAGTCTCACTTGGGTTTTTTTCAGAGGAAAATGGTGGTTGCTTCTTCTCCTAAGACCACTGAAAACACAGGGGAAATGAACCATGAACACAAAGGAGCATATGTGCAGGTGTGTGTGTGTATATATCACAAAAATTTGTGGCATTTGGTGTTCTCTTGGTAGCACTGCAGATGTGATACTAAAGAAGAGATTTAAGGCAAAAAAAAGCAATTGTTTTTTACAAATTCTTACTTTCCCACAAGATCAAGAATAGAAGAAAACACAAAGTCTCATACTGGAACATGTATTTCTATACCTCAGAGGATAAAAGGGAAAGCCGGTGGATCAATAAGCTTGAGTAACTTACTTGGAGAACTAATGGTGTATTTTTCTTAAAGAACAAATACTGAGAGCTCTTTGAACTTCAAGCAATTATGAGTCTTTGATAAAACAATAACAACAACAACAAAACACAAACAACAAACCACACTAACTTAAATGTGTCAATCAGAGACCTCTATTTCCCTCAGTCATACTAATTACTAACAGTGATGACAAAAATCAGTCTGCACTAGAACTGACTGAGGTTTCAATAATTATAGTTTTTCAACCTGAAGCAGTGAGAGGATCACTAAATAATTCATATTCTCTAAAGGAGGAAAAAATGTAATAATCTTATTAATGTAGTAAGATGCCCACTTCTAAATTGGCTACTCAATTGGCTTTTTTTTTCCTTTTTCTTTTTCTTCTGAGTTCTCAGAGTAGTCTCATGAGCTTTTAGTCTACACTTCTCAGTTAGTTTCTACTCTGCTCATTTTTTTAGATTCTATCCAGTCTTCTGGCTCTTGTGTGATACAAGCTGCTTTGATATTTGAGACAGAGAATCTATCTTTTTACTATTCCTTTCCTAAAAAAATTGAAAGGAACTGAAAGCATGAAGGCATTGGACTCAGGTCTCACTGCCTATCTGTAGAAACTTGAAGCCAGATAGATTAGATGAGCTGTTCACATATGACAAATTCAAAGTGTCAGACTTGCTGTTAATATACGGAATGACTCTATGATGTACAATACTTGTTGTAGACATGACAGATGCAAAGTACGACAGCAAGGTCCATGGCACCTTTGAGATGCCTTAAGCTGAAGGTGTTATCTCTCCTTTCCCATAAGTCTGAGGTTTTTTAAGAACCATGGCAATAGTAAACACTGTCCCGAGAAATTACATGCTCAAGAATAAGCTGTCCTGTGGCACTAGTGTCTTTCTTTTTTATCACCAAAATTGCATTGTTGCTTCTTGAAAATTGTAGCATGTATAAGTTCTTACTATATCACCTTTTTATTTTACTTCTCTGGGCATTTTGTTTTGTTTTGTGGTTTTGTTTTGTTTTGTTTTATTATTATTATTTTTGTTTTGGTTGGTTGTGGTTTTTTGTTTGTGGGGTTTTTCTTGTGGGGCTTTTTCTTTGTTTTGGTTTGTTTTCTTTTGTAGGGCATTATATATATTTGGGTAATTTGAATTTTAATCCTTTTGTCAAACATCTAGCAGAGAGAAAAATTAAATTCAAAAGGTCCTTTCAAATCTGTCTTGGTGCTAGAGGTTTGAATTAGACTTTCCAGTGTTTTTAAGCTTTCTTCTAACTCAAATTTATTTGCAATGTGTTCTGGGAGATATAGATAACAGAAAAAAATCTTCTCTGATACATGTCTGTTTCCTTGGTAATTTTATTTTCTGTCTAATTTTTATATATATAACCCTGATTTTATTTCATTTTCTTTTCATTTTTCTATACAGCTTGTCTTTTCAAGAAAGCTTTTCGCTGCTCATATATATTCACCATGGGAACAGTTTCATCACTAAATGGTCTAAGCATCTCTAAGCATTATATGTCAATGTAGAACATGACTTTGTTTTCTTCATAACATTAAATTTAGATTCCATTTTGACCTGTATGTCAGAATGCAGTTTTGGGATTGTGGTGGGTTAAAGTTTCCCATTCACATTAACTAAGCATGACCAACTCAGCTGGAAGCAAATGGAAGCTGTATTTACAAAGCAAAATCTACACTCTACAATGGAATGCAACAAATATGTACAAAATAGACAGAATTTACAATATTATACAAGTATTTAAAACCAGAAAATAGAATGGACACCTCCCTGGTCAAAGCGACCAGGGAAGCTGCTTCACTGCTCACCCCTCCCCTCCCCCCCCAAAAGAGAGAGAAGCTGGAAGAAAGCAGTATTAGTCTTATTTCAGGATCAGAAGCGTTATCTTCCCAGCAGAACAACCAAACCTGAGAAGAAAAGAAGGAATGGGGAATGGATGTAAAATGTGTGAGATGTTTATAGAACACTTGCTTCTATACCAGACATTCTGCCCAATGAAATTCATTTAGAATAATCTTTTGTTTTCCTTTTTACACCCAATACTGAATTGTTTATATTTTTCTACTTTTCTGATTGAAATCTGAAGCTAACTTTTAAAGGCATAGCCTAAAACTGCCACAGGGATACTAGGCTTTTATTAGTTCTGAAGGCAACGATGACTCCAGAGAGTTTAAGATCCTTTCAAGACAGAATTGTATTTGCAAGTTTAGTGCTATTAAGGTAACATGAAGGTAATATAGAATGAGTAAAGTCATGTATTGCAATTATATTACAGGTTAAATGGCCAGAGCATGCAATGAATAGAGAACATATATAATTTTGGGAGGTAAAAAAACCTATGTTTTTGCAAAAGGAAGTGGTTAATATCTGTAATTCATCTTTCCACCTAGCCAATGAAATTATGAATATGAGAACAAGGAAGTATAGATTTTGCTTTGTGAAAATGCTTTTGGAATTTTTATTAAGAAAGAATGCTTGGTGGTGTCTGCAAACTTAATAATGGTGGACTCAATCCCCTCATCCAGATGATCAATAGAGATATTGAATAGGATGGAACCCAACACTGATCCCTGGGGGACACCACTAGTGACTGGCTGCCAACTGGATGTGGCACCATTCACCACAACTCTCTGGGCTCGGCCCTCCAGGCAATTCCTAACCCAGTGCAGAGTGCTGCTGTCCAAGCTGACACCTTGGCCTGGAGTTTGCTGTGGGAGTCAGTGTCAAAGGCTTTGCTGAAGTCCAGGTAGGCTACAACCACAGCCTTCCCCACATCCACCAGGCGGGTCACCTGATCATAGAAGGAGATCAGGTTGGTCAGGCAGGACCTGTCCCTCCTAAATCCGTGTTGGCCAGGTCTGATCCCTTGGCTATTCTGCAGGAGCACTGTAATTGCCCTCAAGGTGATCTGCTCCATAATCTTGCCTGGCACTGAGGTCAGGCTGACAGTTTGCAGGTTCCTCCATCCAGCCCTTCATGTGGATGTACCATTTTATTCTCAAATACAACTGTATTTTTAATATTAAGTTAATATCTTCAGTCTTCTTAGAAAAGAGGCTTCATAAGCGAGTGTTATTTAGATGACCCATCTATAGTAGCTAAAGCTTTCCATATGCCCTCTTTTTTTTTTCTTTTGGTTCCTGCAAGATAACAAATTTGTTTTTCTTTTTTTATGCTCAAAGTTTGGAGTGTTAACATAATGAGTTCATAACTCTGAAATCACACCTTCGCTATCTCATGTGATAATTATATGCTTTCAAAAGATAAGAAAGAAATAAAATTTCCAAGAAATCAGACAAGTATCAGAAGAAGAAATATTTTTTTTAAATTAAAAGAAAACAATCAAACACACACCCCCCCACCCCCCAGAAAACAAACAAAACCCCACAACTGATAACATTATTTAAAGTTTCGTTATCCACATCTCACAAAAATGATTCCAAAATGTCTTTCTCATTTTGAGTTCCGGCATGAAAGAATTACCTACCCAAACTTCCAATTCTGTTAGAAGTGCAGTATTTCTCAAAATCTAGTGACATGGTCTGATAACTGGGTTTTTGTTGTTTGTTGGTTTTTTTTTTCCATAAATGAATACCATAAGGCTGAAGCTAATGCCTTTTCATTCGTATCATGGAGGTTCACATTCTGACCAAAAGAGAAATTAAACTCAGTTTTTCTTCTTTTCCTTTACAGTCATTTTGGCTAGCTCAGACAGAGAAAAAATGGTGGTTTCAATATGCTTGTTATGCTCTTAAATATATGACTTTAAGTTTCATTTGATTCCTTAGAGTTCACAGTATTGAGCAGCTTTTCTTCCGTATTTCTCTCTACTCTTCTCATTTTAAATTCACTTCTGGTGTTATGCAATATTTTGACTGAATTAAGAAATCTAAGTCATGGTGCATATTATACTGACTGTTCAGTATAAGATACAATAAAGTAGCAAATATTAAAGAAAAACAGTCAGGAGGAAAGGCATGGAAGCAAAGAAATACTTGCACTTCTGGTTTAATCCATATGTTCTAATTCTAAGAAGGAGCACCAACTGGTCCTAAGGAGAATGTTCTGTGATTTGCAGTACTGTTCTGCCCAAACCTCTTAAATGACTTTAAAAACTTGTCATTTTGAATCACACCACATGACAGGAGGGTATGACAGCAAAATGATCTGTTACACATCAGCTAGGCTCCCTTCCTAGGCTATGTAGATTTAAGTATAGTTATTTTGTTTTGTACTGTACTGTACTGTACTGTACTGTGCACCTGTAGTTTGCACAAACCAGATTAGTTATCCTTGTATAGTAAATCTATCATCTTGAGGTAAAATCAAGAACAGTAACAGAAAAATAGACAAGAACAGGAACATGCATAGAGGAAATCCTGGCTTAACTGAATTAAGTGAGAAACACTGAATTCCACTTTCCTGCCATACAGAAACTGTATAGGAACTCAAACACAGATCTGAAAGCTATGTATCTGAAAGGACACAATGATCTTGAAGGTCTCTTCCAACCTGTTATTCTATTCTATTCTATTCTATTCTATTCTATTCTATTCTATTCTATTCTATTCTATTCTATTCTATTCTATTCTATTCTATTCTATACATGTAATTCTAGACCTAGCTTTTAAAGAAAGATATCTTCAAGAATTTATTCTCTCGTAAATATTCTTTACTGAACATTGGAGCCTGTAAAAAAATATCTCAGTTTCTCAGATCTGTAGCATACTCTGTGTTAAGTATTGTGCAAGCCTTGCTAAAATTTACTAGCGTCCTTAAATCTGGCTTTTGTTTGTTTGTTTGTTTCTCCAATTAAATGATTCTTAACATCTTAAAGAATATTTCAGATTTGTGGCTGCCATTTTGCCATCAGGTCAACATAGATAAAATGAATGGAAGGGGTAAGCCAAACATATTATGATGCTTTTGGGGTTTAAAGAATTTAAAATGAAAGATGAAACAGTATTTACCTCTGTGTATAGGACAAGTTATTCAGAATTCAGTGCATGCTGCTTATACATTCATACCAAACATGACCATTCAGCAGATATTTGTGCCATACCAACTTGCATACCTAATTAGAATAAAGGAGGAAATAAGTGCTCTAAGAAAGCAAAGAGAAGAATGAAAATGCATATATTGCTTCTTGACACAAGGGTGCTTTCTGTTTGGATAAAATGCAAATTAATTGTAGAAAGCAGCAGTACTACAACTCCTAAAAGAATTGCCTTTCAGTTATTTTTTCTTGCTGTCATGTTTTCATGGACATCTAGGAAAATTATTTCAAATAAACCGTTATTCCTATACACAGTCCATAAGACAAAATGCAGGCTGTGCCCCTCAGCCTGATAAAAGTTCCTGTAGTACAAAGAGGCTGGTGAGAGGCCTTGAGCACAAGCCCTACAAGGAGAGGCTGAGGTAGCTGGGGTTGTTTAGCCTGCAGAAGAGGAGGCTCAGGGCAGACCTTATTACTCTCTACAACTACCTGAAAGGAGGTTGTAGCCAGGTGGGGTTTGGTCTCTTCTCCCAGTCAATCAGCACCATAACAAGAGGACACAGTCTCAAGCTGCGCCAGAGGAAGTTTAGGCTCAAGGTGAGGAGAAAGTTCTTCACAGAGAGAGTTGTTAGCCATTGGAATGGGTTGCCCCAGGGAGGTGGTGGAGTCACCATCCCTGGAGGTGTTCAAGAGGGGATTGGACATGGCACATAGTGCCGTGGTTTAGTCATGAGGTCTGTGGTGACAGGTTGGACTCGATGATCTTTGAGTCCTCTTCTAACTTTATTGATTCTATGATTCTGATTCTAAACCTCTTGTGTAGAATGATTTTCTATGATTTTCTATGAAAGTTTGATAAATATTTACAGAAAGGCATGATTACTTGCAAGACAAGATGCATAGATACCAAACAGATCTGATTCAGAAGCCATATGTCTGTGCTAGTGGATTCCTTAATAGCTCAGATGAAGTTCTGTACCATTCAGAAGACATTGCACCTGAACAGCTTGAATCCTCAACAGAGAAGGTATGGAACATAACCAACATCTTCACTACTCACCTGCATAGCCCACCATTGAATAATTTCCTTCCTAGATAAACCCTCAATTTTAAGTGTGGAGAGGGCAGTTATGTTTAATATAACCTTCAAAAGAACTTCTGTATCTCATTCTAGCTGAGAAACTGCCTCATCAATTTCTCTTTTTGATATTATCTTCATATTTAGTGGTTTTAAAATTAAGTTGACACAGATTAAGGATAACATTCCCAGAAATTTAATATTAATATTAAGGAGTAACACTTAATGATTTGGAGGGATCGGGGGTGTAGTATTTTAAAATGCACCTTCATTGTAGCCATTACAGACTGACCTATAGATATCTCAGATGAAAATAAGATGGAACAACATGTTTATTACTCCTCCTGTAATTAAGAAGTCAAGAGAACATCTAAGCATGGTATATACAATTGTTGTCTTCAGCAATGATGGAATTCTAGGATCATAGAATGGTCTGGGTCGGAAGGGATCTCCAAAGGTCATCTAGTCCAGCCCCCTCTTCAGTAAGCAGGAGCATCCTCAACTAGATCAGGCTGCCCAGAGCCCTGTCAACCCTCACTTGGAATATCTCCAGGAATGGTTCCCCAACCATTTCCCCAGGCAACCTGTTCCAGTCTTCCACTACCTTCATGGTAAAGAATGTATTCCTAACATCTAACCTAAATCTGCTCTTCTCTAGTTTGAAGCCATTACCCCTCATCCTATCACTACAGCCCTTTGTAAACAGTCTTTCTCCAGCCTTCTTATAAGCCCCCTTCGAGTACTGAAGGTCACTATTAGATGTCCCTGGAGCCTTCTCTTCTTCAGGCTGAACAACCCCACTTCCCTCAGCCTGTCTTTGGAGGTGCTCTAACCCCCTAATCATGCTCTTGGTCCTCCTCTGGACCCTCTCCATCACATCCATGCCCTTCCAGTATTAAGGGCTCCAGACCTGAACACAGTCATCCAGGTGAGGTCTCACCAGAGCAGAGTAAAGTGGCAGAATCATCTCTCTGGATCTGCTGGCCACACATCTTTTGATACAGCCCAGGATGCAATTGGCTGCAAGTGCACACTGTCCGTTCATGTCCAGCTTCTCATCCTTCAACATCCTCAAGCCCTTATCCACAGGGCTGCTTTCCATCACCTCCTCCCCCAGTCTGTATTGCTAGCAAGGATTGCATTGACCCAGGTGCAGAATCCTGTACTTGCTCTTGCTGAACCACATGACATTCACCTGGGCCCACCTCTCCAGCTTGTTCAGGTCCATCTAGATCACATCCCATCCCTCTGATGTATTGACAGCACCACTAAGGTTGGTGTCACCTGCAAACTTGCTGATGGCACACTTGATCCCATTTTCTATATAAGATCCCTGATACATGACTCCAGAGCAAAATTACAAGAAATCATAGAAATTAGACCATGTGTTTGATACTGTACTTGAATCATGACCACAAGCTAGAATTACCTGATTTTAAAACATGGAACTCTTAAAAGGCAGATTGGAACAGGGGACAAAAAAATACAATAGATGATGCGTTTATTAATCATAAAATTTTTAATATATTTTAGAATAAAAGGAAGTGGATTAAGCTAATTGACTGACTTGACCTCAGTAGCATAATCTACTCAGGACAATGACACTATGCCATTAAAATTTTATCTAGGCTACTTAATTTCTTAACATCTGAAGTTTTGTGATGAGTGTAAAAAAGATGTAAATGTTCTTCATTGCCAAATCTTGACTGCTGCAGTAGAAGGGAACCAATAAACCAGCGTTAGGCAACAGATTAATGCAGAAGCATATCTTCTTGAAAGTACTTGAAAGTAACACCCTAAATATTAGAAACACCCAACATAAAATGTACTTAAGTTTATGTGAGTGCACTCACACATTATTTTAGCTACAGTTATACACTTACAGCTTCCTGTATTAATTATGTGCATTTTATATGTTTCATGTTTAAGTTCTGTCTTCACCATGATAGACCTAGATATTACAGTTGGTGTTTATAGCAAACTCTCAGCTCCCTGCTTAGTGCATCTTTATTACTAGAACTGTCTTAAACATTTTGTCTCTTTCATATCCAATGCCCAAAAGCATGCTTTATTTCAACCTCCAATAATATTTTTTGTTTAGTAAAATCAAGCATGTTTAATAGTATTTCTTGGAGGAAAATACTTACTTTTGGGAAAAATATATTCAACCTGTTCTTTGATCATTTTGTATGAACTATAAAGTCACATATATGAGCTATCACTAGAAGTAAAAGACAAGCAGATGTTGAGTTGAATGACACATCCACTGGCTTGAGAAAAAAAAAAAATTATATGTATGCCAAATTAGATTTGCCCTTTATTTTTCTCAGGAGACTGAATCTCATAACTGAAGCAGGCACCACATAACAATTAAAATAATTGCCTTTTAGTAATGAGTTCCATTGCAAACAATTATTTTATTGATATCATATTTTTGTAATGTTAAAAGTTGCATTAAAGATACTTAACTTACAGATTAACTGTACTTTAAAATGCACAACTGGGCTTATGCAATTATTATCAGGTGTTTTAATGATATATTAGTAGTATAAAAATAGATATTTGCTTCATGTCTTCAAGGAAATAAATTTCTTGAGCACTCTGGTAATTAAAATAATTTTATAATTGCATACCTAAACATTTTACTATTATGGAAGAAATAGCTCAATCTATTCTTAAACAACAAAGAGTACAAAAACCACTGTAATTTTGAAACAGAATCCAAATTTTGCAGCAGAAATAACTGAAGAGACACCTTCAAAAGGAAAAAACCACACACCACACATTCAAAGCATAAAAAGGTTTGGTCTTCTTAAGGGACAAGTGAAAATAATATTTATTCTGATGTACTGGGAAAAATCTTGTAACTGAGATGATGATGCATTTTAACCATATAATAATGAAATATCTTGCACTTAACGTTATTGAAATGATATCTTCAGAAATTTTTTAATATGGAAGTAAAGAGACACTGAATGAAATTGAAAAGCAAGAAATTTGAAGTTGATGAGAGAGAATACAGCTTTATGCAATGTAGAATTAACTTGTAGCTTTCATTGTCACAAGATATCCCAGAGACAAGAACTTAGTTGGACTGATAAAAGGATTAGACACTTATGTAGATAATGAAAACTCTCTACAGCCACATTAGAGATGGAAAAACATATTTTCAGCACATAAGCTAATCACTAGCTGAAAGAGCTGATAAAACCTATGCATTGTGCAAGTTATTTCATAACAGTTCTTTGTAACTTTTCCCTACTCTGAAATATTCATTCTTCAAAGACAGGTATGCCCTAATCTGCTCTTTCATTTTCATTTGCGCTGAGACTCAAAATACATAGAATACATAGAATACATAGAATAAACCAGGTTGGAAGAGACCTTCAAGATCATCGCGTCCAACCCATCACCAATCCAACACCGCCCAAGCAACTAACCCACAGCACCAAGCACCCTGTCAAGTCTTCTCCTAAAAACCTCCAGTGATGGCGACTCCACCACCTCCCCAGGCAGCCCATTCCAATGTGCAATCACTCTTTCTGTATAGAACTTTTTTCTAACATCCAGCCTGAACCTCCCCTGGTGCAGCCTGAGACTGTGTCCTCTTGTTCTGGTACTGCTTGCCTGGGAGAAGAGACCAATATCTGTCTGTCTACAACCTCCCTTCAGGTAGTTGTAGAGAGTAATAAGGTCACCCCTGAGTCTCCTCTTCTTCAGGCTAAGCAACCCCAGCTCCCTCAGCCTCTCCTCGTAGGGCTTATGTTCCAAACCCCTCACCAACTTTGTTGCTCTTCTCTGGACTCGTTCCAGCAAGTCAACATCCTTCTTCTCCTTGCTCTTGATCCTGCTTAGGTTTATTTTTATCTATTTTGTTAATGGAGGTTGCTTACCTGGTATTTAGTTCCCTTTTACTCAGTTTTACTGTTCTCCTTGTCGTATTTGTAACTGCTTTTACTGAACAACCACTTTTAGTGATGACTGATCACCACAATTTTCATTTACAATCTGGAATCTCTGAAATAATTTTACATTTACATTATTCTATTATACAATTTATTTTAAAGTCACAGGCAACTCAGTTAATATATCTGCTTCCTACTATTTTAATTAAGGTTTAACTTCAACTAATTTAAATAATGTTTTCCTGCTACTAGGCCATTGCTATGCCAGTTAACAAGCAAACAAAAAATCATGATTCAAGACAAATCCATTCAAGCACCAATATCTTTCACTGCTGGGGCAACAGGATGCCTGTTATCTTTCATCAGTAAATGCAAAAAAAATCATGTTTACTGGGAAATTCATGTTAGCATCAGAACTTCAAACATCTCTTCTTCCTATTTAGGGTTAAAAGATCATTTAGGTTTTTCACATCTTTCAATACTTCAGTGCTAGGAAGCAGCAAGAATTAAATCACAGAATAAATTAAGAAACAGTTTGGTTTGGTAACGATCTGTGAAAATCATTTAGTCCAATGCATCGTTGAAAGATCAGGTTGTAAGAGTGTAAGAGTCATAGGTGTAGGTAACTAAGATTCATAGTTATAGGTGATTCTTTTCTGAAAGGATCAGAGGGTCACAAGGGCAGACCCTTCTAATGGGGGAGTCTGTTGCCTCCCAGGAACCTGGGTTAGAGATATCCCTAGGGAACTTCTAAGCCTGGTGAGGCCCTCAGACTACTACCCACTATGGATGATGAAGAAGCTGCAGTACATAGCCCAGGCACAATTATTTAGGGTCCTAGGATGGTTACTGAGGGAATGTGGGTCACAGGTTCTTTTCCTTCCTCCTTCAAGTCGTAAGCAGAGATACTGGAAGGAACAAGCAAAATCATTGCATTATACATGGCTCTGTGGCTGGTGTTAGCATCATAATTTTGGGTTCCTTCACAATGGGTTAGCTTACATGGCACCAGGCATGATGGCATCAGATGGGTGCCACCTTTCTCAAAGGGGAGTGTGGGTCTTTGCCCAGGAAATAATGGGACTCATTGATTAGGCTTTAAAACAGATGTAAAGGAGGTAGGGGAAGAAATCAGGCTTGCCTGTGACAAACAGAGAATTGACTCACGGGGGGCTCCTAAGGTAGTAGAAGACAGCAAGAAAACTCCCTTTAAATACCTCAAGGGAATCAAGTGGATCTCTGTTAAGAAAATGATGCAGCCAACAGCCCAGATGAAGTGACTCTGCAAAATGCAAGCAGCATGGGCAACAAACAGGAGTTGGAAGCTACTGTGCAGCTAGTAAATTATGACCTGATGGCCCTCCCTGAAATTTGGTGGGATGAATCCTACAGTTGGAGTGTGGTTATTAATGGCTACAGGTTGTTCAGAAGGGACAAGTGTGGAAGAAGGGGAGGAGGCATTGTTAATTATAAATTTATTGAAATATTGTAAACAAGTTTATGAGGGAAAATATAAATCAGCTGCTCAACTCTTTGTCAATTACTCTTTCAATATAATAGAAATACATACAATATATATTCTACTACACACTATATATAATATATATATTATGATATATATTATTATTATATGTTATATGTATATCATACATATTTATATAATAGAAAAAAAAATCTCACCTATATCATCTTTTTCCCTGTCAGCAATTCTGTTATTTTTCACCCTTCCAGGATTAGATGGCAAATGTTCCTCTATGGAGAATTATTCATAATGCCTCCTACTACTTTTTTTATCTGATAACGTGGTGTAGTCTATCAGTAGTATCAAATACTTCTTGAAAATATCTTATTAAAACATAGGAGAATATTTTTCAGAAAACTATAATTTTAGTCCTGACATAACAGTCCTGAACTTCAAGTGAGCTATATGAAATACTTCAAAAGCTGAGCCTGGAAACTGAAATTATCAATTTCCCTACATATTAAAAGCCACCGACTTAACACAAGCTTTTTAAAAATTATTCATATTCTTTTTTTATGAATTGCTGTAATTTTTTCACATTGTCCCATCCTGGTATCCAAGTGTTGATGACTCTTTCCCTCTGTTCCACAATGAATAACTATCCCTTCCTTTTAAGTGCACGGACAGTAACAGCCATGTGAAAAAGGAATAACTGTTCTTAATACATTTGTGATTATTTTTTCTGTTTCTTGTCTATCTACGTTGGGCACGATAATCTTGAAGGTCTCTTCCAACCTGGTCTATTCTATTCTATTCTATTCTATTCTATTCTATTCTATTCTACTTGAAAATTTGTTGTTTTGTTGTTGTTTTGGTTTTGGTTTGTTTTATTTTGTTTTTCTTTAGAAAGTGGTGGGAAAACTATGCACCTTGTCCCTCATTTCTTCTTATATTAGAAGCTGATCGATCTAGAATCTCTGTGCTCAGAGATTTAGATAGTATGAGACTGAGTGGCATTTTGACATTTATTTATCTTTCCAAAAATAAAATTCCTAAAAAGTAACTCTTCAGTTTTATACCAAAAAGGTTATGTGAAAAAAGTGAGGTCCAAGTCAGTTGTCTGGCCATAGTTACATGCTAGAACATGTCCAGAGAAGGGCCCCGAGGATGATCAGAGGGCTGGAGCACTTCTCCTATGAGGACAGACTGAAAGAGTTGGGGCTGTTCAGTCTGGAGAAAAGGCTCCAAGGTGACCTTATTGTGGCCTTCCAGTATCTGAAGGGGGAGTACAAGAAAGCTGGGGAGGGACTTCTCAGGATATCAGGTAGTGATAGGACTAGGGGTAATGGAATGAAGCTGGAGGTGGGGAGATTCAGGCTGGACGTGAGGAAGAAGTTCTTCACTGTGAGAGTGGTGAAGCCTTGGAATGGGTTGTCCAGGGAGGTGGTTGAGGCCACAGCCCTGGAGGTGTTTGCCCAGGCTGGATGAAGCTCTGGCCATCCTGATCTAATGTGAGGTGTCAAGGCCCATGGCAGGGGGGTTGGAAGTGGATGATCCTTGTGGTCCCTTCCAACCCTGACTGATTCTATGATTCTCCCCTTTTCAGTTAAAAGCTGTCTTTAGAATAGAACACTAAATTTGTGCTTTGGCACAGACCGCTCTGTAAAACAGTTCAACACCCAGTAAAAGGAACAGCAGATACAATTCAGCATACTCACATTTTATTAAAAGGGAAAGAAATAAATATTTAGGGGATGTTTTTTGTCTCGCTTAATAACTAAAAAATGCTGACTGTGCTTAGGATGTTAGACCTGGTAAGATCATAACCTGAGTACATAGTATATTGGGAGAAAAAACAGTACTGCTAAATTTTGCACCTTGAATTTAGATGCCAAGTCCATTTTATGAAAGGGATTGAAGCATGATCCAATGAAACTGGAAAATATGATTGAAGATCTGTGTTTGTTGCTTTGCTAATTAAAAAAACACATACATTGTCTTTACAGCCTTATTTCTCCATTACAAACAGAGGGCTTACCCTTAATAGGGACCATTTGAGCTAGTCTGGTCTTCAAACACATAATGCATTAAGGAAGTGCTAAACCAATTAATTCTTTATTCTCTCTTCCTAGAATTTTCATGATTTTTAACCTTGTTTCTTTGTTTTAAGGACATTCCAGTAAGTTTTGTAAGTTTAGTTTGCTTTTAATTACTTCACTTTGCTATTAAAATATTTTATTCCACTGTTGGTAAAGTATCTTTCCTGAACTGCTTTGACTGTGATAGCTGTTGTATTGTATTTAGTTGTCACTGTAATATGTATTTTTTCTTAATTGCAGACTGGTGTGTCTAATTTTAGTTTCAAGACTGCATCTTGTAACCTTCTTCTTGAAAGGAACTGTCACCTTCTCTTCTTTGTATGTGCCTGAGAAATGAGGCTCTTTTTTCTTCCTAGTATAAAGCTCACATTAACAGAGATATGCCTTTTGTCAATATTTGGTACATATGTCAAGTTTATTTTGTCCTTTTTACACTATTCTCTTGGTTAGCAAATGATCCTATCTGGTATTCTCTCTCACAGTTACTTGTACTTCATACTCTATTTGTCTTAGAACTCTGGTCCTTTTTTTTCATCACAGGTTGTCATCACTGGATTACTGTATTAGAAATTTCTATATATATCATGTCACTCTTTTCTCCTTACAGTTCAGAAAATATTGCATAGCCTTCCCATCATGTATTGAAACAAGGCTGTAGCTGCTTATGGGATAGAGGTGCCCCAAAGTTCCACAGTACTTGTCATTTTTTTCAAAGGTTTCACATTAGATTTAAGGCCTTCTCTTCCCTCAGAAAGTCTGAAGGTAAAATATCAATTCCTCTCTTAAGTGTATGACTTAATCTGGTGATAAATCTTAAGGATCTATTGCCCTATCTATTGTCTTAGGGATCTATTGTTTTGTATTTTTATTGTAACAAGCTTCCAGTATTCAAAGCTTTTATATTCAAGAGTGACCAAAGAGATGATGAATAATGAATTCACTAACATACTCCAATATGCAAATGATGTAGTTTATCTAAATTATAGTTCAATAGAAGTGTGTAAGAAATTATCAATGAGCATTTCCAGTTGAGATCTTTCTCTGATTGATTTATTTCTAACACTGGAAAAAAGAGCAATTTGTTTCGAAATACTTTGAACTAGGACTTCTACCTCAGGAGGGGTATATCTGTGTATTCATAATAAATGAAAGGTATGTCTTTTGTATGCATTATGAAGCACTACGAGCAGGAGGTTTGATGTACTTATGTCAGATTGTTTTCATCCTGTGGGAGCGAAGCGAGGAACAAAAGTAAGGAGCATATGCCATTTAGCATGTCATACTCAGAGGGGCCAGAGAAGCTGACAAATGCTGAAGGAAGCATGTTTTGCAATTTATAAGGGTAGAATATTCATTCCGAACATATTTGTAACTCAGACGAAAAGTGCAAACAAAGTTGGAGTCTTACTGAGTATTTTTAAATTGCTAGTGTATGCAGTAAAATAGCTAGCCTAAAAGTGATTTGTGTTTCATACAGTGTTTCAAATTAAATCAATGGCAGTGCTTTCCTTAATTCATGGTATCAATCAGGGTTGGAAGGGACCTCAAGGATCATCTAGTTCCAACCCCCGTGCCATGGGCAGGGACACCCCACACTAGATCAGGGTGGCCAGAGCCTCATCCAGCCTGGTCCTAAACACCTCCAGGGATGGGGCGCCTCAACCACCTCCCTGGACCACCCATTCCAGGGCTTCACCATTCTCACAGTGAAGAACTTCCTCTTCACATCCAGCCTGAATCTCCCCACCTCCAGCTTCATTCCATCCCCCCTAGTCCTATCACTACCTGATATCCTGAGAAGTCCCTCCCCAGCTTTCTTGTACGCCCTCTTCAGATACTGGAAGGCCACAATTAGGTCACCTCGGAGCCTTCTCCTCTCCAGACTGAACAGCCCCAACTCTTTCAGTCTGTCCTCATAGGAGTGGTGCTCCAGCCCTCTCACCATCCTCGTGGCCCTTCTCTGGACAAGTTCCAGCATGTCTATGTCCCTCTTGTAATAGGGGCTCCAGAACTGGATGCAGTAAGTCATGACAAATATATCAGAGTCCAATGCTTACATAATAAAATGTGTGTGTGGTGCAAATTCCTGTCTTGAAATTGTAAGAACAGTGACTCAAAAGTCAGAACCATGGTCCTAAATTGCTGAAAGTTAACTGCAGGTAGCAGTTAATAATAATAGTATTTTCTATTAAAAAATTGGATTATAAAATTTAAACGTAGAATGAAATAAAAGCATTTCAAAATCTGAAAATATTTTGAGAAATCAGTGCGTGCTATGACAGCTATAAAGAAAATAAATAAATACAAAGGGAACATACCCAGCAAGAAAATACCTTAGCAAATAAATCATTATCCCTTATGTCTGCAGGCCTATTACCATTATTTCACAAATAAAACTAAGACAATCCCTAACAATACTTAATTTTAAGAACATGAGTGCCAAAGGACTGAAAGTGTATCTTTAAAATATTTTCCATGCTTTAATTAAAAATCTGTGTAAGGAATATCATTTTTTCAGTTAATTTCATATCACACTACTCTTAAAATATGATTTTGTTTCTGTGAACATAATGATTTTGGAGTATTTCTTTCAGTGCAGTGGAAATACATCTGATGAAACAAGACCACTCACTTTTAAAATTTAAAATGATGCATGTGCAAAACTTCATGTAAATGGAGATTAGAGCTTATGTTTTATGGTAATTGTCAGCAACACTGCTGATTTTCACAATTAGGTACCAAGCTCAATTTATATGGATGTCACAGGCCATCTGCATCCTATCAGCTGGTGTAAAAAGCTTAAGTCTTTCATGTGCCTCTCATCTTCCAAACCTCTGTAATAAAAGAGAAGATCTTACTTATTTTTCAATGAATTAACTGAAAATAAAGTCATTGCAGTTTAGTTCCGTCAGCATTAAATGGATAAATTTTAACTGCATCTTACTAGCTTCACGTCTGTCAGTGCACTTTCCAGAAATTGCAAAAGTAAGATGGGTACAAATATTAAAATGCTTTTTTTTCTGCATCTGACAAATAATTTGAAAATAATGTAAAATGTTGAGGTGTTTTATGCAGATCACAAAGCGTTCTATAAAAATAATAAGAAAAAAACCCAAACAGGAATATGAAAATAAAACTGAGAAGTTGATTGCTTTTATGATATTTTAATGTATAAATTATCTGGATGTAGGCATGGGCATTAAATTTGCTGACAAAATGAAACTGGGTGGTTCTGTGGGCTTCCTCAAGGGTTGAGAGACTACAAAGAGATCTGGGTATACACAAAAAAATGAGCAGTCACCAATCATATGAAATTTAACAAAAGCAAGTGCCAGATTCTGCATCTGAGACTGGGTAATCCTGTTAACACATACAAAGTGGGGACACAAGGCCAGAGAGGTGCCCCACACAAATAGATCTGGAGATTTGAGTTGATGGCAATTTGAATATAAGTTAATAGTGTGATCTGGCATCAAAAAAGGCCATCTGTGTCCTTGAGGTGCATCAAGCATGTAGCACAGCCAGGAAGTTAAGAGAGGCGATTGTCCCACTCTGCATTCCATTGATATTGCCCCACAGGAAGCACTGCATGCAGTTTTGGGTGCCTTAAAGTAAAGACATCAAACTTAAGAGTATAACCAGAGGAATACAACCAAGATGGGGAAAAGCCTTGAAGGTAAGAGGAGTGGCTGAGGTCCATTGCTTTGTTCAGCTTGGAGAAGAAAAAAATAGGGGCAACCCTATTTCAGTCTACATTATCCTCGAGAAGGGGCAGCAGAAGAGAAGATGGTGACCTCACTCTGGTAACCAGTGATAGGACATGAATGGAATGAAGCTGAGTCAAGAGAAGTTCAGACTGGACATTAAGAATAGGTTCTTAACTGAAAGAGTGTTTTGTTAATGGAACAGGACTGTCAGAGTTCAAAGAGCATCTAGATGATGTTCTTAGTCATATTGTTTAGTTTCAGGCAATCCTGCAAGGAGCAGAGAGCTGAATTTTATGTTCTTCATAGGTCTCCTCCAGCTTGAGATATTCTGTGATTGCATGATTCTACTGTATAGAATCTACTGTCTCCTCTCTCCTCATTCCTTACCAGGAGATATGAAATGGAGGGGGAAAAAAGGGCAGAGGGAGAGTTTTCAGTTGATTTACACAGATTTTCCTTTACTCCTCTGTTACAAAGATACTAGGTTAAATTAATATATACAGAGAACAGAAGAAAAAGGGAAAGGAATACCCATCTGAATCCCCTAACAAGCAAAAATGCAGCTGCCTATTCAAGGACTGGGAATGCAAGAGAGAGCCTGAGAATCTCTTGTCCAGGATGGTAACATCCTGCAGTCATAAATGCTGTAAATTCATGACTCTGATACCAGGGAATACTATTGTGGTTCAACCACTGCAGGAATAAATGCCAAATAATTTAAAGATCTAACATCTCATTTTAGGGACATTCAGGGACACACCAAATGACAATATGTAGCTCTGTCAATGGCACTACAAGGGATCCAAAGTAAATTATTTACCTATTCTCTGTCTACATTTCTTTCTTTTAAAACAGAGTTCACAATTTCCTTGGCCTTCAAAGTGTTCTCTGATCTCTGTGGTGCAACTGCAATGCATAATAGCTTTTATTAACTGCAAAAGAAGAAAGCATTAAAATGGCAAGCAATTTGAGGGTTACTGAACATGATTGCCAGGCACTTTATGTATTTATTTATTTATTTTACAGTGTAGAAACAGAGAATAATCTGAAAAACATGAGTTGCACCATAGTCATGAAAGGAAGTGTGGTATGCTCATGTTCATTCATTTAATTACTAGCATTATGTTTACTTGACAAAGCTTAATTGATTTGTGGTATTCACGATCACAATTTAAAACAAAGATTCAAATTAGATTTAACTACAATAAGTGGCTAGGAATACATTTATCAGCAAAGCAAACAATTTGGAACACAAAGCTGAAAACCTACAATCTACTAATGAAGCTGAAGCTTACTACTTTCCAGCATGGATTTAGGAAGGGCAGGTCCTGCCTGACCAACCTGATCTCCTTCTATGATCAGGTGATTCCCTGGTGGATGTGGGGAGGCCTGTGGATGTAGTCTACCTGGACTTCAGCAAGGCCTTTGACACTGTCCCCCACAACAAACTGCTGCCTAAGCCGTCAGCTCATGGCTTGGACAGCAGCACTCTGTGCTGGGTTAGGAACTGGCTGGAGGGCTGAGCCCAGAGAGTGGTGGTGAATGGTGCCACATCCAGCTGGCGGCCAGTCACCAGTGGCGTCCCCCAGGGATCAGTGCTGGGCCCCATCCTCTTTAGTATCTTCATTGATGATCTGGATGAGGGGATTGAGACAGTCATCAGCAAATTTGCAGATGACACCAAGCTGGGAGCAGATGTTGGTCAGTTAGAAGGTTGAAGGGCTCTGCAGAGGGACCTCAACTGACTGGACAGATGGGCAGAGTCCAGCAGGATGGCATTCAACAAATCCAAGTGCTGGGTGCTGCACTTTGGCCATGGCAACCCCATGCAGAGCTACAGGCTGGGGTCAGAGTGGCTGGACAACTCCCAAACAGAGAGGGACCTGGGGGTGCTGATTGACACCTGCCTAAACATGAGCCAGCAGTGTGCCCAGGTGGCCAAGAAGGCCAACAGCATCCTGGCCTGCATTAGGAATAGTGTGGCCAGCAGGAGCAGGGAGGTCATTGTGCCCTGTGGCATTAGTTAGGCCACACCTTGAGTACTATGTCCAGTTCTGGGCCCCTCAGTTTAGGAAGGACACTGAGACATTTGAATGTGTCCAGAGAAGGGCAACAAGGCTGGTGAGAGCATAAGCCCTATGAGGAGAGGCTGAGGGAGCTGGGATTGTTTAGCCTGGAGAAGAGAAGGATCAGGGGAGACCTCATTGCTCTCTACAGCTACCTGAGGGGTGGTTGTAGCCAGGAAGGGGTTGGTCTCTTCTCTCTAGCAACTAGCACCAGAACAAGGGGACACAGTCTCCAGCTGCACCAGGGGAAGTTTAGGCTCGAGGTGAGGAGAAAGTTCTTGCCAGAGAGAGTCATTTGTCATTGGAATGGGCTGCCCAGGGAGGTGGTGGAGTCGCCATCCCTGGAGGTGTTCAAGAGGGGATTGGATGTGGCATTGGTGCCATGGTCTAGTCATGAGGTCTGTGGTGACAGGTTGGAGTTGACTTGATGATCTTTGAGGTCTCTTCCAACCTTAGTGATACTGTGATATTTTGATACTGCAGAACTTCATAAAAAAAATTTACATTTCTCTCTGAAGTAGAGAATAGAGTTGGAGATGTGTCAGACCTGCAGTTCTAGACTAATAAAGCTTTCACTTCAGCTATGTTCTTTTCATTATTAATAGTCATCTTTGCAGCAAAAAATATTTTGCTTTGAACAAAGAGAATTGATTAGTAATTTCTGTTTACTGCATAATGCATTTATTTGTGTGAAGACTGTATATTTCAGTACAGTATTTAGTCAGTATGCAGTATTGTTTAAAACATGACATATCTGGACTGCCTGTAAAATACTTCTTTCAAGTGTTTTGTAAATTGCCTGTGTAATTTATCATATTTATCAAACCATGCAAGGACTGTAGCAACAAAAAGCAAAACAGTAAAATTGTTCTCTACTGTAGCTTTCAGTGACTATGCTGTTACCTTTGTCACACACCAAATGACACCATGCAGTTAAGTGTGATCTTGGCTACCTCAACCCACCACTTAGCTTACTAAATTATTCTGGTATGTTTTGGGAAAGTAAAAGAAACACAAGTGTTCCAGGTTACACCCATCCTTGATGGGGGAATGAAAAGAACCCTCTTCCATACAACACAAAAGAAAAATAAATTTGAGTGGGGATGTGAGCAGCAGGTAGCATTCAACCAGATAAAAGGAGAGGTGGTCCATGCTATGGCTCTGGGACCTGTCTGAACTGGACCAGAGATTAAGAATGTGCTGCACACTGCAGCCAGTGAGAGGGGTCATACCTGGAGTTTACAGCAGAAAGCTCCTGGTGAAACATGGGGCCATGCCCTTGGTTTCTGGAGTAAAGGGTACAAAGGCTCTGAGGCCAACCACACTGCAACAGAAAAGGAAATCCTGCCTGTCTATGAGGGAGTTCAAGCTGCTTCTGAAGTGATTGGGACTCAGTCACCACTCCTTTTAGCTCCAAGATTTCCAGTCCTCACCTGGATGTTTAAAGGGAGAGGCTCAACTCCACATCATGCCACAGATGCCACCTGGAGTAACAGATAAGTCAGCAAGCTCAGATGGGGCATTTCAAATGCCCTGTCACAGTGGAAGTAATCACCAACTGGCTCTGGCCAGCCTGATCTAATGCAAGATGTCCCTGCCCATGGCAGGGGGGTTGGAACTAGATGATCTTTGTGGTCCATTCCAACCCTGACTGATTCTATGATTCTATGAACCCGCAGTGTGCCCAGGTGGCCAAGAAGGCCAATTGCATCCTGGCCTGCAGCAGGAATAGTGTGGCCAGCAGGAGCAGGGAGGTCATTCTACTCCTGTACTCAGCACTGGTTAGGCCACACCTTGAGTACTGTGTCCAGCTTTGAGCCCCTCAGTTTAGGAAAGATGTTGACTTGCTGGAACATGTCCAGAGAAGGACAACAAAGCTGGGGAGGGGTTTGGAGCACAAGCCCTATGAGGAGAGGCTGAGGGAGCTGGGGCTGCTTAGCCTGGAGAAGAGAAGGTTCAGAGGAGACCTTTTTGCTGTTTACAACTACCTGAAGGGAGGTTGTAGCCATGCGGGGGTTGGTCTCTTCTCCCAGGCAATCAGCACCAGAACAAGTGGACACAGTCTCAAGCTGTGCCAGGGGAGGTTTAGGCTGGATGTTAGGAAGTTCTTCCCAGAAAGAGTGATTGGCCATTGGAATGTGCTGCCCAGAGAGGTGGTGGAGTCACCATCACTGGAAGTGTTTAAGAAGAGACTAGATGAAGCACTTGGTGCCATGGTTTAGTTGACTAGATGGTGTTGGGTGATGGGTTAGACTTGATGATCTCAAAGGTCTTTTCCAACCTGGTTAATCCTATCCTATCCTATCCTATCCTATCCTATCCTATCCTATCCTATCCTATCCTATCCTATCCTATCCTATCCTATCCTATCTCACCTGCACCTGTTTTCCTGATGCCCTAGAGCAAAAGTCTCTTCCTGATTTCTCTTCAGAGACAAAGACTTTTTCCTGATTTCCTGATTTTTCTCCACATTTCTGCCCAGCTCAAACACCACCTCCATCAGCCTGCACTGGAAAGAGACATACTGCCTTGAGTTCTTTACGTCCTGCATCACCTGCTCAACAAGTCCCTGCTGCTCCAGCTTCCTGCATTGACCACGTGATAAAGCCTACCTCCATGTGGCATCCACATTTATAAAGAACTGTATCCACTTACATCAAGGGAATCCAATGCCAGCTGGACCTGTTTTTGTATATTTTTCTATTTACCCTTTTCCTTATGCCTTTGTAACCTTCTCTATTAAGCAAATGATATTTTGTAGTTGTTGTTGTTAAAAATTACCTTTTTTACTTCCAAACCGATTCCAGACCACTTTCTTACATGATTTCACCTCTCCTTTCTCCTGCCTAATTTGCTTTACCTTATCAGAAAAAAAGGGAGAGGGGGAGGGAATCTAAATCTGTTTTCATTTGGGCTTTTGGACTCCAGGTAAAGCTTAAACCATTACAACAGGTGAAAGAAAGGCTGACTGATGAGCTCAGGGCTACATGTGCCCTCCTTTAGTGGTTTAGAAGAAACAAGGAAACACAAAGGAAATAAAAACTTTGTTCCTTTTTAAGATATTGGAAGCAGGAAGCCAGAATGTGATCGAAACCCATGTAATAGCTACTAGATGTCTTTGGATATGTGGAAAATGAAAGAGATTGGCCTAAATTAGGTCATGCTGACCATTCAAGTAGAAGCATAAGCTTGAGGTGGAACTCCTGTGCCTAAGATTCAGAATGCCAGACAAGGCTTGCACAACTTCAGAATGCTGTAAGGGCCAGCAGCTCTTTGTCAAATGGGGGCCCTATTGGTGTCCATCAGGGCATGGCTTGGCATCAAGGCCCTGTCCATCATCTCAGCAGGAGAGCTGGTGCAGCCCTGTCCCCAGGCATTGGACACTTCTAGGGGGTCAGGGCGATTCCAAGGCTGGGCTGGAATGTAGGTCCCATAACCAAGCAGGGCAGGGCTGAGTGTGCTGGAGACTAGCCTTGCTGTAACATCACTGGGGCAGTGGCTGAAGCCCTTTGTGGGTTCTAATGAGGTCCTGGGCCATTGGCAGTGAAGAAAGAGGTTCCAGAGAGGGGTCAGTGCCAATAAAGCTGCTAGTGCGCTCAGGGCTCTGAAAGACAACACATTCAGCTAGTGTGAGCGCTGTGTTTCACCAAGGTCATAGTGCTGGTCACAAGCAGACTAAGCCAAAACCAGAGCAAGTAAGTGCTCTTTACAGAGCATGTGCATGTATCGCTAGATGCTAAATCATTACCTGCTCACTACTATACCTGTCCTGCTTAGTCATTAAATATTTCCTGTTGAAAATTGCCCCTTTGAAAGTCTCATCCTAAGGCTGCTACTTGGTCCACTGAGAAAAGGTACCACAATTTCTACACTAATACAACACGAACTTTATAGATGGACTCTTGTGTCTGTTCCAGCTTATAATTTTCTATCTTGCAATATCTATAAAGCTATTTTGTGCCTATAGGTTTCTATCCTGTGTTATTTACAAGAATAGATAAGGATCTATAAGGATATAAGGATATAAAGTGTTCAAGAGGGGATTGGACATGGCACTTGGTGCCATGGTGGTCTAGTAGTCATCAGGTCTTGGGTGACAGGTTGGACTTGATGATCTTTGAGGTCTTTTCCAACTTTATTGATTCTATGATTCTATTATTTTGTTGACTGGGAAAGAGATAGATGTGCATATTACTTCCCCACAGAACTCAAATAAAGCCGAACAGAGTTCATAAGCTTTGCAAGTCAGACATCTAAGTGAGTCACTGTTGTCTTTTGCTGAAGTCAATGCAGAATAGGAGTCATGTCATTAGGAGATTGAATTATTTTTCAGTACTTAAATCAACTTCTAGAAGTTACTACTACCACTCTTTCAGAGGCCCTAGAGTACCTTGCATGGCCTTCCACTGCCACTCCAGAGATACTCAGATCAGGCAAATCTAGTGCCTTGTCTGCCAGACCTGGCAGATAACCAAGATACACTAGAGATTCTCAAATAGCTTTAGACATCTATGTTCACATAACTGAATAGCTCCCAGTGGTGTCTGGAAAGCTACATATTTGAGCAAATGTTGATGTCTATTTTAGGATGAGCTGAACAGTTTTCTGTCTGCATATAGTTGCTCTCAGTTAGATGCAGAGTGTCATTTTTAGATGTCCTAGCATATCTATGTGGAACTGGCAGATAAGATATAACATATGACTCGAGCTCTTCTGGAGTGACACCTGGAGGGCAGAATAGATACTCTAAGGCATCTGAAATGGCACTAGATGCCTACGTTTAGACAACCAAATCAGTCTGCTAGTTCCCACTGTGTACTAAAATTATCACTGTATTTGATTCTTCTGGATCACTGTTTTCCTAAGCAAAGGAATGTTCTTCGGTATCTGATCTTGGCAAGAGGTCAACTGATAAAAGGAATATGTTCTGTGAAAAGAAAAATCTTCACCAGTAGCCTAGACAGGGAAAGAAATTGCACAATACTTTGTGCTGGAAATTGCATATATAAAATATACCACCAAAAAACCCCTCTACAACTAGATGGATATGAATAACTAATAAAAATAAACATCCAGTGGAAGAAATTATTTTAAAATATAGTAAATTCCCCAGCACTTGATGACTTTACAGGAAGACTTTTCTTCCTTCTGAAAGATGGATTTTTATCTAATCAGATTTAGCTGAAGTAAAAGATAGAAGTACTGTAAGGAGTACCATGACCTTTGCATTTACAAAGCCAGATTAGGTAATCATAAGCGATTCCTTCTGCCCATAAAAGCTCTCTGTTAATCTACTGGACAGAAAGCTATACTGTAGAAGGCTGTATCTTTAATAGAAACTCTAATCCCTGTAAAATTGGATTGTGCCCGTGTGGAAGGAATAATCTTTTTCCTAGGGGAATACTTGCAGTTGGGCATGTTTAATTTCACTAGATACTGAAAAAAACAGGGTTTTTTAAAATTTAATGGTTTCTTTTTTTCATTGAATGGAATCAGTCTGGATCATACTGTGATGATACTTCTCCTTAAGGTATTAGAAATACTTTACTCTTCAAATTTCTGTATCTCATGTAAGTTTTCTATTCAACAGGTTTAAGTCACATAACTGTTCACACAAAGTGTATAGCAAATGATGAAACAAAAAATTGCATCTCTTTGTTCCATTTAAAAGCTTTAATTATTTGGTAGTTATAACTTCCTTAAAAGAACAGGCAATTTTCTGCAGATTAATCTGAGAACCTGATTAAACAATAGAGATTTCTGAGTTACATGAAACTTAGAATCATAGAATCATAGGATTGTTTTGGTTGGAAAAGACCAACTGTCAACCCAACGCCACCGTGGTCATTAAACCATGTCCCAAAATGACATATCTACATGTTTTTTTAGCACCTCCAGGGATGGTAACTCCACCATCTTCTTGATAGTCTATTCCATTCTTTCAGTAAAGACTTTTTTTATCTAATATCCAATCTAAACCTTGCCTGGTGCAATTAGAGGCCATTTCCTCCCATCCCACTTGACCTGGATGAAAACGTACTAGACTCTGAAGTTCTAAAAGGACTATATTAATGCCTACCCTCATTGATCTATTTTGAATTTAAGCACTTAAAAATGTCTTTCTCTCCAATTACTGTGTGTGCAAGGAAAAAAAAAAAAAGAAGAAAAAAACCCACATCATTTACCTTCTTTCAAACAGAGGAGCTGCCACTCTCTTTATTCTGTCATTTACAATACTCATACATGTGCTGCAGGGAGTGTCTGTGAGGTTGAATGAAGTCACAGTCTTGAAAGTGAATTACTCAGTTGATCAGTCTAAATGTAGCATTTAGTTGAGGTATACTTTCTACCTTTGATAGAGATCTGTGAATTTAACATGCAACCTTAAATTAAGAGTGTCAGAAGAGACAAGAACTTCTTTTCTTTCACTAGACAGAAATCGTAATATCCACAATATTTCCAAGGACCTTCTGTAAGTGAATAATTTTAGAATCACAGAATCGTAGAATCAGTCAGGGTTGGAAGAGACCACAAGGATCATGTAGTTCTAAACCCCTGCTATGGGCAGGGACACCTCACACTAGGTCAGGCTGGCCAGAGCCAACTCACCAACTGACAAGGCAACAGTAGTGTTTATTACTCAGATGAATTTCTTGAATGGAGATTATCATGCTTGGGCCAAGTATTTTCGTTACCACCCATCAGTACACCACAATCACATGTTGAAACATGCCGTAGTGCTAGAATGTTGTATGTTGAAACATGTTATGTAGCCAAGGCTGGCTTTCAATTTGGAATGATGTTGCACAGCAATACTAATTTTTGGGTTTACTGACAGTTGTGCTCACATTATTCCTGTACAGTTGTGAGAGGTGGATCAGCTCCTGTTACAGGTGGATCAGCTTCTGTTATTATGTCAGCAGATTTGATTATTTCTATCTACTGCTTTTGTTCTGCTTGGCATATTCAATATCAGAAACAGATTCAGCTACTAAAGACTGTAAATTCTACTAATGTTTATCACTTTCTACTAGACTTGTTCAAGTTTATCTATGTTTTTTGTACTGTGTGACTAAACCTGTGTGAAGTATTCTTAATTTAGGCTAATGAGTCCTGAGTAAAGGGGAATAATCACTACCCTCCACCTACTGATTACATTTATATTGACACAGCCCAGTAAGCTGTTAGGATTCACTGCTACCAGGGCATGATGATACCCAAAAGGATCTCAAAGCTCTTTCCAGTAGAATCCAACAAGGCAATCACCAACCTGTTCCAATATTGGGCTGTCATGTGGAGGTTCAGGACTTTGCAATGTAGTTCGTGCTGTCTCATTTCCCTGACCTGTTTTCAGATCTCTCTGGATAGCAACTGTGCCCTCATGCATATTGACTGCACACAGAAATAGACATATAAAACCACAGAGTTTAGTGTTGTCCACAAACTTGGTTAGAGCCTAGCTTGTCTCCTCCTCATCCTCTTCACTGAAAAAGGTATTAAACACAATAGGACCTAAGATAGACCCCTTAGGAACCCATAAATGGACTCTAAGTAGAGTACAATTAACCATTGTTTTAGCAAACATCTGAATCAACTTTTGTTCTTGTCTCTTCACAGACTGTGGAAAGATCTTAGAGCTAGAAAGGTTCAGATAACAGGTACTGCAAATAAACAATGATTTTTTTTTATTATGAATTCAGAGAAATTCTGAGGATCTTATCCATGCTTATAAATATCTAAAGGACCAGTGTTAAGAGCATGGGGCCAGAGTCTTCTCAGTGATGTCCACCAGCAAGACAATGGGCAACAGGCACAAACTGTGCCTGTTACTATGGGAGTGACAGAACATGGGAACAGGCTGCCCAGAGAGGTTGTGGAGTCTCCTTCTCTGGAGATACTCAATATCTATGTGGATGGAGTCTTGGACAATCTACTGTAGGAGAACATATTTTAGCAGAGAAGATGGAAGATGGACTTGATCACCAGAGGTCCTCTCCAACCACTACTGCTCTTTGATTCCGTGAGATGTGATATAATAATAATAATAATAATAATAATAATAATAATAATAATAATAATAATAATAATAATAATAATATCATATTTTGGCAGGATACAGGATAAGTATGCAGGATGTCTGTACTTCTGCTACTGTTTCCAAATATGGAATTGGATAAGAAGATAAAATCAATCAGAATTTAGCTGTCTTTTGTGCAGTTGGTATCCTCAAGTCACTGTTGATAGGAAAGCGGTGTTCAGTAATAGAGCTATCACAAATTCTTTCATATTTTTATATTTATTTGTGTTTGCTGCCAAAATGACTACATTTATGGCAAACTGCCTTTGTTAAAACACCAAACACATGCATACCCACTTCTACCCTTCTCACACTGGCAGCTAAGCTACCATATTATTGCTTTTAGTGACCAATCTTAATTGATTTCTTCTTCTTATCTCATATCTAGCTATCTGTTGCCTTTACAGGATAACATACTGAAATATAGGTGGTTCTTTTTTATTTTTCTTAAATAACAGTCAAATGTAGTAACTGATGGCCAGTTTTGATGGTGGGTTGATGGTAACATTATTCATGGATACATAAGGAAATATAGACTAGTTAATGTGTGATTAACTCATATAGAAAAATCTACAAGTAGTTTTAGGTATCACTTCCAGAAAGGTAGAACTAAAGGAGTTAAAGAAAAAGGAAGGAAGAAAGGAAGAAAGGAAGAAAGAAAGGAAGAGAGAAAGGAAGAGAGAAAGAAAGAAAGATAGTAAGAAAGAAAGAAAGAGAGAAAGAAAGAGAGAAAGAGAGAAAGAAAGAAAGAGAGAAAGAAAGAAAGAAAGAAAGAAAGAAAGAAAGAAAGAAAGAAAGAAAGAAAGAAAGAAAGAAAGAAAGAAAGAAAGAAAGAAAGAAAGAAAGAAAGAAAGAAAGAAAGAAAGAAAGAAAGAAAGAAAGAAAGAAAGAAGAAAAGAAGTTTACTTCAAGTCCATGAAGTTATTAGTGACACAAATAAAAATTCCCACATTAAAAGCAAACAGGACAGTATTTTGCATGAAACAATGTGAAGAAAAAAATAAGCTACAAATTCTCTGATGAAAATATTTTGCATTCAAAAGGTAAATACAAAACACATGGTGTTGGGGCTTGAAACACTAATCACCATTATGAAGAAACAAAACATCTTTGTTTTGGGATGTCTTTGAGCTGATGATCATTAGGAGAACCAAGGACATGTAACAGTTTCTTACACTTTTTCTACAGGCAATATCTGGTTACTAAATCAGAGAGGACAGTGAATTAAGTGGACCTCTGATATGACTATTCTCATTCTAAATTTTCTTGACAATCCACCATACTTCTACACTATTTGTGTTCTGCTTTAGTGAATTGCATGGAGTAATTTACCTTTAAAAAGTTCTATTATATCTTCCTATTGCTGTACTTCTATTAGACATACCAGTTGGTGAATGTGGTAATTTGAAAAAATGCTAGATTCTAGTTTCATTTTGTATTACTTCACAGCCTTTCTATTTTTTTTGTGTAACAGAAAGATCTTTCTCAGTTTTGTTCTTTTCCTGAGTGAATATGAAACTATTAAGGGATTGAAGATGTGTTAGGATTAAAAATAATGTAACAAACATAAATATTTTATGTTGAAATTTGGGGAATCAGTCTTTTTTGGTTTTTGGGGTTGTTTGGATTTGTGGTGGACTTTTTGGTCTTGGTTTGTTGTTTGTTTCATTTTTTTTTCCCCTTCCCCTAAGGTAAAATTAGATATGCTTCTATAAATCTACTAGAATTTTATAATGTCTGTCCCTCTGACCTCTATATATATTCTGCTAAGGTGTTCAGAACTATTAAAAAAAAATCATCTTTGTTCATAACATTGAGTATTAACCTTTTATTAAGGCAAGGACAACAGGAAACTTTTTTTCACTGTGAGAGTGACAGAACACTGGAACAGGCTGTCCAGAATTGTGGAGTCTCCTACTCAGGAGAGATTCAAAACTCACCCAGATGCATTCCTGTGTGATCTATTCTAGGTGATCCTGTTCTGGCAGCAGGGTTGGACTAGATGATCTTTCAAGGTCCCTTCCAACCCCTAACATTCTGTGATTCTGTGATGCAATAATTAAATTATTTCTATTAAGATGTGACATTGAAATGAAAATTGGCTGTAAAAAGTAGTCTGTGCCATCTTGTTCTGCTCTTGAAGGTCAGCACTCCACGTTTCAAGGAAGAGTATGGTGTTTTACCTCTGCAGATGTTTGCCACAGTTTGCAAAGACACCGATGTTTTTTTCGTGCCCCTGATGAAACAAAATTTTTACAGTTGCTTTACATAATTTTAATTAATCAGGTTGTAGGAAAGTAATACAATGTTGTGGTGGTGTGATTAACAGTAGTGCTAGTGAGAGTCTTGTCTTTTAAATTTATATGTTGTTGTCACGTGCTATGTGTCAAGGCTACTAAAAGCTCCTCTAACAGTGTGTATTTCAATATACCTTGCATACAGGTGCAAAAATTTTCTAAAAAGCACCCAGTTGCAATTATGTATATATGCCATGAATGAGGGATTTAACTACTGACAGGTGAGGAGAAAGGCCCAACAGTGGAAGCTCAACAGTACATTAATGTCCTCTGTCTCCATTAGCATTTTGCGATGTGTATTCTGTGCCATGTGAGAGGCAGTCTGCTATGCTTTTCCACAGCGTTCATGCCTCCTCCCTAACCTGCACTACACCTGAATTGAATCCTGCAGCAAACAAGCCCTTGAAGTAAAAATCTGTGATATTCAAAATCAGTTAAAAAATAGAACATCTGTTGCAGTGAACATTCTAATATTTAGTAAGATTTCATTATACATAATAAAAATAAAATTATAATGTAATATGAATTTGTTATAATGTTGAATTAAAAATATCAAATATTATCTTTACATACTTCTTCTATACATTTAAGAATCTATGCATTTAAGAATCCATTCAAATTATATTTATCATTGTGGAAAAGGTTTACTGAACATAATGTAAATGGAAAATCTACTCAAGTCAAAATGAAATTAGGATGTTGAAATTAGAATAGTAAATTAAAAATATATATATTTTTTAATATTCTTATGAAATATTTTTAATTTAACTGTACACCTCTTGCTGTTAGGAAACAGTTCCATTCATATTCACTCCTTTATGATAGGTCAGCAATCAAACCCAAACCAGACTAGCACTTCCATTTATTACTGGCCTGACCAAGAGGAGGTAGTCCAAGTAGTCAATCAGCAACAAGTTTTCAGCAATATATTAATATGCTCTAGCTCCATCTAGCTTTACTTTCAAGGTAACTCCTATCAGACAAAAGTTCTTCAGAAATGGCATGGGAGTTGTTTTGTTTGATGTGAATCTAGGACAGTTTCAAAAGTAAATCTTGTGGTCACAGTGAAACTTGAGAAGGAATATGCGACTTTCCTGATGTCCAGTAAAAGCTCAGGGCCCCTAATCTGTTTCTCAGTTGCAGACCAAAATGCAAAATGTAAATTCATCTGGATTTTGCTTTACTAGTATTTATCTAATTATTCTATTTCAATTTTCCTATAAACATTCATATAGAAATACAAAGGCTTTAGTGCTATTATGCTGAAATTCAGGTCTAAATAGCAAAAAGTTGTTCTTCTCTTTCATGCATTTTATAACCCCAAGGACAAAAATCCTTATCTGTATTTTTGTAATCAATATAAATTACTTTGATGGGAGTAGTCCTGGGATTATGCTAACAATTATCAAGACTATCTATTTCCTAAAGAAACAATATTACGGCATCCCTTAATAGCCAAGAAGTACAAGGAAGCAGCTCAACTGAGATCACACAAGATAAACATTTGCCATACTCATTTCCCCAGCAACCCATCCTTCTGTAGAATGGAGAATCATTTGCCAATCACTGTCTCTATTGAAGAGAAATAGTGAGCATTTTGTTGGGAGCAGGTGAGAAGACTTGATGTTGATATTTCAGGTAAAGGTCTTTTAATATCAGAGCACAGTACATTTTTTTTTCATCACCTTTGTCTTAATTACTTAGGATTATCATAGTACTCTAACTTCAAAAATCATGTTTTGTCATCAAATATGAGAATTTACAGAATTCTGTGAACAACTGTGATTCAAGTAATGAAGACACTTCTACCCTGCATGTTCATGTTTTCTGGATGAGCCATCCTTAACATTGTTAAGAGCAAGCTGTTTCCCATGAATACATTTCACTCTCTTATTCCCATAGGGAATAAAGAAGTGAGGGACTGATAGATATTTTGTCTGCTGCACTTAATACAATACAATCCGAAAAGCTTTTGATATAAAAACCCAAGTCACCAAAATTGTCATTCTCTTTCATTACTTTTCCTTTTTCATTGTGTTTGGAGACTCTGAATTGACCTTTACTTTTGCTTGAATTTAATTTTACATGGTTTAAGAATAAAAGTAAATTAAGTGGCATTCAAGACATGTTGAAGTGTGTTGATGAAGGATGCTTGGCAAGTTTTCTTATTTTTTTCAGGATGCCCTGAAAAGGAAACAAAACCACTGAAACAAGTGAAAAGCTATTTTCCCACTAACTTGACAGTGGGAACATGTTAAAGTGTTTGTAGTTACATTTTAGTAATTCTTAAAGCCCTCAAGTCTTTGATGGAAATATATAGGTTTAACTTGGAGATGCTGTCATTGTTCCAAAATTTCCAGAAACTAAATGTCAGTGATAACACCAACATATCCAAAAGTGCCAAGTAAGAAATGGTTTTCCAGTCTCTACTCTGAGACTGAGATATCTCTCTATTTATTTTGATTTCATCTAACATATTTTTTAAAAATACAAATTTACCAATTGACCTGTAGGTTCTACTCAGAAATAAACTAAAAATACATAATTATAATTCTAATCTGTCATGCTGTCAAAATATAAGTGTGGTTTATAACAAACTATAAATTAATATACAAGTATAGGGGAATGTGATATTTTCCTTAAGTCTTTGAATTTCAGTCATATCAATGAAGCACACTTCCAAGGCAAACATACTGAGACTTAGCATAATAGCAATAAAACGGTCTCTGATCAAGAAAGAAACATCAGTATTCAGATGTGTGGTTCTTTTTGTGTAATGCCAATTATAACTTAGAATTAGAATTAGAATTAGAATTATTAGAATTAGAATTAATCAGGTTGGAAAAGACCTCTGATATCCTTAAGTCCAACCTATCATCCAACACTATCTAATCGACTAAACCATGGCACCAAGTGCTCCATCCAGTCTCTTCCTAAACATCTCCAGCAATGGTGACTCCACCATCTCCCTGGGCAGTCCATTGTAATGGCCAATCACTCTTTCTATTAATAACTTCTTCCTAAGATCCAGCCTAAACCTCCCCTGGTGCAGCTTGAGACAGTGTCCTCTTGTTCTGGTGCTGACCGCCTGGGAGAAGAGACCAACCTCCACCTGGCTACAACCTACCCTCATGTAGCTGTAGAGAGCAATAAGGTCTCCTCTGAGCCTCCTCTTCTCCAGGCTAATGAACCCCAGCTTCCTCAGCCTCTCCTCATAGGGCTTGTGCTCCTAACCCCTCACTAGCTTTGTTGCCCTTTTCTGGACACATTCCATCAAGTCAACATCTTTCCTAAACTGAGGGGCCCAGAACTGGACACAGTAGGCAAGGTGTGTCTTCAGCAGTGATGAGTCCAGGGGCACAATGACTTCCCTGCTCCTGCTGTCCACACTGTTCTTGATACAGGCCAGGATGTCATTGGCCTTCTTGGTGACCTGGGCATACTGCTGGTTCATGTTCAGCCTCCTATCAACCACTACTCCCATGTCCCTTTCTGCCCAGCTGCTCTCCAGCCACTCGGACCACAGCCTGTTGCACTGCACAGGGTTGTTGTGGCCAATATGCAGAACCCAGCACTTAGATGTGTTAAATCTCATGCCCCTGGACTCCATCAATCTGTCCAGTCTGTCAAGGTCCCTCTGCAGAGCTCTCCTACCCACTGACAGATCAACACCTTCCCCCAGCTTGGTGTCATCTGCAAATTTACTGATGATGGACTCAATACCCTCATCCAGATCATCAATAAAGATATTAGAGAGCATGGGGCCCAACACCAATCTGTGGGGAACACCACTAGTGACTGGCTGCCAGCTGGATGTGGCACCATTCACCACCACTCTCTGGGCACTTCCCTCCAGCCAGTTCCTAACCCAGCACACAGTGTTGCTGTCCAAGCCACAGGCTGACAGCTTGGCCAGCAGTTTGCTATGGGGGACAGTGTCAAAGGCATTGCTGAAGTCCAGATAGACTACATCCACAGCCTTGCCCACATTCACCAGGCGGGTCACCTGATCATAGAAGGAGACCAGGTTGGTCAGGCAGGACCTGCCCTTCCTAAATCCATGGTGGCTGGGCCTGATCCCGTGGCCATCCTGCAGTGTGATTGCACTCAAGATGACCTGTTCCATAATCTTGCTTGGCACTGAGGTCAGGCTGACAGGCCTTTACTTCCCTGGTTTCTCCTTCTGGCTCTTCTTGTGGATGGGCATAATTTCTTAGATACTGTTTTTAAATGGAAATATATATATATATATATATATAACATCTACATTATGAATATTAAAAAACATATTTACTATGATAGCTAGTAGGTTTCTAAGGTGTTTGAAACTATTTCTGTCAGGACATGCAGCAAAGAAATTCACATCAGAAGCTGTCTCAGTATTACTGAATTATTTCTCCAAAGAAAGCAGATGAAAACTGAAACTCTAATTCAAATTAATCAGAAAAAAAAAAAATATATATTATCAAGCAACTTAAATCTTGCATGATATGATGGAGGTTTTTTTGATTGGTTGGTTGTTTTCCAAGTACATACCTCACTATGATCTAGGAAAAAGATACATATATACTACTTTTTTTTCCCCCTCTTCTGATGACTTACTCTTTTTTTTTTGTTATATTTCATTTTTTAATTGATATCTCTTTCTTATAATTGTACCTATACAATTGCTTCTTTGACATAAGTGGACTACTACACTCCTGCCTCCTGAACACTAGCTGTGTTTCACTGGTAGTTATTGTTGTAAGTCCAAAGTCGATCAACTCAAAAACCATTCAGCTGACAAAAATCTGCTGTGCCGAAGCAGTAGGCTGCCATCTGCATTTCTCGTCTGAACTCACTTTTAACTAATATATTGTATAACTGAACAATTCAACCCTATACTTGGGGAGCTTATTCCTTTTCTTCCATAATTTCCAAACAGCTCATTTTTTTCCTTGCTATTATCTCCACAAGACTGCAAATTCTACAGAGCTGCAGGTGACTTTTAACAGAAGTGAGGAATGGATACAATGGATAATTTAAAGCAAGATAGACCTCAGCAGAAAGGAAAAGTTGCCTGCAGAGTGAATGTATCCAAATTCTAATGATACTTTGTCTACTGGAGTTTCTGTCCTGCTCTGTTTTCAAAGATGCAGTTATTCTCCTGTACTTAATTTAATTTACCATTTCTGTGCTCACTGCCAGATTTCCAGATCATGGAAATTATAATCTTCACATCTGCCTTTTTCTTCCTTTATATCATTGCAGATAGGAATAAAGTTTTTATCTGGTACAGATCTTTGTTTTTTTTTCTCTGCCTCTAACAGCTTGGTAAGCAGCTTCACACCATCCTGTTTCACATTTACATGTGATGCCAAGTCCCTTTCTCCTGATTATCTCAGCTGGAATGCCAGAGGGCTGAGGAGGAGGGGAAGGGTTTAGCAGTTATGTCCTGCAAAGGAAATCATCTGCTATTCCAAAGCAGTATGTGGTGTTCAGTTCTCAGAATCACATACAGGTTTGTGCTTTTTCTCTTACCCTCTGACCTTGAAAATACCAAAGAAAATGGAAAGCTGAGAAGTTAGTATATATCAAAGACTGTAGCTCAGTTACAGAGATTTAAATGTAACTCTGATTTGAGGACAGGCTTCTTTTAGATGCAGGTTTTCTATTTTAAAATGTAAGCCCTCTTCATCAGTCTTGAGATGGCTCAAGTCCAAAAATTACAGAAACATAAATACTGATATTCCATGTTCCACAAGTGTGTCATCAATTAGGTTTAGATATAAATATACCACTGTTAATTTTAACCTAATAAAAAATATCACCCCCTAAAAAGAGACTCATTAGAAATCCTGACAGCTAATAAGAACTAATAAGAGGCATTAAGAAATAGTTTGCATCTTTCACTATTTTTCAGATATGGCTAGAGAGCGGGTCTTCTTTCAGTCATGCTAAAGAACGTTCTAAATTAACAATATTTAACCTCCAATATTCATATCGGAATAGTGAACACTGAATACTCCAGGAAATAGTCCTTTAATATTTTGACACCGGTGAGCCAGGTGCATGGTGCCAAGGTGGGTAGATTTATGTATGAAAAAGAAGGGAAAGAAGAAATATTTGGAGGGGAGCTGAGATTAATGTGTGTTTAGGTCATAAAGTGCATTAAAAGTGGCTAGGGAAGAACCCAGCTGTGGGATTGTGAAGTGTTTCTGAATGCTGGTTCTTACTTTCATTGTTATGGAGGTGTAAATTCAAAACTGACTGGTTGAAAAACATTAAAAAGATAAGCATAGTAGATGAACTGTGATAATAGTTTGAGGAAATTTAGGTTCTAGAAAAGAAGTATGGTTGAAATTAACATATATTTAAATATTTAAAAGTTTAAATGCAGGATAACCACACCGGATGGAGAAACAAATTCCACTGGGTCTTCTGTGGATTTGTAAAAGCAGCCTCAATCTTTTAGGTGTTGAACTGCTTGTTTTACATGAAGCTAACCAGACTACGGAAAAATGTGGGTAATCAACCAGATATGTAGATATATGAAAGCATTGAAGCATCATCCATAAAGTGCTTTTTTTATCATTATCTTTTCTCTCAACTTTCTTGGGAGAAAAAAAAGAATCAGCACTGTAAAATCAGAACTCAGGATTAATTACAATTTGAGGGAAGATTTTCCTCATTAAAATGGGAAGCTGGTATTTTCAAATGAACAGAGATATTTTGACTTTCAGGGAGCAACTTGTACATGTCTAGCTCATTTTGCTATATCTTTGGAGCCTGAATCATTTACCTTGTACAGAAACAATAAGAAATTTTTATCTATATAATTGTGGTGTTTCCAGAGCAGTCATGATACTCATGGGTGTCTAAAATGTCTCTGGATACCAATGTTCAGGTAGATGCATCCATTCTCAGGTTCAGAGTGAGTCAAAGGACTTCTAGATTAAACATCATAAGATAAAATGCACTTGTGATGTTTATGATGAGTGATAAATTGTTTCAATAGTAATGTTCAAAAGATATGAACTAGACAACAGCACGTAAAAAGGCTGGGATTTTTTTTGTCTCTTCATGGTTATGCAGCCTGTACAAACACATGTTTTTAGGTCACACATTAACACACAGGCTCTAACAATAAGAAACAAAAATAATGTCATAGAGGTGGAAGGAAATGAGCTTCCAGGAACTCTCTGGCTGCAAATTACAAATTTAGCATAATTTGTTTATGTAAGAGAATGTTAGAATTTAATGCAATTACATTAGATTGTTCTGATGGTTAGCTACACGCATTTTCCTGTGACATCCATGAGACTTGTCCACTTAATGGGATTAACTTGCTCATTTAATTCATGGCCCTGCATAGCCATGAGTAAATGGCAAATTGCATAGCCATTTTGGGATAGAGGACTTAAAAGGGAAAGCAGAAGGATCAATACTGTGGAAAGTCAGGTTGTAATTCTTGAAAGAAGGTGTCTGCCACAAGAATGTAAGGAAGCAAACATTTGTGAGAGTGCTTAAAGCATTAAATGTATGACATTTCTGACTTTTAAGTGCCAATGAATGGTATGGTATCTGAATGGTAATTGAAAGTCTTCCCCTGTGACTATCTTCAGATCGACATTGGTGTTCACATCCTTTTTATTGTCATTCATCATCAAATCATTAGGAGTCATTCTATTGATATTTTATTCACTTTTTAAAAGAGCTTTATGAAAATATGTTTATAAAAACAACAATCTTCTCAAGTATTTTAAAGTAATGTTGGATTTACAACACTGGGAAATAGTTACAAATTGGGAATGCAATGTTTTTCTTTACTCTTATATCAGGCAGCTGTACTGTTCTATCAGTGCTCCAGACTACTACAGTTCATCATAAACAACTGAATATGAGACACAATGTTCTGTATTACAGAAAACATGTAACCTATTCAAGTGATAGCGTGATCATTGATTTCCATTTAAAAATGAAAAAGCAAAAGAATAACATTTGAAGAAAAAGCTTGAATTAAAACCCCAAAACTTGATAGTTCATGACAACGTAAGAGTGCAGCCAAAATGACAGCATGAGGAAACTCTTTGAATTTTGGTTATCAACAGTCTCAAGCATAACTCACATGAAAAGTGTTCATTCATCCTGACAGTGTTTGAGCATCTACTTAGGCCAACATTATTACTGAAATGAAACATGACTTGTATAAGAATGAAGCATTTAAACCTGGGAAAATACTACTAAAAGTATTTACCTAAATTAATTTGGAAGTCAAATAAATCCTATTGAAAGTTTTCATTCTTACTATTCATCTACAAGAACATTTGAATGAACTAATCTGTAACTACAATATATACTGCAAAAGGAAATCTAGCTATGCTTATCAGAACAAACATGCTGTCTTACAGTTTTAATAATGAGAAAGAACATTATCAATTCTGAAAACTCTGGACAAGTTTAAGATTCAGAAAGCAGTCAACAAATATAACACTACGTATGCAACACTGAGGATTTGCACATTATGCTGGGGAAAAAATAATTATTCCTACAGCTGATACTTATTAAACAACAAGGATATGATGAAGTACATAATTGCAATAGCTTGAAGTGTGTAAAGGTGTTCTGAGGTCTTAGTTGCTGTTTTTAATCTGCTTATGCAGATAAACACTAATTCCAGTGACAGAACTACAAAACATCTGATTGAAAAAAAATAGGCTTGGTTTTAGCTGCAAATGCATATATTTTCTCCCATCGTCATATTTATGACTACTCCATTTATACTTAATCATTTTTGAGTAATTTTTGTTCTTGTTGAATCTCTATCTGTTGCAGTTTAAGCTTTTCCCAGAGTCCAAAAGCCCAAATGGAACAGATTCAGATTTGCCTCCCCTCTCCCTTTTTTCCCAGTAGGGTAAAGGCAAATTAGGCCTTTCTTTCATGAAAGAAGTGGTCTGGAATCAATTTGGAAGTAAGAAAAACGGGTAAGTTTAACAAAATATATAAAGCATTTGAGTTACAGGGAAAGTTACAAAGGTATAAGGAAAAGGGCAAATAGAAAAAATATACAAACCCAGGCCCAGATGGCATTGGATTCCCTTGATGTAAATGTGGATTCTGTTTGGATGTATTCCTTAGAAGTGTGGAGGCAGCATGGAGGCAAGCCACATGGTAACTCAGGAAGCAGGAGGGCAGCAGATGTGTCTGTAGAGCAGGCAAGGCAAGGGAAAGAGCAAGAATGAAGGAAATGGCTCCCCTTAAATAGGCTTGGTGGACAGGAAGGGGAAGTGGCATAGACCTTGACCAGGGACCCCTACTCCTCTCTGCCCACCCAGGTCAGGTTTTTTTTTTCTTCACTTGGGGGCTGGGTTCTTTTCGGCCCTTCCAGGGATAGGTGTATCCTCCACAATATCACATGTGTTATTCAAATTTCACCTTTTGTTTCACTAATCATCTGAAGCCTTTTTATATCTCACCAAAAAAACATTTTTAACAGATTGTCCTCATATAGAAGGAGATAAGGGTGTATAAATGGACACATATAAAATGGAATAATACGTTCTATACTTCTCTATATTCTTGCATAAGACTCACAGGAAGAGAGTACATTAAAGAAGAAAAAAAATTGTCATGGTTTTCATAGGCTAATGCTGTCCTTACATATCAAACAGACAGCTATATGGATGGTCACGAGTCTTTGTTGCATGATTCAGGGATTTTGCCAAATCCTTATAATCCAACTGGCTCATGATCTTACATGGCCCCTCCAGGGTACACACAACCAATTTCTATTATCTTACCTTTTGTACAAAATGAGTGCTTTCTCATCTACATACAAAAATCCCCAGTTCTATATACCCACTCCTGGATCTGAAGAATCAATTTCTACTGACTATTTAAAATTATCTGCATGTAGAAACTGACTTGGAGAGTTCTTGGGCTAACCAGATTTCCCACCCAGCATGTTAGTTAGCATGCATAAGGATAGAAATGGTGTCACCACTCAGCCTAAGAACAGTAGGATCTGCCTGGGAGATTCTCCAGGGCTATCTGAAATTCCTGCCTGGAGAACTTCTGTAACATTAGAAAAGTGCTTTGTTTTAAAGGTGATAGGTACAGGCTAATCCTTTCATCTGAAGTTGGTACATTATCTGGGATCTATCCATTTCCTCATCTATGTAGAGACTAGTGGCATAGCTGCTTGGGATCACCCAAGGAACTGGGCTAAATACACTTGCACACAAAGAGGTACACAGTTGCTAAGATCTTAGGACAAACATTAGTTTCATGCTTATAACACAGTTATAACTTAAATTCCGTGGACCTTAGCATAATGTATTGTATGTCATTTTGTATGAAGAAACTCTAGGGAGAACTGTTAGAACAAAGATAAATCTTGTACTGTCATCAACAGCCAAGTAGAATCCAGTATTTAACACAAATAAAATCATTGTGAAGTGAATCACAGAATGATAGAATGATAGAATTGTTTTGGTTGGAAGGAACCTTAAAGATCATCTAGTTCAAACCACTCTGCCTAGGGCAGTGAAACATTCCACTGGACAAAGTTGCTCAAAGTCTCATTCAGCCTGGCCTTGAACATTTCCAAGGAAGGTGTAACCACAACCTCTCTGGGCAATGTGTTCCAGTGTCTTACTATCCTCACAGTGAAGAACTTCTTCCATACATCTCTACCCTTTTTCATTTTAAAGTCTTTACCCCTTGTCCTATCACTATACAACCTTGCCAAAATCCCTCACCAGCTTTCCTGTAGGCCCATATTAGGCACTGAAAGGCTTCTCTAGGGTGTCCCCAGAGCCTTCTCTTCTCCAGGCTGAACCTCAGCTCTCACAGCCTGTCTTCACAGGACTGAATCTGTGCCACTCCTCCATTCCTGATTGTAATTCTGATAGGATTCAAGAGATATGGCTTACCTCTTGACTTCTCTCATACTACTATACTTTGAACCTTTGTGGAAGCAGTCATTTGTTTTTTATGATAGATGAGTATCTCAGATGTTACTTCAAGTAGCTGCATAATGTAGTGATATTAAGAAATGCTATTAGTCTTTCACTCAGAAGAAAAAAAATAATGCATACATATAAAGATAGTTACAAATTTAAACTTCTCATAAGAGCTTTATTTTCCAGTGGAGATCACTTTATGTGGGTTTAATAGAGATGTGAATATAGGTTTAACTGAGATGTTGGAATGTCATCTGCATACCTGTAGAATGCAAACTGTATGTTCTCCTTTGCTGTATTTTAAAATCTCTGACATGTCAAGTCAGTTCCATTGTCATATTAAGAGCTAGGTGATAATGTGGGAAACAGAGAAGAGGTTTTAATCAGGTCTTTGTTAGTTTTAGTCAAATCATGAAGAAATAGATATTTCCAAAAGTCTTAATTTCAAATCCAGTTTTATACATTATATACTGGTTTCTCCTTGTTCTTAAGAACAGCACTGCTTTTAAGAAAAATAGCTTTTTTTTCTCCCCATGTTTTTGTTTCACCCCATGAACATCTATATATAATAACTGCACTGATGCCAATCTTGGTTCTCTTCAGCTAAGTCAAAGGCTTATTATTTTCTCTCATGCAATAGACTAATTTGCTAAGTCCCTTCATTACACAGTTTCAGTTTAGTTTTGTTGATTACAGATGACCAATTGTGGTGGTTTGAAAGGAAAGGCTCTGCTTTCCCTCCCCCACTGAGAAAGAGACCACGGCTAAACCCAGTCGGAGAAATGAGATTATATTTTACAAGGAAACAGATTCTATGTAACACAACAAATACAGGGATTTTACAATATATACAGGAATATACAGCAAATGAACTCAACCAGAAACCAGACCCCCCACAGAGGGGGCTTCCCCCTGTGCCCCCTTTCACCCCCTACCCCCCTTCTCCCCCAAAGAGGTAGAAGAAGAGACGAGGATGGTTAGCAGGACAGGGGAAGAAGCGGACAGGCCTGTTACAGGAAGGGAGTTAGTTCTTATCTCTTGGCAAGAAGCCCAGAAGCAGATCCAGCCGAAAGGGACAGCGAAGGAAGGAAGACTGAGAGAAAGTTCCCAGCTACCCTGGGTCTAACAATCTCACCTCCCACAATCCTACCAATGAAATTCGTTTAGAATACCAAAATATTTTTATAAACATTTAGCCAGTGTGCCCCTTTCTTAAAGGCACAGCGTCAAACGGCCACACCAACGTATATAACATATTCTAACTTATTCCCACCAGTAAACTGAGAAATGGCTCAAATACTCTCTGTTGTTACTGTAAGTATGTAGGTAGTTTGTTCCAGAGTTTTCTTTTCCAGTGGCTGCATCATGATAGGATTGTGGTGCTGCAGACCCTCTGGGCCAAGTTGTGATGTCAGGATCAGCCAACATCATATTCTTGTTCTGGCTACAAGTGCAGGGACCTGGGACATTTGGTGTGTTCTTGTCCTGGTTACAATACAGTGAATTAGGACAATCAGGCACTCCCTAACTGTACCTGAAATTCTTGCTGCCTAGATTGTTGTTCACCCTGAAAGGTACCAGAATTACACAACAAAATTTTTGGCTGGAATGGAAATACAATGACCAAAATTAATCATTCTGCCATCCTATAAATAATGATCTTAAGTAAGACTATGACCGTTCTGGGATCACAGCAGGTGTGACCTCGTATGTTGCCCTGAGCTGGGATGCCTCCCAGGATAGATCTTGCAAGGATTTTAAAAATAGATTTCATAAGGATTTCCAAGATCATGTTTGATAGAGGCCAGTGAAGGAAAAGGAGTCAAAGATGAAGGAGAATAGTAAGTGATTCAGTACAATTAGATTTTGTGAGGCTTCAAAGTTTTTTTGCTACAAACTTGTACAGAGAAAAATCATAGGTTAACCTCTATCTGTGTTAATATGTTTTTGCATGTAGAATTTGAGTTAGGCTATATCTGTCTGTGTTTGTGCATGTGTGTGTGATTTAATCTAGGAAACTTAGTACTGTTGATTATAGCAAATGTTATTAATCCACTCTAATGATTTTCTGGTGATTAAATATTGTCTAAAATAATATAACCTAATCTTGTGATTTACCATAATAGTGCTAATAAATCTTAAATTGCTGCTGTCTCAAAGTTGTGTAGGATTCATAATCAGTCATTCCCTTACAAATTGGCATAGTAGCTCAACAGGAAATTTTTTTTACCCTTTATATTAAATGGAATTAGACAGAAATCATTGATCAGTTCAGGGATTAAGTCTCGATCAAGCTTCACTTAAACTTCTTACTGAGAAAGATTTTCCAAGCAAGCAGGTCCATTCCGAGTAAGCAGGAGGTTTTCTTGTCCCTTTGTACCCCTTCCATTAGGAATAAATCATTGACCAAGTTTGGGACTAAGATTACACCTGTATGCACCTAAACTCCATTAGGAGTTTAGGAAGCAAGAGGGTCCACTCTGAAACTTGTGAATTAGAGAGGGTGCCTCTTATCCATTTGAGTCTCCAGCCTCTGTCTAAATAATTCTAAATCAGTTACAACTAAATTTTGCTTTGTATGTTTCTTCCATAGGAAGTAATAGAGTGAATCTCACCATTGAACTTTGTTAGGTTACACTTTTGGAAATTAATATTAAAATCACCTTTTTTAACAGCTTTGTTAAGGATTCTTTAAGCAATTTAAACTCTTCCCTGCAGCAAGGGTTCCCCATCATACTATGATCCCTTATGGTGACTATTTTTTTGGTTTTTTTACTTTTCAGTTGTCTCTGGCTGCAATTTTTCTGAATTACAGCAGAGCTTCCTGAGATCTTACATTTTGTACTACTTTTATCTCATTTCTATTATCCAAGTGTTTAAGGTTATGAAGTTCTTTCTGTATGAAATGACAGATGTTGTCTCACAAATTTAATAGCAAATATTCAAGGGCAAGGACCTGATCACATGAAATTTAGATGAGATTCAGAATTGCACCTTATATTAAAATCCAAGAATTTAGCATTAACCTAGTTCAAGGTTTAGCAGTGTAACCAGAGAACTAGTATTGCAGGTACAAGGATGCTAATACTCCTACACCTAATTATCCAGTTATTATATCTAATTTCCAAAAATTTTGACTTTCTAGCATTTACACTAACATTTGGTCTTGTTCTAACCTCTACACTGTTTCTTCTGTGTTCTGTTTATTTGGAGATAAAACTCAAGAAGCTGCAGTGTCTTCAGTTCTTCTCTGAGCATAGTTTGTTGATGACAGTGATGATTTCTTCCTCTTCATTCAAAGTCTGCTTGAGATTATATCTGTTAGTTAACATGGTCTGCTTACTTGCCCTTCCTACATGGTTTTGAAATTCCCCATTATACCCAAACAGTGTATTTTATGTATGTTGAAGGACTGGTCTAAGTTTTCTTTGTTTTTACTAAAACCAATTTAACCGGTTCCAAAGGTTTTGTTCCTACATTGTCCAATAATGGACCCTCTGTGATTTCTGTTTATCTGCTTGGAGCCTTAGCGCTTTTCTTTTCCTTGTATTTTGGGGCACCTGTGTATCTCATTGTTTTCCTTTACATCACACCCATCATACTCTCATGTAGTTGAACAAAATGTGGTGGGTTGGTTTGTTTGTTCTTCATTTGGGTGGGTTTGGTTTTGTTTGTGTGTTTGGGGTTTTTTTGTGGCAGTGCACCTAAAACCTTCCCTGTCTCCTATCTCCTTCCCTTACAACTCCCCTCCCTCTCCCTTCCCTCTGTTTTCTGGGGGAAATAGAGAGGCTGGGATAAATGGAGCCAGAGGAGACAGCTCCCCCTCCCAAGCCTGTTGATTGGTACATTTTACATGGGCCCTGGTCCCAGGGCACATGCCAGGCACAGATCCCATGCAGAGTCAGGTCTGGGCATGTTTTGAGCATGTTTAAGGAGAGAACTGATGGTTATCTGTTCTAGTCTTTGTTTGGTGACAATTCTGACAAAAACTAGCTGGCTGGATAAAATAGGTGAGCTGCAAAGAGCCTGAGGCTTTTCTTCTCGGGTTTTTGCCCTCCACACACATGGATCATAAGCAGCAAAGCAGTTCAGGAGGGTTTTCCGATAAAAAGGGACAAAAGAGGAATTCCCACAATCCACGAGCAGCACTGTGAGTAATTGACATATTTCTGGAGTCTCCGGGAACTTATTTCCTTATGTCAGTGGGGTAACATACTGCTTTTAGATTTATCTTTTTCCAAATACTATTCTCAAACCATTTGTAACCATTCCTATTGTGAAGATAATTTCTCAACTGAATCCTGAACCTTTTATAAGCTTTTGTATATAGTTATGTTGGAGCCAAATTAATAAATAGTTTATATTTTTATTAAATTTTTTTTTTGCCTTAACACCCTTTATGCATAACATTTTTATAATTAAGAAAACTTCCTGCTGAATAATGTAGAAGAATCACAGAATACATCTGGCTGGAAAATATCATCCAGCCCAACCCTAGTTCATCCAGCGCAGGAACTTAGAAAACAAAAAGACTAGCTGAGAAAAAAAAAAACACACTTCATATCTTTCACAAAGTTTGTTGTGGTTCTTAGTTATTGTGAGAAATTGTTATATTTGGCTTTCACAAGGGGAATTGCTGGGGATGGCTTGGTTCGGTCCTTGTGTATTGGGAGAGAAAGGTGAGGCATCGAGATGTCTGAAGACTGGCTGGGTCAAAAGTGCAGGTTTTGTCCCAGCCCTGATGGAGAGGGGTGGGAGTGTGCTGGGGAAATGTATGAATATGTATATTTGATGTCTGTATAAGTTCAACTCATGTTGTTATGGTGCCTCTAGCAAACCTGCTATGTGCCCAGCACTGTTTTTGCCTTTATTTTGTAATAAACTGGTTGTAAAATGCAGCAGTGAGCTCATTTCTCACCATATGAAGAGAAAAAAAAAGAGAAATAACATTTTTTTCTGTCAAGGATAGAATACTCTTGTTAGAGAAATATGTTAATATTATCAGTTTAATCTCAGCTGATTAATTTCAACAAATATTTTTATTCATCTACATTCCTTTTGACCTATTGCCTCAATGCATATGTCACCAGTGACTGTCAGCTCACCATTTTGCTTTGTCTGAATGCCATATTTGATCATAGAATAATCAATGGAAATTAAAGTTGTGCTGAAGAGAAGCTTTTTCCTATGTATTTTCATAATAGTCTTAAGGAATAAAAATTTTTACATCTTGCTACTATGCAAGTATGTGATATTTTTTCATTTGTGCTTTCATCTTGTTGATTCCTGTATTGGGTTTGGCTGGGCTGGAGTTAATTCTCCCCAAAGCGTCTTTCTAGTGCTGTGGTTTGCAGTGATGTAGATTGGTATTGATAACACACCATTGTTTTGGCTACTGCTGAGCCAAGCACCAAGGCTGTGCTTTTCCAACATTCCCACTTTCCAAGAGTATTCTCAGGGATGGGTAAAATCTTGAGGGGGGACACATCTGGGCCAGCTGACCCAAACTGACCAAAGGGGTATTCTGTTCCCTATGACATCAGCTCAGATATATAAGCTAAGTGAAAGGAAGTGTGGGGGCATTCATTGGTAGCATCTGTCCTCTGGAGCAACTACTACATGTATTGAAGCCCTGATTCCCAGTAAGTGACCAAACATCATCGGCTTATGGGCAGTAGAGAATAACATCTTTGTTTGTTCTCGCTTCCACACATGGCCTTTGTTTTGGCTTTGCATCTTATGAATTTGCTTCTATCTTGACTCCTGTGCTTTTGTTATGTTTCATTCTCTCATGTCTATCTAAGAAATTGAGTGATAGAGCAGCTTTGGTGGGCATATGGCCCCCAGACAAAGCCAAACTGCCACAATTCCTATATATCACTTGCATCATGGGTTTTCATGGTCTTTGTGTCCTTCACACCAGACATCTAAGGAGCATTATGCATATTGCCTTTATTGTTTGCTCATCACTTCTCTTGAGTTATGCATAGGAAACTAAGTCAGTAAATGGTCATGAAGTAATCTATTGCAGACATACCAGATTCCAATAAAGAAGATTAGATTGAAATAGACATTTCATACATTTCTTGTCACTAAAAGATTCTTTATCATAATTAGATGAGTGCATTGTTTACATGGAATATTATTATAGTAATCTTAAAAAAAAACATGTATCAATACATTAGTCAATAATTGTTTGAAATTACCTGGACTGGTATAAGAATATCTATTACATTTTATTTAGTAGGCTGAAGAGTAGAACAGGGCAAAAATGCAACGACCAATTGGAGCTTTCATAAGGAGCAGTGACCAGTCAGGACCCCAAATCTTATTGAAAGTAAATGGGAACTGGTAGCATAAAATTGTTTATTCCTCTGAAAACCTCTTTCATAAAATAGTTTGCCACCAGTGATCAATCTTCACAAGTTTTAGTGTAAAGGAACTATTTTTATCTTAATGAAATATGGATATAATACCTTGCTTTGGTGATTACTTGCATGTTGACAACCTTGACTAATGTTCCTCTATCTGTCTCATCCATTATTACAAGATCTAATACAAATTCTTGGGAGATATTGCAGAATCAGATAGAGGGAATGTAATCCTCGGAAGTCTTGTGTAGTATGTTATTCCTGAACAAAGTAAATGTACACACTAGCAGATGAAGAAAGTATATTCTTTCTTCCATTTTACACTCATTTTCTGTAAAAGCAGATAAGCACAGTATGTTAGACTCTGAAGAATTGGCAACATTGTTACAAGTTTATATTTAATGTATGAAAAAGGATTTAAAAGGTGTGATGTGTTGTTTCACAAATCAGTTTGCATTTTGCCAGTGTCTTCAAACAAAGTAGCATGCTGAATACATTTCTCATAACAAGGGTGGAGATTCACAGGGAAAATTGCATATAAAATGTCTTTTTTTCCCCTTTTACTGTACACAGTAAAAACATTACAAGAGAAAAAACTCTCTGGAAGATGACTCATTGGTTACTGATACAACTTGCTTGTTCTTAACACACTTAAGTATGCTGCTCAAAACCAGTCCATTCATACAAACCTTGTTCTTCATATATATGGCATTGTTGTGTCAGTAGCAAACAAACTGCTGAGAGGAAACCACTTGGGCAAGTGAGTAATGCCTAGGACAATTTCAATGGCCTATCATGAGACAAATATTGATCTTGCTCCCTATTAAAAAAACAAACCAAACCAAAACAAAAGTAAAATCCAAACCCAACATTTATTACCTTTACATGCAATTAGTTTATGGTGATAGCTGTCATCAAGGGCATGACAGACATAGGCTCACTTTGTTTTTTAATTCAAGGGCCTGAGACTACATTTCCACTGAGATTAACTAATTATTAGTCTGAAGGCTATTCAGGAGAGAGGTATTCTTTCAATTCCTTCTCTAAAGCTGCTCCACTATGCATAAAGTAATGAAATATTAACTTGGCTCGTGAACATATGCAACGCTGATTTTAACTTGTTGGTTAGAATACTCTTCTGAAATGGGGATGTATAGCCTCTTTTAATTATAATAAGCTTTTTATTATTAAAATATTTGGAGAAGAAGGGAGGGTGCAAGGGGAACAAAATAAAAAAATCTCTACTAAATTTACCTACAGTTGTTCAGGTCTAGCCTCCACTCCTCATTATCAGACATTGGTTCCATGGATCCTCTATCATCTGTGTTCTGGTTTTGCTGAGGAAGATACCAAGGCAACCGTGGACTACAGGCCATTAGCTGTTTTGAGTCAGCCAGGACAACTGACTTGAACCAGCTTAAAGGTTTATCCCATACTACAAATATCACACATTATATAGGAGGAAGTTTGTTGAGGAGAAAGGAGGCTTGTGCTTGGGGTTTCCTTCTTAGGTCCTTCTCACAGTATCACCAAGGTTGGAAGAGACCTCAAGGATCATCGAGTCCAACCTGTCACCACAAACCTCATGTCCAGTCCCCTCTTGAACACCTTCAGGGATGGTGACTCCACCACCTCACTGGGCAGCCCATTCCAATGGCAAACGACTCTCTCAGTGAAGAACTCTCTCCTCACCTCGAGCCTAAACTCCCCCTGGTGCAGCTAGAGACTGCTCCTGATCAGGCTCCTGGTCTTGCTTGGATTACTCTTGACCCTGCTTTCCTTCCTCCTTCTGCTCTTGAGGACTGCTTTCCCATTTAGTGTGACTGCTGTACCTTCACTGAGCTAATTTATATACTGAGATACTATTATTGCAATCAGTTTGGCTGTTTCATTAAATATGTTTTCATTTCAACCCACAGGTCTTCTTTTCTCAGTCCTCTTCTGCTGGGGAGAGGGGTCTCTGGGTGACAGATTAGCGTTTAGCCCCACATATGAGATAATTACAGAGAGTTTGCCAACTTGATGTGGCATCTTGTATTTTACCAGAGCATCCAAAGTTAAATGAAGTAAGCCACTAATACAGCTTACTAAACTTCTGGAGTTATTTTTTTCATCATGAAATATACTTGGTCAGCTAAACAATTTTCATTAACCATATTGCCTATATTTTTTGTGTGATTACCCTGTCATGAGTGTTAATCAATAATTAAAATATCCTAGTGTATAATTGCCATAATAGCCGAAAAGTAGTCCAGAATGATGTAACTAAAGAAGCAGAAGGAGAAAGACAGGACACAATATATGGCACATGATATGATGATATGATTTTGAAGGAAAATCTAATGCTCTAAACACAAACCAAGACATACTTCACACATTTAGGCACCATGGCAATTGTATAAATATCTCCATTTTACTTCTCATTACATTTTGTACCTTTCTAAACAAATTAATATTCTTCAGTTGTGCTTTCTTTCCATGTTGAAAGTGACAGAATTTTCTGAATGAAAATATTCCAGAAATGTTTCCAGGGTTAGCTTTATGAGAAAGATATTTTGAAATCAAGTACCATTCCGTTATATGTTCCGTGGCAGTTTTGCATTTATATTAACATCAAATCATTTGTATTGAACAATTCTATACCATCATTTAAAAATTATCAATTTTGTTGGTTTTTATTATCCAATAAATAGTACACAAAGAACTACAAGCCAGTGAGTCTCTTCAGGCTGAATACAAAATGGATGCTCTACACAATCTTGCTAGATTGTCCCCCTGCCAAAATGAATAGAAGTATTGAGATTCTGTACAATGTGAAATTGTTGAGATTGGAGAGATGATTTAAAACAATCTTCCTCATCTTCAAAAAAACATTGCTAAATCCAGAATTTACTGCTTCAAATGTAAACTGGGAGATAGTCATAGAAATGTTTGAATGCGTTATTTACATACAGAGTACTGCATTTCATCATTGGTTTCCAATTCCTTTGAGGTTCAGTCTCTTTCAAGGTGGAGGTGTTTTGTTTTGTTGGTTGGTTGGGGTTTTTTTTGGCTTTGTGGGATTTTTGTTGTTGTTGTTCATTTGGTTAAAAATATTAGTCATTTAAAAAGGAAATAAATCCATGAAACATCCTTAAGGAATGATATTTGAGGAAGGCTTCTTTTTCTTTTATTTCTTATAATTTTCACATTTTAAGATATAAAACTGAGACTTTCTGAAATAATTTAGTCTTTTATTTGCAGATCCTGGGAATTACATGGTCCTGAAAACTGTAAGTCCTGATTTTTCAAGGCCTTGTGACTCATGTAATCATTGTTAACTGTAAAAAGGGAATACAGTGTTAGCTTCTGCAGAACAAGTATACATTTTTTTTCAGTCAAGGTAGTATGTTAAATCCACTTTGAAATCTGCTGCCACAGTTGTAAGACTGCAGTCAGACCTGTAAGGTTTGAAAATCTGTTATGCCCAACACTTCCACCGGCAAAATTTTCATGCATAGGCATGTATCCACCTGTATGTATGAATTTTAGTGTGTTACTTCTACAACAACCTTCCTGTTGTATGTAGTTTTCCACAATTTAACACAAACTGTTAATTGATTTCCAGAAGTGACATGCTTTCTCCAAATCATGGAAATGGGAATTACATTACTATTAGCTGAAGTAGTTTGAGCTACTTTGTATGAAAGAAAACAATATCAATAAATCAGCATAAACACCATTTAATGCTACTATTATTATAGCTCTTTTTCTTGCCATTGATAATATGAATCGTATCTGAAAAGAGTGCATACGTTTGCTATCTGTCTGGAGGTAATATTATACTACAGTCAAAAGAGCTTTGACTCATTTGCTCACAAATATGAATATTTAAACAGAATTGTGATATTCTAAGCTGTATTTTATCTTTTAGCTGTCAGTTAATAGCCCATGGGTCAAGACTGGTTTTCTTTTACCAGTCAGGCTTACACTGTTAATTTAGATTCAATTGTTATAGAACAGAGGGGGGGGAAACACGAAAAAGAAGAAATTAGTGCTAGTATGAAGAAAAAGTTTAATAATAGATAGCAGTTCCTTGCTCTCTTGATTATCCCAGAAATGTGTTTCATCCTGCTCTAGGTATCAGATTATTTAAATCTTTGTGAGCTGTTTAAAGGCATGGTGTCTCCAATGCTATCCTTTGTCTGTCATGCCCCTAGTCCTCTTTAGAACATCCTGTGTTCCCATTTTTCAAGGTTTCTGCTATCACAACAGAGTTGTATTTCTCTGTACTAAATGCATCAATACATTAGAGTTTATAAGTATTTGATTCTGCACAGAAGAGTTCTTTTATTTTTCCTGTTAAATACAAAATTATTGTTCTGCATGCAAATGTAAACAGATTTGCCATAGGTGAACACTGTTAGAGATGCACTGTGTAAAATTCAGTTCAAGATATTTAACAAAAAATTCAGAAAAAATCTGTCAAGCTTCACTCCTGAGTCCTTGCAAAAGCCGTAGAAGGCTGTTGCCTATTACAAATATGACAATATTGCATTATTTTGCTACAAATCTCCACAGTCTTAAACGAGGTTACCACCATTTAGAATTTCTCAGTGTGGTTCAGTGGTGCTCTCAGTGCTTGGCATATGCACAGGGGAATACCTGGTTTCATCTAATTAACCATTCCTTCTCTACCTCAAGACCTGAGCAGTTTTTAACATGCTCTGTGCCAAACATGTAGGTCTTAGTTCAATCATCTCAAATAGGAATTTAGCATAATCTGAGATACCTTAGAGTATGAATCTTGCTACCTATCTCCCAATTTAGAGGAGTGCTGTCCCATGCAGTGCTACAGGCTGGGGTCAGAATGGCTGGAGAGTGGCCAGGCAGAAGGGGACCTGAGGGTACTGGTTGATAGTAGGCTGAACATGTTCCTCTATCAGGAACAGTCTGGCCAGCAGGAGCAGGGAAGTCATTCTACCCCTGGATTCAACATTGATTATGCCACACCTTGAGTACTGTGTCCAGTTGTGGGCCTCTCTGTTTAGGAAAGATGTTGAGCTGCTGGAACATGTCCAGAGAAGGGCAACAAAGCTGGGGAGGGGTTTGGAGCACAAGCCCTATGAGGAGAGGCTGAGGGAGCTGGGGTTGCTTAGCCTGGAGAAGAGGAAGCTCAGGGGAGACTTTCTTGCTGTCTACAACTACCTGAAGGGAGGTTGTAGCCAGGTGAAGGTTGGTCTCTTCTCCCAGGCGGCCAGCACCGGAACAAGAGGACACAGTCAAAAGCTGCACCAAGGGAGATTTAGGCTGGATGTTAGGAAGAAGTTCTTCCCAGAAAGAGTGATTGGCCATTGGAATGAGCTGCCCAGGGAGGTGGTGGAGTCACCATCACTGGAAGTGTTTAGGAGGAGACTGGATGAGCCATGGTTTAGTTGATTAGATGGTCCTGGGTGATGGGTTGGACTCAGTGATCTCAAAGGTCTTTTCCAACCTGGTTTATTCTATTCTATTCTATTCTATTCTATTCTATTCTATTCTATTCTATTCTATTCTATTCTATTCTATTCTATTCTATTCTATTCTATTCTATTCATCTGGTCACTCTGTCACTCCCTCTCCTCAACAGTCAGGGTAGAAAATGCAACAAAAAATCTCATGGGTCAAGATGATGACAGAGAGATCACTCCGCAATTATTGCCACAGGTAAAACATATGAGACAAACAAATTTTTTACAAATATAAATCTCTTTCCCCATCCCTCTTTCTTCTCGGGATCAACTTTATTTTGGATTATTTTACCACCTACCCCTTGAGTCATGCAGGAAAATAAGAAATGGGTGTTGTGGTCTGTTCATCACACATTGTCTCTGCCTTTCCTTCCTCCCGCTCTCCACCTACTCTAGAATAGGATTCTATCCACAGGATAGAGACCTTCATGAACTGCTCCATTATGGGTCCCCCAGGGACCATATGTCCTACCATAAAATCTGCTCCTGTGTGGGCTTCTCTCTATAGGCTGCAGTTTCTGCTAGGAGCCCACTTCAGTATGTCCTCTCCACAAGCTGCGACTTCTTTCAGAGCACCCCCAGATGCTCTGATGAGAAGCATCCAGCTGCAGGCAGGTATCTGCACCAACACAGACCTCCACGTGCTTCAGGAGAAAAATCTGCATCACCATAGGCTGAAGGGGTGTCTCTGTTCTGGTGCCTGCAGCACTCCTCTTCCTCCTCCTAGGGTGTAACAGAAGTGCTCATTCAGCCCTCACATGGAGTAAGCAAAAGTTTATATTTAAAAAATATAAATACTATTTTTCTATTGAACTTTGGGAGGTTTTGCATGGAGGTTATCATGGTTTAGCACAAAATCATCCTCTTTTTTCATTCAAAATCAGTTGAATTATGATGAATAAAGTCCACACTGGGGATAAAATCAAATATGAAACATAGACATTTACACACTCCTTCTGAAGAACCCCAGTTGCTCTTGGCCTTGTGAATATTTGCCACTTTGTCATCTTATTCATTAAACTCATGCATCTGTAACTGACACCTACTCAGACTAATAGGTTATTTATGAGCCTACACAAGGATTAAAGCAGCTTATATGCATTTGTTCTTAATTTTGCATAAAACCTAATTCAGGAAAGAGGGTTTTAGGGGGGGAAAAAATCATCATCCAAGTAGGACATACACAGAATTTAATTCTGTCCAAAGAAAATTCTGAGGTGAAAGTATGACATTTTTATGCCTAGAAAAGAGGTTATTTTTAGTTCCTTTTATGGCTCCCTCTGAGTCTTGTATCGCTTGACTGATGATAATTAAAGGAGCTTGGATTTTCAAGTGGAAGGTTACAAAATTAGTCCCAATACTGTTTTTTTAATTCTCGAACATAATTATTATGATTCAACATTTGAGCTGTAATGGGCAGAGTCCCCAGTCAGGGATTAGGCTAGGCATACTGGACGCACTGGAAGAAAAGATAGTCTTTCTTCCCTTAGTGGGTGCAAAATGTTTTCCTCTCATTTAAGATGACCAGCATAAATATCTCTCTCTTTTTTTGTTTTAAATTTTAATTTAGCAGTGTCTTAATAGTGTTATCACTCAGATTCATATAGAACATTTTATGCTGTCTAACTGAGAAGAGGAGCTTGCAGCTAAAAATGGGAAGCTGCACTAGCTTACTTTTCACTTTCCCTGTGGTTTGCCTTCTGTGGGTGGACAAAGCAGTAGAGAATCAGACTTAAAGTTCTGTGTTACTTCTCCAAATCTGTCATGATGCACAAATGCTGCAACCAGTTTTAAATGTTACTCTTAATATAGGGATAAATTTGCCTTTGAGCACGGGAGAGGAGTAGGTGTGAAGTCAGGGGATACATTTTTCTTGTGTCATGCAAATGCAAACAAAGCTTTGGATTACTGTATATCACACAATGCAGAGGAGAAATATATCTAAACGTTTTCCTGATCTCTAGTACATGCATTTATCTACCCAGAATGTGACTAAGCAAGCATATACACATGAGAAGGGTGGAAATATAAAGGTTGTCATTGTGTCACTTTAACTATACAGTGCTGTTGTGGGTTGACCTTAGCCAGCTGTCACACACCAATTCAGCTGCTGTCTCACTCTTCAACAAGTCAGGGTAGGGAGAAATGAGGTAAAAAGTCTTGTGGGTTGAGAATAAACAGGGTGATCACTTGCCAATTTTCATCATGAGTAAACCAAATTTGATGTAGAGAAAATTCATTCTGTTGTCAATTAAAACAGGTTCAGGTAGAAAAAAAAATTAAAAATTAAAAATTAAATTTAAAACGTGCTTCTATCCCACCTTCCTTCCCCGCCCCGCCCCCCAGGCTCAGGTTCTTTTCTGCCCTCAGCATAGAGGGCTCGATTTCATTTGCCTTGTATTGCAGGGAGATGTGGAATGAGAAGCTGCAATCAATTCATAACAGATCCTCTCTGATGCTTCTCCCTCTTCACACTTTTCTCACGTTCTAGTGTGGATACTGTCCATGCACTTTAGTGCTTCAGGAGACTCTTCTGAGGCTGGCCATAGGGAATGTCCACCTGCTCCACTGTGGGGTTCTCTGAGACCTGCAGTATGAGTATCTGCTCCCATGTAGTCCTCCATGGGCTGCAGGGAAAATGTTTCACTGCATTCCTCTTCATGAGCTGCTAGGAAATTTCTGCTCTGGTACTTGGAGCACCTCATTCCCTACCCTTCTCCACTGGCCTTGGGTTGTTTATGACTCTCCTTTTTTTTTCTTCACTCTTTAGTGGCATTTTACCATTTCTCAAATATTTTCCCAAAGGTGTCTCTAGCCTCATTGATAGGTTCAACCGTGCCCTGCAGTGGGTTGGTTGGAGATAACTGGAACTGGCTCTGTTCAGCACAGAACAGCCCTGGCCTTTCTTCACAGTGGCAAAAACCTTGAAACCTACACTCAATGCAGGTGCATGAAACACACCATTATTATTAATTAATAATAAAAAATATTAATAAAAAGTACCAATATCCCAATGACTTCCTGAACTATTATTCTGTCATTACTAAAAGATTTTTCTCTTACCTAGTTACTCTAGATTCTCAGTCATCTGTCTGCTCAACTTTTGTCTCTGACTTTCTCTGTCCTACTTCCTCTTCTCTTGGAAGGATCTTCAGTGTCTCTGTTTCAGAAAAGAGAGGAAAGGAATGGAGGTTCACAAGAAGGATGGAGAAGCTATGTACAACATTAAAGAATGAAAGGAACTTTCTTCACTGAATTTTGATGGTCATATGAGTTTAACAGAAAACTTTTGATGCCTATGGAAAAAAAGATAAGAAGGGGCAAAATGCAGCACAGCAGTGTGAGTAGTGAGGGGGGAAAAAAAGTTTGAGAAACCCTACAAATATCAAGTAAAGTCAGTGAAGAAAAAGGGAAAGAGGTGCTCAAGGCACGGAAGCAGATACTCCTTGGCAGGCCATGGAGGAAAACATGGTGGAAAGTATGCTAGTTTATGTTGTCAGATTCTCTTGTTTTGTTTATTTTTCCTTTAAACCAGTGTTGCCTTTTTGCTGGATAAAGACAGACTGATCTTAACTGAAGGAGAAATCCTTGTCTGAGTTGTAAGATACAAATGGGCTTCTGACAACATGAAGTAGTTATGATGTGCCTCATGATGTTCCTAAGTCAAAACTGAACCAATTGCAAAGGTTCTAATATGGTTTTGGACCAGATCCTTCTAATTAGAAGTGTATTCAGAGCTCCCTCCTAGACATTGTTCTTGAAACAGAGTACCATAAACATAATCTATGTTATTTACAGTGTTGTAATTTAATTGTATGGCAAAATGCTTACTGCTATAAGTAACTACCAAATTTACCAATCATTTTCATTATGTTTTTACTGTCACTTCCTATTCAGTTGTCATTTAAAGTCTATCAATTTCCTATTTCTGTGATATCTTACTTGATTTGTTTATTTTTTAAAGATTTTAGATCTCTTTCTACTCTCTCCCTGTCCTCTCACTGGCTCAAGATTTTATGTCTCAGTTCAGTTAATGGTCATTTCCTTCTGCTTTTTCTCCAAACACTCACCATCATTTCTCATCTTCTCAACACTTTGTACTTATTCTTTGATCCTTTTACTACAAATATCTTGCCTGTCTATCTAGTTTTCTATTTTTTTTCTTCTTTCTCACCTCCATTTCCAGCTGTATCACACCTCTCTTCACCTGTCCCATCTCATAGTTCTGTCTTCTCATTTCCTTTCTCTCTCTTTTCTTTTTTTTTAATCATTAATTTGGTGTGCCAAGAACTTACAGGAAAGGATTAAACGTGTAGTTCATTGGATTTTAGGAGGGGTTTTTTGCAGCCATCTGCTTTTCTGATAATTAATAATAAGCTCTTTCCATCAACTTCCGGAGCTCTATTTCATATCTGAATTTAGTCTTTGTGTGAACTGGGTGAAAAGTAATTTAGGCCTCTATCTTCCTTTCCCATATAAAAAAAAAAAAAAAAAATAAAGAAAAAGGAGGGAGGAAAGGATAAGCTCTCTGAGACCTTCATACTTTCAATGGAAGGATGCAGATTATTAACTCTAGAGAACCTAGGGGTCCATAATGAAAGCAAAGTAAAACTCTTTCCTCCCAGCATAAAACCCCTTTCTTCTTATAGCGCTTTTCAAGGAAAATACATTCAGTAAAGTACTATACGGATTCTTCTGTTCCTGTGTTCTTTTGTTCACCTTCAGCAGATGCTAACTAATTCCTTTTCTGGGAATACAGAATACAGAGGAGTCATTAGCATGGCTTAGGGAGCAGTTCTAGAGGGTGAATGTTTTTTTCTACATGCATGCCATTTGGAGAGGTAAGTGCAGAACAATCCATAGTGGACAACAGGAAGAAAGCCAGCGATAAACCCTTACACACAGCTGTTTGGACTAATATGTAGGTTGCAACATAAGTTGCACTAATTTACAATATTTGGTTATTTGTAATGGGCTTCAAGCCCATCATCCCAAGTACAATCAAGTATATACCGTCCAAACTGAAGGTAGGAGAGGAATTTACAACTCAAAGAGGTTAATGTTTTATAGATTGTACTTCAGCAGCTAGAAAAAATTGCAGAAGATACGAAGAATGATGTAGAACTTAATCTCAAAAATACAAATACTTCCTTTTGATCAATATTTAAAAAAAAACTTATCAAAGAAGTTTTCTTACAATTAATTAGAAGTTCATTGTTTGCTTGTTAATGCTTTAGTTTCTTGCTGAAAATGTCTGATTTGCAGTTAAAATAGTAATTGTTTATAACTGTACACCAGGACTAGGAGCTATGAGACATCAAGACAAGCCCAAAGGAAAACTGCATGCCAGACATGGTATAGGAAAACATATAAGGAGCTGGATATCCATCCATTTCTGAGAAATAGAGGGCATTTTCTCTGTTGCCCTGATGCTTTTGTAGTTGTTTGTACCTAAAAAATAAAAAAAGCTATAAAATATGTAACAAAGCTTTATGGCTTTCTGATATCACATTTATGGGAATGCATGTAAGAAAGATTTTTTCTTATTTTCCAAAAAGGTACATGGGTAAACTCATTTAAAGTAATTACATAGAATCTAGCTAACCTCACAAAACTAACCTAAAACCCCTAATGAGATATGAGCTGATTATTTTTTGCCTTCTATCCTGAACAATTCCATGTCACAATGCTAAGAAGAAAGAAGAAAAAGAAATATTAAATTTTATATATATATATAAAGTATTCTGAATGAAATTTACATCCTCTTTGAATTAAAATTAAGTAAGTTGTGCATAGAGATAAGAAAAGGCTTTTCATATTTTTCATATAGAAGAAACAATGTTATATTAACTTCTATAACCACTTGCAGAAAGTACAAGTGACCAAATTTACCTGATGGTTAGGCAAATGCTGTTGATCTCCCATGTTACCTCTTCAATTACATCATAGTAATAGCAACAATACAATATTAAAAAGCAGCATGGTTTAGTTCCCATAGACCTTCCCTGTGTTCTCATGGACTTGATTGAATTCTCTTGTGGGTTTTTTTTGTAGGTTTATTTGTCCTTGTGTCATGGTTTAGCCCTAGGTGGCAATGAAGCACTACACATCCACTTTGTCACTCCTCTCTGTGCAGAGGGGTGGAAGGAAAGAATCTGTAAGGTAAAAGTGCAAAAAGTCATGTCTCAAGCTAGACAGTTTAATAAGTAAATCAGCAAAGCAAAAGAAGAAATCAAGACATTACTTCCCATCATCAGGGAAGTGTTCAACCATCTCCAGGAAAGAATGGTTTTACCATTCAGAACAGTTACTTGAGAAAACATTTACCATCTCCTTCCTTCTTCTTGCCCCAGCTTCATATGCTGAACATGAAGTCATATAGTAGGGAATATTGCTTTGGTCAATAGAGGTCAATTGTTCTCATTATCTTCTCCCAGCTTCTTGTGCACCCTCAACCTACTTGATGTGGAGTGGTATGAGAAGCAGAAAAGGTTTTGACTGCATAAGCACCACTCAGTGGTAACAAAAACATCCCTGTTTTACCGATATTTGCCAAAACAAATCCAAAACATAGCATCATGCTAGATACTGAGAAGAAAATAACTCTCTCCCAGATGAAACTAGCACATCTTGAAAGAATTCTCTTTGAACATAAAGGATGTTTAAGTTATTATCTAGTCAAAACTAGACCTGAAAACTGTTCAGTAAGAGTGTTGCAGAATGTTTGAGGCCAGAGGGAGTTTTAGGAGAAAAAAATGTTTACAAACTACTTGGGAAAAACAAAACCTAGCTTACAGACTTCTCTGTTACACCTGTACTACTGGATTTGAAAATACCTTCATTCAGAATTGTCCTAATGTATACTCCCATCATCCTGCCTTATGTGTTAGTTCTCACATTAGTTCACTACATCTCTTAAAAGTTTCTGGCATAGGCAAGACACTTAATGAGTTTTGGTACTGCCTAGTGAGGAGTACATACTGAGTATATAGCTGCAAAGTGACCCAGGTGTGCATAATCCAGTTTATCACAACTGCTCTTTCTGGCTAAACCTCATTCATTGTTCAGTCAGGTCACTCATACCTTCCAATATCTGAGGCCAAAATAGGCAAGAGTAGGATTTTTGTGCAGGTAGTGGTGGTGCCCAGAACTGAGGTATTAGCTGATGCACAGCCATAGACTCCTTGTCAGAAGCTTAATAGGCATGAGTTTTACAGCCCTGAGAAACACTTCTTTAGCTGAAAATTCCATCCTACAGTGAGGTTAACATTTTAAGCTCTGAACTCGAGTGCTAGTATATCACATATTGATGTGGCTTATTCAAAAGTCTATTTTTTCCAGACTGTGCATTGATTCACCTCTTCTCTGAGTACCTGTTAAAACAGGAATAGAATAGAATAGAATAGAATAGAATAGAATAGAATAGAATAGAATAGAATAGAATAGAATAGAATAGACCAGACCAGGTTGGAAGAGACCTTAAAGATCCAACCCATCATCCAACACCACCTAATCAACTAAACCATGGCACCAAGCACCCTATCAAGTCTCCTCCTAAACACCCCCAATGATGGTGACTCCACCACCTCCCCAGGCAGCCCATTCCAATGGGCAATCACTCTTTCTGCGTAGAACTTCTTCCTAACATCCAGACTGAACCTCCCCTGGTGCGGCTTGAGACTGTGTCCTCTTGTTCTGGTGCTGGTTGCCTGGGAGAAGAGATCAGCCCCCGTCTGTCTACAACCTCCCTTCAGGTAGTTGTAGAGCAATAAGGTCTCCCCTGAGCCTCCTCTTCTCCAAGCTAATCAACCCCAGTTCCCTCAGCCTCTCTTCATAGGGCTTGTGTTCCAAACACTCAGTTCAAAGCATTTGAGGTATTTCCACCGTGTTGGCAACACTATACTAACTACTAAGAAGAAAAATAAACTGTTTCAGCCAAGGCCAGGACAGTAAGATAAGTGTTGTGCCTAAGCATGACTTGTAAACTGATGTATTCTGGAAAATATTCCTCCAAATAATTGTCTCACTGAGGCACTCCCCACGAGTAATCTGACAGATCAGAATCAATGGGGAAAATGACAGAACTGTTTTGAGAACAATTTATTATTATTTTTTTAGGTGGAGAAATTTTGATTTCATTTTTTCTGTTTAGAAATACTTGCTTTCATCCTGTTATATCCATTAAAAACCAACAACAACAACAACAACAACAAAAACCAAAGCAAAACAAAAGGAAAACAAACAAACAAACAAACAATTGAGTTTAGTAAAATGAATTAATATTTTCCAGGAAAAAAAATAATATGTCTTGATTTCATTTGATACAGAAACTTCAAGTGTGGTAGAATGTTTCTGTTGAAAATTAATTCAGAAGCTTAAATGATGTGCCTGATGAATGCTGTTATTAAATGTACTTCCTATTTATCTCCAATTTAGTACCTAACTGTCTTTAATGCATTGACATGTCTCCCTAGATATTTTTTAATTACTGTTGGTTTTAGTGTTTGTTTGGTTTCATATATTATGCAACTTTCTTTATTGCTCTAGAAATGCATAGTATAATTGTTTGTTTGGTTTTCATAACTGTATATTCTTTTTGCTCTGTGAAGTTTCTTAGCATCATATATGTCCCGGGTATTTTGAAGAGAAATGTCAACAGGGTGAATTCTGGTGTTACTTATTGGGGAGGGAAACAAAAAACACAAACCAGTTTCTCAATGACACTAGACAACACCTTTCTAAAACCTAGGCTGGAGACAAAGCCATACTCAAAATATTTCTGCAGGTGAAAGAGAATGTGCAACTTAGATGGAGACATGAATCATTGTTAGCCTGTGTAGTGTTTAAGCAGAATACTATTTCATATTGTTTAATTAGTACAGGAAGTGTCTTGTTGATAAATTGTTATATATAATGATTCTTCATATTTTTTTTTGTTCATGACCTTTTTTCTGTGTTATGTTTACCTTTTCAGTGTCACTCTGCATCCTAAAACTGGCCCTCCAGTCTACTTCAAGCAGGATAAAACTGTGAATAATTGCATGTTTACAGCATCTTGAGGTCTACCCCAGAAAGAATATGATATTCACAGGGCTGAAGAGGAGGTTGAAAAGCTACTGGGAACAGTTAAGATGTTCCAAGTGTTTTTCAGAATGATTATACATTCTATGGAGCAGGCTAAGAAATGATGATGACAGCAGGAAGACTGACTATGTCTTGAGTGTGTGTGCTCATTTTTTAAAGAAGCTTTTTAGGCAATTCAGATGCATGGGAAGTCAGTCAAAACTGTGGACATCAGATTCTTTCTTAAAATTCAAAAGAAAATGTAAATGGCTGAAGGATTGTCATGGAGGAAACAAGTCATATAATTAGTAGGTTGTACTGAAACATGTCTTTTCCCTAAGATGGCCCAAGTAGTCCAAGTTAAACTACTTTTTCTGAGGCAACAGCATGATGATTTAGACTGACTGGTTTTGTGTATGAATTGCCTTCGTCCGTTATCCAGATTTTTAAGAGAGTGATGTAATGCTTGGAGTCTGTTCAGGTTATGAATGTTAGCATTTAGCTAACAGTCTTTCCTGTAGTTACTCTGCAGATTCCTTTGGTATCAGATGATCTTGTCTCTCATACTTTCTCTGTACATATCTTGGCTTCTCCAGCTTTGTTATAAGGACTAGTTTTAGCCAAGAAGTAATAGTTTCAAGTTATTTGCTACACTCCATAACACATTGCTTGGCATCTGTTACCTTCCCGCATTATTAAAGTAGGTTATTGTATGTTACCCTAGCTTAAATAAATATGTCACATTACAAAGAAAAATCTACACTTAGATTGAAACAGTAAGGGTGTGTTTGCTATAGAATTACAAAGTATAGTCCTAAAGTGTTGTGGGGAAAAAGCATCCACACAGTGGGGTTACTCCAGAGATAAATGCCAGTCTTCCTTTATATGATCATCATCATGTGAATGTAATTAAGACACTGTTGAGGGACCTCATTAAGAGTGATCTTTTTTCTTTCAGCATTACTGTGAGGAACTTCAAGACTACATTATAAAATGGAGAATCAACCCTTTCATACACTTTGTGGGTTAAAGCAATCCAATAAGTGGGAACAGCTGTGACTTTAATTACATAAGAAATAAACCATTCCATTATGCCCTGCTGAATGAAGAGACAGAATGTAATAACTAAACACCAAAAGGCAGGAGGCAATCAGTGGGGTATTTATTTCCTTTTATTGGTACATGATATGCTAATTTCTGTTAAAGTAATGTTCATTTAAAAAAAAATAAAAAAATATTGTCTTAGATGCAGATAAGATCAGCAAAATTCTAGTGAGCATTTTTAAGGCATACGAAGGTTAATGCCTAATTCTTCAATAGACTTTTGAAACTTGTCTTGCTTTTTAACACTTTATACATTAATGCAATCATTTTCCACACTCAAATTTACATTTTGCCAGTTACAACACATGAACAGAAAAATCACTTGGCACTACAATATGTTCAACAGCTTTCTTAATCTCTGAGCCTTCAGTGAGAAAATGAACTGGTATTTTTTTTGTTTTTCAATAAGTCTTCCAAAAGAAGATGAAATACTTACCTGTGCAAATATCAAGTACAGAAACATTTTATTTTTCACATATATGAAAGACCAGCCTTGACGCACTTAGTGAGTCTGTTTACACAAAGAGAGAAAATTAAGGCACATAGCCATAAGTGATGGATTTTATCTGTGTAAAGAGGAAAAAATAAAGCCTTTCTTTTAAAACTAGAAAAAAACCCATAGCATAATGGAAGTTGAATTTGTGAGGATGGTAGAAAAACGAAAGAAGGAAGTAGTGTGTGATAGGAGAAAACTATATACTTTATAGCTAACTGCAACACTTAGTATCTTGCATTGCATTTGTTCTCTAGTGAAGATCTCTAAAATCTTTGCTTCTGTAATTGCACATATGCCAAGTCTTAAAAATGACTAAGGGAAGGCATAGAGACTCAAGGAGTGGCATTCATCTCAGCTACCTTTAGGTGGCTGTATGTGAGCTAGCTACCTTGGAGTTTTAATACAGCTAGGTTCTCTTTATAAGCTGTCTTCATTGCAGCAATAATGTTAAGTACCTCAGGTTTAATCTTACTCTAAAATATTCAGATGTCTTAATTAGGCCAGGCAAGTTGAGTTCTAAAGCAGCTATTTCTTTCTCTTTATGGGAAGTGAACCCATTGAATCTAACTCAGGTAAATCCCACCCTCTGTGATTTTTATCAGCATCAGAAGGTAAATTTCTGGCAATTCGATGAAGAGATTTTCTAATTTAGTCATTTATGCCCCAGTGCAAAATTTAAAGTAGGACATTGTACTGGAGAATAAGATTAGAATGGTGCCATCTCAGAGATTTTGCATGAATTAAACCTGTTCTGTTACCCAATAGAATTTAAATTGTTAATAAGATGATAAACAAAATGATCTCATGAAGTCCATTTCATTATATATTTTTATAAGGGTTTTTTAACCTTGAAAATTAATTGAGAGTGTTTATTTCAAACATGTGAATTAACAATAAAATTCTTGAAGTGACTTCACTACATAGGAATAGCAATAGACAGTTAACAACCAAAAGAAAAGATCCATCAGCTGAAAAAAATGAAGATATTTTCTCAAGCTTGACTGACTTCTGCTAAACCATAGAGTCTCTGGGTGGTTGTACCAGAAGTCAGCAAAGATGCGTTAGTGGAAGCTGTGGGAAGACTGATTCTGAAAAAGGTGTATCAAGAAAAAGAAGTTACTGATGTCTAAAATAAAAGTGGAGAGGCTGTAGTAGAGCACTTAATGGGAACATGCATGACTACATGAGATTCATTTAATCTGGTTTCAAACACTTGCATTATGCATACCTGCTACTTTGTGTACTGACAAGCAACAGATACTTTTAGGGAATATTTCACCTGACCTCCCTTTGAATAAAATTAATTATTCCCTAGAATAGTATTAACTGTAAAGAGATCCTACTATGAGTAATTTGATTATGGATGCTTTTGTTATACATGTTTGGAAGTATGGATCCAGGACACCGGTTCTCATTTGAGAAAGTGTGAACAAAGAATTTTCATCACTATAACAAGGCCAAGGAGAAAACTCTAAATTTTATCCATTGTGATGTAACAGGTGCTGTACATCAAAGGACATGACATCCTTAGCAGATATCCTTTAATTATTTTTTTTTTCTTAAGAGTAAATAAAATTCACACATCAACCTAACTGATGTCCAGATAGTTTTCTTTTACTGGTTTCAAAAATTTAAGGCATATAGACCACATTTTCCTTGGATTCTTACTTCTTCCATTGAATAACTTTTGCCTATTCAAGTAATATAAATAGCTGTCCTTTCGAATCATTGGATATTTGGCCTGCTTGAAGATTTGTATCTCCTTACTTTACATTTGTCTTTCCATGTCCTTCTGGATTTGTGCTTAAGGATGAATTACTTGTTTCAGTATTTAATGAAAATGTGAACTACACCAATGAAGGAACATAACTCCCTTGTGTCCATCCTTACAGCTTTAGGTCATGCTCAGTAGTTATTTAATTGTCAATTTTCCATTCCTGCTAGCTCATCTCCAAAGTATTGTGGGCTTGCTTTTTTTTTTTTTCTTTTTTTAACAGAGAACAGGGATTTGGAGCAGAGAGTTTACCAGGGACAAATGGAGCAAAATTTTCTAAACTCTTTTTGCAAATACTGTCATTAAAATGTATGACTTAATTAAATAAAGAATTACTGTTATTTAAATGTTTCTATTGATGTTAAACAAATAATTTGTTAAATATATGGAAATAAGAAATCCATTAAGAAATTCTAGAGTAAAATTTGTTCTTGCTGGGACATATCAGTTCTAAGTGGTGCCTAACGGAGCAGGAGATGGCAGCAATGCAGCACAGGTGGGATGTCCTCTTGTAAATTTCTTCAGTGAGTTTGAAGCAACGCAACATCTTTGAGCGAACACTACAATTTTAAAGTCAGTCAATTTAGACATCTAGAAAAAAGGACGAATATACTGACTACCTTTTTACTGAAGAAGGTATTTGAAATAGGAAAACCTCTGACCTTTCTACTCCTCAGTGCCTAAATACTTGTGTTATAGCACCACAAGAATGTCATGCTAGAAATGGCTGGCTTCCAAATGACATAACTGACCCATATAATTTTAAAGTCAGAGGTCTCCACTGACTCCAAAGGAAGTACATTTACTAAAGATGAGATTTTTCTGATGTCAACTGTTTCACCCTTGATATAGGTAGAATATACTTATCCCAGGAAATGCTATAAGCTCAAGGAAACTTAGGTAGATATAATAGCAACTTGGGATATTGTCTTTACTAAAAATGTCTATGAAGTAGGCTTTTCAAAGTATCTTCTTCACTGACAAAAATTCTCCCAATGAAAGCATGAAACAAACTGTTAACATTGCATCTATGACAGGATATTAAGGCTCTTGGCAAGGTGCCATATTCAGGTGACAAAACTAACTCTGATCTTCCTTCTGTGTAGACAGTATTGTGAATTATGAAGGATCAGAGGACAGTTTGAGGTAAATTTTCCATCAGCTATATTTTTTACTAGTACAAATAAAAGATGTATCAAGTTCAAAAGACTATGCTTTGATTATGTAGAATGATGTTGGTAGGAAATAAAGAATTAATGAATTTGTAGTTATTTCCAAGCCAATTTCCTCTATAGAGGAAGAGAAACAACTATGTGGAGACTATTCTTTTCCATTATGGCATATAAAAGTAGTGGGATGCTTTTCGATTTACATAATCTTGCCAAACTTAGATAGTAGCAATATATTTATCTGGAGCTGGACTGGGTCCTTTCAGGATAGCGTCGAAATTAATAGAGAGAAATAGGTATCCTTAAAGCACAGTTAATATGTTCTAATTTAGAACACTACTCAGGCTGAATCCTTCTCCAAAAACACCTTTCTCTTCAGTAATTATAAAAAGAAACAGTACTTAGAAATGTGTACTAAGATATGTTCCTACAACCTAGATACGTCACATTACTAGTCTTAACTCATCAGAAACTCAAATAAATATCCAGATTAGTTTTCTTTTAACAAAATTATACCTGCAATTTTGAGAAAAACTGTCAAATGTAAGCAAGACTAATAATCAAAAAGGGGAAAGATTTGCTGTTGAATTATGCTCTCCTTTACTGTGTATCAACGAACTTCTTTTGAGATAATTGAATTATACTAGGTTAAATAAACTCAAGATCTATAATAAAATCTATGTAGAAAAAGAAAAATCTTACAATATTTATTTGGGAATTTGTCTTTGGTTTTGGTTTTTTTTTGTCTTTTTTTTTTTTTCCTCAGTCTTGAGTTACAGATTTTCCTTCAGGATGAAGAAATCCACGGTCCATAAATTAAATTCTACATTATTATCACTAACTAAGGCATGAAAGGAAAAAAAATGCAAGTCTTTATTAGAACTCATGGGTTAGAAGCCAATTCAGTAAATTTAATTTTAGGTAACAATTAGAGAACAATTGCTAATTAAGTTATACATAAAATAAATCCCTTACTACACTTCAAAGAAAAGGGACAGCTTACAATTCAATCATTTAATCATAAACAGTAGAATTTTTTTTCAAAATAACTCAGACACAACATTAGACATGCTCTTCAGCCAGCATAAACTTCATTATCTCTGTGCCAGTCTAGGGAGCCAGCTGAAGGTCTAGACTAATCCCATTAATATTCATAATTTACATGCCTGCTTTATTTATAACATTATAAATAATCTTTTAAAATTCCTGATTTTCCTGACATGCTTAAGGTAGTCAGTACCGAATCTTTCTGTACGTTATAGAGCAAATACTGCTCAGTTTCAGATGAAGGATTTTTTATTTATGACTAGATCAGAATTTTTACATGCATGCCATTTCATTAGAGCAAGGCAATGCTATTTTTCCCCACCATTTTTGTCCTGATATTTGATATTATATCAGAGGTTTCCTCTCTCTCTCTCTTTTTATATATATATCTACATCTTTCTACCTATCTATCTATCTATCTACCTATCTATCTATCTCTCTATCTCTCTAATTGTCAACCTTTTTCTGAATTATTTACTCTAGATTTCATTTAATGACAGTCCTGGCACAGAAGGATGTTCCTAGTTACTGTTCAGATGCCAGCTATGTAAACAGTTTTTCTTTGAGATTGTAATTCATATGGAGCAAAATTGCAAAATTCCTGTGGAGAGAAAGTGATAATCTTGCCTCTGAAGAATAGCATGCATCTAGTAGCATCTCTTTGTCTATTCACTGCTTTAACCGTGTGACTCTGTATGTTTAGGAGATCCTTCCAGTTGAATGTGTTCATTTCCGTAAACATCCTGTCCTTTCCTATGGCCAAACTTGACTCATCCTAGATAGCATGATCTCAAAGGACTTACAATACAGAAGAAAATGTCATCCAAAGTGAATAATAATCACAGAAGTTGTCCCTGAACATTCCGTCTGAACACAGTTATAAGTACTTTATTCATGTTAACAAACCTTCCTCCCTAGTGAACTGCTTTATTTAGGTCCAGTGTCAGAATCCATATCATCTGAGTCATTGCAATTTTAGATGGGTGGTGATTCTTGGTATTATATTAATAAAAATCTAACTTTGCTTTATAAAATCAAATTGTCAAATATCTGATGTTTTAGAGAAAGGTCTGGATTCTTTCTTTTGTGAATTAGTCTTTGTTGTAGCTGGAATTAAAGAAAATGTTTATCAAGCTCAGACATATGGCACAGATTAGAAAACTTCTAAGACAGAGCCCAAATTGTTAGGTTAATATTCCAACTCAGTAGATTAATCAATGTAACCACATAGCTCAGTTGAAACTGCTGCCCCAAATTGCCTATTTCATCTTCATCCAGCAGAGAAAATGCCAACCTTTCCCACAGCACAAAAATCTTCCTGTTACAACAATGAAGCAAATCTAGAATTACTGTTATTGTGAAACATCTGGTAACTACAAGATGTAGCTCCTGTGAGATAATCACACCCCTGTAAAATCAGAAGAACTTACTGAACTTCATTGTATTTCATGTTTTGTAACACCCCTGATCGTGGTTGGCTCGTAATTCTGTAATCACTTTGCCTCTATACCAGAAATGAAATCAAAGATGCTATATTTTACTATAATGGCCACTGCTTAACATAAATAAATGATCAAAACAACAGTATTGTTTGTATATAAAATATGTGCACCATAATAAATACAGTGGGATTGAAACTTGCTGGGAATACACTAAAATAGGTGCAGAATGACTCATTATGAATGTTATTAAAAATAGATCAAGAGACAGAAAAATTTTAAAACTCTCTTCATTTCCACATTGCTACTTTTGTTGTGAAATTTCAATTTTCTCCTTTTATTTTTGTTTTGTCTGCAAAGTAGTATTATGGTGCAGAACAACTTTGTCAGAGTCTTTTCCTTCAGAACCTTAGAAAAGAAACTAAGAAGGCAAAACCCCAGAAATTTCATATTTTGCCTACACAGATAATGGCATCCTGGCCTGTATCAGGAACAGTGTGGCCAGCAGGAGCAGGGAGGTCATTCTGCCCCTGGACTCAGCACAGATTAGGCCACACCTTGAGTACTGTGTCCAGTTGCGGGCCCCTCAGTTTAGGAAAGATGTTGACTTGCTGGAACGTGTCCAGAGAAGGGTAACAAGGCTGGTGAGGTGTCTGGAGCACAAGCCCTATGCGGAGAGGCTGAGGGAGCTGAGGTTGCTTAGCCTGGAGAAGAGGAGGCTCAGAGGAGACCTTGCTCTCTACAACTACCTGAAGAGAGGTTGTAGCCAGGTGGGGGTTGGTCTCTTCTCCCAGGCAACCAGCATAGAACAAGAGGACACAGTCTCAAGCTGCACTAGGGGAGGTTCAGACTGGATGTTAGGAAGAGGTTCTTCATAGAAAGCGTGATTGCCCATTGGAATGGGCTGCCCAGGGAGCTGATGGAGTCAACATCACTGGAGGTGTTTAAGAAGAGACCAGATGGGGCACTTGGTGCCATGGTTTAGTTGATTAGACACTGTTGGATGATAGGTTGGACTCAGTGATCTCAAAGGTCTTTTCTAACCTGGTTAATTCTATTCTATTCTATTCTATTCTATTCTATTCTATTCTATTCTATTCTATTCTATTCTATTCTATGCTATGCTATGCTATGCTATGCTATGCTGTGCTGTGCTGTGCTGTGCTATGCTATGCTATGCTATGCTGTGCTATGCCGTGCTATGCTGTGCTATGCTGTGCTATGCTATTCTATTCTATAAGAAACATGAGTCTCGAAGTAAGTAAAGCATAGATCGCCTAAATCAAAATTTAAACTTAGGGAACTAGAACTTTGTGCCTATAATTTTTCTTGAAGGTTTTTTTCATTTTATTTTTATAAATTATCTGAAAATGAATAGGGAAGGTTTTTTTTTAAGAAAACCAGTTCATCACAGTGAAATGGTGCTTGTAATAACTACAATAGCCACTGCTGCTCTCTGAGCACCGTTTATCTTCTCTGATTGGAATAAGTCTTCCAACAATTATTGAGTCAGGGAATATAAAGGATAGCACTGTGGTTGCAAACAGATACAATAAATAACTTTATAGACAAAATATAGTTTTAAACACATAATTTTGTATAAAAATCAAGGATCTTGGAATTAAAATGAAGTATATTTTTTGGGGGGGGGAGGTGATATTATTATACAGGAAGGACTGGCAATCCAAAGGTAGAGCAGAGGTATTCTTGGCAGGTAATATTAAATATTGTAAGAGAATGTATCTCCAGGGATACATCTGCACCATCACTTACTGCTTCTAATGCATATTTCAGGAAACACAGCATATATCAAAAGGAATTAGATTTTAGTCTTACAAAAACATCATACTGAATCATATGAAAATAGAGTCAAATATTACTTAAGCAATGTTGGCAGAAATGGCACATTCTCATGTTAAAAACCAGATAACCGATATCTCATGTGATACCACCTCACTTTTCTGTGCTGGTTTTCTGTGTCCTGCAACCTGAAGAGACATTTTCACCACTTCTAATGGTGTGCTTTTGATTTTATACCATTTAACAACCATTTCATATTCAACAACAAAAACGTACATTGTGATGACTAAGGCTTTCTAGCACAATGATATTCATTCTCTATTGTACAGCAAATTAAATAGTATCAACAGTGATTTATTTTTATTATACTAATAAAAGTGTTCTATTGATTGAGTTTTTTTTTGGGGGGGGGGGGGGTTAATGTGGTATACTTTTTGGAATAATTTTTGGAGACTTTACATAGGTCAAAGTAATAAATGCCATTACCCCATCAACTGGGGGATCCTCAAAGCAGCACCTGTGCAGAGGCACACAGGCACAGAGAGATGCAGGCACCTTGAATATTCATCCTTGTTAAAGGATCACTTAACCTGCTGCTTTGACCTGTATTTCAGAGATTCACACAAGCATAATTTTGTACTGTGCTTTGATCTATCCCACAGCAAGGCAGGAATCACAAGTATGTTCAACTGGTTAACACAGGCCTCTGAGTCTGTCACAAGCCTGTGTTGTCTGAACACGGCTGTTTGCCTTGTCAAGCACCTAATGAATGGAGGGAAGCCAGTAGATGTATATTTTCTGGATTTTAGTAAGGCTTTTGATACTGTCCTTCACACCGTTCTTCATGACACATACATCTGTGACATGAACAGGTTCATGGGGAGCTGGATTAAGAACTGGCTGAATGGCAGGGCTCAAAGCATTATACTGAATGGGGCTACACCTGCATAGTGATCAGTCACCAGTGATGTTCCTCAGGGTTCAGTTGTAGGACCAATTAAATTCAATGCATTTATCAATGATCTGGAACTGGGAAGTGTTGTTTATTCTCTTGATGGACAAAAGGCCTTGCAGAGGGATCTCACTAGATTCAAGCATTGTGCTATGAGTACCAGGATGAAATTTAACAATTTCAAATTCTGGATTCTGCATCTAGAATGGAGTAGTGCCAGGCACTAGCATACATTTGGAGGAGAGGAGTGACTGGAGAGCAGCCCTGCAAAAAGGAATTGGGGGTTCTGCTCAACAACAGACTCAATATGACTCGAAGGAGCGCTCTTTGAAGCACATTTCAGGACTTTGGGTTTGTCTAGTTTGGAGGAAAGAAGGCTGAGGGGTGACCTCATTGCTTTTTATGCTTCCTGAGGAGGGGAAACTGAAAGGGAGGTGCTGATGGGTTCTCCATGGAATTTAGTAATAGGACAGGTGAGAATAGTTCAAAGCTGTGATAGGGGAGGTTTAGACAGGCCATTAGAATCATTGAATGATTTAGCTTAGCAGGGATCTTTAAAAGTCATCTAGCCCATCCCTCCCCTCCAGAAGCAGGGACATCTTAAACTAGACCAGATTGCTCAGATCCTTGTCCAATCTGATTGTGAATGTTTCAAGGGATGAGGCATATATGGCATCTCTGGTCAATTTGTTCCATTGTTTCACTACCCTAATAGTAAAAAAAAAAAAAATTCTCATATCTAGCCTAAATCCATCTTCTTTTAATTGAGAGCCATTGCCCCTCGTCCTGTTGTAAAAAGCCGTACTAAAAAGCTGCAGTAAGTTCTCCCCAGTGCCTTCTCTTCTGCAGGTTGTATAACCCCAGCTCTCTCAGCCTTTCCTCACAGAAGAGGTGTTCCATCCCACTGATGGTTTTTGTGGACATTCTCAGTACCGAGTCCAACAAGTCCTTGTTGGTTTTACACTGAGGACCCCAGAGATGAATGCAGTACTCTAGATTAGCTCTAACCAGATTTCAGCAGAGGGGCCGAATCACCTCCTTTGACCTGTTGACCCCACTTCTTTTAACAGAGTCCAGGATATATCTGGCTTTCTGGACTACTAGAGTGTATTGTTGGCTCATGTCCAGTTTTTCATCCACCAGTACCCCCAGGCCCTTCTTCACAGGGCTGCTTTCAATCCCATCATCTCTAAATCTGTATCGATATTCAGGATTGCTCCAATCCATATGCAGTAGCTGACACTTGCTCTTGTTGAACTTCATGAGGTTTACTAAACTCTGGATGAAATCATCCAACCAATTCCTCATCCACTGAACCATCCATTACAAAAATGTAAATACAATTTAGAGAGGAGGATGCTGTAAGGGACCCTGTCAATGGTCTTAGAGAAGTCTTAGGAAGATGTAGTGCTTAGGGAGCATTTCTGTACCAAGAGTGTGATCATATGCTAGAACAGACTTCCTAGAGACATAATTGACTCACCAAGCCAGTCAATATTAAGAGACATTTGGTCAGTGCTCTTAATAACATGATTTATTTTTGGTCAGCCCTGAATTAGTCAGACAGTTGGACTATATGACTAATGTAGGTATTTTCCAATTGAAATTATTCAATTGTTCAATTCTTATTCCTATTCCTATTCCTATTCTATTCTATTCTATTCTATTCTATTCTATTCTATTCTATTCCATTCCATTCCATTCCATTCCATTCCATTCCATTCCAGCCTTTCTACTTTATTCTCTTATACTCCAGTCTCTTCTACTCCACATTCTTTTCTACTCCATGCTCTTCTATTCTATTCTGTATTTGAAATAGGTCCAGATTGCTCAGCCTTGAGGAAAATGTTGAATTTTTATTTTATGAATGATATATATTCAATTACTTTAGGAATAGCTAACTTTCTGAATATAAGCTGTTGTGCCTCAGTCTCTTACAGGAAAATGAAAGCTCTTTCATTCTCAGTTTTGCAATGTATGAAATCCATATGCAAGTGTTATAAATCACAAAACAAAGGACTTACCATGAAAGTCTACGTTGCTACCTGTTACTATTCCTCTTGAAGACAGGACAACATTATGTAACAATGGGTTTCTTTGTTTGTATTGATTTTCTCATTTTTCATTTGCTCTTCATGTTTCCTGATACTCCTTCCTAGTGTAGCTATACGTACACTTTTTCTGTCTACAATGATCTACAGTGGCTTTAAGAGTAAAGGTAATTTGGATTAAATAATGATTTAATATACTTTTAATTTTGTCTTTTTTAGTTTCATAACTTAAACCAATCAACCAACCAAAGACCATAAAAATCTTCAAAAAACATTTCTGCTAGGTGCATTTCATAACATAATAGCCACATTAACATGTTTCTGATTTTTCCATTACTGTTACTTGTTTTGATCACACAGTTACCTATTTTAGCGTGACTTATTAAAGACTCTATTAAAGAATAAAATGACCATATAAATCAAATAGAAGTTTTCATAACTTCAGTGTACTCTATCTAAGCCTACTGGCTTACTTTTTTAATTCTGAGAACTTCCTAGCTGTAGCATTAGTCTTTATTGTAGCAAATAATATCTTACAGTAAACAAACAGGAACTGTAGTTAAGAATTTCTATACTTTTTCTCAAACTTTGCCAGTTATTCTCCCTGTAGTCTTTGGCAAAGTTGTTGAAGCTCTTATTTCAGTTACAGGTTAGCAATGAAGATTTGAGAACAATTAATATAAACATAAAATTGACAATAATGCCCAAAGGTCTTGTAGCTATTGTATGTGAACAGGCCTCCTTTTAATTTGCTGACTTTGAAGGCATTAACACTCAGACACTCGGAACACAAGATTTCACAGTATTCAGAGCTTTAATTCAAGGGTAAATTCCAACAAGGCAGAATTTTACAGGCAGAACTGGGAGCTTCTGCTTCACATCTGATTTGATATTAAACCTGTCTAGCCTGGCATTCATGGCCTGCACTGTTTGATTTCCTCATGAACAAAAATTCAGAAAGAGTAAGAAATATGGATTGGTTCTATGTATTAGATTTGTTGTTGATATGTGGACTTTTACAGGTAGATATACAGTAGTCAGGATTTTCTAGTATGTAATAATGATCCAGACTTTTCTACCAGGAAGTTAATAGTGAAGTTAAAACAAAGAATATTTTTGAAGCAAGTAACAGCTCATTAATTGCTGTCTATAAAAAAGCACTTAAACAGGTTACAATGAAACATTGCCCAAAAGATCAAGAAATGTATTTGTTGTGAGTAATGAAATTAATGAATTTCTTAGTGCTAATCCTGCAGATCCTTTTGAACAAAGTATGCATTCCACACTCAGTATAGATAAATAACCTCACAAATAAATTTAAATTGTCTGCAAGATTTTATGAGATTTCTCTCATCCTAACATATTTCTATTGGAGTAACCAAATTTCATCATATTCAGTGAGTCTTAAGTTTATCAAATAATTAAAACTATAATTAGAATCATAGAAACAACAAGGTTGGAAAAGACTGCAAAGATCATCAAGTCCAACCTGTCACCCAAGACCTCACAAATACTAAACCATGGCACCAAGTGCCACGTCCAATCCCCTCTTGAACACCTCCAGGGACAGCATCTCCACCACCTCCCTGGGCAGCCCATTCCAATGGCTAACAACTCTCTTTGTGAAGAACTTGCTCCTCACCTCGAGCCTAAACTTCCCCTGGTGCAGCTTGATACTGTGTCCTCTCATTCTGGTACTGGTTGCCTGGGAGAAGAGACCAATTCCCTCCTGGTTACAACCACACTTCAGGTAGTTGTAGACAGCAATAAGGTCTCCCCTGAGCCTCCTCTTCTCCAGGCTAAACAACCCCAGCTCCCTCAGCCTCTCCTTGTAAGGCTTGTGCTCAAGGCCTCTCACCAGCCTCGTTGCCCTTCTCTGGACACATTCAAGTATCTCAATGTTCTCCAACTGAGGGGCCCAGACTGGACACGGTACTCAAGGTGTGGCCTTGCATTAATGATTCTCATACTAATGGAGAGAAGCAATAATAGTAGTAGTTTTAGAAAATTCAATATTACTATATTGCTAGAAAATGTAAGTGTAAGACTCATATTCTTATTTTTCTGAGAAATATCATTGCTGTCTGCTATTTCTTTTAACATTGTCTACATGTGAAAACTTATTGAACAAACCTAAAATTACCACAAATTGTTTTAACAGACAGGTTCTTCTCCAGTGAAGATAAATGAAATATGTCTAGGTATATCAGAAATTAAAATAAAAACAGTTTGGTTTTTTTAATGCTGTGAGTTATTTAAGAACATCTAAAAGGTCCAAAGTACAATTTCTCACAATACATAGACATTTTTAGCCTTTATTTTAATTAAACACATCAGTGATGTACAAGTGTAACTCTAAGACTGGTACACTCAAATGTTTAGAATGAAAAATGAACTTAGCTTTAGAGAACATAAAATTGAATATCTCTTCTATAAAACAGCTCAGACTTGATTTTTCTTTTTAATTTTTTTTTTGAGTTGTGACTTTCACCATGTCTGTATAATACTTGTTAAAGCTGAGGGGAAGAAAGGGATGTAATATGGTTATGTGTCTACTTCCCAGAATCAGGAAATTAAATCTTCAAGTCCATTTCTCTTGTACAAAGGGTTCATTTTTTTTCTCTTGCAGTGATTTCAAGAGCACCCAGCACTTCTCTTTCTCTCTGTAAGAGCACAGTTCTCCTGGTTCACAAATGATGCATTGTGTACCCATAGTAATCCTAGGAGATACCAGACCTTTGTACAGTGTTGTCTAGATCACACTTTTGTGTTCCTGCTTTTGACCTCTGTCCTGTCTGAAAGAGCTAAACAGTATAAATAACTGCTACAACACATCATCAGTAAGTCAGTATCCCTTTGTGAAAGATGAAGAAAGATGCACAGACATAGACCATTTGTGGTTTGTGCATCTTAAGACTGCTGCTCTGTGTTGGTAGGTAAACTATGCAGAGAATTCACACACCTCTAGTTTTGGTACAACCCCTTAATGGTGGATATAACTTATTTCCTTCCAAGACCTTAATGCTTTCTGATTTTGCACGGGTCAGTGCAACAAGTTTCTTTTCAGCCATTTCTTTCTGCTTCAATACACTTTCTTGTTATTTCTGCCTTACTGTGAGAGAGGATTTCACATGCTCAACAGTGTTTTCAACCCCATTTTGATACGGGGCACTGTGGGGATAAAAGAAATACACAAGAGAAACATTCCTTTAGTAGTTTTAGTTACTGAAGAAAGTGGAGATAGGCAATAGAGTAGAAGGGGAACTTGAGAGATGCCACTTAAGATAAGAAAGATAAAACTTCATCAGTTTCTCCTGTATGCCGCTCTGGCAAGTTCTGTGTATCTTCTACTTTTCCTACTTGGCATGCAAGTCCAGTCTTCACAAAAGCAGAAGGTACAGAAAGGCCCTAGCAGGGCTGCATCATCGCTGGCAATATTTTCATAGATTGAGTACAGTTGGTTTTGAAAAGAAAATAAGTTTAGGGCAAGATAAGTAATAAAATGAGGGAGGAAATATAAAATGGAGGTTGACAAGAAAATGTAGATAAGTGAAGACTTAGAAAAGACACGCCAAAATCAGAGCTGAATTGATAACAAAGATGAAAAAAAAAAAAAAGGAAAAAAAAAAAAAAGAAAGTAAGAAAGAGTATTTCCTGAAAAGAAACCTTAGGAACATCAATTTCACCAGCAGGCTGACATGAAGAATAATTCAATTTGTTCTATAGATTAATTGAGATGGCTGGATTTCTACAAGGATTTTCCATGATTCTTCTTAAAGTCTGTTCCTCCGTTACATTTATAATTTATTAAGTGAAAACTCAGGTTTTTCAAATACTTTTATCTTAATATGAGGGCTAAATCTGAAGATCTGCTTTGATTTGTTTTTCAGATCTCTTTTTACAGAGACAAAGACAAATTACACTTGCTTTCTTTCCACTAGTAGTAGCACTAGTAGTCCTGTTGTACTAGTGCATTGGTTTTTTCAGCTCCATTTCTTCTTCGTCTACTATTTGATTCAAAAATAACAGCTGGAAAATCTCATATTTTTTTCCCTTTCTTTCTATTATTTTAAGCTTACAAGATTGGTTTAGAACCTACTAGTCACATTCTTAATTTCATTACTTCAAAGTCTAACAATGACATTTTAGCCATATGTTAGTAACAACTGGAATTAAAAATCAGAAAATTTCACAGATTAAGACAGAGAGGCTACAACATTTCTTGTTATAAACAGAGGATCTCCACAATACTTTTCTCCAGCCAGCATTTTCATTTAAAAGCTGACATGACATCAGAAAGGTATCAAATACTCATGCACAGATTCAGTTGAACCTGTGCCAAACATCTTCCAGGCTTTAATTTATCAATAAGTAATACGAAGTTTAAAGAATACTGAAGTCTGTGAACCTGCAGTTTTAAGCCATTTCAGACAGTTAATACAGCCTCTTGCTATCAGGCAAGGTAAAGTGAGCTGTGGTTGACAGCAATGCAGAAAAAGTCATGCTCTTATAGACTGACCTGGAGCACCAAAACAAGAAGAGGGTGTATCTCTCTCTCTGGAGATATTCAACACCCACCTGGAAGAGCTCCTGTGTGACCTGCTATAGGTGATCCTCCTCTGGTGGGAAGGCTGGACTAGATGACCTCTTGAGGTCCCTTTCAGCACCTAACATCCTGTGATTCTGTGATTTGAGGTGCAGCTAAGTACAGGGACACAGCCACCTCCCTACTCCTGTTGGTCACACTATTTCTAACAGAGGCAATGATGCTGTTTGCCTCTACTTCATAATGAAGTAGAGGACACTGTAAAACTAATTGTCATGACTTCAAATCTAATTTCCATTGAAGGAATAAAGATTTTAAGTATTCATATAAATATATGCATGTTTTTGTTCTACTATTGACAGAAATAATAATTGAACAAATTAACATATCCTAACAGTCAGTTTAACTTTTAAATGTTATCGGTTTTGCCCCTGATTACATTACGTGTTTCTTTTGTGTTCTGTTTTGTTGCTTTTTTTTCCCCAGTAAAATATATCAACAAAGCTACATTAAAATAAAGCAGCAGTTATTTACATGAAATACAGTTTTTAATTTTTAACAGCAGCAGAACATGTCTCAGGCACCGATACAGGCTGGGCGGTGGCTGGCTTGAAAGCAGCCCTGAAGAAAAGGACTTGGGGGTGCTGGTGGATGAGAAGCTCAACATGGGCCAGCACTGTGCACTTGCAGCCCAGAAAACCAATCACATCCTGGGCTGCATCAAGAGAAGCATAGACAGCAGGTAAAGGGAGGTCGTTTTCCCCCTCTACTTCACTTTCATGTCACCCCACCTGGAGTAGTGCATGCAGTTCTGGAACCCCTATTAGAAGAAGGATCTGGATGTGATGGAGCATGTCCAGAGAAGTTCCCTGAGGATGATCAGAGGGCTGGAGCACCTCTCCTATGAGGACAGTCTGGAGAAGAGAAAGCTCAAAGGACGGACTCGATGATCTTTGAGGTCTTTTCCAACCTTAGTGATACTGAATACTGAATACTGAACCTTATTGCAGCCTTCCAGTATCTGAAGGGGACCTACAAGAAAGCTGGTGAGAGACCTTTTAGGGTGTCTGGTAGTGATAGGATTAGGGGGAATGGATCCAAGCTGAGGCAGGTAGAATTAAATTAGACATTAGGAAGAAGTTCTTCAGCATAAGGGTGGTGAGACACTGAAACAGGTTGCCCAGGGATGTGGTGGAAGTTCCATCCCTGGATGTTTTTAAGACCAGGCTGGATGTGGCTCTGGGCAACCTGATCTAGTGGAATGTGTCCCTGTGCATGGCAGGGGGATTGGAACTAGATGATCCTTGAGGTGCTTTCCAACCCTGATAGTTCTGTGATTCTATGATATGTACTCATTAGCTATCATATCATTACATATATCCTTTCATGATAGCACCATGGTATTCATCGTTTTCTGTTTATGTGCTGCTACGTTCCTAATCCTAGTTCAGTATTACATAAGGTCAAAATATCCACTGACTTGGACAGAAACAATGCCAGATCTCCACATATGCCTTCCGTGGCTAAGATGGAAAACACTGTGATGGAATCTTTTGCAATGACTTATGTAGAGATGATTCTTTTGATATTTCAAAGTCCTTCAAATATCAGATAAATTGAGCAATGTTCTCATTTCACCAAGGCACAGCAAACAATTAATATTATAAAGAAGGTGACCAATAACAATTTACTGTACATCTCTCCTAACACATTTCACAATTTAACCTTGAGACATGACACGATGCAATGTCAGATGCCATAGTAAGAAAAAGTATTCCTCATAGCAAGCCTCAGGCTACTTACTGGTAATTGGTTTCATGAACATTTAGAAAGTGATGAAATCATTTTGCCCCTTTATATTTGAAATGCCTATCTCAAAAAGCATATTGATGTACTAGGCACTCTGCTATCATGTCAACTGTTCCATTTATTTTTGGAAAATCATCATCATAATCTAAACTGCTATGCTTAAAATAGCTATTTTTGCTATGCTCAAAATCTTATTTATGGGAGAAGCAGCAACACAGTTTATATGTACCTAGAGCCCAAAATCTGTTATAAGTAAAATCTTACAGAAGTCATAATAATTAGTCCAGATTGAACCATTACAGAAAATGAAAGAACAAGAATGAAGTTAAAATTGTTATATAGGGGATTTATTTTTCTACTCTCCTTCCTAGTGTTATGGTCTTTGTACCACTGTCGTGCAATGTCATAGGAGTGGTAGTTAGGTTGGTGTTAGCAGGGTGTTGTGAAGAGCCACCAGCTCCTGGAGTCTTTTCCCAACAGAAATATGGTCATTCTGTTAATGGTTTCTTCTTCCTCATTCAAGAGTCCATTGGGGTCATCTAAAATGTTTGCTAATGCAGTTTACACCCCTTGCTTTCATCGTTGGTCTGTACCTCCATGATTATATGAATTTACTGTGTTTGGTGCCTTTTGCATATGTTTGAATCGTGGTGTACTCAGTCTTATTCAGACAGATGAAAAAAATCGCTTCCCCAAAAAGCCTTTCTTGCCTGCCATTTTATGCTTCTCCCAGATTTTCATTTCATAAGATTTTTACTGAATAAAGTAAGTCTATATGCATTTAAATAATCATAGATTCATAGTATCAGTCAGGGTTGGAAGGGACCACAAGGATCATCTAGTTCCAATCCCCCTGTTGTGGGCAGGGACACCTCACACTAGATCAGGATGGCCAGAGCCTCATCCAGCCTGGGCTTAAACACCTCCAGGGACGGGGCCTCAACCACCTCTCACCCATTCCAGGTCTTCACCACTCTCATGGTGAAGAACTTCCTCATGTCCAGCCTGAATCTCCCCACCTCCAGCTTCATTCCATTCCCCCTAGTCCTATCACTACCTGATATCCTAAGAAGTCCCTCCCCAGCCTTCTTGTAGGCCCCCTTCAAATACTGGAAGGACACAATAAGGCCACCTCAGAGCCTTCTTTTCTCCAGACTGAACAGCCCCAACTCCTTCAGTCTGTCCTCATAGGAGAGGTGCTCCAGCCCTCTGATCATCCTCGGGGAACTTCTCTGGACACCTTCCATCACGTCCATATCCCTCTTGTAATAGGGGCTCCAGAACTGGGTGCAGTACTCCAGGTGAGGTCTCACCAGAGCTGAGTAGAGGGGGAGAATCACCTCCCTTGACCTGCTGGCCACACTTCTCTTGATGCAGCCCAGGATCTGATTGGCTTTCTGGGCTGCAAATGCACATAATATTTAACTGAGATTGGAAAATAGCTACAAATTTGTTACAAATTATAAGCAGACACTATTTTGTACATATTTTCTTGCTTTAGAAAAAGCAGTGCCAAAGAAGACGATGGGGATACACTGGTGGACATATTTACCTTTTTTACCCTTATGAATTATTTTGCCTAATATATCACATCTCCTAGTCTTCCTCATCTGTAAAAGCAAACATGATTTCCACTAACATGTTAAGTTGAATACATGCTCAGTTGTATGAGCTTTTCTCACAGACAGAAAAGCCTGTGTTACTACTTACAAACTGATCTGTTTGTTTACTTTCTCAATAATTCATGTGCCTGTGTCTGTGCATTGTACAGTTGAAGTCACTTTTTATTTCTCATTAGCAATCAAAGTATAACTTCAAACAGAGCAGAATATTTGGTGTTATAATTCCATTGTCTTTCTTAAGAGGTACTCACTTTTTTAATGTTAAGAAATCTGACTCAAAACTCAAGAACTAAACAAAATTATTTCCCACTTCTTTATATAATACAGATATTAATTAGACACTGATAGTTAAGCTGCATAGATTTTATTCCTCAGAACTTCATGAAACCCAGATGGTTATATTACTCTACAAGTGATGACAATGTAGGTTTTGTATTTTCAACTTATCAATGAGAAATTGTTTTATAAAATAAGAGTGGGTAGAACATTTAAAAAATATGTGGTTGTTCTTTTTAATATTCAGATCCAAAACTGATGTCCAAAACATGTTGATTTTTCAAATATGGCAAAAATCTATGTATCTTTGCATATATATTTATATATTAGGTGTTCAAGGGGAGATTGGACATGGCACTTGGTGCCATGGTCTAGTTGTGAGGTCTGTTGGGACAGGTTGGTCTTGATGATCCTTGGGGTCTCTTCCAACCTTAGTTATACTGTGATACTGTGATACTGTGATATTTCACCTCCAAATTTTAAACAAAACCCTGATCAAATTAATCTGTTATATATATGCAGCCAACAGATAAAGAGAGGTGATTCTTTCCCTTTATTCTGCTTTTGTGAGACCCCACCTCAAATACTGTGTACTGTTCTGGTGTCCTCATCATAAGAATGACACAGTGCTGTTGGAGTGAATCCAGAGGAGGGCCACAAAAATAATCCAAGGGCTGGAACATCTCTGCTGTGAGGATGGTCTGAGGGAGCTGGGGTTGTTCAGCCTAGAGAAGAGCAGAGTCCAGGGAGACCTTAGAACTGCCTTTCAATACATGAAGGGATTCAACAGGAAAGCTGGAGAGGGACTTTTCATAAGGGTGTCTAGAGACAGGACTAGGGAGAATGGTTTGAAGCTGCGGGAAAGTGGGTTTGGACCAGATCTTAGGAAGAAGTTCTTCAGTACAAGGGTAGTGTAACTCAGGAATAGGCTACCCAGGGAAATTGTGGATGCCTCCTCCCTGTGTGCATTCTAGGCCACGCTGGATGAGATCTTGAGCAGCTGAGTCAAGTTGAGAGGCATCCCTGCCCTTGGTGGGTGGTTGGAGTAGATGACCTCTAAAGTACCTAAGATGTTCTAGGATTCTCCTACACAGCCAATGAAGAAGAATCAGTATCTCTAAGATTGATGCAGGTCTCAGGTAAGATATACTGTCTTTTCCAGGTCTTTCTCCTGCTGTCCATTGTCATTATTATAACTCTTTTACAGCAGATTTTCTCATGCAGATATATTGGTGAGATCAGTTTGGAACAAAGATTTCAAAGAACATATTAAAAAGTAGTTCTGTTACTTTTAAGCTTACTGTGAAGTACAATTGTGTCAGATCAGCAGATGACACAACATGAACAGATGGTCAGAGCATGAAGTAGTAAGTACTTTTTGGCTAAATATTTCTGTGTTTATTCCTATACTTTAATGAAGATAGACAGTAGTGCTATCAATACACTAACTTTAGATGATTTAAGACATAAAAAATATTTTGTAGTACAATAGACATGCCATCCAAAATGTAAAATTACTCTAAGAATTGTCATGGTAGGGCCAAATGAGCCCCAGCACAAACCCACACAGATCCTGATGTGTCTAGACATGGTCCCCCCTATCCCCTCCTCCTTCCTGCAGAAAGTCAGAGTAATGTGGGAGAATGAACAAAGGGGACAGGACCACATGTGTCTGGTAAACAACCCTGTATCTGGGGTAAGAGCACAGGTACTGGCCACAGCTCCTGCTTGACCAGCTCATTGAGGACCCTATGATGGAGCAGGTGGATGTCTGAAGGAGGCTATGACACCATCAAGAGCCCATGCTGGAGCAGGTTTGCTGGCAGGGCATGTGAGTCTCTGGGTAACACATGCTGGAGAAGCCTGGTTCTGAAGGACCTGCACCCAGGAGAAGGGACTCCTTGCAGAGGAGTGTAAGAGGCAATGTGTAATGAACTCACAGAAATTTCCACTCTCCAGCAAGGGCTCCTCTCTCCACATCTTCATAGTATCATAGTATCAGTATCATAGTATCATCAGGGTTGGAAGGGACCACAAGGATCATCTAGTTCCAACCCCCCTGCCATGGGAAGGGACACCCCACACTAGATCAGGCTGCCCAGAGCCTCTTCACAGGTTTATGCTGTAGAACTCTAGCAGAAATCTTTTATTGGTCTAGCTCTCTGAATATTCACATGAAATATTAAATGTCTAGGGTTTGGGTTGTTTTTGTTTTATTAATAAATCACAACATATTGCACTGAATGACACTTTTGAATGCTATAAATAGTTTCAAATATTAAGTACTTAATGCAATTTTTAACTCTGTAACAGGAAGGAGTATAAAAGAAAAATTATATTGGCACAAAATCACATTTATTCAACCTTATTTCTCTGTTACTGACTCTGATTTTCTGGAATTCATTGATCAAGTTGCCACATAGAGAACTATGTTATCAGCATCTAGAAGAAGTTCTATGCATTGTAACTGTTCCAGGCACTTCTGATGTGGAGTTTACTATTAATAGAATCTGTCCTGCACAGGAATTTACTTAGTGGAAGGCAAAATATTGAAAATGGAAGAGTGTAGGAAGTTGTAAAATGATCCTGATTTCACAAAGTACTGCAAAATCTTCTTGATTAGGTATTCTCTCTTTGCCATTCTTCCAAAAAGCTATGAATCATAGATAATGTATCAGCTCAGCAGATCAGGATGAACACTGTAAGACACCGGAGACCATAATAGATACTATCCAGCCTACTATATGACATCTTCACTGGTAGTTAGGAAGTGAACATCTAAAATACTAACGGTCTAAAGGAAAAATTCTTGGCTAACTTATTTTTCTGTGATAGCTTTAATTATGACAGTTATCCTTCTGATCAACAAGTTCTATCTTGAAGACATCTTTTAAACTGTGCAAAATTATTCCTATCAGAATAAAGAGCTTAACCCACAGCCATTATCACATGATTTCAGGAACAGCAGCTGCTGGGAACTAGAGATTATATTGTTTGCCAGAGGCTTTTGATAGAACTGTTTAATCAATGTTTTGCTGCTGATTGAAGTTAAGTCAGAGCTGAATAACATAATATTTTCCCACTTGGTGTGTGTCTCTCTGTTTAAAAAAAAAAAAAAAATAAAAATATTGTTTTTCTGCCAAATTTCTTCTAGATTGTAAAATAAAAAGGTTTTCCTAAGTCTGTCATGACAGTACCATTCCTAAGCTATTCTAGTTTACTATTTTATTTCAAACATTATACCTCCTTGAAAACCTCTCTCACAGCATGTGCACAGTGTATACCTTCATAAGTTCAACCAAAAAAGTTTCATACTGCCCTTTCATTTCAGTGTATGTTCTGCTTAAAAGTTTGTCAAAGATCTGATAATTTTCATTTTGCCTTGAATATATGTTTTACATACTAACTCAACATGAGAGTACAATATATTCGTCCAAATGCTTAGATGTGATATCAATAGTCAGTTTAGACTGAAACAATGTCTGGTTTTAAAGAGCAGTAAGAACCAGGTTAAAGTGTGTGAGTGTTTTTATTGAGCTTAAACTCATTTTATCCTAAAAGACTGCACATCTAAACGATAACAGTCACTGAAAACAATAAAGTTTACAGATCCATTTTGCCTAGATCCATTTTGCCTAGCTCTTGTCTTACTTGATATATTTTATGTATGACATTCTAGTGTCTGATGAGTCTAGTTTCCTCCTCTCCACCATTTCATATCACCATAATTTTACCAACATTTTTCATGTTTCATTATTTACTATTTATAATTTGTTGTTCAATACAATTATTTGTAATTTGTTATAATCATTAAATGTGGATAATTTACAAATATTTTATTTTCAGACTTGAAATGATGATGAAGTTAAGAAGTAAAATTTAGAAACTGCTTTAACCTGGAATGCTGAATAATATCCACTGTCATTTACAACTAAAATAATAGTCCACATCCTAAGCAGGGATTCAGCTTTCTGAATTAGAAACATCATGAGGTCATGAGGTCTGTGGTGACAGGTTGGACTTGATGATCTTTGAGGTATTTTCCAACCTTATTGATTCTATGATTCTATGATCATCAACAATTTTAAGTTCCAAAGTCAGCTAGCACATTTTCAAGAAGGAGAGGAGGAAACTGGTCTCAATGAGAAAAAAAATCTCATTTGAATTATACTAGCTTTTTTTATCAGGCCAACATAGTCAATATTCCTGGCACAATACTACACTACTATTACGATGCTGTAGTTTCCTTCTTATGAGCTAGTTTCATTGTAGTGGTGCACCCCCGCCTCTCCCCTTTCCCTCACTGAAACCGCCAGTGAGGATTATAATGACTACATCCAATTTACTCTGAACATTAGGGCACAGATGGCAACATGATAGCTGAGGGTTATCTAGAATGGTGACCCAGAAGTCTAGCTGGTATGGAAATAAGACTATAAGTCAATCATCTTACTTTATAAATAGTGGACTGCCCAAGGCCCACTGAGTGCTCTCCCACAGCAGCAGGCTGTACACTGGGATATCCACTTGAGTTGTAACCTTTTCTAAACTAAGAGGTTCTTTGCTGCAACAGATTCCCAGTAAGTAAACCAGAGTAAATAAGTAATATAAAAGATTTATTGATCATACATAATCCTTTGAATATTGGCCAAATCTGGAATAACAAGTACATCCAGCTGCATCTAGACTCCTATTGATAAGGAAGCAAGGGGATCCTTCCTGAACATCTTAACTCAATAGGAGTGCCTCCCTGAGTTTTGTTTGACCCTGTCCTATATGCAGTAAATAATCAAGTGTATTTTGCCACTGAATCTTGTCAAACCACTGTAGCATTTACTATTGAAACTTGGTATACCAATAAAGTATATTGTTGCATCAATCTTATGAGTGAAGTATGTGACTCCATCCATGACATTCTGTTACTGGATTATTGAAGATTCCATAGAAAAATCAGTACATAAGAAATAAAGAAATCTCTCTGATGCCACATGGAAATTTATCACAGGATCACAGAATGTTATTAATCTTAAATCTCAGATTTTTCTAGTTAGGAGCAGAGAATACAGAACCACAGTTGTCAAGATGCTTGTGGCTTTTCCATGTGACAATTTATGCCATGGTAAATAAAATAGGATGTATAGTCAAATGATTGCAATTTCTTACTTTGATAATAAAATTGCTTTGACAAACTGTTATGGCCTGGGATGTGCTTGATAGAGTAGTCATTCAGAACTTCAGGTCTTTATTCATTTGTTGTTGACCAAGAAAATAATAAACTACAGATAAGCCCTGCTTTTTGTGGCACTGAAAAGGAATGCAACATTTTATTTGCTTTTGCATATGCAAGAAGGTCAATTTCTCAAAAAAAAACTCCTTAATGCATAGTATCATGATCCATATTTATGAACATTAGGATGCAGCTCAGCATTTACGTAGGCGTTTAGCAAAACACTTAGTAGTCTAAGAAGTCATGTAACATGAATTTAACCACTTAAATTCAGAAAAGTGGCTAGACAAAATGGTGCTGTTTCACTTAGGCAATACTGGAAATTATCCTATAAGATCCAGACAACATCAGCATGTTTAACTGCATCTCTGTCATGTCACGATTGATTTATTTTGAACAGAGAGAAAGTAGTTTGTCTAGGGTGCAAGTTATCTCAACTTTCAAGAAGCATCCACAGGAAAATCAAAGGAGTTGTGAACTAGGAATATCTTATTCTTTGTAATGACCATAAAGGGAATTAAAAATAAAATACTGGGGAATGTCTAAAACTTCAACATTAAAATTGGGTAGATTGTGGAGTTCTTGTCACTGTTCTATATTATTAATATTTTTTATTTAGTGAAAAGACATATCCAGATGCATCAGTGAGATGTAGTTGACATATCTTGATATGCCAGCCTCTAAACTGACAGTGAAAACTGCAAGATGACAAAATCCATTTCCTTTCTATAGCATATTTTTCCAGTTACATGGATTATTGTATTCATTTCTGCATAGGGTCATTTTTTTCAACTGGTAATTGAGAATCTGGTAGTTAAACTCATTTCTTTGCTTCAGGAAGCTGCTTGTTCATTTGTTTAGCCTGAGACTTGTTTAAAGCCTAGATATTTGATTCCCGAAGTAATATTCTCCATCTAAGTAGGCTTAATAAACAAAATTATAACACAATCTTTTAAATTGAATTGTATGCACTCTGAGAGCGAAAACATCAATCACAATAGTTCTGAAATTAGATATCAGAATACCTGTGATGGCCACAAGTGAGAGCTAGCAATCAGTGCAGACTACCTAGAAAGCTTTTAGGGAGTTCATGTTCAGTAATATGTGTCCACAAAAACTTTTTCCCGCACAATTTAAGCACCAACGTAGCAGAATAGGATTGGAGGTGTTGGGGTGTTGTTTGTTTGTCTGTTTTTGCCTGAGTTTAAGTAACTGGATTTAAGTAACTATTTTTTCAATTAGTTCATATTGGGTTTTCAAAGGCTGTCAGATTTATGATGTGCCTTTTCTTTTTGACATGCACCAAAGCTCAATGTTGCACCATAAAATGTCTTTCATTATATAATCAAGAGAGAATGCTGAGAGTTTATTTCATTCTAGAAAAGTATTTATATCGTATGTAAATTAGCAAAAAGTCACTGGTTCAATTAAGATTACTCCTATGTGGTTTTTGTTTCTTCTTTAAAATTTCAGTTAGTAGAGTAAGTTTATTAAAATTAAAACAAAACAAGTCAAATGAGGACAGCAGAACATCTTAAGGTTGAAAATGGAAGTGAGAAGGCCTCAGATGGAAATAAGCATAGAATCGAAGTAGACTTTTCATTTTGTTCTCAGCCTCATTTATAGTTAAACAACTGTTATTACATAATCTATTATCAGTTTATTCAATATTTTGAGTAGACTGGGTTGTGGATGTTTTTGTCAGTTTCTCAGGCTTTTATTGAGAGACAGCAGGGAGGGCTCCATCTGTGTGGTCTAGGTCCCACATTGCAGGGAAATGCAGTGGACAATGTTAGACTGTGGTCAGGAAAGTAAAGCAGAATTATTTTTTGTGCATTACAAGTTCAAAATCTATTCCTACCAGTCTATTCCTTTCTGTGGTGGCAGGGGACTCATTAATTTTCAGATTTTATTGGGCTCAGATCCCCAGATTCCATTTGCAGAGCTCCTAGTTTGTCATGGTTTTTCATTTAATATTTGTCAGTTATTATTATTGTTTAAGTATGGAATCCTGGAATTTCCCTTATTATTTCATTTTGGAGCCTGATTTTCAGTTTTTATTTCTTATTTTTAATATCAGAATTGTTGGTATTTTTTACCTTGTTTTCCAATGGATGTACTGGTAGCATTTCCAACATTTTATCATCTGTAAATTTAAGAAGTACATGTTTTCTTTATGTAAAATGGGAGAGCTCTTGATTCAGGAACTTTACCTGAAAATGAGGCAAAACAATTTGTATATGTGGCAATGTCTGATAATATTTATTTCACTGAAATTTCCTTTAAAAATCTAATTCAGTTAGGTATATCATAGAATCATAGAATAGTTTCAGTTGGAAAAGACCTCAGAGATCACAAAATTTAACTGTCAACCTATGACCACCATGACCATTAAGTCATGTTCCAAAGGGCCATGTCCATAGATTTCTTGAAGACTTCCAGGGGTAGTGACTCCATCACCTCCCTGGGCAACCTATTGCAATGCCTAAGCACTGTTTCAGTAAAGAAATTTTTCTGCTATCCAATCTAAAATCACATAGCTGACCGAAGAGGAACAATGTAGAAATTTGATATTTGTTTGCTTTGTGAATGATAGCATTATAGCAGTGTAGATGTATGCAGGTTCAGTAGAGAAGCTCTATAATGCTTGTGATTTTGAATGGCATTAATTACAACCAAGTCTGGTATATTTCTATTACATCAGTTGCAGAGAATTCAGTCATTTATATTTCTGTGGAAAATTTAGATATATTTTTTTCTGGTTTAAAACAACTTTCTGTCTCCCACTGAGAAGGAATGAGAGCTTAATTTTGAGTGCTAAAAATATTATTTTCTACAATTTTAGTATGTTAGCAATAACATGGTAACTTTGATAGTAATAAGAGCATAATCCATTTCCCCCAAGTATCTGTGTATGTACCTTGGTACAGTTTGTTAGGTTTTGGTTCTGTCCACATCAGCCTTTCTAAACGGTACTCTGAGTTGCTGCCAATACAGAGCAAAAGGTCAACTTACTGATTAGCCTCCCTTCATCCCACCTGAGAGAGGATGATTCTCCTTTTTCACACTGTAATAGGTTTTGTGAGTATCATTCATTAATTATGCCCAACGAATGACGTTCACTTGCTAGGCAGTGATACTGTACAGCATAGCTCTGCGGGCAAAACTTGAAATCAATGATAACAGCCTGAGGTTGCCTCACTGTGATGTTACTAGAATTGCCTGCTATTTACTTTTCTTTTTACTTATTGCTTTTCTTAGAGAAACTAAATATCTTCCTGTGACTCGTTGCTAACAAACCTCATGAAAAGCCAGTTCTATGTACCTATTCACATACACAGTAGGTTATTAACTCTCATGAAGGGAGAAGAAGGATGCTTACTGTAGTTTATCCTGAGCGGATAATAAGAAAACCTGCAGGAATCTGTATGCTACTGTGAGAAGCTACAATAAAAGAATTTTGATCCTGTATTAACCTTTGTGATTGCATCTGTGCCTACTTTCTAAGTGGTTCCTCATCCTAGTGATCTGGCTTGAACCTTTGGATCAGTTCACTGACAAAATCAAAGTACCAGAAATAAGTACCAGCTGTATGACACACTAAAAATCACCGTGTTTTAGAATAGGTAGCTTTCCCAGAGTTGAACAGTTTTGATGGCAACAGTACACATGGACACAGGAACAACACATATGGAACAACAGGTAAGTGGTTTCCATACCACTTCTATTAAGTAGTATATAACTACGAAATCTGATACCACAGATTTCTTAACAATTTTGTAACTTCAGTGGAATTTAAGAAATGAAATAATTATAGCTTGCATCCCTCTTGGGATCTTTATTATTTGCTGATTAACATGAAATTACAAAATCAGAAAGACATACCAAAGGGTGTGGGACTAAATACAATTACATGACACATAAATGATACAAAATTAAGACATTTTGTATAACATGTAGGTGTCAAAATAACATGGTAATATCTGTTTCTTTGGTTTTAAGAACATGGTCAGAGAGGGAAGGTTAGAATTTTCTTTTGGTGGCAGGGTTTGTGAAAACTGGTGTGGAACACATCCAAAATAAAGGAGATAATAAAAAAATGACAAACTTTAGGAAGCAAAAGACAGATTTTGTGGGTTTTGGTTTTGTTGGTGGTGGGTTTTTTGCTTTTCTTTTACACAGAACTAAACTATCATTTAATTTAACACATTTATTTTGATTCAGAGACTGAATTTCACAGAATCACAGGATGGTTGAGATTGGTAGGGATCTCTTGAAATTGTCTACCCCAAAATCCCTGTTTAAGCAGGGTTAGCTAGAGGATGTTACCAAAATCATCTCGAGTCAGATTTTATATCTCCCCAGATGAAGGCTCCCCAAGATCTCTGGCAATCTGTTCCAGTATGCAATCATCGTCACACTCAAGATTTTTTTTTTTCTAGTGTTCAGGTGCAAACTCATGTTTCAATTTATTTCCATTGCCTCTTTTTGTGTTATTAGACATCACAGAAAAGTCTGTCTACATCTTTTTGATAGTGTCCCATTAGATATTAATGGACTTGAATAGAATCCCTTTGAACCTTCTCCAAGCTGAGCAGTTCCACATCTTGTAGCATCTCCACCTATCAGACCTTTAAACATATTAATGACCCTTTGATGGACTTCTTCTGCATTATGTCTATACCTTTCTTGTACTGTGGAACCTACAAGTGAACCCAGAACTTCAGCTTTTTCAGAACAGGGCAGAGAGTAAGGATGAACTTTCTGCTGGCAGCATTCCTCTTAATGCAGCTCAGGAGACTGTTGGTCTGCTTGGTGGTGAGGGTATGTTGCTAGAGCATGACCAGCTTGCTGCTGACTAGGATCCTTGGGTCCCTCTCTGCAATGAAACTTTCCAGCCAGTCAGGTCTCTGGCTGAGTGGGTACAGGCAGGACTTGGCCTTTCCCTTTGTGAGGTTCTTATCTCCTCAATTCTCAACACTGGTGAGGTCCATCTGAATAGTAGCATGCTAACCTGGTGTAACAGCTTGCTGAGGATGCTTTCTTTACTTATTGTCATTAATGAAGGACCCAATATCTACCTATGCTAGGGTATAGCACTGGGGTAGCCCAGGTCTCCAGCTGCTCTTTGCGCACGGCCAACTAGTTTTAAACACTTCATTATCTTTTTATACAATCCAACTAGTTTAGCTAATCTAACCCAACTCACTTATCTAACCCATTTAGACAATTACCATAAAATTCCCAATAAACAAATATGATAGACTACTTGAAATAACTATGGAGTATTTGCCTGAGGGCTAGGAATGAGATATAAGAGTATAAAACAACTTTTGGAGTATTTCTGATTTACAGAAAGGCATTTTGGCAAAGAATATTTTTAAAATATAGCAAATAATAATAGTAAATTATAGTGGCAAAAAAGTCAGTCTTACATAACTGATAAAAGGTAAATGTCAGTGGATTACAGGTAGACAAGTACCTGAAACATAAAGCCCAACCATTCCTTGAGCATTTCCAGGTTAACAAGGATGGTGTTTAATGTTTTTTGTTTTATATGATCAAGTTTCTCTTCTTTTAAGAACAATTTTTCCAGGTGTTCAAAAAAAACTCAACAACTACTGCACAATGTAAATTATACCCATGCAGTAATTTGTCACTAGTTATTCTGTAAATGCACAGAAAACTTCTTAACTGAATGTACAGAATGCAATTTCATGCATATTCTTTTCTTCTCTCATCCAGAAAAGCCCCTAAATTGAATTCAAAACTGAGAGAAACTTTAAGATACTTCATGGATGTTTGAGATTCCAAGTCCATGGAAAAGAAGTAGAATAAAACTAAAATTGAAGAGACAGACATCAGTAACCCTGAGCAGCTGAGGAAAGTTTAGGTGTATATTTGTGAAGGAATGCATTAGTATGATGAGATAAGTGTAATGACTTAATTTGACTTCAAATAATAGCCTTGCTGCCTGTGACTTTATTGGTCATTGGTAAGGAAAGAGAAGCTATGATGTGACAATAGCATAATTCAAACACAGCTCCAAATAGTAAATGATAAGTCTATCTGCCAATATATGAACTAACAGTGATCTGAATAGCTCTCCAGATCCTTCTAACTATATTGACTAGATGAACAACTGATTACACTGACAGATTATAGTTTTGAGAACTTGTTGCCTCCACATATGTCCTATAAACACAAATACAATAAAGTAAAAGTGTGTCAGCTGAAGTCAGGAGTTAAACAGTCAGTGGAAGAACAGTTGAAAGAACTTTGAAATCATTGCTGTGTCCTAACAGCTGGGTTGTAGAACTTAAAGGAGGGGGCGGGGGATGGGGGGGAGTGGGGGGAGAAGTTTTGCAGATCTGTATCATGACACCAATCATTTGTTTCATTTGTTTGATTCCCTTCTACCGAGAACTGTTTCGTTTGTTTTGTTTAAAGAAGTATTTTTTTCTTATGCTTGACAGATGCACAGGTAAAATCTACAAGTGCAGCTCTGCCCTGAGAGCAGCTGAGCAGTTTCTCAAGCAGTACACCATCAGGCTGATACAAACTGACAGTACAAACCCAGGTGTCATTGTCTAACACTACTGTTGACAAAAAATGTGCCTTGACAGACCTGATTTTTTTGTTTTACCTCTCCATGCAGCATTACTTCTGTTAAAAGGAAATATTAAGGTACAATTGCTTTAGAATAAAAAACCCCAACATGATCAATATGGTCTCCTTTGTGCCTGCAGATCTTCATGATTTCTACACATAAAGTTGTCTGGTCTCCCTACATACTTCCCATTTCTTCTGTAACTTTATCCATGAGGTGCCTGGAAATATTAAGGTACAATTGCTTTAGAATAAAAAACCCCAACATGATCAATATGGTCTCCTTTGTGCCTGCAGATCTTCATGATTTCTACACATAAAGTTGTCTGGTCTCCCTACATACTTCCCATTTCTTCTGTAACTTTATCCATGAGGTGCCTGGGTTTATTGCCACACCAAAAAATTGTGATGGAATGAAGTGTTCAGGAACATGCTACATTTCTGTAATAGCTGATTATCTGGTAATTTCTGGCAAATTGATTTGTTATATGACTAAAAAATTACAAATATTTTGCATGTCAATAAATAGAAATCAGAAGCTTGTCAAAATTTTATTTCTGAGTTAGAGATTATACATAAGTTTGAAACAGTTCAGAAGTATGTTTTACCCTGTTGCTTGATTTCAAATTAACCAATTCAAGATATACATATACATATACATATACATATACATATATATATATATATATCAACAGGTGATTAACAGCAGCAAGTGCTGGATAAAATACCCCTGATTATACAAAACAACTCATACCGATGCCCCTGGTAAACAAATTAGGGAGCTACAACACTGAGAAAAAATTACTTCAGTATATAAGCAGTAAAGTCAACAACACTTAAACAAACTAGCTATGTGCAAAGCAGAAGAGAAGGAATTAGTTTAAGGGAAGAGTGGTTCACTGTGTGGACTATGATTTTAATGTTTGGGTGAGCAGAGTTTACTTTTGTATTCTCTTTATTTAATACATTGCACATTGCATAAGTGTTTCCTGAAAAAATATCCTAGGGTGGGGGGCAGAGGGTGGGGAGGGCAGAGGGCAGTGGTAGAGAAATTAAAAACAAAAAAGAAGGAAAAAAAATAGTGTTTTATACTGATAGGTAAACAGTAGGAAAAGCTACAAACAGCAGCTGAAAATATGGAGATGATGTACAGCCATCCAGAAAATCATGACACAGCACTGATGGAAGAGACACTACAAAGTAACTGGTTTGTGACCCATTCTCAAAGCATGCGGAGCATAATAAAAAGAGCAACATACCCTCTGTGCACTTCAGATGTAAAAGGATCATGAAATACAGGTTGTGGTGAATCAGTGAAGAAGGGCAGAAATGGACTGCATTCATGCAACTGATGGTTTGACAATAATGTGACAAGAACCAGTGGAGAGGTAGAAAAACCTGAACTGTCAGTGACAATAACCATGTGAAGCTAAATTCCCTAAATATTATGTGACAAGTTAACAGCAACATAACAAAATGTGGCAGACAAGTACACACTATCAGAGACCTAATGGTTGAGATGGATATAGCATGGATGTTCAATGATGCACATTTTGGTCATAGCAAATGTAGCCAAAAATAGAGATCTGTTACATTAAGTACCACAGATGTCAGTGATAGCCATATGGCAGCAATTCCAAGTTACTATATACTCACAGCTAATTCACAATATAAATGATATACATTTTAATGAGGAAGTGTTGTACATGCAGTGATGATAGGACAGCATAAAGAAGATTGAGCCAGGCATGACAACTGGTCAAGAGGCATAAAATAAACAGAAATTCTGGTATACACACAAAGTACACTGGAGGTAGTCAGTCTGGAAAATGTTGCCCAGGGAAGCCATAATATGTCTGCCTTTGGAAGTACTCAAGACTTGGTCAGACATAACCTTGGGCAGCCTTGCCCAAGTAGATCTGTTTTGAGCAGGATATGCATATGCTCTCTGGATGTCCCTCCTGACCTAAATTGTTCTGTGATTCTAGTATGGAACATTTTTAATTTCTCTGTGGTAGTGCTGTGTGATGATCAAAGGACTTAATAAGACAAGCTTTGTAGAAACAGATAACATCTCTTGGCAGGAGGGGAAGTATACAAGCTTTAGGGAATGCAAAATACTTTCTCAGAGCTTGTTTTTAATACATTAATTTGTCAGTATTTTTTGTTTGTTTGTTTTACTGGTTAGATATTCATGTTGCGTGTAGATATTCGTGTTGCATTTGTATTGCTCCAGCATGTCTGGAAGCAAAAGAAGTGCATGACACAATTTTAATGTTTCTCTCCTCAGGTCTTGTTCCTCATCCTGTAAAATGTTTATAAAGACGAATGTACAATATATGATACATAATTTGCATACTCAATCTTTTTGCATTATCAGTATTGTCTTTTTCCATCCTCATCCCTTCCTTTTAACTCACAAAATCATGAGGTGTCTGCAAAAGATGAAATATCATCCTTAAAAAATTCATAAGATGGAGGTATTGGTAGTGGAGTCAAATTGTGAAGGGTTTGGACGGGGCTGGCCACTATACAAATGGTAGTCACTTTCTATTAAAACCTCTCCATTCTCAGAAAGGTGAGAGAAAGGGAATAAGGGAGGAAGATTTATAGATTGGAAAATAAACTGAAGCAGCTTATATGAAAACAATAACAGTAAAATGAAATATATGCAAATTTAACCCAAGCCTCTGATGGCAAATATGTCACAACTGATGCTATGGGGCCGGCACTGGGGAAGGCCAAAACAGAACTCAGAGGCAGACAGAAACTGGATTCAGGAGCTGGATTCTAGAACTGGACTCAGGTACACATGGATTGGGATCCAAGGCAGAATAATGCACAGAGACCTCAGACACCAGCTGCTGAAGGAAAGAAAGCTTAAGCCTTGTGATACCTTAGCTTTATACTGAATATGACATAAATGTAAAGAAATATTTTGTTGGTCAGTTTAAGGTCACTTGTCCTGTCTACTCCTCTCTATGAGTACAACCTTTTTTTTTCATAGCACCCCAATGTGGTGCACAAGATTTAACAGCAACCTTGTCCTCTATAGAAGCAAATATAAGCAAGAGACTTTCTGCATACCAGTCCTTGGTAGTAACTGTAAACATGAAGTGTTATCACTTCTAAAAGCAGACCTGTCTGTGAAAATGTGTCCTTGAGTTCAGAAAGTGCTGTCATTTAGAAGAGACTTGGAGGAAAAGTAAAATTGCTGAACAGAATTTTGTTCTAGCTCAAACCAAGACACAAACAAAAGAATTTTCACAAGTGACAGTCCTAGAATTTCCTTCCTTTTCAGACTAGTAGGGATAGAAAAGGAGAAAGCAGAACAGAGTGACAACAGTGATTATTGAAATAAAGACACATCACTGCAAGATGCACTTTACTTTGATTACTGTGAAAGAGTAATCACTTTACTGACTTTGTTTTCATGACCTCTGTACTCATGTTAGCTGTCATCTTGCCAGGCTTGGGCATCTCTTTCAAACAAACACCATATCTTTCTTACAATTTAGGGTCGCTTTCCCCTTTCGTCATTTTCCGTTGATATTAAGATTGTCCTCTGCAGATTCAGCTGTTTCAATTAGCTTATTGTTCCAAAGGAAAAGGAGAAACATAACTCCCCTTTTCAAAAAGGGGAAGAGGGATAACCCATAGAATAGAATAGGATAGGATAGAATAGGATAGAATAGGATAGAATAGGATAGAATAGAATAGAATTAACCAGGTTGGAAAAGACCCTTGAGATCATCGTGTCCAACCTATCATCCAACACTCTAATCAACTAAACCATGGTGCCAAGCACCCCATCAAGTCTCTTCCTAAACACCTCCAGTGATGGTGACTCCACCACCTCCCTGGGCAGCACATTCCAATGGCAAATCACTCTTTCTAGGAAGAACTTCTTCCTAACATCCAGCCTGAACCTCCCCTGGTGCAGCTTGAGACTGTGTCCTCTTGTTCTGGTGCTGGCTGCCTGGGAGAAGAGACCAACCACCCGCCTGCCTGCAACCTCCCTTCAGGTAGTTGTAGACAGCAATAAGGTCTCTCCTGAGCCTCCTCTTCTTCAGGCTAAGCAACCAGAACTGGACACAGGACTCAAGGTGTGGCCTAAAGTGTGCTGAGTCCAGGGGCAGAATGACTTCCCTGCTCCTACTGGCAACACTATTCCTGGTACAGGCCAGGATTCCATTGGCCTTCTTGGCCACCTGGGCACCCTGCTGGCTCACGTTCAGCATACTATCGACCAGTACCCCCAGGTCCCTTTCAGTCTCACCTCTGTGCCCAGTAAGATCATGGAGCAAGTCCTCCAAGAGACACTGCTGAGGCAGAAGAATGACAGAGGGGATTTGGTACAATCAACATGGCTTCACCAAGGGCAAATCCTGCCTGACAAAGCTGGTGGCTTTCTATGACAAGGTCAGAACATTAATAGATGAAGGCTGAGCAACTGATGTCATTTACCTGGACCTGAACAAAGTCTTCAACACTGTCCTGCATAACATCCTGGTCTCCAGTCTGGTGCAGTATGGGTTTGATGGATGAACCATACAGTGGATAAAGAAATGGCTTGACAGCCATACCCTAAGTACCCATATGGGCTGAGCATTGACTGGCCTGAAGAAAAGGACCCGGGGGTGCTGGTGAATGAGAAGCTCAACATGAGCCACCGGTGTGCGCTTGCAGCTCAGAAAGCCAACCAGTTCCTGGGCTGCATCAAGAGAAACATAGCCAGCAGGTTGAGGGAGGTGATTCTCCCCCTCTAGTCAGCTCTGGTGAGACCCTACCCAGAGGATCTAGACATGCTGGAACATGTCCAGAGAAGGACCATGAGGATGCTGAGAGGGCTGGAGAACCTCTCCTATGAGGACAGACTGAGGGAGTTAGGGATGTGGGCTGTTCAGTCTGGAGAAGAGAAGCCTCTGGGGACACCATATTGTGGCCTTCTAGTATCTGAAGGGGGGCTACATAAAAGCTGGTGAGGGACTTTTTAGGGTGTCAGGTAGTGATAGGATTAGGGGGAATGGAAAAAAAAAAATAGAAAAGGGTAGATTCAGGTTGGATGCTAGGAAAAAGTTATCCCCCATGAGGGTGGTAAGACACTGGAACAGGTTGCCCAGGGAGGTGGTGGAAGCCCCATGCCCAGGAGTTTTTAATGCCAGGCTGGATGTGGCTCTGGGCAACCTGATCTACTGTGAGGTGTCCCTGCCCATGGCAGGGGCGTTGGAACTAGATGATCCTTGAAGACCCTTTCAACCCTAACAATTCTATGATTCTACAATTCTAAGCAAAGCAAACATCACTATGAAAACACAGCTTCTGGCAGTATTTATCTTTAATAACATAAACAAATTTTTGCCCACTCCCAGATCCTCTATAGGGTCTTTTGTCCTTTCAGCAGTACTCCACTGGGAGTTACTAGATGTTCTTTAGGTTCCCAGTGTGATTGTGATCCTAACCAACTTTTAATTTTTTCATGCTATTGCCTTCTTCTTTATATATTTTTTATTATATTTACATATAGCCTTGGCATCTACACTGTGTCTTTGTTTTCTCATTGCATTCACATCAATATCTGTGCTTTACTAAGTATCCATGCATCTGTGCTTTTTGTATTACTGTACAAACAGTGCCCTCAGCTTGGTTTTGTGTTTTTTTTTTTTTTTATATTACTAAACAAAGAGTTCAAATATTGATTTTTCCATCAAGTTTTGTAAGGTAAGTGAGCTTTTAATAATATCAGTAATCTTGGCTATTGTTCTCTTTAAAATCTTTTTATTACCAATGATTAGTCTCATTTATTTTCTTATTAATGGATTATTTCTTAACTTAGCAGGACTTATTTTGATTTTGTGTTATATTTCAGTAAGATATTTATAGTAGTCTGTCAGATTTTTTTAGATGATTGGTATCAAGCTAGTGGTCTCAAGTCAAAAGGCTCATTTCCCATTCCTGGTCTCCAAAAGCTTTGTCTTATGGTTCTGTCTTTCCTTAAGAAAACAGTTTTTAGACTTTGCAGATCACTTACCCTCAATTTCAATATAAATATCAATCCTAGCTCTTTTCCACCTCTATTGTTTTAATGGCCCCTTTTCCCACTCCAAAAGTATCCTACATCAACACCTGCTGATCTTCCTCAGTTCTTTCATTCTGAACTTCATTATTTACTTAACTAGAGGCATCCTTTTTATGATTTTTTTCCCCCTGAAAACTGTTTTCCTAAACATCAACAAGGTCCCTGTAAACTCAGTTAAGCTCAACTTCTTCAGCTATATGTAGCCACTCAGCTTCATCATAGACTTTCTGCACCACTTTATTGCTATGCTCATTATTTGTACTTCCCATGCATACCTCAAAAGACTCTGAACTGCAGATTTCCCCAAGTCTTTCCATTTGCTAACAAACTTCATTCTTTCCCTATGTGCCCAAAACTCTTGTGTGACAATAACTTCTTGTACACCTCATTACTGATTAATTTGGTACTGGAAAAGAGCTAGCACAGTCCTATACATTATTTGCTGCAGTTCACAACTTGAACTTTATCTTTATACGGAAGAAGAAAACATAGGGAGAGAAAACAATTCTGGTCTAGTCAGGTGACTACCACAGTTTAAGTCTTTTCTAGTGTCTATAAATATGTCAGAAAAAGTGCTACTGATGCTTCTTTGTAAGAAGCCTCACATAGTGTAGGTTTACATTTTCCTTTTCTGATATGAAACTAGGGTTTATCTACCACATCATTATTTTTTCTGCCTTCTTAAGTATTATCTGTTCTGTTTTAGATCCCAAAGGTTCTCTCTCTCACTCTCAAGCTATTAACTTTCCATACTTTTTAATAGTCATACTTTTTAAAAGCCTCACATTGCTCCTTCATCATACATGGACTTTGAATAAAAATTTTACAGTGTTTTCACCTTGCAAAAACTTGTGCTCAGATTTCACCTTTTTGAAAATTGCCATCATTATTGAGTTTAGTGTAATTAATATTTGCATGCGTCACACTGATTGGTATGTTCACGGCAAGATATAGTGATGGATTAGACATAATTGGCACAGATGGACACCTTTGGCATATATCTTCACTTCACATATGGTCTGAATTCAGATGGTGAAAAAAATGAACTTGCACTGTCATGTTCCCATTTTAAAAAATGCTTAAAGTATTTTATTTTAAAAGAAATAGGTTTGCTAATTTAAAGAATAAGATGTGGATGAGTAATCCAGATTTTTCTCTAATGTCTTATCAGAATACTCCTAGTAATGTCATAGGTGAATGCTTAGCTTTATCTAAGCTAACTATTCAATGCAGAATAATTTCAACATCATAATAATAACAATAATAATAATAACAATTAAAAATATGTTAAGACTGCTGAATTAACTACTAAAATTAGAAAATACCTGTTAGTACAGCCTTCAATTAAACTATTACATCTCAGTCAATTATGTATCAGCAAAGTGCTCATGCTAGGGAACTTACTACCAAATGCCAAGCTCTGTGTTCCAGTAATTTTCATCCTAGATTTACTTAATTGAATAGCTGTATTTAGAGAAACTAATAAATTTTTCATAATTATTTGAGGAATAATCTCAGGAAAAAAACAACCAAACAAAGCACAAAAACCCCAAAGCCTTATATAATTTAGGATTACCAAGACAAGACTTTAATTAAAAGGGCAACATAGTCAATCAGTTTCAGGAACTGCTGATTGTGGCGGCTCTAATTTTGTATAATACAAAAGCAGGACTATATGTATTCTGTGATGTTGTTTGTTGGCTTCTTGTCAGTTTGTTTGTGGTTTTTTATTTTTTGGGTTTTTTTGTTTTGGTTTGGTTTGGTTTTATTAACCTCAAAAGATTTCAATGAAAATAGATTATTGCATTCATAGCCTTGCACGGTTAACATGGTAAATCTGTCATATACCTGAAGTCCAACATGGACAAAATTATCAGCCCTATGGATACTTTAATTGCATATGAGATACAAGTGAACTGCAACATGCACTTTTTTTATATGCAAATATTAGAGAACATAATTCTTATCTGGTATGAAGGAACAGCAGTTCCTCACTTCTCTTTTTGCTTAGACTATCAACACAGAGTTGCCAGTTACGGTTGTCTTGGTCTGCAAGACACAGCTCTTTCTGAACATTCCCATGAATGAAATTAAGACACAAATGAGGTCATACATCAAGACAAGACCATTTATTAAAGAGAGAGAATGGGGCAAACGAAACAGAGAAAGAAAAAATAGGAGAGAGAGGGAGAGAGAGAATGGAGAAAGCGAGAGCAGGAGAGAGAGTTATCACCCCATGGTACTTTGGTGGTGGGGACAGGGAAGAGACTCAACAAGAACTGTTAAGCTAAAGAGGTAATTAATTAATAATCACAGCTGATTCCACCCAGGTGGGGAGTGCTGCTGCTGTGTATTAGCTGTTCAGGCTTTTTGGGATGCTTTTGTGCACCTAGCACATCTGTTTGCTGGCAGAAAATGCCACACGAGATCAGGGCTCATCAGGCTTCCCCAGGACAGTGAGATGTATGATGCTATTACTGTGATAGGCTCTTGCTTCGTCCTGGGTAAACTGATTCTAGTTGCAAGGGGAAGCAAGGCTTGGCTCTGGCTCCAAGGTTTGTGGCTTCTCTACCTTGCAGTGAGTACGTTCATGGCTTTTATCCCAGGCTCTGAAACGGGCAAGGTGAGGCAACTCAAGGCAGCTTCAAGCAGGGCAGGTCCAAGGCAAAGCAGATTCAAGCAAAGCAAGGCAAGGCAAGGCAACTAGAAATTGCCCTGAATATATATCTTGCCCAAGATACAATTGGGCCAGTAGGGCAATTGAAACCAGTCAATAGTCACCCAATGAAAAGGCTGTGGCTGTAAAAGGCAGAAACACAGGCCTGGCCAGGGAGAAGCAGAGGCCAGTACACGTGCTCTTACCCCAGGAGGAGACTTATTTACCCAGACATGTTTGGGCCTCTCTTTTGTTCTTCTTCCAGCATTACCCTGATTTCTGCAAGAAGGGGGATCATGTCTAGAGACATCAGACTTTGGGTTTGTGCTGGGGCTCGTTTAGCCCTACCATGACACCCCTAGCTGTGTCATGTCTTCCAATTTTGATTTTAGATACCTCAAGACATCCTAAACCCCAGTAGAAGTCTGTATTTAGATAACTAAATGAAGACCAGGGAGTTCTTTCAAGGGCCAGCACCTACATTTACTATTCTTCTTTTTTTTCATGTTTCATCTTGTGAAACTCTTTCCTTTAAAGCTTGATGCAACTGCCTAAATATGATATTGTGCTGGTTTTAGCTGAGATTCATAGTCACATGTGGGGCTATGTTTTGCATTTGTGCTAGAAACAGTTTGGATAATACAGGGACATTTTATTTATGGCTGCACAATGCTTAAACAGTTAAGACCCATGGACCTATAGAAGACAACCTTGAGCAGCAACAGAGGAAATGCAGGATATCCCACATGGACACTGAAGAATTAATTTTAGGCATGTTTATTAAATCCTAGTTATTAAATTTATTAAATCCTTTGTTCTGTGGTACACGCATACATTTAGTTGACATGGTTTTGGTTCTGTTGCCTAAACACAAGATTCTAGTGTCACTTTAAGTATCCTGGAATAGTCCATGTATTTTCAGCTATGTCTTTAGACAGGCAGTTACCTCATAAATCAAATATTGTGCATCATCCTTGTGGATAGATATACTAAGGTATTTCAAATACCAGTAAACAGAGGGAATAGGAGTAAATGAATTGAGCCATTAAGTACTGTGCTTTGAATTCTTTTAGACAACAGATAAACAAAAGTTAGATATTAAAATCCTAATTGTAAAACACCTATTACAATCTAAACCTTTGCATCTTATATTTTTTAGCACATGATATAATCATAGTAAAACTCATGTTTGCTTTATACAAGCCCATCCCAACTAAAGCAATGTGCTTTCTGTTTGTAACTCTTATCTAAATATTCAGATTAATATGGATACAAAAATATTTATTTTAAGGGTAATACAAATTACTGTGCAAATATTTTATATAACTCAAATAAAATAGATATATAATAATTAAAATATAAGTCCTGTCAAATATTTGTGTGAGTATAGGAAGTAGCTTTAGAATGCAAATATTATTTTTAATGTTGTCTAAGTCAAACAACATTCTTGAGGAATACTTTTTAGTATTAATATTAAAATGTTATTACTGGCTTTGTTGTATAATCTTTAAAAGAGTCTATGATTTCCAGTTGGTAGATTTTACAGCACAGATACATTTCTTTACACTGTAACCAGGAGGTCAATACCAAAAACGTGATTTGACTTTGAAGCAGAATGAAGCAAGGTGTGAAAAGTACTCTCCCAATAATACGGGAAAAGATGTTAGAATTTTGCTATTAGTCCTAGGTATCTTTTTCCTTTAGCAGTTTTGGTTTTGAAATTCATGGATGTGGATCTGAGAACATAGGTATAGTAGAAAGGTATGTAGATGTTATGCAGTTTAAAAGCCTTTGTGGTTTCTGCAATTTAGCAGTAGAGGCATGCCACAGGGCTGTCTAGTTTTGACATGTTTCAACACATTTTGAATATATAATAAGTTTGGGGTTGTAAAATTTTTGACTGGTATCCTGTGTGTGTAAGAAAATCTGTTCACATTAGGCATATGCAACTACTGTGAATTAAATCACTGAGTACCTCCTATGAGGTCTGTTTAAACAGTAATCTTTGAAAAGCATTTAGGAAGATACTTCACAGTAGCTCTTGACTTTTGAAAATATATAGGATAATGGTCCTAACAGAGATGAAGTCTTCATGTGTCTTTATGACAACTGAGAAAATCCACTGTATTTCTGAGCAGCTATTTTCTACTTGTCAGTAGAATATAAAATAAATAAAATACAGTAAAATAAAATAAAATAAAATCTTTAGCAAGCTTTCCTTTATCACTCTCAAGCAATCAAAGAAAGAACCAAAACAAACAAACAAACAAACAATTCACAAGCTGCTTTCTATCACCAGAGTTTATTCTATTGTCATTGGTATGTGGTGAAATGAAACAATATTGCCCGGTTTATTATTGCAATTACAGGTATATAGAAAGAACACATATGTCTCTCAGGGTCTGCCTTTGGTTGCTTTCTTTTAGCTTATTGTTCACTGTAGTAAAGACAAATATTTGAATATTGAAATCCCTGGTTCAGGGGCCATTTGTGACAAATAATGCACAAACCCTGTTGCTCCTTCACACAGAATTCCAGAATACCAGATTTGATAGAACAGCCTTTCTGTTTGAATTTTGAATAGATTGAAAAGAACCTCAGAGACTGTGTCAGAAAAACTAATCCTTTATTGCCTAGAGTAGCTGGTTACATATACTATGTCTTATCTTGCACATTAACCCACTTAACAAATAGAATTCAGCCATTTACAGAAACTGAAAACAGTCCCCTATAAAAGGTACTAAAAATAGTTCCCTATTTAAGCAAGTTGAGCATGTCCAAAGATCCAGCTTTTGCAAGATGTTTCTTTGGGCATTCTCATGATGTTTTGTTTTGTTCTTCATAAACAAGTTGGACTCTCTCAAGCAGGTCCCTGTCTCTCTTAAACTGGGGAGCCCAAAGTTGGACACAGTATTCCAGGTGTGGTCTCACAAGGGCAGAGTACAGGGGGAGAAGATCCTCCTTAGACCTCCTGGACACACTTTTCTGTCCCATGGAGAACTTGCTGTCTGCTGTGACTCCAAGGTCTTTCTCCATGAAGCTGCTTAGCAGCAGGGCAGCCCCTAACCTACCTGGTGCAGGATCCTGTATTTGTTTTTATTGGACTTCATGAGGTTTGCCTGCACCCAGCCCTCCAGCCTGTCCAGATCTCATGGGATGGCAGCACAGCCTGACACGGTGTCAGCCAACCCCGCCAGTTTTGTATTGTCAGCAAACTTCCTGAGGGTACTCTCAATCCCCTCATCCAGGTTGCTGATGAAGATATTGAACAAAACTGGACTCAGTACTGATCCCTGGGGAACACCACTGGCCACAGGTCTCCAATTTGAGCCACTGATGACAACCCTGTTGTTGAGCCAGTTTTCAGTGCACCTCACAGACCAGCGGTCTATACTGCATTTCCTGAGATTTTCTATGAGGATGGTATGGGAAATAGTATCAAAAGTGTTTCTGAAGTCAAGGTATATGGCATCCACTGCTCTTCCCTCATCTACCCATTTGGACATGGTTTCATAGAAGGCTATCAGATTAGTCAGGCAGGATCTCCCCTTGGTAAACCCACGTTGGCTACTCCTGATAACCTTCTTTTTTTCCATGTGATTAGAGATAACCTCCAGAATGAGCTGCTCCATCATCTTTCCAGGGACGGAGGTGAGGCTGACTGGTCTGTAGTTGCCTGCATCCTCCTTCTTGCCTTTTTTGAAGACTGAAGTGACATTTACGTTCTTCCAGTTGTTGGGCACCTCTCCTGTTCTCCATAACATTTCAAAAATGATGGAGAGAGGCTCAGCATGTTGCCAGCTGAGCCAGCTCTCTCAGTACTCGTGGATGCACACCATCGAAGCCCATGGATTTGTGTGTTTTCAGTTGGTACAAGTGATCTCTAACCCATTCCTGACTGACTGGGAGTGTCCTCTTCCCTCCAGTTCTGTTCACTTGCTACAAGAAACTGAGGTCTTAGGAATGAAGACTGAGGCAAAGAAGGCGTTCAGCAACTCTGCCATCTCTGCATCATCAGTTACCATATCTCCCATATCATTCAGCAGCAGACCCACATTTCCCCAGCTCTTCCTTTTATCATTGATGTATTTGAAAAAGCTCTTCTTAGTTTCTTTTACCTCCCTGGCAAGACATAGTTCCAAGAGCACCTTGGCCTTTCTTGTTGCATCTCTACATGCTCTGGCAATATTTCTATAGTAGTCCCAATTGACCAGACCTTTTTTTCCACAAGTTGTAAACCTCCTTTTTCTTTTTGAAAGAAAACACATAGTGAATTAAACAATTTGAATTCACTAGTACTTCAACTATAAACTATAAACTGATTATTTGCAAGAGGTTAATCTTTCATCATTCATTTCTGAGCGATGAATATTGTACCACCAGAGCACAATCAGGGAATAGAGAAAAGTTGCAGAAGTAGTATTAATGCCTGCCCAGGACTATGCCAATCTGGGGGGTGGGGGTGGGTTGCATTTGGTTTTTGTTTGCTTTGTTTTAAATGAGAACCACAGGGAAGGAAGCTAATAAGCTGTATAACTTGATTAGGCAAAAAGAGTATTAAATGAAAATCCTAAACTCTTTAGCTTTACTCTTCTGCATATAAATTAGAGATTAGGTAGGAGCAATATGAGTAGTCCCTTTGTAATACATAGGTCTAATTTCAATAAATTGAGACAAGTTTAAATGTCTAATATGAAGAAAGTAGATTAAGAGTGCACAGGAATTGTAAAATGTCTGGTCTTCTTTAAAGCTTCTGATGTGACAGATAAAGCTACTTTATTTTTCTTTTCTTTTATTTTTTTGTTTTGTTTTGTTTTATAGGACACACAAATACATCTGGAATTTGTTCTTTCTTGGCTTTGTAACAAGTGTTTGAATATTAATTGGTAAGAACAAGGTGGAAAAGGGGAAAAGAAATAAAAAAGGAATGAGTAAAGGGCAAAGACAAAATAAAATCCATGCAGTTATTCAAACTGAGATGTTAAATGACCAAAGAAAATTAAAAAACACCATGAGTACTGTGTCCAGTTCTGGGCCCCTCAGTTTAAGAAGGACATCGAGACACTTGAACGTGTCCAGAGAAGGGCAACAAAGCTGGGGAGAGGCCTTGAGCACAAGCCCTATGAGGAGAGGCTGAAGGAGCTGGGATTGTTTAACCTGGAGAAGAGGAGGCTCAGGGGTGACCTCATTGCCCTCTACAACTACCTGAAAGGTGGTTGTAGCCAGGAAGGGGTTGGTCTCTTCTCCCAGGCAAACAGCACCAGAACGAGGGGACACAGTCTCAAGCTGTGCCAGGGGAGGTTTAGACTCAAAGTGAGGAGAAAGTTCTTCACTAAGCGAGTCATTTGTCATTGGAATGGGCTGCCCAGGGAGGTGGTGGAGTCACCATCCCTGGAGGTGTTCAAAAGGAGATTGGACATGGCACTTGGTGCCATGGTCTAGTCATGAGGTCTGTGGAGACAGGTTGGACTTGATGATCCTTGGGGTCTCTTCCAACCTTAGTTATACTGTGATACTGTGAAACAATCTATCACTTGTTTTACCATTGCTACCGACTGATCTCAAATTACTTGAGTATAAAGTATAGGAAGCAACAAGGTCCTCTTTCCAAGTGTGTTAATGAAAGATCTGATTATTTTTTTTTATTTATATCTGAGTTTCATAATATAAAATATCATTACCAGGCTGGCTAAAAGGATTCAAGAGAAATAACAGAATAACAAAAGGGGAACATCTTTAGCTTTATCTGTAACACATTTAGAAGCAAGTTTGGAGCAGATATTAACTTAATCTAATGGACATATGTAAGAAATGAGCTGAATGAACACAAATTCCAGGGTATTAATAACCTACTATTGTTACATTTATAGTCAGGAGAACAGTGGGGATGCTAAATTTCAGTCTATAAAATTTCTAAGGAATAATGAATAATATTGACACAGGGGTGATGAAATAGGTAAGACCAACGAAACGTGGTTAATCATGTTTAGTCTCTGAAAGAATTGTGATTCTGAGTAATAACTATGAAAAGAGTATAAATCTGTTTTGCAAAAAAAAAAAAAAAGAATAATACAATTTATGAAAACTGGTGAAGTGCAATATGTAAGACTTGTGATAAGGGAAATAATACATAGGGGATAAGTTCTTTTCCAGTGCTGATTTAAAGTGAAGGGCAAAAAAGTATAAGAAACATTGCATTAATCAAGAGGTCAGTAAAGATGCTATAAAGACAAAATAGTGATAAAATAAATAGGCAACAATTTCATATCAGTATAAAAATGTACCCTAGTCTTATATGCATGTAACTTATTGTAGTGGTTTAAGCCTTAACTGGGAGTTAAGAGCTCAGATGGGGGCAAGGTTGAGAATCTCTCTCCCACTCCCCCCCACCTCCCTCCCAACAGAGAGGGGGAAAAAAAAGGAAGGAGCAAATCCACCAAGCAATAATTTGGACTTCACTTGGAAGTAGAGAGGTAAAGAGTTTTCTTTAAACTATATATATATATATATATATATATATATAAAACAATAACAGGTAAGGTTCACAAGGTCAAGGAACAAGGGTGGATGGGAGGGGGACAAAGAAGAGTAATACAAAACCAGTCTCTCTCTGAAGAGGCATGGAGGCAGCAGGGAGAAGGATCAGGTCCAACCACATGGCAGAGGAGCAGGAAAGCAGCTGCAGTAGCTCTCATCCAGGAGAGGCAGGAGCCAAAAGGAACTAATAGCTGCAATGCCCTGCTTTTTATACCCTAGCTGGGCAGGGAGAGGGGAGTGGAACAGACTCAGCTTCCCAGGGGGGAAACGCCCTGCAGGGAGGGCAAAGCACTTGCAAGCCCTCCCATTAACCCACAACACTTATGAGGTGAGTGTATGCTACAGAACATCAGTCAGGCTCCAGAAGAGAGGACCTCCATCCCATTCATACAGAATCTTGGCTCTTCATCTCAGTGAAGCAGATCAATTTTTAACTATGAACATCCCTTGTTCATGTACTAGTGTGATCTAAGAGCACTCATTAACTGCAAGTCTGGGTACTTCAGGTTGGAAGCAATCTCAGGACGTCTGTAGCCCAACTGTTGCTTGAAGCAGGGTCCCAACACTATCTAATCAACTAAACCATGGCACCAAGCACCCCATCCAGTCTCTTCCTAAACACTTCCAGTGATGGTGACTCCACCACCTCCCTGGGCAGCCCATTCCAATGGCCAATTACTCTTTCTGTGAAGAACTTCTTCCTAACACCCTCTTTTTCCCCCTTAATTTGCTCAGAAATTCATTGCCCAACGAGGTTGGCTGTCTGCCCCGGTGGCTCATCTTCTAGCACATTGGCACAGCCTGTTCCTGCACCTTCAAAAATTCATTCTTGAAGTAGGTCCAGCCCTCCTGGACTCCTTTGTTTTTAAGGGCTGTTTCCCAAGGCATCTTCTGAGTTAGTTCCCTGAATAGCCTGAAGTCTGCCCTCCTGAAGTCCAGAGTGAAGGTTTTGTTGCTGCCCCTCTTTGCTTGACTGCATGTTGAAAACTCAATTATCTCATGGTTGCTGGACCTCAGACAGCTTCCAACCACCACATCTCCCCCCAGCCTTTCTCTGCTTGTGAAAGAGAAGGTCAAGCAAAGCCTTACCCCTGGTAAGCTCACACAGCAGCTGGGATAAGAAGCATATTTTTATCTGTAATGCATTTCATTAACTATAGATATAAATCACTCAACATTTATGTACAGTGCTGCTTTGCTCTCAAGTAAAGTATTTTAACTGTAACATACAAAAGAAAATCCTGAAAAATAAGAGAAAAACATTTAAGGAATCAAACCTTAAAAACTTTAAAGCAGTATCACATTGTGGAGTCTCCTAACCTTTTGAACCATGTCATCACAAGCAAGCTGAATCTTGTTTTCTTCAGCAAGAAAAGGCTTTTTTCTTCCCCCTGCAAATTATGTTGCAGGGCATTACCATGGCACTTAAATAATTTGAACAAATGTAAATTTGAAAGTATTGATAAAAAGTTAACAGCTGAATTTAATGCAAACAAAAGATCAAAGGGATCTGGAAAATTAGGCTTTTTATTTTTTCACTGAAGAATCAACATATTTCTAACAAGTGCAAGGAGCAACTGGCAACATGAAAAATGAGCAAATATGCAGAAACAGAAGTTATATATCATAATCCATACAAGGGTTTTTATCTCTTAATAGGAAAATCTTAGAAGGCAAAAAACCCTTGAAAATATTTCAAGCATGCCTAATAATGATAACTGGAAAGTAGCTGATTTTGTTAATCTGTTAAAATGACAGTAATGTCCTCTGCCAACAAATTATTAAAGACTAGATTCAGCCAAGTATGTAAATTGCTATTTAGGACACAGACAGAATATGACATCTCAGAACAATGAGACTGAAAAATCCCTGCTCATAGCTTCTTGATGCACTTGGCAGTATTATTTAAATGGCTAGACTGCAATCTTAGAGGCCTTTTCCAACCTAACCAATTCTATGATTCATCCATAACTAGAGAGACCTGAACTCAGGAATGATGTCACTCCTAACCATAAATGTCTAGTACCATTTGATGCCCTAGAAATCGTTGCATAGAAACAAGAAATGCTTGACACAACATTCATAAGAAACTGGCACTGTTCTGGAACAGCAGCTTGGTAACAAGATAGCACATCACAGAACATCTCAGATAACACTGACACCTGTGTCTAAGTAACTAGATCACATCCATATGGCCCAAACTGCAGATGTTTTAACCAGATTGAAGGTTATACCTGTATCACTATTTACCAACAATGACATGGGAGTTCGGTGCCTATGCTCCTGTTATAGTTGGTGGAAACTTAGGATGAGGTCCAGTAGCCCACACATAGATATCTGATACCATTTGAGATACCCCAGGATATTTGTCCTGCTGTTCACTTTCTGCTCCAAAAACAAGAGCATCTTCTGAGGTCTCTTTTTAAATATGCAAGCCCTATGAAGGTGCCTTATAAAACAGAGACACATCTCATATAGTAGTATGGGCACCCAAATGGATCCCTGTTAAGCTATTTGTCTCACCAAAGGCAGATATCTTTCCAGGGTGAGATGACAAGCTTCTTTGACTTCAGTGCCTGGAGTTCTGGATGAAATCTCTAAATGTTGATTTTAGCAGAAATGATCCAATCTAAGTGGTTATATTTAGGATTCAAAATCCCTGTATTTAAGATTCAAAAATTCTTCTGTTCTTTTTTTTTTTTTTCTTTTTAATCATAACATCATGTCACTCACATTTCAATCATAGTGATTTGTTTAAAATAGCAGCCTAAATCTTTGGTTGTAGAACTGGTTATATACAAGGTGCTGTCTACTCATCCTTGTGCAGATGTGGCTTTGCATTTTTCTATGCACAGATGAATGTTATAAACTCAAAAAGGATCATTACTGAATCGTTAATGATCAAGGAGCTCACACTGATGTAAAAAGATTCGTATTTCAGGATTCCTAAGTGTTTTTTGTTGTTGGCTTTGTTGTTTGGTTATCATTTTGTTTTCAATCCATAGGCCACTTAAGGAAGCATAAAAATACTAGGAATAGCAGATGGAAATCCAGTCTAGAATTAAGCGAAGGGTGAGCTTTGGGACTTTAGTCTTATTCTTATTAGGCATAGGTCCTTTTTAACATGGTGGTTTTAGTACTGATTCAAATTAAGTTCAAACCTTAAACTGATTTCAATATGAGAAAGAATAAATTACTGAATTAAATAACATCCATTGAAGTAATTAAATATTAGTGAATTTTATGCTGTTCTTGATGCTAATTTGCCGATGCACAGTTCTTAACACATAATTCCCATCTGCTACCTTTATGCTGTTTCACCATCAGTAACATTGAAATTAGAGTCCTAGCTAATCAAAACATGGTTGCAAAGCTTCCATTAACTAAAGCATACAGACTGCAGGTGTGGACAGCATATTTTATGATTATTAAATAGTGAGGAGGTTTTTATTCTTTTACAAGTGATTGTCCTTGGTCCTACACGCCAAGTTAAATATCTCAAAGCTTTAAGTGCTAGAAAGAGTAGAGAATAAACTAAAATAGCCCCTCAGTTTCAAGGAAAGCAACACAGAATTAATTTGTATAATCATTTAAAAATTAATAAGGCAATGATTTAACAGAAAAACAAAGAGAAAATGTAAATTAAGGGACTTAAGCGTGGCCAAAATAAAAATATGAAGAATATAGCAAATTGAACATGTGATACAGAAGACATTCAGAGAACTCTGACTTCAGCATTCAGGAAGGAATTTATAGTGATTGCCTAGATATAATTATTTTTACCTTTTGGATGACAGTGGAAGATACTAGTAAAATAAAATTATACAGTAATCTAAAAAACCTCAGAGATTAAAATTAGTGAAATATTCTACACTGAGGAAAAAAAAAAAAGTCTTGTGATCTAGTGTTGGTTTTCATACAAATGTATCCCAATGCATTAAATAATTCACATAGGAAAGACTAACTTTCTATATTATAAAAATATTTTTTCTATTTTTTTCCTTTTTTTTTCTTTTTTTCCCTATTTTTTCTAAAATATCTTCTTTACATTTTAAGACTATATTTAACATAGTGAATATTTATTAAATATTGGCAATTAGAGCATATATACTCAAGATGGAAATTACTCCTGGTTTGGTTTTGTGTTTGATATAAAAATAAGTCCAGTGTCACCACTTAACAAATCATGGTAATTAGCTTTGTGGAAGTGGTGTGAGATTTTTTAATGGCAGTGGCTGGTTAGAGCCTGAAATGACAGGTTATGAAAAGATTTGGGTCTTTAACTTAGACAACAAGTTGAGTCAGAAAGGGAAAAAAAAAGAACAAGCACATGTTTTATTGAACCCTGAGCCCAGCTCTGAGGTGAATGCATTGGAAGAATAAATATCTGTTGACTGATTCTAGTACCCTTTCCTACAATATGTAGTACATTATTTTTCACAGGCACTATATTATCTCAGACTATCTTTTAAAACTGAAAAAGGATGAAGTTGTGTATCACATCTTATGGTGTGGTTGTAGAGCTAAGATTATCACAGGGAAAAAAAGCATACCATATTCATAGAATCATAGAATCAACAAGGTTGGAAAAGACATCAAAGATCATCCAGTCCAACCTGTTGCCCAAGACCTCATGCCTACTAGACCATGGCACCAAGTGCCATATCCAATCCCCTCTTGAACACCTCCAGGGACAGCGACTCCACCACCTCCCTGGGCAGCCCATTCCAATGGCTATCAGCTCTCTCTGTGAAGAGCTTTCTCCTCATGTTCATACAATAAACACAAGTTTTGTGGGTTTTTTTCATTGTTTTGGGGGTAAATATGCATACCATGCACATATAGTGAACACTGAACAACAAAGAACAGCAGAAGCTGTATTTATACGTTAAAAAGAGAAAAGGAAGAAAAAAACAAGCAGCCATTTGGTCCAACTATAACCTTAACATTGGGTTAAAACATCACAATTTTTGCTGCAAGTGTTTAATTCTTAGAAAGAGTTCTAAAATAATTTTTAGAAAAGAATAAGCACCATGCATTGTGCTATTGACCAATAATTCACTCTACATTGTTTATTTGATCTTGGTTCTCAGTTTAACTATTTGTAAAAGAAGCAAAAGGAACATTTAGGAAATATTTAATATGAGGTATACCTAGATATAAGAAATGGGAAAAATAAAACAAAATAAAACAAAATAAAATAAAATAAAATAAAATAAAATAAAATAAAATAAAATAAAATAAAATAAAATAAAACCTGTATATGAGGTTTTGTATTAAAAGTAAAAATCTGTATTAAAAATAAATGAAATAAATATACTCCAAAGGCCCTAAAAAATTCAAAACCTGAAAAGGTTTGAAACCAGGCATTTCTGAGAAAAGTTGCAATGATTGGCCTAAAGCAGTCCCAAAATGGGTGAATTGATACATTGAGACCATTCTTGGGAAGTGAACAAAACAAGCCTTTTTTGAGTTACTGTTGCACTGTATCTGCTTGAGGTTTTAGGGAGATTTTCTTCATGGGTGTAATCAGTGGCTCTGCTGCCACTGCTGAGCTGACTGTCTCTGTCCTAAGGCTATAAAACATTTTGGACAGTGCTGTTTTGATGACTGCATTGAATGTGAATGCAGTTTACAAGATGTGCTCAGACTCAGAGTGCTTCCCACTCAAATTGGATTGAATGAAATTCTAAATGTTGCCATCAAATAAAAGTGAAAGACTGAATGCCTAAAATAAGACTACAGTTTCCAACATAATGCTCCTGTTTTGGAAAGATCTGCAAATTAAACCTTGAAAAAAGTAGCATACACAGTTCTTTCTGCTGTTTTTAAAGCATCTGTGACAGGCTGCTCCTGGAGAAGTGCATTGCAGTTCAGACATCATTGCGTGCCTATACCTGTGCCACCTCAAGGCAGTTGCTTTGCAGCTGAGCCTGCACCAACAAAGGTGAAGCAGCAGTCACCTGGAATACTGGGCTTCACGCACTATTTGGCAAACACCACAAAGATATGTGCAGGCACCCAAGAATGACTCAGCTAAACTGAGGTTCCAATGAACCTGCAACATCACATCACAGTATCACAGCATCATAGTATATTAGTGGTTGGAATGGACCTCAAGAGATCAGAAGGTCCAACCCCCCTGTCAAAGAAGGATCACTTAGGGTAGTCTCCAGAGAAGGAGACTCCACAACCTCCCTGGGCAGCCTGTTCCGGTGCTCCATCACCCCCACTGTAAAGAAGTTTCTTCTTATGTTCAGGTGAAATCTTCTATGCTCAAGTTTGAACCCATTGTTCCTTGTTTTATTACTGTGCATCATTGATAAGAGCTTGGCCCCATCCACTTGACACCCACCCTCAGATGTGTATACACATTGATGAAATCTCCTCTCGGTCTTCTCTTCTCAGGACTCAATAGCCATAAGGATCTCTCCCTCTTCATAGGGGAGATGCTCAAGTCCCCTAATTATCCTCATGGCTCTCCATTGGATTCTCTCCAGCAGTTCTCTGTCTTTCTTGAACTGGAGAGCCCAAAACTGCACACAGTATTCCAGGTGTGGTCTCACCAGGGCAGAGTAGAGGGGCAGAAGAACTTCCCTAAAGCTGCTGGACACACCCTTCTTGATGCATCCCAGGATACCATTTGCTCTCTTGCCACAAGGGCACATGAGCAGCATATGATCTGCCCTGCTATGGGACCACCTCTACCAACTGCCTCCAGGTGGGCAATGAGGGAGCATTCAGGAACAAAAGGCAGCACTGGGAGCTATCAGTATGCACCCACCACCAAGGAGACATCAGCCACATGGGACACTGCTGGAACACATAGTGGTGATGCTTTTTTCCTCTTACCTTTGATATCTCACTTTTCTCTCCACTCTCTCACTCACTTTCTCACACTCCATCTCTCTGGCATGTACTAGGTTATCTCTTTGCTTGCCTTAAGAACTACTGTATGATCCAAGTGATGTGTACAAACTTGTAATCAACAAATTACCAATCATTCTAGCCATATTGGTGTCAGTTTGCCTCACTTGCTCCTAATATCTCACTTTGAGGTTGAGTTGCAACAGGTCTATAATTGTTAATTGTGTGCCTGAACACCTCTCTGATTTAATACCTTTTCATTTTAAAAGCAACCTACAGCTACAATGATAATCCCCTGGCAAATCAACAGCTGAATATTTTAATATGCTGGACACTGGATTTAGAATGCCTTGTGGTATGGTTAGATATTAGCTAAATATGTTGCCTCACAAAAAGTATCCTTAAAAATGCAGTTTTATTCCATATGAAATTAAGATTAAATCTGGAAAATCCTCCAAAACAAAGAAAGTAAATGAAGAGGTATACATCTGAGGTATATGTATATGTTGCCATCATATTTATTGGTGATTTCAGAGATGGTAGTCAAATTCAGCCCTGTTCTTCTCACAGAAATGTAGAACTACATGTACTGGAGTTCTAGGCATCAGGGTAGGCTGTGTTCTAAAACTCACTATCCTTCTTCAGTCTGTTTTTATTATTCAGTTTTATGCGAATAAATACTTTTTTTTCTAAATCAAGGATGTTAATCCTTGCTGTTTCCTCTATAGATAAATAACACAGCAAACCAGACTACTTTCTTTAAGTGGCACAACCTGGACATATAAAATTAAAGAACTGTTCTTCAGTCTCCTGATGCCTCTATGACACCTCTGTGAAGCTGAAACACAGACTAATTGAGAGTATTGTATAGCAGGATGAGCTCAAGTGGGTTGATAAAGGCTGTGTACAGCAGACAAGAATAGAAACTCCACAGTCACCTTGGACAACCTGCTCCAGTGTTTGAATACTGTTCTGATTTAATAGTTTTATGTTTAAATACAATTTCCTGCATTTCAAGTAGTATTTATTGCCTCTTGTCATTGTCTCATGTCACTGGATATCACTGGATACCTCAGATGGATTTGACTCCATCTTCTTTATAAAATCAGTTCATAATCCAAATCAGCTACTATACTATAGCTGAACAAAACACCTACTTCCCTTCAATACAGAGTGAATGTGCAGGGCCATATTTGTCTTAAGTGCAACCAATGGCAATGAACACACAATAAGTATGCCCTGATTTCTGAATTAAAGGTGAGGATGTTGGGCTATAATTCACACAGAAGCATATGACAGATGCTTATATCAGCTTTAATTTTGCCTGTTGCTCTGCTACCACAAGTCGAGACTGAATTTTGGCTCTATAACCACAAGTTTGCTGACAGTTTTTGTTCTGGTTTATAGCAGGAGACAGAAGGGAGTGCAGCCCAGCCTTCTGGAGGATAGTGTTATGTGTGAGAGATGAGATACTGGAATAGGTTGTCCATAGAAGTTGTGGATGCCCCATCACTGGAAAAGTTCACTCAGGTTGGACAGGGCTTCAAGCAAGTTGATCTAGTGAGAGATCTTCCCTTCCAACTCCAACCATTCAATGATTTTGTGATTTACACATTGTATTAACTTAAAATTTGGATGAGATCTGTTGCAAACACACCATCCAAACATACAATATTCTTTGCTAAAAGGAAGGAGAGCAGGAGTCAATGCCAGTGTTTGCCTTTAAGACATCAAGATGGTAAAAGATGAATAGCTGTCATAAGAGAAGAATCTAACATTGATCAATATCATCGGTTAGTATTCTTCAACTTGACAAAAGCGAAAACAGGAATAAATAACAAATGATACCAAAGAACATGCAGTAAAACTGTATTTTACAATACCATTGCATATAGAAGAGATTTTTCCAAGTTAAATATTTACTCATGCTAACTCATAGTTAAAATTAATTTGGACAATAAAATTAGGAAATTAATATTTTAGCATGAAATCATCAAACAGCATACAGACAGATCCATTGTGGTATACTGATTCAATTAATATCAAGATTATTCTTCAAGCAATTACTAGACTTTCAGAATGTTTTCCTCAACTTTCAGTCACAGCATAGACACCAAATAATTATTATGCCCATATTCTAAAAAAGATGTGTCTGACCACCCCTTTATTTAATATTTTGAATAGAAAAGGAAGCTATGGTCACAATAATATTTTAACCATCACCACAGGCATAAAATATGTCTTTAAGAGACCTATATACTAGAAAGGACTTTCTCTAATTCTGCTGCTGTACGATAATGTTGACTCTCAATGATGCATTGCCACAGGGTGTGTAATAGGAAAATGTCAATGAATATAAAATGTAAAAAAAGTAAGATTTCCAACTGTTTATTTAAAATTAATGTGTTCGGGACAATAAGACAAGTAAAAAATCAATCAATAAATAATCATATCCTGTTACTGAATCACAGAATCAGTCATGCTGGAAGAGACCTCCAAGATTGTCAAGTCCAACTGATCACCCAACCCTATCTAATTCAAATAAACCATGGCACTAAGTGCCTCATCCAGTCTTTTCTTAAACACTTCCAAGGAAGTTGATTCCACCTCACTGGGCAGCCCATTCCAATGGGCAATCACATTATCTGGGAAGAACCTTTTTTACTAAGAGCAAGCCTAAACTTCTATGATTCTATGATTCCATGAATCACAAATCAATAAGGTTGGAAAAGACCTCAGAGATCAAGTCCAACCTATTACACCACACCTCATGACTACTAAACCATGGCTTCAAGTGCCACGTCCAGTCCTTTTCTGAACACCTCCAAGGATGGTGACTCCACCATCTCCCTGGGCAGCACAATCCAATGCCAATTACTCTTTCTGTGAAAAACTTTCTCCTCACCTCAAGCCTAAACCTCCCCTGGAGCAGCTTGAGACTGTGTCCTCTTGTTCTGGTGCTGGTTGCCTGGGAGAAGAGACCAGCCCCCACCTGTCTACAACCTCCCTTCAGGTAGTTGTAGAGAGCAAGAGAGTCTCCCCTGAACCTCCTCTTCTCCAGGCTAAACACCCCCATCTCGCTGAGCTTCTCTCCTCATAGGGCTTGTGCTCCAGACCTCTCACCAGCGTTATTGCCCTCTTCTGGACACATTCAAGTGTCTCAATGTTCTTCTTAAATTGAGGGGCCCAGAACTGGACACAGTACTCAAGGTGTGGCCTAACCAGTGCTGAGTCCAGGGGCGGAAGGACTTCCCTGCTTCTGCCGGCCACACTATTCCTGATACAGGCCAGGATGCCATTTGCCTTCTTGGCCACCTGGGCACACTGCTGGCTCATGTTCAGATTCCTATCAACCACTACCCCCAGGTTCCTCTCTACCTGGCCGCTCTCCAGCCGCTCTGTCCCCAGCCTATAGCGCTGCATGGGGTTATTTTGATCAATGTGTAGAACCCTGCACTTACATTTGTTACATCTCATGCTGTTGGACTCTGCCCACCTATCCAGCCTGTCGAGATCCCTCTGCAAAGCTCTCCTACCCTCTAACAGATCGACACCTGCTCCACACCTAACTTGGTGTCATCTGCAAACTTACTGATGATGGACTCAATACCCTCATCTATATCATTGATAAAGATATTTAAGAGCATGGGGCCCAGCACTGATCCCTGGGGGACACCACTAGTGACTGGCTGCTAGCTGGATGTGGCACCATTCACCACCACTCCCTGGGCTCGGCCCTCCAGCCAGTTCCTAACCCAGCACAGAGTGCTGCTGTCCAAGCTGCGGACTGACACTTTGCCAGGAGTCTGCTGTGGGGGTCTGTGTCAAAGGCCTTGCTGAAGTCTAGGTAGACCACATCCACCACCTCCCCCACATCCACCAGGTGGGTCACCTGATCATAGAAGGAAATCAGGTTGGTGAGGCAGGACCTGCCCTTCCTAAATCCATGCTGGCTAGTTGATGATAGAGGTCAGAATACTCATCTGAATAAGGGAGACACAGATCCCAGAGAAATAGATCATTTAATTCATTATACATATAGAAATGTTCCGACTGGCAATAGACTAGACAAGACACATTAGATACTCACTATGGAGTTGCACAGTAGTTCAAAGAAAATAGGAAAGTGACAAATTTGGAAGCAAATCCCTTCTATCTTGAGTGTAAAGCTAAATTAAATGGAGAAGAGGAAGTCAGGGAAGCAAATGGTGGGTTATTATGAGAGTTTGTGTTTGTCTTCAATGTAATAAATTTAAGCACTTGAATAAATCTTTTGTTGGTTTACTTGGAGCCTGAAAACAAAAATTTATAAGTCATGTTTAATACTCCCACTTACTGAGGACTAGATGACAACTCAAGATGAGAATGCCAAACATTCAGAAGGACTTCAGCAAGTTTTTATAAGCTATCTTTGTGGCCAAATTGGTCATGAAGTGTTTGAATAGACAGTCTGTAGGGTGGTGCAAAATTGTTTGAAATAACAGATTTTTTTTGACGCATGGACCACTCGGTGGGTAAGGAATTGTCTGGATGATTTCACTCAATGAGTTACAGTCAACAGCTTGATGTCTGAGTGGATACCAACTGTGAATGCCATAGGTCAGGAATTGATATTGGGATCAGTGCTATTGAATACCTTCATCAGTGACATGGCATCCTGGGTTTGAGCCACAAGAGTGGAATTTGAGTGTACCCTCAGCAAGATTGTTGAGGACACCACATTGTGTCATGTGTTTGACACATTGGATATCCATAGAGACTGTCAGGCTCAAGAGATGAGCACATGCAAACCTTAAGAAATTAAACAAATGGATGGTCCTTCATCTGAGTTGGGACAAACCCTCATTTCAGTACAGACTCTAGTTTTAGACTAAATTTTAGGAATGATTTATTATTTATTTATTTTTTTGCTGTGAGGATGGTGGAACAAGTTTTTCAAAGAAGTTGGGGATACCACCTCCCTGGAAGTATTCTAGGCTAGGTTGGATGGGGTTTTGAAGAACTTAATATAGTGGAAGATGATCTTTAAGATCCCTTCTGACCCAAACCATTCTATGATTTCATGTTTCTATAATCTTAACCATTAGATTTTCAAAATCCATCAGCCTGTTGTAATGAGTTGTATCCTTCAGGGGTCAATACTAGAGTGGATGCTATTTGATGTCCACTTTAATAACCTGGGTGATGAGACAGAATTGAATGGCCCCTAATTACATGAAACAGCCCACTTTCCACCTTTCTATTCTCTTCCTCTTTTTACCTTCTTATCCTTGCTTTTCAATAACGTGATCTTTTCCCTATACTCCTTAATAAGGTTTACACAGTCCCTACTCATAGTCCCTACTCAAACACCCATTCTATTCATGTTACCCCTGTTACCAGTTGTAAAGCCAAGGCTGGCCCTCCTTAATGTTGTGACTGATGTTTCTTTATAGTCTATCAATTCATAGCTGTTTTGGGTTTTGTTATTGTTTTGCTTACCTTTATAATATATATATTTTTTTCCAGGTCTGTGCATTTTATTTGTCTCTTTCCCTATAATTTTATCTTAAAAATGTCCTTTATTTAATAACTTTAATGACCCAGATGCTTCCAAGTCTCTCACACTGGCTACTGACCCAACAGGGAACAGCTTTTCAGAAAAGGACTTATGGATTGTATCAATCAGCCATAGGCCTTAGTAACATATCAGCCAACCACATACTGGACTACATAAATAAGAGTGTAGTCTGCAGGTCAAGAGCAAAGATCATTACCTTCTGTGAAACACCTATGTGATCCATGCCCACCATACTGCCTCAGGTTCTGAGCTTGCCATTGCAAGAAAGATATTGGCATGGTGGAGTCAGCTCAGAATAGTCACCAAGAAGGTCAGGGAGCTCAGGCGTATGACAGGCAGGAGACATTGAGACAACTGAGTTTGTTATGTCAGGTGAAAAATGAAATGTGATGTCTTCAAAGGAATATGAAAAGTAAAGAGGGATGTCTTTCAAGACTGCTGTCTTTTGAGTACTTAATGGGAGGTCATAGAGAAGACAGACCTATTAGGGGTTCACAGTGAAAAGACAAGAGGTCAAGGTTGTAAACTGAAGCATGGGAAAATTATTACTAGATATCAGAGGAGAAAAAAAATCTCAACAGGCAGCATTTAAGCACTGCAACAGGTTGCACAGAGAGTCAACTTAACAAGACACTTAATAGTGTGATCCAACTTTGAAGTTAGGCATGCTTTGTGAAGGGGAATAAAGTAGATAAGCTCTAGGGGTTCTATCCAAACTAAGTTATTCTATGATTCTAATCTAATGCTCGGTGTTGACCTGGCATAAAGTGTTCTAAATAAAGGTGACGGACACTCAGCTTCGTTTCAAGATCTGAAATGCAAAGTTTGAACCTGAGTGGAAATTAATACTCTGATTTAATTTACTTTTCATGAGTTCTGCAGAATTTATATTAGCCCATTACAATATGGTTACAAGGAGCCCTCTAGGGATCAGTTAGACTCCACTTGATCTAAGACTGATTTCAAGTGACTGGATAATAATAAAACATTCTTAATCCAAGTACATGGGAATCTGTGAACCACCCATAAAAACCCTAAGAAGGGTGTCTAGCCTGTCCTTCACTGAATTAAAAATACAAAAGTATTAGTTTGGAGCTCTTGTTACAGATGCCTGTGTCTGAGGTGGCATTGCTGGCATCACAAAACTGAATGGAGATAGAAGTATTTTTCAAGTACTATTAGTGGAGTACTTCTGGCATGTGGAGACAGAGTAAAAGTATGACTGAATATTACCTACACATTTCAAAATACGCTTTTGTCAAAATAAGAATATCAGCTTTAAGCTGGACTTCCAACATTTTTTTTTCCCACAAAACAGTCTGCAGTCTATGGGTATTGATCTTTATGCAGCTTGAGGTCAGTTTTTTAGCTGGGCTGTGTCTTGTGCTTTGGATCAAGGAAGCACTGAACAGAAGCTGCTGCTTAATTTCCTGTCTAGGAAGAGGCTCAGCAGAAATCCACCAAAGTGAGAATATGGCTGAGGTTGCCCTGTTTACTGTTCCAGGACTTAGTTATATCCTCAGCCCTTGAACAAAGTGAAAACAATTTGGAGCCCTTAGGGAGTTACCGTTTACTCCTATAGACAGAGAGTTTTTAGATATCGTCGTTGTCTGATGTGTATAAAATGTATCTTTAGATATCGTCGTTCTCTGATGTGTATAAAATGTATCTTTGAGAACTAAATCGCCTGAAGGTTTAAAAGACGTTTCAAAAAGCCAAGAAGGCTGGGCACCCATCGGCAGAAAATTTACCATAGGAAACTATGTCACAAAAGTCACTGTGAAATATACAAAATTTCACTATGAATAGAGAGACTTGAAAAATAAGCATTGCTTAATTTCCAGGGTTTGGGCATTAGCACATATTTTCCATCTTCTTTCATGTGTTGATCATTGAATTTCCTATCTCTGCATCTAATGGTGAATATCTTTTTGAGTATAAGATTTAAGAAAGCTATAAGGGAAATCTATATTTAAAGGAAAGAACCTCTTCTGATAGTGGAAATTTCTCACATTACAGATATTCTCTTTTAAAACCTGTGTGACATTTTATCTTATGAATATACAGAATCATAAGCTATAATGCTGTAGTTCTTGCTGCATTGAGTGAGAAAGGTGAAACATCTAAGCACAGAGTCTTTGGGAGAACTTGATAACTAAGGAAAAGAATCAAATGAGGCTCTTAGTGGCGTATCTATATATATAAATGGGGAAAAAAAAAGGTTTACAATTATTACATTCCTTTAACATAAGCTGTAACGCATATAGTATAGGTGTATGAAGTGCACAGTGACTAGATTAAATTGAGAACAGGTTGGTTGGGCTTTCTTTTTAATTGCAGATTATCTAAATTATTGATTTCAATATCACACTATTTTTAAGCATCTACAAACCTTTCAAATAAAATACAAAGAATGAGTGGGAAGTTGAATCAGAACTAAAGTTCAATTTAAAGCCTTCTGATCCACTGTGCTAGACTCACTGCTACTTTTCTTTACAGCAGATCTAGCTGCTACAAGGACTTCCAGCGTTACAGTCTGAGCTATCAGTTTCAGCTGCAAAGTCAATTTGCTCTAAATGCTTCAACACAACCAAGATTCCTTTTTCCATTCATATCTTTTCATTCAATCCTATATTCATGGTACTACTATAAAAATAGTTCACTTATCTGAAGCAATCTGCATACACATAAATGCAAGAACAGTTTACACAGTTAGATAAAGCACCTTTTTCACAGCAAATAAATCACATCCTGTCCGTTAGATCCTGATAGGTAGTATAAATTTATCTCTTATCTCTTTCTAACTGAAAACATGCAAATATGTTACCTGAAGAGTCGACTATTCTCTCTTCACTATAGGATAATTTATTACCCTCTCCATAGCTTTCAGATAAATGTAAATGTAAACTGTAAATTCAACACCATACACATTAGTCTGAGATTAAAACTTGCAGCCTACCGGCTTCTAACTAATTGTGATTACGTTGGGATAAATAAAGAGTAAAATATCAAGCAGTGAAGAAAACAAATCAAAACCAAAAATTAAGAAGTATTCATAATATTCACATGTGCTAGTGTGCAAAAATTTAGTATCTCATTTTGAGTCATACTGTTCTAGCCACAGCAAAGTGTGGTGGGGTTTGTTATGATCAGAAAAATAAAGGCCTGTTTCATTTCTTATATTTATATTACTGGAGTATAGGATAGCTAACAACTGTTTACGTAGGGATTAATTTCTGCACAAACAGAAAGAGTTAGAAGCTTGCAATTAGTATCTCTTCAATTATTATTTTAATTTATTTTCATATTCCATTCTACAGGGAACCCCAGGCTTGAGATTAAGGGCAGTGCTTCAGATTTGCACAATATAATATCCAAAAATGTATTTGTGTGTGATGTGTAATTCTTATAGGGATGTGTGCTTGTAGACACTAAAAAAAAAAACAACCACCAAACCAAATCAACAAAAAAAAACCCCAACATAAATTTTGTCTTCAGCTGCAAAGATAAGTACAAAGTAGGTATCTATAATCTTGCCTTAGATAATATAAGGCTATACAAGGATAAATATTTCTATAAATCAAGATATACTACCTGCATACTCTTCTAGAGCAGAGGTTGTGAGACAATTGGAACTGGAGAAGGCAATTTGGATGCTGGAGATATTTTTGGAAAGCTTACAGAAACAATGATGATGAACTGAAAGAAAACTTACATAGCATAAATTTCTTTAAACAGTTATGAGGTTTAGAATTCCTTTAGGCTATTTATTAATAGAAAAATACCCAGAATGACACTGAGTGTCAATTAAATTTATAAGCCATAAATAGAAAATCAATTTTTATGGTTTTAATCATAACAGAGACAAGAGACTAAAAACCTTCTGTGGCAAGTGAAAATGATCATTGAAGTATTAGAACCTATTCTCAACCCACGTCACTGCTGTTCTCCCCAGATAACGGTGTCACGATAGGTATGTTAATTTCTCTTATATCTTCAGGTATTGGATTAATTCTGAAAATCTGATGCATCAATGGTTTGATTTGGGTTAAAAATTCTATATCCTTTCTTCTAGTACATCAGAATATGTCCTTTGAAATAAAGAGAAAATAATATAAAGAAATATATAAAGAAATTAATATATTAACCTTTGCAATGTCATATTTAACTTTCATTTCCTGAACATCTAGCCCAAATATTATATGTACATGGTATTAAAATTTAGAGATTAATTTCCTTCATCTCTTTGTTTTCCTTTTAATATCAGTTTTGTCACAAACTTTAAGCAAACCAACTACAGTGGCTTGAGAATTATTTCAGTGCATATCTGAAAAACTGCATCATTTTATCATATTGTAATTACAGGGAAAATTGCCATACTTCACCTGAGCTATGTAAGTACTTTACTTATTCTGAATGAAAAATAGTTATGTTACTTTTTCTATCATCATAAAATTCTTTCACCTATGTGTCCTTTTGTAAAAATCTCAACAAGTAAAAATGCTTTGAAGGCATGTTTCCTAATCAGATTTTTATAAAGAGATATCCTTCATTGCTCAACTTCACAGGGCAGTTGAATGCCAGCTGGTAATTGAAGTCCCTCTGAAGAAAAATAAAATATCAATCACACTTGTCATTAAAAAAGGAGAAGTGAAAAGGTATACAAATGAATGTGGTTTTGTTTTGAGCCAAGGATTTTTTTAAAAAGAAATACTGATTTATATGACCATCAGGTTTGAATGCATGCAACACAACTTTCTTAGATTGAATTCCATTGATTTTCTATAACAATGTCAAGCATTCAATGCATCACAGCAGCCGTGAGAGTGAAATAAATAATCCTTTCAGAAAGAAAGTGATTCTTCTTTTCTTAAATACATAGGTGAACATCTTGTTCTCCTGCTCCCTTGCTCTTTTGTAGCTTAAGCTGGAAGGTTTTAAAGCTTCCTAATTCCCTGTCTTCATTTTCATTTAGGATAACGTGCTTTGTTTTTCTTATGACCTTCTTTATGTTCTTCCCTCTGGAACAAGTTGTTATAACGGTATGCCATTCTGCTACAAAATCTGAAGAGATGTAAAGAACAAAATAAACACCAGCAAATTCACCTTTGAATGTAGTTTTATGTGCTATTGGCAGAAGACAATTGGCACAAAAATATCCTTGAAAGATGCTATTTCACATGTAAGATTCACATTTGAAAGGAGCAGCAGACTTGTAACACATACTGTGTACACAAATTAATATTCTTAATGAGTTCTGCAGTGTTTCTGATCTCACTGTCATTCATAATCACTGTACTGATATTGTTAGTTCTGGATATTTGAGCTTAATATTTTATAGCCAGGAACTGTCATTTACAAACTTGAGTTTGACAGGGTTTATACTCTACAGTAAATTTATCACTTGCTTTGTTATTGATTTGTTAATCATTTACTATTCTTCTTCATACATATGATTCAAAGTTGGCAAATAATTTAAATCACTCTAGGGCATTCAGTTTAGATGCCTTCAAATGTTACTTTGGAATGCTTACCATGAGCATAACACCATTCTATTGTTTATAAGGAATGACATACACTTTTCAACTGAATGGTTCCACGCAAAAAGCTACTACAGCCACCAAAGTATGTAAGTGATAGGCAGCTGGATTGATTCGAAATACGTAATGCATGATTTTCAGGTGACACTAAATAAAATAAAAGAAACCTCTATTTTGCAAGAAGTGAGAAATATAATATAGAGGACTGGATAATCTTCTCACCCTCTTATTCAAGAGCACGAGAAGAATCAGTTCCTCAGTTTGTTTGCGTGATTCCCTCTTTGTGAAGGTGCTATGATATCTGCTCAGCAGCCTTCACAACTGCAAGTAGGCTTTTTGTTTTAATTTGCAATAGCAGGTGAATACTGATATTTGTAATCATAATGACTTGATATTTTTACCTAATATTGAGTTCGTATAAGTGTGGGACTGATTGTTTCCCCTGGTTCTGAACTCTTGTGTAATCTTAGCCTCAAATAAGCCTGATTTGAAAGGGATGATGTGAAAATGTGATGAAAAAATTATTGCTAACTTATTGATGCTATCTATTTTAGGCATTTTGCTTCTGAGATTTAATTAGCTTAATGTCCTATTTTTTCTTGCACACAGGAAAGAATGATAGACATCTTCAGTATACTTGAGCAGAGACATGGGATGTGAGCTTGATTAATTTCATACAATACTTAATATCCATTGATTATAAAGGAAGATCATGGCAACTTGAACCCTGCCCTTTTACCATCTTCTTCTGACTTTTAGGATGGTTTAGAGTAGAAAAGTAAGATATTTACTAGGCTGAAATATCTAATACAACTTAAACCAGCATGTGAATGACCATAAATTTCCCTGAAGTAATGCAGAATAAAGGGAACAGGAGTGCAATACAGGTCTGTGTATGATGAACAGAATTAGGTAGAGCTTTAAATGTAACAATTGTCTCTCTGAAAGACTCATTGTGTTGTTTTTGTTTGTTTGTGGTTTTTGTTTGTTTGTTTGTTTTGTTTGCTTTTAAAGAAATTTTATTAAAGCCTCTTTTCATATTTATGTAATAACTAACTTGGCAATGAATTAACAGATGTATTATAGAATGTCATCTGAAATTGCATACTGCACAAGATGGAGAGGTAAAGGTATGTGTATTTCTTTATTTTGCTTCTGCATGTCTTTCTTCTTCTGCTATATGTAAGGAAACTTGGTTGACATTGAAATATCTTACTTGTGCATTCCTTCCCTGTCCTTGGTGGGAGAAAGCATGGTCTTCATCAGCATAATACTTTCTGATGATACAAACAGAGCACTCTGGGTAAAATTTAACAGATATGTAAATTCAGAATGACTAAGCTTACTTAGTAGAGTAACAAATTGGTAGAAAATGATGTTTATTGATTCATTGTCAAAATTGAACTTATTTCATCAAATACAGAAAAGAGGTCTTTATCTTTTAGATATTTAAATTTAAATGAGCTTCTTTTTGTAGGCATCTTCTTTAGGTAATAACAAGAGATAATCACCTTTAAGTTAATGTGAATCACATAATCACACAGTAGAGTAACTGTGTTTGGAAGGGACATCTTGAGATCATCTAGTCAAACCTTCTATGCAAACAAAATCAGCTAGAGCAGGTTACTCACAGCCAGGTCCAGTGTTATTTTCAGTATTGTGACTGCCTAAACTCCTAGGGCTAGAATGTGACCCACTGAGCAAACCCTTACATAGAAGAAAGCTCAGTGGAAATAGGCAAGGGTGATGTGCCTATGAAGCTCAGGGAATAATGCAAAGAAGCCAACTCCATCTCAACACCAAGGGGACCAGAGTGGCCTTTGTTTTAGATAAATACCTATGAACAACTGAGTGGATCACCTGGTAGCAAAAGCAGCTAATTCATGAAGAAAGAGCTGTGAGAAGCTTTGTCTCCATTCCTCTTCTTGAGAGTAGCTTTTAAACTAAGTTTTGTCCATGGCCTTGCCTGGGTTGTGCTGCAGGTGAGCTGTGCTTGGTCTTGTGCCTTGTTGAACATAAGCTTGCCTTGCAGACTTGTTATCTTGGTTTACCTTGGACAGACCTCTTTACTATGACCTTGTCTTGTTACAACCAGAATATTGGGTGAACTTGGTTTCCATCATCAAGCCTGTTCTTTTTTTTTTCTTCTGGTTTTAGTGTCCTGCCTACCTTTCTGTCACCCTCAGTTCCCAACCTACATTGCCTCTGCTGCTCCTTGACACATACAGCATCACCTCTTCCACACTGAGACATTCTCTTGTCCCTACCAGATGGATGTGAAGCTGCTTTGGCTCTGTGGCCATAGCCAGAACTGAGTCTGAGCACATGATCCTGATTCACAAACAAACACAGCTAGTCACACAAATAAAAAGCAGTCACATAAATATACCAATTCCATACCAGAGTAAGGTAACTCTATAAGAAGGACATGCCAACTATTTTTCCTCTGGTTTCCATCCAAAGGAAAACCTGCATATTCCAGTAGCAGGTGCTCTAATCTACACTAGGTGCCAATCTGCAAAGCAGGACGCTAACAGGTTACCCAAATATGAATAAGAATGTCTAGAGAGAATGTCTAGGACCTTTTGTTTTTGTCATAAACCACAGTTACTCCACCAGTTTTTATTGAGAGTTTGGGAAGTACAAGAACAGGAGCTATAAACAGTTTCTTTGTATTATTTGATTTAAGCAAGGATTAAAACAAAAGTTAGCATGAATAAACTAGATATTACTATTTGTACTGCATGTAGTCCTTTGAGAACCACAGAGATTGGGCTACAATCACAGAAAAATATCACAGATAATAGTTGTTCAGACATGCTTCTAACTGTGAAGTTCCAAGTTCCCATCAAAGTATTAAATGTAGAATGCTGAAATACTACATCTTGTTCAAACAGAAAGTTGACTATATTTCCTGTGGGCAAGACAGTGGAAAATACTGCCTATGCTGTAAAGTTTCCTGTATCCAGTAGTAGTGTTTTAAGAATAATGTATTCACTTCAGGGAAGAGAACTGGAGGAATTTTTTGTCCTTAATAGAGCTTTATGATGAGCTAAAGATTCACCTACTCAGCAGTGTCCAAGACTCAGCATGCCCAGAAGGACAATTCTAGGTAACTATGGAATTCCAAGTTGGCTGATTGTAATTGAATAGAGTGAGATAGTTTGAATAATGGAGCTAGATGACCAGGTATCTTTGCCAATACAACTTTTCACTAACTATTCTAATTACTCCTACTAACTATCTTAATTACTCACAAATTTATGTTTCCTAATCCATAAAAATTATTAACACCAGATATGAACACCATGAATCAATTATTAGGAGGCAAAATGTCTCCATCCGCTTTTGCGGAAGAGAAGGTTCATTTATGTATCCCCCAAATTAAACTAAAAAGGAACTGAGTAGTTGGTTGGAAAGTTAGAAATACAGAAAAGAAGGAAAAATCAAGACATACTAAAACCAGAGATAGTCAACATCTTGAATTCACATGATGTCTTGCTGTTCCTGAAGCCCTTGATTGATAGGGAAGTTTCAAATTTCCCTATTACCTTTGAGTTATTATACATTTCCAGTCCTATATGTGGTCACAGTTCTTCATTCAGTTGCCATGTTTATAGCGTCTTTGACTGGTGTCAGCCCCATTCCCACAGTAAGTTACATGTGTCTGTTCCAGTCCCATGGTAAGTTGTGCATGTCAGCCCTGGTCTCACAGTTAGGTATCTATGTCAACCCAGGTCCCAAGGTGTAGCAGTTTTAGGCTATGCCTTTAAAATTTAGCTGCAGATTTTGAGCAGAAAAGTAGAAAAATATAAATAATTCACTATTGGGTGTAAAAAGGAAAAGAAAAGATTATTCTAAACAAATTCATTGGGCAGTTATTCCATAGCATCTTTCATATTTCACATCCATTCCCATTCCTTCTTTTCTCCTGTGGTCTTGGCTGTTCTGCTTCGCTCAAGGACATAAATAATCACTTCTAGCTGGCCTTGAGAAAAGATAAGAACACTAACATTGTTTCTTTAAACTAACATTCCTTCCTCTGAACTCCTCTTTTCTTCTGTTACGGGGGAGGGAGGAGGTTTGGGGGGGGGAGCAGTGGAGCAACTTCCCTGTTCTCCGGGAAACCCAGATGGGGTACGGGGGGGTTTCCCTATTATTTTCTAATTAAAAATATCTGTATAACATTGTAAATACTGCATATTTTGTACATATTCATTGCATTCCATTGTAGAGTGTAGTTTCTGCTTGTAAATGCAGCTTCCATTTGCTTCCAACTGAGTTATTTGTGCTTAGTTTATGTGAACGGGAAACCTCAACCCACCACACAAGGTAAGCTTCATTTTCTTTTGATTCTAAACTATGTGTGGCAGTTTAGGCTAAGTGTCTCCTGCTGCTGCCACTCAAGATACAACTCCTGTGTCCCAAGTGTCCAGCCCAGTAGGTGGACACAGGAAATAGTGTACCCATAATGTCCTGCTCCCTATAAATTAATCAGCAAAGTCTCGCACTTCCTCTTTCTTCTCTCCCTACTTCTGTGAGGGATGCTTTCCTCACTGGTAATGGTGAGGCAGTATCTCAAGGCCTCTTAGGCCTGGCTAGGCCTAATGCCAGGAGGAGAAAGCTGGGGGAGACAGTGTCAGACCTGGCCAGTCTTGAGACTAGCATAGCAGTGGAGGGGGAAGAAAGAGCCCCGGGGGGCTTTGGGTGTGCACTCAGGTAGGGAGAAGGGGAGTGTTGGGAGGCTCTTGGGTATGCTGTAAGCGCACTCTGTATGCTTTGGGTTTTCTTTTATTACTGTGCTTGTAGCTCTCTGTAAAACACTCACTGCTTTTCCGTTTAAACTTTCCATCACTTCTGCAATCCATTTGTGTGAGTCTCATTTTTCTGCCCCAGTGAGGGGCAAGAGTGGATCTGTCTGGCCTCAAACCGGGACACTATGTCATTAATCTTTGAGGCTCTTCTCTATCAAAAGACCCATAAAACTGTCACAGCAAGCCCCAGCTTGCATCCCAGCACTTTGAATGTGGAGCCTGTGGCCTTGTCTGGTTATCATCTGCTATAATCACAGAGTTTGTGGTCTTGTAGATAAGCAGTTATCTTCCTGGGACAATGGTGTGAAAACACCTCAGGACAAACAATGTTGAGGCAAAATGAGGAAAACAAACTGAACTCATGCAAAGACACCCCTGTAACACTGTTTCTTTACAGAACAAATTTATGATGACTGTTATCTAGCAAAAAAGAAGAAAGATAAAGTAACAGTAGAAATGCTTTACCTTCATAAAAGCTTTATATATATATACGTAAAGTTTATGCAAGTGAGGCATCATCTTAGCTTCAAACACCCAGTGCTTTACAATTATATGTATGCATCCTGGCCTCTTTTTAATTTTTTTTTTCTCTACTGGCATTATAGAGCAACTGTGACTATAAATTTAAGCTAGGATTATGATGAGTATCTCTTGATGAATTTGTTCATAATTCTTCAGACATTTTTGTTGGTTCAGTACACTTAAAACTGGCATATATCCAGATCTCTGCAGAGATTATATTGAGCTTGTGAAATGGCTGTTTTGTGCAAAGACAAATTTTGATCAAGCCTCAATTTAATTTAAAAACCAAGTTGAGATGTAAAGAAAATGGTGAGGTCAAGTCTCTCACTGCCATAAATACAGAGTAAATCCACAGTTTTGATGGTAATCTAAGATACTTGCAAATCACAGCAGTAAGCATCACCTAACAAAGAAAAGGTAGAAGAGTCTAATTATGATTATATATCTATGTATCTATACAATTTACTATATTAATACAAGCATCTTCTGAGTTTTTGCTAGAAGATGAAGTAATTTGAACAACAACAACAAAATCTGTTTTCATTTAGATCAAGATAAATTAGATTTAATTCTTAAAAGGTTTTCTCAGCAATATCTGTATAGATCCATAGGCTCATACATGGTTATGTCTTTCAGATACATTTCTAGCAATAAAAAATTGTTGATTTTTAAATCACTGTCTGTAGGAACAATAAAATGATATCTTAGCAGCTCAGCAAGTGCAGTACCATGTTTTGCTTGGTGCCGCAGGATACCTATGAACATTTGAAAATGTGTTTTGAAATGTGCCAAACAGTTTATATTTAATGTGGACACTTCAGAAAAAGAACTGATCAGCATGTGGGCATTATGGGCACTGCATTACTCTGACACATTCTAGCAGCATGAGACTTGAAAGAGTTTTTTTTATTAAATTTCTGATTAAACGTCTGAATACTTGTGGGGAATGAAAAGTAAGTGTCATAAGTAATAGCAGAGCAAACTGAATACATTTAATTCACAAAAATATTTGAAAATCTCTGCTCAAGCAGTGCTAATCATAGAAGGCATTTTTGTTTGAGACTTGGAATGCTTGGAAAAGCATTTATAAAAACAGTGAGCAGTGAATAACTTGTTTATCACGAATAAACTCTGAGCAGAAAAAAAAGAAGTAATTTGAACATTGCAAGGAACTACAACCTCCCTAGTATTCATTTTGCACTGATAAATATGGAATAAACTACATTATAAATCCTACATTTCTGCTTGATTTGAGGGCTTATACTAGGTAACTATACACATATGACTCAGTTTAGTTCACCAGAAGATTCTTTGGCATGAAAGCAGAAAAGATAAAAAGGACAGGGCAGTCAGTCCTGCCATTTAGACCTGTGAAACAACAGTGGTGTGCTTTAACAATTTGCTCACTTCTCTGCTTTGGGATGGGGGAGAGAATTGGAAGGTTAAAAGTGAGAAAATTCGTGGTTTAAGATAAAGACAGGTTAATAGGTAGAGCAAAAGCCACACACATATAAACAAAACAAGGAATTTTTTCACTACTTCCCACTGGTAGGCAGGTGTTCAGCCATCTCCGGCAAAGCAGGGCTTCATCATGCCTAATAGTTACTTGGGAAGACAAAATGTGATAACTTTGAATCATAGAGTGGCTTGAATTTGAAGGGACCATAAAGGTCATCTAGTTCCAAGTCCTCTGCCCTGGGCAGGGACGTCTCCCACTACATCAGGTTGCTCAAAGCCTCATCAAGGCTGGTCTCAAACATTTCCAGGGATGAGGTGTCCACAACTTTTGTGGGCAACCCATTCCAGTGTCTCACCAACCTCACATTAAAGAAATTCCTAATGTCTAATCTAAATCTACCCTGCTCTTGTTTAAAACCATTGTCCCTTGTCCTATCACCACATCCCCTCATAAATAGTCCCTCTACATCTTTCTTGTAGGTTCCCTTCAGCTACTGGTAGGCCCCTTTAAGGTCTTCCTGTAGCCTTCTCTTCTTCAGGCTGAACAAACTCAACTCCCTCAGCCTGTCCTTCTAGGAGAGGTCCTCCAGCCCTGTGACCCATGTCTTGCACTTTTTCTTTCTTCCCCCAGTTTTTATTGCTGAGCATGATGTTATATGTAGCTCTTTAGTCAGTTATGTCTCCTTCCAACCTCTTGTGCACTCTGTAGCTTACCCTCTGGTGGTGCGGCATGAGAAACAGAGATGGACTTAATGTTGTACAAGCACTGCTTAGCAATGGCTAAAATACTGGTGTGTTATCAGCACTGTTCTCCTCACAAATAAAGAACACTGCACCATATATAATTCTTTGGGGAAAAAAAATGAATTCTATCTCAACCAGAACCAGTCCAGAATATGACAGAACTGAAGCTGAGTGGTTTGACTCAAAAGACAAATTCATAGACTCATAGAATCAATAAGGTTGGAAAAGACCTCAGAGATCATCAAGTCCAACTTTCCTTTTACCATTGAAAGAGACAAGCAAAGCTACTAGCATTTAACAAGCATACTTTCTCAGGTGGAAGAATAACTGGACAAGCATAAGATTGTGATAAAGGAATTAATGAGAGTATCTGAAAATGCTGAACTTCCTATCTATCCTTGTAAAGATTGCCTGGTTTGCATAGCTTTACAATATTTTTTCACTTTCAACTTTATTTCTTGTATTTAGGATAGATAGTGTGACTAAATTGACAGCAGGATTTAGGAACCTTGTGAGAAATTTTAGATAGGATTTAGAGGTCTAAAATCAAGACTTTAGATCCCAAAAGAGGTGCTCGTTTGTTAACAGATTGCATAGAATCCAAATGCTCCAGACACAAACTTTTGTTTGTTTGTGAGTTTTGTTTATTTGGTTTTTGATTAAAAATATCCTGCTACATACAGTTTCCCACTTTTGTGAATGCCTACATCCTGACTTATTTTTATTGTTGCTGTTTGGAGTGTATCCTCTGTTCTGTAAGGTTGCCACAGTTTGTCCAGTTTGCCACTTTACATCTAGTACCTGTTTTGAGAATTAAGCCATTACATGTGGACTAAGTTATTTGCAAAATGTACCAGTATTACCAATTTTACCCATAAACAAATCGGAAAAAAAAATATTCATAAGTCAGAGTCAAATCACTACCCTGCAATGCAGGAGAGAAATAAGCTATCCAGATGGTAATTTTCTGCCCTTTAGTTAAATATAAGCTGGCAGATTCTCCTTCTAAAGACATTCAAAGGACTGTGTTGGGTTTTTTTTTTTTCTTTTTGAGCATATACATGCTCACACTATGCAGATAGTTTTACTGAGTCAGATTTTGTACATCTCACTTGATTTTGCTATACTAAATCTTGGTCTAAATCTTATGTTTTTAAGGACAATTCTTAAATCTAAGAGTAAAAGTTATTCTGAAGTCATGGTGTCAACCCCTCTTGCAAATTTGAAGGAAGAAAAATGGTTTCTACCCCTTCTCAAAAAAAAAAAACAAAAAGGTGAATAGAAGGGTAGAAGGGGGAAATAAGAGAACCATGACAATATGACATATTTGAAGGTGTCCTTTGGACCTATGAAAAATGTATTGAATAATTTCTTCAGCACTGGAATCAATGAGTAAAAAAGTGGAGGACAGAAAGGGGTATGAAAGGGTCTATTTACATGTAATTCAATGCCAGTGACTGTGTTGTGATGGTAGGTCACTGCCCCTGCATGCCCACCTTCCAGCTGTTTGGGGAGGGTGGCTGCTTGAATCTTCTCCAAACTATGTGTTTGTGGAGTGAATGTGTGGAATCACTGGCAAGCTCCCAAGCTAGACCAATGAGGGGCTAGAAGATGCTGAGTCTGGGTAAGTGCTTCCCCAATATTTCCCCTCCATCAGCACTACAGGCTTGGGGAGGAGTGGCTGGAAAGCTGCTCAGCAGAGAGGGACCTGGGAGTGCTGATTGACAGCTGGCTGAATGTGAGCCACCAGTGTACACAGGTGACCAAGAAGACAAATTATATGCCAGCCTGTATCAGGAATAATATGGTCAGTAGGACCAGGGAAGTGATTTTACCTCCATATTTGACACTGATGAGGCCACATTTTGAGTACTGGGTTCAGTTTTGGAGTCTCACTACAAGAAAGACATTGAGGTACTAGAGCACATCCAAAGAAAAAGCAACAAATCTGGCGAAAGATCTAGAGCATGTCTTATAAGGAGCAGCTGAGAGAACTGGGCTTGTTTAGCAGAGAGAAATGGAAGCTTAAGGGAGACCTTATCGCTCTCTACAACTACCTGAAAGAAAGTTGTAGTGAGGTGGGGGTCTGTCTATTCAACCAAGTAACAAGTGATAGGAGAAAAGGAAATTGTCTCAAGCTGTACCAAAAGAAGTTTAGATTGGATATTAGGAAGAATTTCTTTATTTAAAGGGTTATTGGGCATTGGAAATGCTTGTCCAGGGCAGTGGTGATGTCCCCATCCCTGGAGGTATTTAAGAGTCATGCAGACCTAGTGCTTAGGAATATGGTTTAGTCAAAAACTTGTCAGTATTAGGTTAATGATTGGACTCAAAGATGTTAAAGGTATTTTCCAAACTAGGCAATTCTGTGATTCTGCATTAGGCAGATGGTAATAGGGGAGGCTTAATTGTGAGATGTCTGCGACAAGTGTGTGAGTGCTGTGGATTTGCAGTGTGCACCCAGCTGTACCAGATGGTGACTCAGTGATGAGTGGACAGGTAAGTGTGGCCAGCATCTGTGCAGAGGTGCTGAGCTGACAGAGAGGCTGAGACAGTACTCAAGGGATCTGTGAATGTGTGTATGCTTGTGAACCTGGAAAGTGTGGTGTGTGTGCTATGCTAGTGCCCTTTTGCCTGTGCCAGCCCAAAAGGAGGAAGGAACACAGCTGTCTGTGCCTATGTCTGGTGTGAGTCTTGAATGTGGGTGCTGCTGGGAGCAGTACCTTGTCTGTGGCTATTTGTGTGACTGGCCATGTCAGTGTCTTCTCTGTGTGTGTCTGTGTGGGTGCCTGTGGGAAACCAGCAGCTGCTTTTGTTATCCTGGAACAGAGATCCTCAGGTATGTGGGGCTCATCTCCTCTGACCAAGCAGAGCCATGGAGCCATGGAGCTGCTGGAGATGGTTAATTTAAGGTGTCTTAGCAGGAACAATATTTAATCTCAGTATTTCTTATACTCAAGGTCACAGAGTTTCTATTGTCAAACTAGTGAATATTTTGTCTCTATTCTATAACAATAATACTGGAAGTAAGCTTTGCTTCTTTTGCAGATGTAGCTTTGGTTTTGATTTTGTTCTTACAGTTTTCCTAACATTATACTAATACTTCTCATGGAAGTATAGTTTTTATGTTACTTTATTGCCCATGCCATAATTAGAGGCTCAGATACTGTTTTCCAAGTAAGCTTTTCATAATAATAATAAGGAAAAATAAAATTCCTTTACTGACAAGGCAGTTTACTTCCTTTACTATTTAAGGACAAAATATTTAGCATCATTCTGAATTAGGAAACAGAAAGGCATTGCCAGCAACTGTAAGCCACTAGTAAGTAGGCCAATTAAAATTTTCTTTACTCATACCTAGGTTCAAGATATGCAAAGGATCTCTATGTTGTACTTCAGTCAGTTGTCACAGAAGTGCAAAACTCACAAGAATTCTTTTGATTTCCTTTAATTATGAGACACATTTTTTTTCATAACTCATTAAGAAAGAGACTGGAAGCCACTCATTCATTCTGTAAAAAAGATGTGCAATACATAAAACATAGGAATATGTATCATAAAGGCAAATTATAAATTTTGTCAAAGCTTTTCTATCTGTTGTGTGTCCACTTCAGTACCTGGTCTTGGTTAGACTTAACCTGGTGTGTAGGGACCCTGGTTAGACTATGGGGTTAGCAATGAAAAAGCAAGGATACATCATGCTCCTAACTGCAGTGATATATATCTAAGAATGAAATAGAAATTCTTAACTGATTCTGAGAAGTTACTTTGCAGTTCATGAAAGTCTTATTCCATGTGCCAATGTCATTGCCTAAGGCTAATTCGACAATACCATTGAAGTCTTTGATTCCTCTTTACAAGCAAGGATATATGAAGAATTAAACTTCTCTGTACAGTGTGGATCTGTTTTCAGGATTATAAAGTTGTGTTGTGAAAGGGTATCTTGTGATTGCCTTGCATTTAAGTACCTGGAAACGAGGTTCAAGTTTTTTCAGATAGATTTTTCTGAATACAAATTGTTCCAACAGAGCTGAAGATAGTATCTCCACTCCTTCCTTGCAGTCATTTACTACTCACTCAAGTTGCAGCAGGCTCAGAAGATTTAAATGAGCATCTCTGACCTCTCAGCTGGATACACAGGGATGGAGTAAATTGTATAGTATTCTGACACATTCATTTTTCAGGTCATCTATGGCTAATAAAAAATATGAACATAGCTAGGGCATCTATTATGTTAAAAAGCAATTATCTAATATCTTAGTCTATCCCTAAAACTCAGATTTATTTAGGCTATTGGAAGAAATTCTTCAGGTTCTCCTACAACTACTTCTGTAAGGAAATTATTCATAACTACAGACAATGTGCACCAAATATTTGTTATATTTCTTTCTTTAGTTCTCTTTACTGTTAGCATTATGGCTAAAAATAAAAGGCCACCTAATTAAATATGGATGAGCTTTGTATTTTCTTCCTTCTTTCCACTACAGTAACATATCTGTGACCATGTAATGGAGAGGTACTTGCATATTCACTCGTTGTAAAATAGTCACATCACTTAACACTTGAATATTCAGATTTGAAATTTTTATAGCTATAACTAATAAGTGTTGCAGGCATTTTGTAAGTCTTAAAAATTAGAGAAGATAATTTGTCTTAATTTTCCTCAACTTTATATAGTACAATAAATAGCTAAATTAGTAACTTTAGGTTCCCTTTACTGTCAATGGAGATTAATAGGCTTCAGGATGCAATTCCTATTTATACCTTATTGTAGGAGTTTGCAATTAATAGAAGAGCCTTGAAAAAGAATATATTTCTCTGTGCTGACTATGAATTAGTACTGGAATAACTAGCTTAGATATAAATGTTGAAATGGTAGATAGTTCTTGCCCAAATGAACTTTGTATCAAGATAAGAAAAGAAGAACCAGGGATTCAAATAAATTAGTTTGCACAAAATCGACACCTAAAATTAATGTCTCCTGAGTCCTGCTAAAATCTTTCAAACAGAAGACTGTATCTGCTTCACTTTTCAGTATGTGCTTGTTCTTTCAAAACTTGCCTCTTTAGCACCCTGCAAAGGTCCTTATACTACACTGCTGCTGATTACAGTTTTTCTTTGTTTTCTTTTCTTATTTCTATTGTACTAAAAATGCTTTTCCAGTCACTTCTACACAGAGACCTCATAAAAAATTGAAAGGCTTCAATAATTTTAAATCACACTGCACACAGAGATCTAAATTTCGGTGCTAATTTTTTTTTATTAGCACTTTAATTTGGAAGGTACTAGGCTTCTACAAGATTTAAAATTATTGGAGCATTTCAAATTTTTATAAGCTTTCCAGTAAAGTTGTGACTATGGTTCTGGGCTTGTAAAGTGTAGCACAATTTAAATTTAATCTAAATTATTTAAGTGTTTCAGACTTCAGGGAGATTTTCAGTCTTTCAAACTGGGATTCATGTTCAGAGACTAGAGCAATCTTATAATGCAAAGTACTTTCATCATTTCAAAGACCCGCGGGTGGCATTCAGAACAGACCATTTTTATTGTCAGTTTGTTAATTTAAATTATTTGTTTTCATCTCTAGTGTATGGAGAGGAAACAAGTCAAAAAACGAGCAAAAAGGAAAGACATTATTCCTCTAGAAAGTTTAAGATAACAATAAGTTTTTCTGCTTATATAGATGGTGAGGTAATGTGATGAACACTATTGGCAACATACATTTTGAAACCTACTGTAAGATGTTATATTATCTACAGTCTCACCCATGCCCATGAGTATTAAATGTTCTCATGATAAAAAATCAAAGACATGTAACTTGCATTTTCACTCTTCCTGAAGACTTCATTTCAAGTAGAGAGGAATCTAAACGTCTTTAACTGTATTTTGTTGGACTTTAGTGTAATGTGAGCACACTAACTTCCTGTAAAACCAAAAATTCATTTATAAAACTGCCTTTGACTTCCAATAAATGAAGTATTGTGGCTCTGAATACATGGATTTCTGATTGATAGAATCTTGTAAACCAACATTTTGATGAACATTATTGAATGTCTGGGGAAGAATTCTGCTGGCATCATCAGTAATTTTGGAACTGGAATGTCATCTACTGGTCTTTTCTGTCATTCTGACAGTTGTTTTTCTGTTACAGGAACATAATTTGCTATTCAGATTGCTTAACTGAAGCAATTTCTTTGTTATTTTAATGGTGCAGTAAAACTTCTAAAGACACTAAGAAATTATACAGTTAATAGTGAAAGGTGTCAACGTCACTGTTTTTTTCAGGACTCGGCTTTCAGATTCAGTTTGAGCAAAAGTAATAGTAAATATTTGGTACATATGTTTAGCAAGATGTCCCAAGAACTATTGAAGTGATCATCTGTGATAGTGAACCAGGCACTAGTAACTTGATCAAACAGGTGGCCTCTTTGATCCTCTCATCCAGTGGGTCAGATACAACCAGCTGGTGAACAGCCTTGTAGTTAGAAAGACATGTAGAAATAGACCATTTGAGCCACTAAAGTACTGGAATATCTGTGATGAAATAATAAGGTGAAAAAGGTCTGTCATAATAATAATGAGGTCTATCTCACAAGAGTCTTCTATCTGCATCTCGAAGGCTTATTGTATCATCTGCGTAAAGTCTATCTACTAGTCATCTGGATCAGACATATATAGGACACACAGAGAATACCTGCACCAAAAAAAATGTTGGTTATGAAGAGTAGAAGCTGATAATTGGTAACAGGCAACAAACTCTGGCTCTCCCTTCCACATTAGTAATGTGAAAGAAAAAGGAAGAGAAAAAAAAATATAGTGACTTACAGAGCATTTTAGTTCCAGCAAATCAAACTTAGAAAACACTCCCTCCAAATATCTTGTAGTCCTCAAATGTATTTTCCTGATGTGATGTGTGATAAATGAAGAATGATTATAAGTTGAATTCTCTCTTTCTGTATGAGCAGTATTTTGCTAGAGGGTTGTGTGGTCTCCTAAAGAGTACGAGCACTGCTACTCTATTGCTAAATGCTTTAAATTGGTTTAATTTTTTTTCTAGCAAAATTTGATTTTTTTCTTTTTATTTTTTTTTCACTCACCAGCAATCTCTCCAATAATTCCTATTAAATGCTAGAAAGTTTGCGTGTGTCATGGACCATTCCCAATGCACAAATAAGGTGGAGTCCATGCTTTCTCTGGAGTCTATTAGAATTTAATGGCTGCTCAGAGTCAGCTGATAGGACTCAGGGCCTTGGCACATTTAATATATTGTTTTAATTTATTTAAAGTCCCTCCACACATTTGGGTGAGTTTTTTTTTTTCTTGTTTATTTCTTTGTTTGTTTGCTTTTTGAAATTGTTTCAAATGTGTTTTTCAGCTTATATGTTAAAACTACTATGTGTAAACTTTCTCTACAAAACCATATAATTTGGGAAAATAAGATTTTTAGGCAGGATTACTGCCCAACCATTTGTACAGCCATTTTTTCAATAGCAGTAGTAGTAGTAATAATAATAATAACAACAATAATTATCAGTATTATATAATAATTATATAATAATTATATAAGTATTTTAATACTTATAATAATTATATAATAATTTTATATAACTGTAATAATAATTATTCTTACTATTATTATTATTACTTCTTGTTGTTGTCACTGCCATTGTTGTTGCTGTTATTATTTTGTCCTTGAAAATGCCATTCTTCTAAGGAGTTTAAATTCTGTAAATCTAGGCTTACAATTTTACTCCTTTCTGCTCTCTGGATGGCTAGGTCCAAATTGTTATGGGCATTTGTATGGATGAACTTTGGATTTACCAGTCTAATTAAATACTTGGCAATAGTGCGTATCTTCTTCTGCTACACAGATATATGAGAGGGGCATTGAATATGAAGATGACCTGAGCAGGAAAAGGAACAATAGGGTACAGTGAATAAGTGGAACCATGGACATTGAATAATGCATAAACTCGTGCAGATCAGCTATGGGAGTTTCTCAATTATTGGTTCAAATGACTAGCATGAAATGTTCTGGTAAGCTTCTCTCACCCTCACTGTCTTGGGAACCTGTCCAGAAATTTGCTGGCTTGTCAATTGTTACGGATTTAAACCTAATTTTCTTTCTTAAAATCCAGTACCCTTGTACTATTGTGGTTTGTGAACTCATTAATTATTTCTCTAGATTCAGCTACTTCATTGTGGCTGGTTCCACATTTCGCTATCTTTGTCACAATTTCAATCAATTTCTATTTGCAAGTAGGTCAAGGATGGATTCTCCTCTAGTTGATGCATGGTTGGCTGTCTTTGGTTTCTGAGAGATAATCCCTCTATAAATGGTGTCATATGATTCTGAGTACCTTGAGATTTGGTCCAGGAAATTTTCTTTCCTGCAGGTCTCTAGTCATATACCATCTGTCATTTTTTCTTTGTTTTTAATTCTTTGGAATTTTACCTAAAAGTAAACCACTACACTTCTTCCTCCAGATAACTTTTCCTACATATACACAGTTCTCTCTATAGTATACTGGAATTCTAGTTATGAGAATCATCAGACATACCCCCAATAAAACATATTATGTTATGCTAATACAATCATTTAATATTATTTCTCTATATTTTTGTTTTCTTTTCTGGGATTTTTTTGGTGTGGTTTTCTTTTTCCAGTTATTGATGAACTAAAGATTAACTACAGATTAACTACTTGCTCTCTTTATCCCAGAATTTTTTTCACCTTGTACTTTGTATAAACACAGATTCAGCGTTTTATTGAAAACAGTTTGGTATCTCACTATGTACCAGATGGAGTTAAAAGATAGCTAATTTTCCCTCCACTAACTGCTAACAGTAGTTTAACACTTCTCTAAAGAAATGTACCAATACTGAACTTAGGTTAACTACTCATATGTCACAATATGGTAAGTCTTAGCTCAGACTACTGCAACATGCAAGACTTGCAGCTGTTGGCATCAATAATACAGCACACTGAAACAATTGTAATATCTGTTATGGTCCTCAGCATTATAGAGATGATGATAAACAAGTCTTTGACACAAATACTGTATCAGTGTAGTTTTCAAATACTAATAAGATGTACTTTGACACAGGGCATCACGTCCCAACTGAAAAGCCATTTACAAAATTATAATATAAATAAAATGGAGAGAGAAGGTTAACAACAAGTGTGCCAGATGTTATATTCTGAAAGCATAGAATATTTATGGATTGCTGCAGTCAGATGCAATGGATGCTCTGGACACATGGAACATTTGAGAAATACAACATTAGAATGTACTGAATTATACAGTATGATACAGATGTTTTGCAGTGCGTGCTAGTTACTGCATTCCTGACCAAACACCGGAAACAAAATGGAGTTTCAGTGATGTGGAAAAAAGGACTTGATGCAAATTCTATTACTGCTTAAACGGTATGCATCTTTTTACTGATGACTGAAAAAGAGGACTATTTTGATCTGATTTTAAAAAAATAAATAGAAAGACAGCAAGAAAACAGCCTAAAGAGACATCTAAATGCTTTCATGGGCCATCCTTCTAGAGCTATTAACTGACTTGTGCACTTAATCTACCAATTGTTTTAGTCTATACTTTTATTTGCTTGTTTATCACAAACAATGTCTGTTATTTGGGAAGTTGACTGGTCACTGGTTAACTCTGAGAAGTAGACAGTATATTTGTATCTGTATTACAAATACTAGAAGTGACCAGTGCAATTGTAAAAGGACTGAACTTTTGTGTCTTGGTCTAGATGGAAAGCATTCGTTTAATCAGTAAAAATTATGATCAAAGGCTTTGACCCAACTGTAGGTACTCCAGGGTGATCATGAACAAATAAGAGGGCCAAGTAGCTTTGACCTTTGTTGAAGCTTCATTATTTTTTTTCCTGAAATCCTGGAATTTATTAAAGTAAACCAAATTCTATTGACTACTTTTAATTGTTGGAAAGTTGAGGGGAGTCCAGAAGGAGGGATGTGAACCCAACTTGGGCAAGTGTGATACTTAGCTCCCATATTATACGGTATATGTTATTATCAAGCTCTGGTTTCATTTGGAAGGTGGGAAATAATGCTTCTTCATGCTGTCAAGTAATGACACCATCTGATGATCTCCTGATTGGCAAAACAAACCTGTATGCACTAGATGGTTAAAACTTACATTTATGTACGACTTAGATCAGTGTTCCATACTTGAGTTGTGTGGGCTTGCCTATCTAGTTTTAACTAGATGGAAAAACCATCAAATAACAAATGTGTTTAAGACCTGAACAGGAGGTTGCTTCCTAATCTCAAAGCCATTGATACAAGACAAGATATTCAGGATAAAGTTAAAGATTGTCAAGGACTTACTCAGGGCACTGACAGGTCTTACTGGTCTCAATCAGCCCCAGCCCTTCCTGAGGTTCAGTACCCACTTTTCAGCTCAGCCTGAGGCCATCAGTTCTTGCTGATCTTGACTGTTAAACATAGCCTTGCCTTTCCAGACTTCATGAGGAGCCCTTGATGCTTCCTGGACCTTGTGGAGCTTCTGGCCTGTGCTTGAAGAAGAGACACACCATTCCATTTGAAATATAAATGAATGCAGAGAAAGGAAGTCTGGATTTCCTAAACTTGTACATTCAAATTACAATTCTGCTAGTGGATATGGGTGTTCTGCCCATCATTATGAGGAAGACCCTGAGCCTTAAATAGTTTTAGATCTTCTCCATCTTCTCATTTGCTTTTTCAGGTAAGCATTGGATGAGTTTCCCCTATTAACACGTTGCATATTTGCTTCTCACTGTGCTCTTCAGTAGCTTTTCAGCTAAGATTATAGAGCTTTTAGTAGCCATATCAGATTTCATATTTTTTATGCTGTAAATATCCAAATAAAATTAGGCTAGACAGGACAGTTTACTACTTGAACCAGAAGTAGTCAATCCCTCTGTCATTTCTTTTTTGTTACAGCAAAGCTGAACATCCTAGACATTTCTACATCACCAAGGACAAATTAAAGAATATCTTTAATATTCATGCACACTAGAGCATATTCCCCATCCTACACATGTCAAAGGTTTAAATTTGATTCCAGGCTATTTTTAAAAAAAACACATTTATTTATTTATTTAAAATCTACATAATATTTTGAAACTTATTTTCTTAGCTGTTTGCAAACATTTTTGCCTTCATAAAAGTGAATCATATACTAACTTTGGCCAGCTTCATCAGATAAATCAGTAGTCTTCATAAATCAACAGTGTTATGAGTTTTAGTTCACCCTTACCCTATTTTATCTGACTATTTTAGATAAGTGAATGCAATTCTGGTAGAAAGAAATCAGTTATGGAATATACCTGTCATACATACTTGAGTGTGCTTCAAGCCTTACTGTCACACAGAGGACAGGATGAAGCTTCAGACTGCAAGTGTTTGGTTGTTACATGCCTGTATATAGGTTTAGAAGCTGCCATTACTGTCGATGTAAAAAAGATGCTCTATTGAATTGTTCACACATTCATGTTTCATGCCAATTTTTTCCTCTAACATTATCTGGGACATCAGCATGGACCTGACAAATGTGATACAAGAACTACAGGAGACTTCCAGACTTCTGGGCCAGCAGATGGAGGTTAATGGGGTTACCTATATTGTGAAAAATGGCACTACATGTCTATGGTTCAGCAGCTGATTCCTGTCTCTAGTTGTTAAAGTCAACAGTCAAGAAAATTGTTTAGGATAATCAGCACTAGAAGACCACATGCACCTCAAATCCATATAGTTTCTTTGAAAAAAACTAAATACAGGCAAACTGAATCCCACACATGTCCTATCATTTTGTCTACAGATCAACTACAAAATGACAAAGGTCATCTGATCCAACTTCCCTGATCAAAACAGTATCACCTAGAGCCAGTTGCCCAAGAACATGCCCAGTCAGCTTTTGAGTATCTCCAAAAATGGAGATTCATAAATTCCCTGGGTGCTCAGTCAGTGACAATGTTCAGTCATTATCAATATGGATGAGGGGATTGAGTCCATCATCAGTAAGTTTGCAGATGACACCAAGTTAGGAGCAGGTGTTGATCTGTTGGAGGATAGGAAGGCCCTGAAGAGGGACCTTGACAGGCTGAATGGGTGGGCAGAGGCCAATGGGATAAGATTTAATAAGGCTAAGTGCAGGGTTATACACTTTGGTCACAGCAACCCCAAGCAGTGCTATAGGCTGGGGACAGAGTGACTGAGAGCAGTCAGGCAGAAAGGGACCAGGGGGTAGTGATTGATAGTAGGCTGAACATGAGCCTGCAGTGTGCCCAGGTGGCCAAGAAGGCCAATGGCATCCTGGCCTGTATCAGGATGTGTGGGCAGCAGGACAAAGGAGGTTATTCTTCCCCTGTAATCAGCACTGGTCAGGTCACAGCTTGAGTACTGTGTCCAGTTCTGGGCCTCTCAATTCAAGAGAGATATTGAGTTGCTGGAACGTGTCCAGAGAATGGCAACAAAACTGGTGAGGGGTTTGGAACACAAGCCCTATGAGGAGAGGCTGAGGGAGCTGAGGTTGCTTAGCCTGGAGAAGAGGAGGCTCAAGGGAGACCTCATTCCTGTCTACAGCTACTTGAAGGGAGCTTGTAGCCAGGTGGGGGTCAGTCTATTCTCCCAGCAACAGAAGTAGGGGACACAGTCTCAGGCTGCACCAGGGGTGGTTCAGACTGGATATTAGGAAGAAATTCTTCAAAGAGAGAGTAATTTGCCATTGGAATGGGCTGCCCCAGGAGGTGGTAGAGTCACCATCCCTGGAGATCTTCAAGAAAAGACTGGATGAGGTACTTAGTGGCATGGTCTAGTGGCATGGATAGGGCTGGGTGATAGGTTGGACTGGATGATCTTGGTGGTCTCTTCCAACCTGGTTGATTCTGTGATTCTACAATTCTCAAAGCAAAAAGATATTTCCTGATATTTAATTGGAACCTCCCTCATTTCAGAAGGTACCTGTTTCTTCTTATTCTCTCACTGTGCACCACTGGAAAAAGTCTGGATAAGGTATTTCTATATGTTAATATGATCCCTCCTGAGCCTTCTCTTCTCCAGGGTGCACAGTTCCAGCTCTCTCAGCCTTCCTTCATAGGAGAAAGGTTCTAGTCCCTTAATTATCTTTGCCCTTTGCTGTATTCTACAATAAGTCCTCATTTCTCTTGTGCTGAAGAGTCTAGAAATGGACACAACATTCCAGGCTGTGACCTCATTAAGGCTGAGTAGAGAAGAATCATGTCCGTTGAGCTACTGACTAGGCTTTGCCAAGCGCAGCTCAGGACACCATTGACCCTCTTCCTCTTCCTCTTCCTCTTCCTCTTCCTCTTCCTCTTCCTCTTCCTCTTCCTCTTCCCCTTCCCCTTCCCCTTCCCCTTCCCCTTCCCCTTCCCCTTCCCCTTCCCCTTCCCCTTCCCTTTCCCCTTCCCCTTCCCCTTCCTCTTCCATTCTCTGGTCCATTTCTACCAAACTGTTTTCCAGATTGGTGCCCACCAGCATTTATTTTTACCCAGGGTCATTCTTCCTCTCATGCAGGACTTTGCACTGCTATCTAAAGAAGAAGGCTGTCTTGTCATACAGTGATATTCTGGAGTGAATGCTTAAATCCCAAGAGTCTCCACGGAGTGTACCACAGTCATTAAAAGAACACATTAGGGAAACAAATTTCAGAGCTGGTCATTAGGTAACAGTCCTGAGAAGCAGATTGCAGTTTCCCTAAGTTCCATTAAATACAACAGAGAAAGCAAAACACACCAAAACCAAAACAACAACCCACCACCACCAAAACAAAACAACACCTGAATGCATGGATGGGAAAGGTTTTGAAATGGATTTGTATTACTCTGGAGACAGGATATAACCATTTATTTGTAAAGTATCCTAATATGATGCTTTCTCAAGCCCATTTCTTACAAATGTTTCACTGTGCATGAAACTGTAAAATGCTATGTCAGCCCAAGAAATGTAATGACAATTTTCTAGCTGGAGTTATGGGAGTAGGGGTTCACACATGCCCCTGAGAGGTGAAACACCTGGTTTAAAGACTTTAGTTTAGTGTTTGCTGAATATAAGATAGGGTATATACTCCTGGAAAGGTTAAATCCAAACAGTATTGTAAGGTTATGTTTTGGATGCTTTTTCTCAAAGCAAAATGTATCACAGGCCCAGGCCTTATCAGGAAGGAATAAAAACTGAACTTCTATTGCATCTTTAGGATACTAAATAGCATTTCCAAACTATTTAATTCTGAAAGTTGAGGACAGAAATGTAAGTTTAACATCTTCATTTAAACCATCATATTAATTTTTAAACTTACAGGCTTTTTAGCATGTTTAAAACTGTTTTTTCTAGCAAATAAGAGGCTTATCAAAATAAAATATTTTGCTCTTTTTTATCCATTAAGCTGACATAGCTAGTGAAGTAACAGTACTTAATTTCCTAAGCCAAGGAACTCACCACCTGTCTGGTAAGGCTTTCAATTAAGATGTTGTTGATACAAAGCTGATGATTTTGAGGTCCATTAGGATTTCTCTTGAATTGCCAAATCATTTGGCATAGATCATTCCAGAGCCAACAGACGATGTAATACATTTCGGTTGTTATTATTCTGAGCTCGACTTGAAATGGTGACCTAGAGGTAAAACTGCCTGTATGTTGTTTCCAATCCTCTGAGTGAAATAGCTCCCACAGGGTTTATACTTAGCAATAACAAGATTTATACTGAGCAGACAAACTGTAGAAGCTTTTTATTTGCTTCTCTCTGTTAAGTAGAACTGCTGTATCCAGGCCTTTGGGTATTAAAGCTTGTGTCAGAAAAATCATATTCAGCAAAACTAAGATTTTTACTTATTTATTTATTTATTTATTTTTGTTCTTTTTTTTTTTTTTCACATTAATGAAGCTTTTAATGATGAAATCAGATTTAAGGAATAACACCAAAGTTAAAAAACTATGTATATCCACAATTACGAAGTAATTGAGAGCAAAGAGGAATACCAAGAGCTGAAATACTGCAAGGCTTGAGACTTGTATAATGTAAATCTCAATATGATCTCCTTGCATAAAAATTTATTCTAGAGGTCATTCTTGTATCCTATTAACATTTTTTTTTAATCTAAAAGTGGACATAGCAGCTGTAGACAGCTGTAAACCAGCTCTATAACAACATTATTAACAGTTTATGCTTATGAATAGATTCTGCTGTACAAAGGGATGATGTGAAGGGTACCGCTGTTACCTGCTGTGACAGCATTCTTTTAGGCTACATATGGATGAACTTTAACAGAAGCCAAGAATGGCATCTTTTGTAGCCTGAGTTGCTTGAAATATGTGGAACAGTGACAGTTTACATCAATGTGAGAGCCAGCCTATGCTTACATAAATATGTTGTAGAATGTACAAATTTATGGTGTTTAGTAGAATACTTGAGAATATACTAAGTTTTTTTAACAGCTTACAGGTGTACCCAAATTATCAACAAGTGTCTTGAATTTTATAGTCATAGAATGGTTTGAGGTGGAAGGGACCTTAAAGAACACCTATTTCAAAAGCCCCTGACATAGGCAGAGACACATTTCAGTAGGCCAAGTTGTTAAAAACCCCATCCAACCTGGCCTTGAACACTTTCAGGGAGGGGACATCCACAACTTCTCTGGGCAACCTTAGTGTCTCACCACTCTCATTGTAAAGAATTTCTTCCTAAAATCTAATCAGAATCTGTCCTGTTTCAGTTTAAAACTATTACCCCTTGTCCTATCACTACATTCCCTGACAAGGAGTCCCTCCCCATCCCTCCTTCAGGCCCCCTTTATGTAGTATGAATGAACCTGGTGGGGAAAAAACAGTTTGGGAAGATTAAAGATTAAAAAAAATAAAACATATGTCAGGTGCATTAAAGATGATACTTGAAGTTAACAGCATTTTTAAACTGATATCTAGAAACTGTTTATGTGTTTATTTATATTACTCAAATCTCATGGGCATCTACAAGTTCAGAGTTGTATTTGAGTTTTCCTGTTGTGTCTGTTTGTCTGGAGTTTTTTTATTAATAGTCTAATAAAGAGGTTAAAATGAGCAGTTCAAAACCTTACATACTAATGAGAATGCAGAAGTTACAGATGTGATTGCCTAAACACAGTTTTGGTACTATTTGACACACGTAGGGTATATGACACATTTAATTGGGACAAACAAGTATGACAATATTTGTGGAAACTCATTCCTGTCTTTCTGATGCTACAGAGAGTCAAAGACAGGTGAGAACCCTGGAGCATCTGAAATGATTCTAGCTACTTAAGTGAATTCACGGAATGGTAGGGGGTGGAAGGGACCTCTGGGGATCATAGAGTACAAATTAATTTGCCACTAATAAACTTCAGGAATTATCTGCATGTGCTTTCTATCATCAAAGTTTGATCTTTCAAGCCTAATATGGGTTAGAAATTGAAGCCTCGGGTTTTTTTTTTTGTTTGAGAGGTTTTTTGTGCTTCACTGACATTTCCTTTCTGCAAAGCAAGTATCCTGAATTTGGGAGTTTTTCCATATTTTGTCATTAACCAGTTTGACTTATTTCTAATTATGTTTTCCTCGCTGTTTGTGCATGTCAACAAACAAACACAAAGAAACTCCATGTACTTTTGTATTCTGCTCACAGAGGTGTAATCTGTTCCCTTTGCTGGAGGAAATCCTCAGTGAAGTGTTGCCAACATTTTAATAAGAGATTCTCACAAATCGTTCTCCCCTTAAGCCTATGTTAAATCTGTCCATCAGGAGTATGTGTGCTCCAGAGAGAAACGGCAAGAGACTCATTTGTTTCCAATTCATTGTGAAAATGCATTCTTATAAGCATAACCAAGAAAGATGGGATCTAACTTGCAGACAAACTGGTGTTAAGCTCCTGGAAATATCTACACTCTGTTCCTTAGCAAAAGCAAACTGATTTAAAAAATGTTTGTGGTTAGGCTTTCTAGGATAGCACTATAATTTTAAACAGCATGTGAACAATACTGTTACTCATTATCTACGCATGACATAATACATGAGGAGGTGTTTGTTTTCCTCACTAAGATTTCTGCCATTTTGTAAACTCCTGAGGGTTCTCGAATATAAGTGTTGCAGATATTGTACACAGACACACACACATCCCCCCCCCAAAAAAAGCCTTGCTGAATCACTGTGAATATTCTAAAAATGCTTCTTCTGTCTAAAATTGCATTATGACACCCTCATAACATCACATATGTGTGCATGTTTCAGTATTTCCAAAGGCAAATACAAGGACATAAAAAAAGTATTATTGTAAAACGAATGCCCTTACACAGTTATCAGAGAATGGGGCTAGCACAGTGTTGTATTCCTATACTCCTAACATTCTTCACACAAATAAATTATATGGGGAGAACACATTGTCTAGATTTTCTTCTGTCACTGAGGCACTCTCAACTCAGTAAATTTTAGGAAAGCTTTTGCTGTTAGACTTGTTTCACATTATGTGGATAAATGAAATATTCATTGGCTAAAAAAAGAGGGCCGTAACAAGGAAGTATAACATATTGTGTTCTATTACATGCACTGGCAACGTCATAGTGTAATTTAAGATGGTGGCACACAGGTTTGGTGGGGATTTTTTTAAGACCTGGATTATGCTGTCTCCTCAATTTAAGTTTCAATCTGGCATTTTATTTAAATAGTATATTATTTTTTCTTGATTTACAATAATACTTAATAAAAATATTATACTTAATAAAGCTACCTATATATACTAGCCTTGAATAGTCCCCAGAAATTCATCTTAAGCATTATGCTCACTCTTTCTAATCATCAGATACATAATTAATTTTGTGGAAAAGGAATCATTTGTAAGGACAAAGAAAATGGGCTTTTTATTTATTTATCTTGAGATATTTGTGAGTTTGATTGTGATCAGTGTCTATTTATTGCAGAACAAAAAATGGAACTTTTTTTTTCCCTTTTGTTTTTTTTCTTGATCATAAGATGTGAGGGCTGTAAAAGCTGAACTAATACTTAAAACAGTTCTTCTTTGCTGCCTTGCTGATGAGGGATTCATGATTAAGTTAGCTTGTAGAATGACAACTGGCTGCAGCAATGAAAGTCATGTTTCTTTTCACATATAGGGGTAGCATCTAGAGTATGTGATTTCCCTGAATGTAGACCAAATTTGGCATACTTTCTAGCATTCTAAAGAATAACTATGAGCCTTAAAAGTAATAAGCCAATCAGTGCCTGAACATGTACAAAACCAAAGGTTTATCAGTTTTAATGACCCAAACAGAACTGAAATGCTCCCAGCCCTCTGTTCTGTTAAAGAAAAAATCCTCAAAGCCACTATTGAAACACTAAAGATCTTTACTGTTTTGCAGGTGGAAGCCTACAATACTTTAGACCTGCTTTAGTCCCTTTCCTTCTTATGGGAGGAAATAATTTCATTTTACAACATTTCATGGAATGAAATTTAAAGGTACCGTTCCAGATAATAGGTAGTGTTTCCTCAACAGGGAGCCCTTACAGTCTGAGGCAGATCTCAAACCCATCTGAGCAGGTTACTCACAGTGGTTGAAGACACCCACTCCCTGCTGTGCTTTGAAATCTTTTCCTCTCCCTTTTTAAGCTGTTGTTATCTTTTAAATTGAAAGATTTACAGACATCGTATCCCACCACTTCAGAATCCTCCTCAGTCCCAGACAACCAGGAATGTGAGTAGTCGTCAGTCCATACTGCTTTCATACTACAAAGGTGTTTCCTCTCTGTCTGCAATTTATGTAAGGCAGTAGCAGCACCAGAACAGCCACAGGGTCTTAGCATGTGACAGGAATCAGTGAGCCAGCTGCCTGCTCCCAGGCTTCCCAAGTAAAACCCTCTTGCAGCTTTTCCCAGATACCTTGCATTCTGCCTGTACATTAGCTGGCCATGCTCACGTCATAGAATGGTTTTGGTGGGAATAGACCTTTAAATGTCATCTGGGCAATCTACCCTGCAGTAACAAGGGACATCTTTAACTAGATCAGGATGCTCAGAGACCAGTCCAACCTGACTTCAAATGTTTCCAGGGATGAGGCTTCCATAACTTCTACAGGCAACCTATTCCAATGTTGCACCACCTTCATTGTAAAAAATGCCAGACAAAATTTATTGTCTTTCACTTTGATTCAATTGCCTTTATTGCATAATTAATTTAGATATAAATTTATTAACAAGTCACCAAAAGCAGTTGCAGAGCATGATGGACATCTCTGATGGCCAAACACAACAAAAGCATGTGGTTAATTGACCAGCACGTCACTAACTTTGTGATTCATTGCTTCTTCCACTTCCAATCCCCTATATACACACAGTTTCCTTGCAAAAATCATACTGTTTAGTTGCCCTTTGTGAGACAATTCAAAACCAGAGAGGAAGAAAAAAGTCTGCTTGGTATTTCTGCCAAATTTTAGCATCATGAACAGATTGGGAGGAATTGGCACAATCTTCCAACATGTATAGAAATGTTTCCATGTAAAACTGACCATGTAGATTTGCCCTATGGAGGGTTAACCACAGAGAGTTCCCCTTGGCTGTTTTACAACTCCATGATGGAATAGCTACATGAAATATATAAGCATTTTACATTTGTTTTTGACTGTTGTGTTATGGGTAAAATCCCCATGTCTGCCTGTCAGAGTTTCAGGACTCTTACTGGAACTATTTGACAAAATTAACATTTTCCTTTCCTTTTCATTGCCCCAATAAGGACTTGCACTGACACAGAGTCAAAAGGTTAAAACAATCGAATTCATTAATTTATTGAAGTGGCAGATACAACAGATTTGGAAATGACGGTGATGAATGCACTGACTGCAAGGTGATCCCAGGATTAAAAGATCCTGGATAACATCTGACAAAGTTGGAGATGCAAACCTTCACAACAGCTCTGATATATAATAGAAATGCAGCAAAAACTAAGCCATATATTGAAGGTGCAATTCTTACCAAGAAAGGTGTGCTTGTCTTGGGTAGGGGAAAAGGAGCTCAGACCCTCAATCATCCTCACTTTTATCTTTCCCTTCCATCCGCTTCTGATACTGGTTCTAGCCACACTGCACCATATCTGGTGCTTGTATTGGTGCTGGTGCTGGTCATTTTGCTGTGAGAGTTCTTTCTCTCATGTGTCCCTGCCTTATTGGTGATATTTAGGATGATTTTTGTGGAGAATTGAGAAACGTATCATATATGTTTAACACATACTCAGTTCAGCTCATTAGCAGAGCAGGGGAGTTTAATATTAAAATTGAAGTTAAATAGGTAAAGGTCTTCACTTGGGCACTCTGGCCTTCAAATTTTGTTTTGAACTTGGGTGTTTATGTTATTTTAGCCTTGCTTTGTGATTTTTAGCCCCAAACAAGGCCATATTATAATCATAAGGCTCACTCCTTCACGTTCATGGATCTTCATGTAACACAAACACCTGCTGACTATAAACTACTTTGATCCAAAAGTGTACTAAATCAACTACCCTTCTTGTCCCACTGCAAGCTAAACAACTATCTCACAGTGACCAACAGGACAATAGGACTACAAAAAAATCAAAGAAATGGAGTGAGTAGGAGACTCCCAGATGATGAAAAAGGAGAGGACTGCAAATAGGCAGTTAATTTTACCGGGTACACATGAACAGTGACTAGAAAAAAAGAAAACAAAACCAAACCAAAACAAAAACCCACCAAAAAAAAAATAGGTATAAAACATCAGAAGCAGACAAGAACTCCTTTTGAAAGAGATGCAAATGGCATGAAAATGACAACTATAAAAAGACAGTGTGGAAAAGAAGGAGGACAAGTATGCTTCAGTTTTGTCATTTCCTTCCTAAGATTTCTCACGCCTGTTTACCCAGACCTCAGAGACCCAGCAATGGCCACTGCCTTCAATGCTAACTATTCAGCAATTACTCTACAGTATTGCACATTCACAGCTAATTTTGAGTGAAACTTGAGTGCACATCTCTTGTGCACTCTTGCCTCTAAGGGCAACAAGGCTGGTGACAGGCCTCGAGCACAAACCCTATGAGGAGAGGCTGAGGGAGCTAGGATAGTTTAGCCTGGAGAAGAGGAGGCTCAGGGGAGACCTTATTACTGTCTTCAACTACCTGAAGGGTGGTTGTAGACAGGAGGGGGTTGGTCTCTTCTCCCAGGCAACCAGCACCAGAAGAATAGACTAGACTAGACTAGGCTAGACTAGACTAGGCTAGACTAGAATAGAATAGAATAGAATAGAATAGAATAGACCAGGTTGGAAGAGACCTTCAAGATCATTGTGTCCAACCTATCATCCAACACTATCTAATCAACTAAACCATGCAACCAAGCACCCTGTCAAGTCTCCTCCTGAACACCTCCAGTGATGACAACTCCACCACCTCCTCAGGCAGCCCATTCCAATGGGCAATCACTCTCTGTGTGTAGAACTTCCTCCTAACCTCCAGCCTAAACCTCCCCTGATGCAGCCTGAGACTGTGTCCTCTTAGAGTTCTGGTGCTGGTTGCCTGGGAGAAGAGACCAACCTCTGCCTGTCTACAACCTCCCTTCGGGTAGTTGTAGAGGGCAATAAGGTCACCCCTGAGTCCCTTCTTCTCCAGGCTAAGCAACCCCAGCTCCCTCAGCCTCTCCTCATAAGGCTTGTGTTCCAAACCCCTCACCAACTTTGTTGCCCTTCTCTGGACACGCTCCAGCAAGTCAGCATCCTTCCTAAACTGAGGGGCCCAGAACTGGACACAGTACTCAAGGTGTGGCCTAACCAGTGCAGTGTACAGGGGCAGAATGACCTCCCTGCTCCTGCTGGCCACACTGTTCCTGATGCCATTGGCCCTCCTGGCTGCCTGGGCACACTGCAGGCTCATGTTCAGCCTACCATCGACCAGCATCCCTAGGTCCCTTTCCACCTGGCTGCTCTCCAGCCATTCTGATCCCAACCTGTAGCACTGCTTGGGGTTGTTGTGGCCAATGTGCAGAACCCGGCACTTGGATGTGTTAAATCTCATGCCATTGGATTCTGCCGTTGGATTCTGCAGTCTCAAGCTGTGCCAGGGGAAGTTTAGGCTTGAGGTGAGGAGAAAGTTCTTCACTGAGAGAGTCATTAGCTGTTAGAATGGGCTGCCCAGGGAGGTGGTGGAGTCATCATCCCCAGAGGTGTTCAAGAGGGGATTGGACATGGCATTTGGTTTAGTCATGAGGTCTATGGTGAGAGGTTGGACTAGATGATCTTTGAGGTCTCTTCCAACCTTGGTGATTCTGTAAGTCTGTGATTCTTGTATTAGTCTCCTGAACAGTCCTTAATGCAGCAGCCTGATGGAACAGGTCCATCCTTACAAGGGGGTATAGCAGATAAAGTTTGGCCATAATGAAGTTAGTGAGTTTGAAATTTTTGGAATAAAGGTCTGTATTGTTTTCACACTACCATTTCTTTGTTCTTCTATCTTCACTGACATATATAATTTTAGCCATTTGGATTATATATTACAAAACTGCACTGTTACATAAGATCTATCCTTTCTTATCTTTTAGTCTTTCCTCTCCAAAGACTGCTGTGTGCAGTGATGCATATTCGGTTTCACTTAATGATCAGCAAATTGATTATGATGCAAAGAAGAACAACAAAGTTGATTAAATGCTTCTCAAAATCACTTGCAGATAAGCTTTGAGAATTAAATGTGTCTGGCTTGGTTAAGATATAATGTAAAGGTGATCTGATAAAGTCCAGAAATATCTAATGACTGTCAACATTTCAAATGACAATTTAAAACAATTCTTATATGAAGAATTGAAAGGAATACCCACATGAAGAACTGAAAGGAATACCCACATGAAAACAATGTTTTGAACTTCACAGAATAAAATTTGGGCAGTATATCTGATCAGTAACAGAGAACCACAAATATTATGTCTCACTTCATCTTTTTTACTGTTAGAATAAATAACAAGATGGCATTATTTAAAGTGTGGAGTTCAGAAGGGTGTATTCTAATTTAAGCTTGCTTACTGACTCATAAGAGAAAGTGAAGAGATTATTTCCCTCAAGGCAAGAATTTCCTAAGTATAACAGTGATAATAAAAGACAACTTACTTTTAGGAATGTGAAGAAAAGAAATTTGCTTTAAAGTGAGAAGTAAATTTATTGAAGTGAAATGACGTGTGTCAGGACTTTTTGACTGTTTCCTAAAGCAGTAATTTAAGGCTCCATAGGATACAGATATTGCAGGAGAACACTGATGCTAAAAAAGATAAAACAAAATTAAAAAAAGGAGTTTTACTCTGGAGCCTGCTAGAATTCCATTGTTACTTTAAAAAAAGTATAATGATCAGGTGACCCACCTGAGGGATGCTGGGAACGCTGTGGATGTTGTCTACCTGGACATCACCAAGGCCTTTGATACTGTGCCTGACAGCAAACTCCTGGCCAAGCTGTCAGCTCATGGCTTGGACAGGAGCACTCTGTGCTGGGTTAGGAACTGGCTGGAGGGCCGAGCCCAGAGAGTGGTGGTGAATGGTGCCACATCCAACTGGCAGCCAGTCACTAGTGGTGTCCCCCCGCGATCAGTGTTGGGCCCCATCCTATTCAAGATATTCACTGATGATCTGGATGAGGGGATTGAGTCCACCATTAGTAAGTTTGCAGATGACACCAAGTTGGGAGCAGGTGTACATCTGCTAGAGGATAGAAGGGCTCTGCAGAGGGATGTTGTCAGGCTGGACAGATGGGCAGAGTCCAACAAGATAGCATTTAACAAGGACAAGTGCTGGGTACTGAACTTTGGTCACAACAACCCCATGCAGCACTACAGGCTGGGGTCAGAGTGGCTGGAGAGCGGCCAGGTAGAGAGGGACCTGGGGGTATTGGTTGACAGCCAGAAGGCCAATGGCATCCTGGCCTGCATCAAGAATGGTGTGGCCAGCAGGAGTAGGGAAGTCATTGTGCCCCTATACTCAGCACTGGTTAGGCCACACCTTGAGTCCTGTGTCCAATTCTGGGCCCCTCAATTTAAGAAGAACATTGAGACTCTTGAACGTGTCCAGTGAAGGTCAATGAGGCTGGTGAGAGGTCTCAAGCACAAGTCCTGTGAGGAGAGTTTGAGGGAGCTGGGGTTGTTTAGCCTGGAGAAGAGGAGGCTCAGGGGAGACTTTATTGCTGTCTACAGCTACCTGAAGGGAAGTTGTAGCCAGGTGGGGGTTGGTCTTCTCTCCCAGGCAACCAGCACCAGAACAAGAGGACAAAGGCTCAAGCTGCTCCAGGGGAGGTTTAGGTTCAAGATGAGAAGGTTCTTCACAGAAGGAATTACTGGCCATTGGAATGGGCTGCCTAGGGAGATGGTGGAGTCACCCTCCCTGGAGGTGTTCAAAAAAGGATTGGATGTGGCACTTGAAGCCATGGTTTAGTAAGTCCTGAGGTTTAGGGAGCTAGGTTGGACTTAATGATCTCTGCGGTCTTTTCCAACCTTGTTGATTCTATGATTCTATGATTCTAACCCTGAGATGTCTCAAAAGCTATCTACTTTATTGTAAATTCTTTTTATATTCACATAAGTTCAGAAATGTTAAGTAAAAGGAATAAAAATATCTCTTTATGGCTGAACAAAAAGTCATCAGCTCATGTTCTCTTTGGACCAAGTAAATATAAATGTATGCAAAGCAAAATTCAGAAGATGAATAATTTACAAAAGATGGAGGTACTTTTGTATGGGAACAGCTGATAAAAAGATAATAATGTTGTGGTCAGTGTATTTGGTACAGCCAATCATACACATTAGATTGCATTGATTTGATTGGGTTACACACTCAGTGTCTCCAAAAGCAGAGCAAAGTTGAAAGAAGGGGCTTAACCTTTCCTGCAATGGGCTATTGTAGATTTGATTTAACCAAAATAAATTTATGTTATTCCTTTCCTCTAAACCAGAAAAGGTCAAATGATTATAATTCATAAATCAATAGGCAAATACCTTTTTATTACATGCAATAAAATAGGACCTAACATTCTTCCATTCACATGAAAGAAAATAATTTTAAAAGTATGTATAGGTCTGTCCTGGGTTAATGCAGTCCACTCTCACAAGGTCCCCTACCCCCATACAGATAGGATGGAAAGTAACACGAGAGAAACACTTTCTGGGTTGAGATAAAGAGTTTACTGAGATGATACACTATACAGTTACCTTAACAAAACCAGAAGCAAAATCAGCAGTGGAAGCCAGTGATAAAACAATTCCCCTTACCGAAGAATGCAGCATCCAGCACAGTGGAAAAGACCAGTACCCCATAAAAGGAAACTGGATTAGCAACCAGAACAGGAAGCCTCTTGTCTTACAGTCTGAACTTCAAGCCCCATGATACTTTGCTCCAGCCAGCACTTTCATTTCAAAGCTATCATGATAGCAGCATGACATTGAACACATATATTAGGAGATTCAATTCAACCCATGACATGGTCAGATTATGGTTTAGTTTGTTTGTATGATTTTCTTAAGAGTTTTCAAGGATTAATTACTACTGAGAAACTTACTGTCTGTAAATCTCTAAATAATTTTCTGCTTTAATTCAGATAACTATTTAAGAAGAGAAGACACAAGATAATTTCTCCCAATGGAGACTGGTAAGTCTGAAAGTGTCTATCCTTGTAATAATGTCCCATATGACACAGAATCAGTGAAACAGAAATTGCATTAATTAAAGTGGGAAAAAATAAGAGAAAAGTTGTGGCTAACAGTGAGTTTAACCACTTGAATCTGACTCTTAAGATGGCTATGAAGTAAAGATTCTTAATTTCTGCCATATTCTACTCTATCTTATGGTCAAATGTAATGCAGAGAATCTTGTATGACCAGCATGTATTTTCTCCTTCACTTCTGGATGAACTGAGGTTCATAGTTTCAATGGAGGTAGTTCAATAAGCATCAAAGCACCTAAGTTCGTTTAAATGAGATATATACTTATGAAATTACAGGTAGCAGTGATATAATCAGGGTGAAATATGATGCAAAGTATGTTAATAGTCCCAATGATAACTCCAGGGGAAATAATTAAAGCTATTTAAAATAAGAATCATCATAAGGTTTATAGGTTTTGAATTGTAAATCACTCATGAGTGAAGAAATGAATTTTCTAAGGAAAATGCTAACAATTGCATAGGATTTTTTCCACAACTGTTATTGTGAATACCTTCTGCATACACATCTGTAAAGCCTATCAGAAACTTTGTAAAATCAAATAGAAATAAAAACAAATTTAATTGAACTGAAAACATTTTGTGCTTCTGTTAAGAAATTGTTTATTTTAGCAGTGAATAATGGTCAGATAAAGTCCATTATCAACTGATATTACTGCAAGATGAAATAATGATATTTAAAAAGTAACTAGGATCATCCAATCAGCTTTTTTGGCTTTTCTCCTGACGTGCATCATAGATCACATTTTTGCATTTTATGCAGTTATCACAAGCCCAAGATTGAGTTAAATTTAGTAATTGTGTCTGGCTAAAAATGTATTATATTTAACTACACTGAAATAATCTTTCCTCCAGTGGTTAATTACCCTCATTCTTTGATATTTGTGCCTTATGCCCGAATTGCATTTGCCATGCAACACTGGAGAATTGGAGCAAAGTGTCTGGAAAATTTTCTAACAGAAAAGGACCTGGAAGTGTTGGCTGACAAGTGGTTGAATAAGCTTGGATATGCCCAAGTGGTCAAGAATACTAATAGTACCCTGGTCTGTATCAGAAATAGTGGGGCAAAAAGGATTAGGAAGGTGATTATACCTTTGTACTTGGCACTGGTGAGGCTGCACCATGAATATTATGTTCAGTTTTGGGTGCCTTACTACAAGGCAGGTCCAAAGAAGAGCAACAAAACTGATGAAGGGTCCAGAACACAAGTTTTGTGAGGAGCAGTTTAAGGAAGTGAGGTTGTTTAGTGTGAAACAAAGGAGACCCAGGGTAGGAAACCTTATGTATCCCTACAACTACCTAAAAGGAAATTGTAGTGAGGTGTGGATAGGTTTCTTCTCCCAAGTAACAAGTCACAGCACAAAAGGAGATAGCCTGAAGTTGCAGCAGAGGAGGAGACTGGACATTAGTTAAACTTTCTTCACCAAAATGGTTGTTAAGCATTGGAAAAGACTGGTCAGGGAAATGTTGGAGTCACCATCCTGGTAATCATTTAAAAGATGCATAGTCACGACACTTAGTGACGTGGTTTAGCAATGGACTTGGTAGTGCTAGCTTTATGGTTGGACTTGATGACATTAAAAGTATTTTCCAGTCTAAAACATTCTATGACTCTGTGTGCTAGATTTGGAGAGCAGTGTGTGGCTGTACTTCCAGAGTTGCTTTTTGTAAGGAAGGCATTCACGGTACCATCCAAAAAGTAATAAAGATATCCACTGACTCTGTCTTTGTCATCTATTTTCAAGCAAAACTCTCATTTTTAATTTTTTTTAAAGCTTTTATATTTTAATTGCTTTGGTGATAATTAGAAAACTGAGCAATAGTTCATACCGACAATAATGCTACATGAAAGAAAAAGTAAAATCCTTTTCCACATTCCCACATTCCTACTCCATACTCACTCCATTTATTATGCCAAGCATTACAGTAGTCCCTGTTGGGTTGTTTTGTTTTGTTTGGTTTTGGTGGGTATTGTGGTTTTGGTTGGTTGATTGGGGTTTTTTTGTTTGTTTGTTTGTTTTTCTTTTATACTACAGCATAGCTGCACACAGAAATATGCAGGTGTCTGGCCATTATGATGCTTAACACTTTATCAGAAATATGGAGAAATGGAAGCTCCTCCCCTGTTCTGTGTAACAGTATACAAGTAAATTTTGGATCCAGATTCCCCATATAACTACCACATTCTCATCACTTTTCATTGATATTTGTGCCATTTGAAAATGTTAGCACTAGTGATTTTGTTTTCATATTCAGGACAGCAACTGAAGTTTCTATCACAATATACATCCTATGTTTACACAACATAGAATGAACAGTAGCACATATTAATGCAGTTAGGATATATTAAGATTTAATATTATGCATACAGTACATCATGGATTAGTATACCATATTATTTACAGTGTCGGTCTCAGAGGAATTTCACTAGAAGCATCACTACATGATGGTGATTTACATGGATAATCACTTCTGATAATTCATCAGTTTCTCAGTGATGCATGCATTATGCTTATTCTACCATTTTATTTACTGTTATTAAAAGAGACTACTGTTCAGAATTTCTCAAATAAAAGAAAACAGTACCTTTATCATCCAACATTCCATTCTGCTTGAAGAACTAATACAAATTTTTTTTGGCAAGGTCTGATTTTTGTTAAAGCAAATTGACAAGGACTGAATACATTCTTTTAATTCTTTATCAGTGGAGTTGTGCATGAGTATTCTATTAATGTGCCAATACTTGATATCAGACTAACTGTCCTAAAGCTATGCAGTTACCATCTGCTAGTGTTAGTTTCCAAATGCCAAAGATTGAAGGTATTGCCTATTTAATAAATAATTACAATTTTAGAGATAAGAACACAGAATAAAAAATACACTGTATTATGTCAAAGATGTTCTTGGCAGCTACAGAGCACTATGCAGCAATAGATGGCATCAAATAAAGGAAGTGATTATGTTATCTAATAGCGCTTTCTCTATCATTAAATAAAACTATATTCCTCCAGAATACTGTGTAATAAATAGGGTGAAACAAAGTCTGGCATCTCAAAGCTTTATGTATTTTCGGAGAAAATTTCAGAAGAGAGTTGACATTTCCATTGAATTCCTTCTCTACATAGTTCTTTTTTCTAAGATAGACTACTTCACAGAGACTTCACAAGTCTAGCACTACCTCTCACCTTCATTCCTCTTGAATGAATGTGGGGCTGAAAGAAAAAATGAATAGAGGATATGCCAACTCTTTCAGCTACATCTCCCTGTTATTCTAAAGAGCTTTCTTCATACACATCATGAAGCAGCTGCCAAATTTTGTTCTAGAATGATCCTACCCTCAATCTCCATAATGATTTAACAAGGGTCTACAGCCCATGTGCCAGAAGTACCCTGCAAGCCCTGGAAGCATGTACCAATCTTTCAACTATGTGAGGAGAAAAGGTATATGGTCCCTAGCTGGCAAGTGAGCTCAAAAGGGAATTGTGTCCATCTTTAACCTTCCCAGCTCCTTACATACTGTTAGTGTAATATGGACTCTTTTCCTCTGTTAACAATGGGGAAATGGACAGAGAAAGCACAAACATTTTTTTCTGCTGATGAAGAAGCACACCTGGTTTTGACTTCAAAACCAGAAGACCGTGTTTGGGAAGCAGCTCTGTTGCTGCTGGTGAACCACTTTTAAAGAAGTTTAATGCAAAAACCACTGATGGGACCCTTTTCTCTCCAACTCATGACTACAATTTTACTGGTTTATCTGTCTGCCTACTTGGAAATTTGAAAGGTGGCCTTATTATCCTCTTTTCCCAGTGCAGGTGAGAAGATTTTATTTTAAAATGAGGACTGGGAAATAATTTTCAGCTACGATTCAAGAGTATGTGTTAAGGCTGTGTTACCTTTACCAATGAAAAATGAAGATGAATCCTTTGCTATAGCAAAAAGAAGACTGTGATCATTCATGTATATTTGCTAGAAAGGAATTGGAATGGTACTGCATATACCACTGGGCTAATTCTTACATGCTATTCACCTGTGCACTTTTGGTCACTTGGATATACCTAGCATGCATGGATGATTTCCTATCTGAGCCCTTGGGATTAAAAGCTGTTGTTTATTCATTAAGTAGGAATAAATGATTGAATACCAGCAACTGAGATAATGGACCAAACAGGGGAATGTTAACCTCTATTAACCTCTATTTTACACTTCCTATGCCTTGTCCAAATTGCTTTGATCTTTTGGTAATGTATTATGGCAGCCTTTTTGCCAATAGGATTTTTCAAGTTAGGTGGATGAGCATTTGTTTCATTGTTTCATTATCCTATACAGCGAAAGAGGTGTAGATTGTATTTCACAAGCCAGAACCCAGAAAAAATATTGCTTGTTAATTCTTTAAGTATGCAATTAACATAAAACGATGAACTTTTCACAAATTAAATATTGTGATTATAAAGTAACAGTAAGAAAAAACAAATTGAAATACTTCTTATAAATTGTACCTCTGACTTAATGATGAAGTATCACAGAATCAGTGAAAAAGTGAAAAGGAACTGCTTTTTATTCTGATCTTCAGACTGCAAAAGATATTAATTTATGATTCCATGAAATTTTAGTCAGATGGCTTTCCATCATTAATATTTAATAGTGAAAAATTGCACACAACATTGAATACATGCTAAAAAGTGCATTGTTTTATCTCTTTAAAGTGTTTAGCAAGATTCACAATTATAATTATAGAAAGGAAAGGAGCTACTATGTCTACAAATAAATCCTCTGGCAAAGACATTGGTGTACAAGGACAATCTTTTACATGATGGTGAATTAGTAGTCTGAATACTTGGCGGGGGGGGAAGCTAACTCATCTGTACCGTTACAGTGATGAAAGGTATTTACACACTCTGGAGATTAAAAAGTAAAGAAAAAAGATTACATAGGAGATGTTGGTACTGATGAATGAGTAACCCATTCTGCAGTATTTGTAATCCCTACCTGGAGATGCCTGACAGAGCCACATTACATCTCTGTGCAGGCCTGAACTTGCGTATGCATCATCACTTTATTCCATTTCATAGTTTCAGAGTAAAGGAGTTTTGGTGTTCATCTCTGTTGTTGATTGATACCAACAGGCAACTAAGGCCCACACAGCCACTTGCTCACTCCCCACAGTGGGCCAAGGAAGAGAAGTGGAAGGCAGCAACCACCAATTAACTTGATGCCAAGCCAGTTCTCAAGCAATGGTAACCCCTGGCTGACTGCCCATGAGTTTTATTGATGAGCATGACCCAGCTGTGTTCTCCCCTGGCCTCTTATCTTCCTCCAGCCAGCTCACTGAGGGCAGACGGAGACACGAAGAAGGTTTCAATGCTGTATAAGTACTGCTCAAAAGTACCTAAAGTGTTGTTTTGATCACAGATGCCAAACACAGCCCCATATGGGCTGCTGTGAAGAAATTAAACTCATCCCAGCCAAAAACAATATCATTTCCTATAGGAGCCACATGTGCTACATCATATGCAATAGGTATCAGATTTAATTCTTAGAAGATCAGGACCTAAAGAACAAATTCATAGTTTACATTGAAATTAAAGCTAGACACAGTTGTTATTCCAGTCTCTCTTTCCCAGATGTTAACTATAGCAGCTGCCCTGCTGGGTGAAGCATCCTGTGTCATTAAATCTTGGTTTGGTCTTCTACAGAGGGAAATGGAATGTTGTTCTCTGTGAATGTCTGAGCTGATTCTTTTAAGCTTTAACATCTATCAGAATTTTCACTGGAAGATATTTTACTTTCCTTTCAAAGTTCAGAATCTGTCTAAGCATGTGCTCTTGAGAACAAGTGAAGTCTCTATTACTCTGCCTTCCTAGGGCAACTAATGAGCATAGAGGGAATATGCAAAGAGGGCAAATAAATTAAAGAAATATTTGTGTAATCTCAACAGTACACTGTAAGTCAATGAAATCACGCTGTTGGGATCATGTTGAGAGAGTCCCAAACTACTTTTTTGATACACTTAACAGATGTTTTTCCAAAAATATCTTGTCCCTCCAGAAAACACTCTCTGCACATTCCCTATCCTATCTCTTTCTTTGCCAATTTGATCGTTAACACATTTGCTTATGTGGTTTTCTTAATGTGAAAAAAACCAACCAAACAACAAACAAATTGCATGTGTTCATGTATCCAGATTGTATTCAAATATTTAAATCTGTTGTAAATCCCCTTTTCATTTGAGAAATGGAAATAAAAAGCAAGGTAACAAACACAATTCCTAAATATAGAGTATTTATTTTCAATAACTTCTTCATGATTCAATCTACATAGTTGCATGACAATTAATTTCTCTTTTCATATTCTTTCAATGTTTTATTTCATGAATCTTTTCAGTGACTCTTTTATCAATATTTCACTCAGGTCAGTATTTGTCACCATATTAGCTTTTTTCCTGAAAATATAAGTAGCAATAAGTTTTTCCTCCCCCTCACTGAAAAGAACTAATGGGTGGAACTGTGAGTCTGAGAACAAATATTCTGAATAAATCTGCATGGTAGGTTGGCCCCAGCTAGCAGTCAACCACCTATGGCAGGAATTTGTCACCTTGCTCCAGTGGGGCAAAGGAACAAAACAGGGAAGAACAAAAGTGAGAAAACATGGGTTTGAATAAAAAGAGGAATATATCTTGTCAAACACTACTGCTGGCAAAAGAAACTTGACTTGGGGAATTTTACTTCATTTATTGGCAATTGGTGTAAATATTTAATTACCAATTAAGTATTGGGAAACTGACATCTTGCCACTGATCAACACTGGTAGTGTAGACAGGATGCTACCCACATTAGGGCAATGAAGCTGGTGAAGGGGCTCGAGAATAAGTCTTATGAGGAGTATCTGAGAGATGTGGTTGTATGTGGTTGTGTCTGAAGAAAAGGAGGCTGAGGGTGTGCTTTATCATTCTTTACAGCTACCTGAAAGAAAGATGCAGAAAGGTGGCTGTTGGTCTCTTCTCACAAGTCACAACTCATAGAACAAGAAGAAATGTCATCAAGTTATGCCAGGGAAGGATAGACATTAGGAGAAACTTCTATATCAAAATGATTATCAAAGACTGGAATAGGGTGTCCAGGGAAATGGTCAAATCACCATCACTAGACGTAGCTAAAAGCTGTCTAGATATGGTGCTAGTAATGGTCCTGATATAATTAGATAATACTTGGATTTGATGATCTTGAAAGTCTTTTCCAACCATAGTGATTCTGTGATTCCATTATTATCCATGTAAGGTATCAGTCTGTTAAATCACACTACCACTGGTGGAGTTAAGGGGCAGCCATGCCCCTTACCTACATTCAAGAGATATTTGCATGATTGCCTTGTTGACCTCAATACCAAATGTTCTCAACATTCCATCAGAATCATGGCATCACTTATCACCTGATGTTTACTGTCAGTTACTGGGTGGGTTGTGGTATGGACATGGTGCTGCTCATCTTATTGCCTCAATAAACTTTCACTAATAAGTTGTTGTCAGATTCCATTACTGTTCAGACCACAGAAACAAAGATGACACATATTAAAATACCCCTCCTCATCCTTTCACATGCTCAATTTCACTCCAGCTTCTTATCCTGTTTATTTTTTTGTTTGCTTGTTTGGCTGGTTTTGTTGGCATTTTTTTGGTTGTGTGTTTTTTTGTGTGTATGTTTGCTTTCTTTGTTTGTGTGTGGTAGGGTTGAAATTTCCTTCCAACATTAAATTTGCTAGACCTGCACAGTTGGAAGCAAATGAATCTGTACAAGCAAAACTATAATCTACAATGAAACACAATTAATATGTACCAAACATACAGTATTTACAATATTTACAGGTATTTGCAACTTATAAACAGCACAGGAAACCCCCTGGCCAAAAAAAAAAAGGGAAGAAAATAATAACTTCTGACTCCCTGCTCCCTTCCTTACCCCTCTGAACACAAAGGGACAAATGAAAGAGCAGAGAATTTGTTAGAGTTTAGTGAGAACAATGCAGCCAACAACAAGCAGAAGCTAATTAGTATCTCCCAGAGCAAGCAAGCCAAAAAATTTACCAAACTAATTCTTAAAGTAGCTCTCTCTCCAATGGATTGTTTAGAACTTATCATTATTTTCCTTTTTACACCCAATAGTGATTTATTTGCATTTTACCACTTTTGTTCAAGAGCTGTGGAATATTTTAAAGGTATGGCCTAAAACTACCACAGTTTGTTTGTTTCCACTTCAATATTTAATTTCAGATACTTGTTGCTCTATCTTGTTATTATCAGAGGTTCCTGTCAGGCCTTTCATTAAGACAATGAGTAGTATGGGAGTTCAGGGTCAGTACATTGTGCCAATTTTCTGACACTCCATTTTTTGTCATCCATATTCCATCGTAAGACTTTCAGAGCCATAGTGACTGCAGATGTATAGTTTCTCTTCCATGGGTTACCTCTTCTGACCTTGTTTTCCCTCATTTCCTTTCCTATTCACTCTGTTATTCACTCCTCTTCTCTTGATACAGTAGTTTTTGCCCTTTCTGACATATATTTTCACAGATGTAAACCCATCTTTGCTGATGTGCTCATCTTTGTTTCGTGGTGGGTGGATCAGTTAGAGACACCTGGGACTGATTGTGTCCAGCACAGGGCAGATCCTCTTATATTCTCACAGAAGCCACCCCTTAAGTTAACTCCTACCAAAAGCTTGCCATTTATATCCCCCACAAATTTTCAAGTCACAGGAGTATGTCACAATAACCAAAATAATCAAAACAAACCAAACAAAAAACCCCACAAAAAACAACCCCAAGAAAACAAGATGAAAGGTCAAACCAGACAACTACAGAACAACCCATCAAACCTCACTGAGAGGCCACAGTCAGTGAATTATGAAATGTATAATAATTAAATAAATTGAGGTGAATGGTAAATTGATAAATGAAAGCAGGGGATTTACAAAGGCAGGTTGTGCAACACTGATACAGTATTTTCAAGCAAAACAAAACAAATCTGCTTCTCTAAACAAGAGAGTTCTGTTACATCTAATCTATCTTGACTTCTTTGCAACTCTTGATACAAGACCCCATGGGAAGTTTTCACTTAAGGTGATGGTTAATACAAGAATTCCAAGCTGAATAAAGAATTATCATGTGATAGGTGGATTACTAGTGAGTACTCAGTGGGTTAATTTTGTGCCTAATCTTCACTACCTTGCGTAATGATAGTGATATAGTTGATGCTAATGGATTTTTATGATGATGGAAAGTTGTGGAATGTATGAAGTAATAGGAACACTTGAATGTCTCCTGGGAAAAATGAGGTGACCTTGAAAAAAGAAATGGTAAAAATTATACCATAAAGTGCAATCCACCTGGGGAATTAAAAACCGTACCTCTGCTAATAACTAAAGTTCTACCATCTGGTTGACAAAATGGGTAAGTTATTTTCCTACACTGATTGATGACAGGTTGTTTGTCAGCCACTGGCATGAAATGAGAAAGCATTAACTTGAGGGATAGCAGGCAAAATATTTCAGGGAAAACAGGTATTAAAAATATTATAAACAATTAGCAAATTAATCTCAGGATTTCTCTGGTTTCTGTTTGTTATTTTTATGACATATATGGAATATACAGAAGCAGTAATTCAAAGATAAGGAGTGTGACTACTAAGACTGAGGACAGGATCCACCTTATGCAGATTCACATTAGGCAAACTCTTATCAGAAAAAGTTGTTTATCTATTTGAAAAAGCTTACAGATTTTTGTTCTTTTAATCTATAGAGACATTAAACACTGAAGATGGTTATGTAGGTTAAAGCATCTTGCTAACTACAGAGAGTACATCTGTAATTTGGTGAAGTATTTATGCAGAAATCTTTTTATAAGCTAGTGGAAATGATAAACACATATTATATTGAGACTGAGAGTCATTGTTCTTTACTTAAAGCTGTTTTAAAAAAAATATACCATGGGAAAGACATTACTTGAACACTTTCATAACTAGGGTAATTGAAGTCTATGGACTGAGGAACATGAGGGTTGCTTACTACAGTTGCTCAGGATTCTTGGAGGCATCTCTGTGGTTAATATGAACGTTCTCAAATAGGATTTTGAAAAGCAAAAGACACCAGAAAAGAAAACGCATTTATAATATCAAATACTTGTGCTTTCACAGTCTTAAAATCCTTACCACTCCACCTTTGTGAGACAAGGAGGGGAACAGCTTACTGACAAGTTGTGGATAGTGGTAATCATCTTGATAATACAAACAAACAAACAAACAAACAAAACACCAAACCCCAAAAAAACCAAAACAACTAGTTTGATAAACCCCTTGAGATTCTATATTATTTCAAAGCATAGAGACAGTAGACTCAACAGTCAGTATATTAACTATCTAGTTTCTGTTTTGACAAGCCTACTTCTTCCTAGCAGGAAGAATTCTCTACTACTGTCCTTTTTGTGTGAGATACTATCACCACTGAAGTCACCCTTCTTATGATCTATCAGATTCCTAGTACACATCCTGACTAAGATAAAAGCAATTAGTAGTCATTACACATTGTTTTTTGCAAGTATAATTGTTGGAGAAGTATGAACAAGATAAGTCACTTGTTCCTTTAAAAAATTGTGTAGGATGAAGATATGGAACCTACCATCCACTTAACTCAAAGATCGTTTTCTGCCTGTATGAAGACAGTGTGATCTGTATGAGTAGAAAAGGAGTAGAAAAGAACTTGGTCTCTTTTATGAAATAAATTGAATATAAGCTCGTTGTTTCATGATGTAATAATAGATGCCACAAGGGATAAAATGTTATTTTGTTATTTAAAACAAAAACTTGAGTAAAGATTTTTGGAGTTTGAAATAAACAGATAGAAGCTGTGCATGAACGAAACAGGGTGTGTGAAGAAGTGAGAAACACAAAGGGAAACAGCAGAGACTTAGAAAGGAAACAATAATGAAACAGCAGCAGAACAATGCTAATGTGAGGTTCCCTAAGAAGAAAACTTTACCATTAAATCTTGACTCTAAAATGCCGTATCTATGGATGTATTCTATGTAAACAGAAACCATATGCTTTGATGATGTTTGTTGAGGGAAAAGAAAGCTCTATGTTCCTTGCAGGGAAAATTCATAAAGCAGACTTCACAACTCTGTCAGATTCTCTCACTTAGGGAGACAAACAACAAGGTCTTGAATATTGACGGATCAGAGAGGTAAAAATGTACTTGAAAATTTGATGGCATTTGATAGGAGATGGAGTTAGAGTGATCATCAGGAATCTTTCCTGTATTCTGCGAAAGAAGAGTAATACTGTTAGAAATACTCTGATAGTGTATATGTATTTGATGTACAAGCAATGATTACTGTTAAACATAGGAAATGGAAATGACAAATACAAATGGCTTATGTATTTTCAAGTTTGAATCTAAGAGCATTATATAATTCTGGAGAAATTAAAAGCTACATTTACATGGCTAAATGATGTCTACCTCAGCAAATAATCCATGGTTTTGAGATCAAGTAGTATAGAGTGGCCCTTTTGCAGTTTATTTTTCCTTTTTATCTGAAGATTGAGCCTGTCTTCTCATCTGAAAACACAGACAGGCAAGTCGATGGCAGTAGTTTTTTAGTGATCCTTACATGTAAAGGCAAATACAAACAGCAGAAATACTATTCAGTTTATTCCAGGTTCCTGTGAGCTGTTGTGCAGTCTCATTGAAGTACTGCTCTTCCTCCTGCCTGCCTCCATAATGTGGTGAGAAGGGGGCATTTGATCACACTCTTCACAAAGCAGATGAGTGTTGAGAACTAAGAGCAAGACAGTTGTGGGAGATATTGCTGCATGCAAACAGAGAGCCTCTGATACCAACTGTTTAAGCAGATAATACTGACAAATGCATATAGAGCACATAATCCATCCTACAGCAGGCTCTTAAAAGAGGTGTGCAAGGGAATTCCTTCAGTAAAGGCAATGAGGTATTTTGATTTAGTACACTCCATCACAGGACGCATGGATTCACACACTATGCCACTAGTTACTCAGTGTGCGGATATGTTAAATTAATATCAACAACAAAGAGGCAGAACCATGGTTCAGTGAGACTTGATAAGACCATTGGAGGCAACATAGGATATTGTGGGCTTGTATTTTATATCTCACTTCATGTTACATTTTACTTTTATGCTGTTAAATAAACAATTTTCTTCTGTTTTCTTCTCTGATCTCTTGCACTTTTTGGTTACATTTTATAGGCATCCAGGTACTATACAGAATTAGTTTCTTCCATTCATTGTTTTTCTTATGCCTGCCCTTCAGTTAACATTTCTTCTCAATTGCTATAATCTTCAAACCAGCTTGACAGGATTTATGTTCTCGCTGAGTTAGGTTGTGGGCAAGTATTGTATTCTCTGGGACAAGGTCACCTGTTTCACAGTTCCTTCCTAGAAAAATGTCCAGTCGGGTACTTTGGAGACCTAATCTATTATTATTTGAATAATAATACTTCTCACTGGCTATTAGAACCCCCAACCATTCAATGTGTAGAGTGCTGCAAAAATGTTTTATACTTCTCATTTGTACAGCAATTGCATAGTCATATGTTTTCTTAAATTAGTCATCATTTACATATGTGAGGAAAAACCACAGCAGCCCCTTAAAGTTTACTATTTACATGATCAGTAAACAACTGCTTGTGATTATTATTATTTTCCTTTTAAAAAAGGGTTTTGTTTACTGTTACTCTTGCTTATTTCTATTTTGCTGGGTTTGTTCCAATTTACTTTTTTAAAAGTCACAAAGGTCTAACCACTCTGGGTTCTGCAACTCTCTGGATGAAGCTATTAATTATCCTCACCTTTATATGTATATTTATTTATTTATATGTATGTAAATATATATTCATATTTATATAAATTATTTATATTCATATAAATATTTATATTTATATAAATATATCCATATATTTATATTTATATTATATATATATCTATGTGTATATATGAATAATGTCATGTATACCTCATATATAAAGCCATTATCTATACTGATGTAGGTGCCAAATAATGTAATATGCCAGATCTTCTATCAATGAGCTAATTGTAATTTATTATAAACTGCAAATGTGGCAAAATTTTGTTCTTGTTGGGGTTTTTTGCTTGTTTTTAATAGAAAAAAAAAGAAAAAGACTTTGGCCAAGATTCAGGATTCCTAATTTTAAACAGTTAACAGTTTCTCTTAATTTCATCACATGCTGCAGAACAAAATAATCAAACTAAAAGATAGAAAAAGTTATATGAAGGACCTGATATCCACATTATAGGTGTTTCTTAGGATTTCCTACAGTATAGGTCTCATGTATTCTGGAGAGATAAATGCCTGATTGTGGTTGAGGAGCATGAGCCAAATACTTGCAGCACGTACTGCTTCTGAAAGTATTGCGGTCCATGGCTCTTCAAGACCTACAATAGAAAACAAAGCATCTCAGAGATAATTAAATTAGCTTGGGAACTGCCAGGATCTTTCTGGAACATAAATATGAAACTTGAATACATTTTTTTTCAGTTCTGTTACACTCGTAATAGTCCTAGTGGAACCCATGCTTGCAGTTAGGCACACAAGTTCTCATGAAAATGAGACATACCTTTTGCAGAAGGGTCCAGGAAACAAAATAAAAACAAGTAACATTCCCTATCTGCTGCCATCTAAAGAAATATCTGCCTGAAGTCCTAAAAGAACAGTATAGCTTTATTTCAGAACTCTTAAAAAGACTCAGTCACATGGTCTAATTTATATTTTTACTCTGAAAGGGAAAAACAGACTTTCTAAACCACATCTTATTCTAGCCTGCAGGAGAGGGATTTGAGCACTTATCTATATATTTACTGGAAGAGTACACTTTTCAAAATATCTTGCTTAGGTTTGGATACATCCAATTCCTTAACATATAATTTAACATTAGAAGCTTCATGATCTGATCAGGATTGCTAGTTTCTACAACGTGAAGTCCTTAATACCATATAGTCTCATTATGCCTGTGGGGTTTAGGTCAAATAAACTTTTGTGTGGAAAATGAGAAACTGAGTGGTAGGGTTATAAGAATTAATTTGGAGGATATATTTCACTTGAGTATATTATATATTACATTATAGTGTATATTATAGTGTATTATAGTATATTATAGTGTATATTATATATATGTATATATGTGCAATAGAATAAATGCATTAATTATTAAGCTTCTGTATAAAACAATATGGTGAAATTAGACTTAAATTAGTAGCAATGATCTCTAAATAAATAATTACATACATGTATACATGTATGCAACTATGCAATAGATCCCAGTCACACAGGATATTTGCATATCAAGTGTAAAACATTTAACTGAAAACATCTCAGAGATTACAGTGAAAGGCTATGCACCTCATCCCACAGCCTGCAACTGTCATAATAACCAGGTAAATTCCATCTGGTTTGTAATAAATAGTAAGGCCAAGATAATATTTGTTGTTTTGTTTGCTGTTGCTTTGGTTTTGTTGATGTTGTTATTTTAATTTGGATTAATTGCCCAGAGAAGGTTTTCAGTATTTGAATTAGACAGTGATGAAGATGATGATTTACAATATACTCTTTTTGTTTCTCAACTGAAAAACAAAAGATATTTTGAAGGACTTAGAAATCATCTTGGTCTACAAAGCGTCCAAATGCTGCAGGCCTTCAAAATTCAGATAACGTTTCAAACATTAAAATCCTATTTCTAGTCTACATTCTGAATCTGTTTTAAATTCAGTAATGATGTGGAGAATGAAAGGTATGTTATGAGAAAAGAAATAATTGATAGGTGAGGAAGCGTTGGAAGGAGATAAGGGTGAAATGGCTGTAAGTAAGAGTTTGGTATTGGTAGGAAATGCAAGTGAAATACCTATAATTAAGAGTCCAACTGTCAGGCCTCCCTGCTGTATCAGTTAAGCACTAATAAAATATTAATATAGTCAAGTGATCTACTCTATCATGTACCTATGAAATGGTCTAAAATGCTGAGAAAAGACTAAAAATAAATGTAAAAGAAATGAGACTCTTAAAGGGACAGAGACATAAACCATGTCTGAACAGAAGGTGGGAAACACAATGTTCTGTGAAATTAATTAAGAAATGTCAGAGGAAAGTGTTATTCCATTTGTTTCATCTATTTTTCTCTTAGTGAATGAGCTATACAACAAATGTAAATGAGTCCATGTAAGATCTCCTGTTTCCAAATCAATAAATCAAACTATTTTAACGTCCTTAACTTGTATGAAATTAAATCAGATGAAAAAAAATGAGTTTATAATCAGTATCTCAAGTGAGAATCAACTATTTATGATACATAATTGAAGAGCAATTGTATAGCAGATGATAGAGAATGAAACAGGAAGAATTTTATTGAAAATAATCTAATTAGCCTATAAGAAGTCTCTACAACTAATTAATCACACTGTGATTAAAGAATTTCATAGCACTCAGAAAGTTAACCATCCAATTATTAATTTTGTTTATAATTGGTGAAAAAAGAAAATTTTGCTTGCTTTCTTTAGGGGTATATTAAATGATATTGAAGCAGGTAGTTCGACTTGAACTCCAGAATGTATCTATATAGACACAGTCATTAATTTATTTTTTTGTAAGGAAATAGTTTGCTTTCTTCCTCTTCTTTTCACATCTCCATCCTTAAAATTATTAGAAAATAATTCTTAGAATTCTTTGTTTTTAAGAGAAATTAAAATCCACCATCATTGTATGGCAAGCTTTACAATTTTATGAGTCAAATAACATACTTGAAAAAACTTATTCGAGGACTGCATAAATCAAAGGAAGTCTATCAGATAAATACATAATCGATTAGTTCATCAACACTTACACTTGCACATAAACCTGTTATTCTACAGAGAAAGAGAATTAAATAGAAACTTCATTCTTAATCTAGAATTTCATTGTCATTCCAGAACAAGAGGACACAGTCTCAGGCTGTGCCAGGGGAGGTTCAGGCTGGATGTTAGGAAAAAGTTCTATACAGAAAGAGTGATTGCCCATTGGAATAGGCTGCCTGGGGAGGTGGTGGAGTCACCATCATTGGAGGTTTTCAGGAGAAGGCTTGATGGGGTGCTTGGTGCCATGGGTTAGTTGTTTAGGTGGTGTTGGATTGGTTGATGGGTTGGACGCGATGATCTTGAAGGTCTCTTCCAACCTGGTTTATTCTATGTATGTATGTATGTATTCTATGTATTCTATGTATTTTGGGTGAAGCCATGAAAAGAATCTTCATAAATAAATATGCTTGATTTGGAGTGTTTTTATAGTTTTGTATATAACTTGGAGTGATGCAACTGCTTTTACATGTCTGAACAATGCCTAATGACATTAAAATCCCAACATATCTGGTTCAGTCTACAGATAGTTTTCCAGTATGTCCCTCCTTTTGTATGATTTGTGCCATATCATCCAGCCCCTAGCAGATGTCTTGTGTGCCATGTGACTTGTGGTATCTCAAATAAGCGCAGGTCTTACGGTGAATGCTATATATATCTTTCAAGGCATTCCTCTTAGTCTCAGTCTTAGTCTGTTCTGAGAGCAATCTCAGATCAAGATACAGAGACAGGCTATGTTACAGTGAGTTTAAACAAAATATGTCTAGGATGAATATAGTAAGAATCAGTCCTGTTGTGCATACACTCTATGTAAGCAGCAAATCTGAAGATTTTGACTCATGAAAGCTTACACTGCTTATGAACACTGGTTGTGGAGTTTCTTTCATGCTGCCAGCCCTAGGCATGTATAATAGCAACTTAGGTCTAAGACTGATTTGGTCTTTCAAGAAAAATCTTTAATTTTAGAATAAACACCTCAGATGCCAAATTCCTACTGTTAAAAATCCTACAACTTTGAAATATGAAATTACAAATTCTGCTTGGATGATAATTATTAATTCTGTGTATTTTTTAATTTTTTTTCAGATCTGTGCATATGACTGAGGTGGAAATATTGCAACTGAAATTCATAATAAGAAACTATGTTTGTTTTGACTATGAAATCCCATGTTCTTTATTAAAACACCTTTTCAATTTTCAAGAAAGGCTTTTTAAATCTTTCATCTTGCTTGGAAACTACATGTAAAATCAAACCATCTAATTAAAATGCTACAATATTTGTTTTACCACTGGAGCACTTTGACATGCAGCCAATTATACTATATGGACTTCATCCTGTTCATAAAGTTTCTATTTTTAATCTGGATTTCATAATTTCTCTAAGTTTAAAAGATGTCAAGTTTATGGATTCATATCTTTAATGCAGAGCTTCAATAAGTTTGGGATGTGAATTTATTTTGTTTGGCAGGCCATCCTTTTATTTGACCCAAGAAGATCTCACAAAACACCTTGATTAATGATATCTTTATAAAATGTTGGGCCTGTATTCATGTGTTAGAAAAAGAATTAATTGTGAAGATATGTTCCCTAATAAAGGACAGTGAACAAACGTATGAAGTCCTGCCATGACTAGCAGAGATGTGAAACAGTAATAAACAAGAACTGACTTCAAATATGAAACAACAACATTGTTTTAAAGATAGCTCCACAGTGTAATAATAATGGCTATTCATTTACACTTAAAATAGAAGTTTGATTAGAATAATAAATTATTTTCCAGTATAAATCTAATTTTGTTCCAACAGAAAAAGCAATGAGAAGAGCTCCAACCACCATTTTTTTCTGACCTTACAAAGCCCAGACCTGCCCTTAACAGACAGGTATTCTAATGTATGGATCCTTTATAGTGTAAAGGAATGATTGTTTTTTTTAATTATTATATGTAGAAAACACAATGTTTTGTTTTGATTGGTCAAAAATGAAATGAAAATAGTTTCATTTTTTTTCTTCAATTATTTTATCATTTGAAAATCCTCTATCCTATATTTACACAGTAATTTTGAATGATCAAACACCACCAAGAAAAACAAGTTTGTATTTTGAATTTGTTTTTCCCTACAACTTATGCCCTTGAGTAAGGAACAATAAAGCAGGAATGTCATAGAAACAATTCTGGAAGTAGATGCCTTGAGACAGAGCTCTATTGTGAAATGTCTGATCAACACAAGTAGATGCCAAGGCTATCTTAGAATTTCCTATGCAGGTAACAAAAAAGAGAGCCTTTGATTAGATGGGTGTATGGAGTGAGAAACTAATTTGACCTTTGATTAAATTATCTCACTTTCCTGGCACCATCACCTATATCTCAATTACATTCTGCTAAGAGAGAAACTAAATTTGGCCATTATTTTAACTGACACAAAAGGGCAGAATAGAAGGGTTTCAGATTTCACTAGCTCCTGCAGACAGTGAAATGGGAAAATGAGTGGCCCCTAGAATTTACAGCCTCTTACTTATTACAGGCTGTGACTGCTGCAAGCACAGAGGGGATAATCAGCTTGTCAAGAGCCTACCTCTGAGAATGCCAACATATAATCACTTCTATTACTTCAGAAGACTTCTTAGGAAACTGTGGCAACACATTTGCATTTAAAAAGTCATGTTGTACCATCAGGAAGTGAATTTGTTTAAAAAAAACCCACAACACAAAAAGCCCTGTAAAATAGTCCTTAAAAATAATTAATTAATTCTTTCCCATGAATACCATATAAAGAAATATACAAGCTGATATTGTTCTACTGAAATTTTAGGTAAAAGTCATTAGACTACTAGATAGTTGCAGGAGAGAAAAATACATTTATAGGCTAGTGTTGTTGCCTTGTTCTTATGGGCGATTTTAAACGACCTGATATCTGCTGGGAACTTAACACAGCAGAGAGGAGGCAGTCTAAAAGGTTCTTAGAGTGTATGGAGGACAGCTTCTTATCCCAGGTAGGTTGAGAGAGGGCCTACCAGGGGTAAGGCTTTGCATGCCCTCCTTTTTACAAATAGAGAAGGGCTGGTGGGAGATGTGGTGGTTGGAGGCTGTCTGGGGTCCAGTGACCATGACATAACTGAGTTTTCAAAATGCAGTCAAGCTAAGAGGGGCAGCAACAAAACCTCCACTCTGGACTTCCAGAGGTCGGACTTCAGGTTACTCAAGGAACTAACTCACAAGTTACCTTGGGAAACAGCCCTTAAAAACAGAGGGGTACAGGAGGGCTGGACCTACTTCAAGAAAGAACTCTTGAAGGCGCAGGAACAGGCTGTGCCAATGTGCCGGAAGATGAGCCGCCAGGGCAGACGGCCAGCCTGGATGGGCAATGAACTTCTAAAAGAACTAAGGGAAAAAAAGAGGGTGTGTCATCTTTGGAAGAAAGGGGAGCTAACCCATAGAATGTTTAAGGATGCTGCTAGGTCATGTAGGAAAAAAATTAGAGAGGCAAAAGCCCTTTTAGACCTTAGACTGGCCTCTGCTGTGAAGGACAACAAAAAATCCTTCTATAAATATATTAATAGCAAGAGGAGGGGCAAGGGCAACCTCCAATCCTTGGTGGACATGGAAGAGAACAGAGGAACAAAAGATGAGGAAAAGGCAGAGGTACTTAATACCTTCTTTGCCTCAAATTTTAATAGCAGGACAGGTTGTCTTCCAGACAACTGGCCTCTTGAGCTGGCAGATGGAGCCAGGGAGCAGTACAGTTCCCCTGTGATCCAGAAGGAAGTAGTTAGAGATGTGCTTACCCACTTGCATCCCATGGGAGTGGATGGGATACATCAAAGGGTGCTGAGAGAGCTGGCAGAAGAGCTGGCCAAGATGCTCTCCAACATTTTTCAACAGTCCTGGCTCACTGGAGAGGTCCCAGATGACTAGAAGCTGGACAACGTGGTGCCCATCCCCAAGAAGGGCCAGTTGGATAAGCCAGGGAATTACAGACCTGTCAGCTTGACCTCAGTGCCAGGCAAGATTATGGAACAGATCATCTTGAGTGCAATCACACAGCACTTACAGGATGGCCAAGGGATCAGGCCCAGCCAGCATGGATTTAGGAAGGGCAGGTCCTGCCTCACCAACCTAATCTCCTTCTATGATCAGGTGACCTGCCTGGTGGATGTGGGGAAGGCTGTGGATGTAGTCTACCTGGACCTCAGCAAGGCCTTTGACACCATCCCCCACAGCAAACTGCTGTCCAAGCTGGCAGCTAATGGCTTGGACAGCAGCACTCTGTGCTGGGTCAGGAACTGGATGGAGGACTGAGCCCAGAGAGTGGTGGTGAAGAGTGCCACATACAGCTGGCAGCCAGTCACTAGTGGTGTCCCCCAGGGATTGGTGCTGGGCCCCATTCTTGTTAATACCTTTATTGACGATCTGGATAATGGGATTGTGTCCATCATCAGTAACTTTGCAGATGACACCAAGCTAGGGGCAGGTGTTGAAATGTTAGAGAATAGAAGAGCTCTGCAGAGGGACCTTGACAGGCTGGACAGATGGGCAGAGTCCAGGGGCATGAGATTTAACACATCTAAGTTCCAGGTTCTGCACATTGGCCACAACAACCCCATGCAGTGCTACAGGCTGGGGTCAGAGTGGCTGGAGAGTGGCCAGGCAGAAAGAGACTAAGGGGTACTGGTTGATAGTAGGCTGAACATGAGGCAGCAGTGTGCCCAGGTGGCCAAGAAGGCCAATGGCATCCTGGCCTGTATCAGGAACAGTGTGGCCAGCAGGAGCAGGGAAGTCATTGTGCCCCTGGACTCAGCCCTGGTTAGGCCACACCTTGAGTCCTGTGTCCAGTTCTGGGCCCCTCAGTTCAGGAAAGATGTTGACTTGCTGGAGCATGTCCAGAGAAGGGCAACAAAGTTGGTGAGGGGCTTGGAACACAAGCCCTATGAGGAGAGATTGAGGGAGCTGGGGTTGCTTAGCCTGGAGAAGAGGAGGTCAGAACTTACTGCTCTCTACAACTACCTGAAGGGAGGTTGTAGCCTGGTGGAGGTTGGTCTCTTCTCCCAGGCAACCAGCACCAGAACAAGAGGACACAGTCTCAGGCTGTGCCAGGGGAGGTTTAGGCTGGAGGTTAGGAGGAAGTTTTACACAGAGAGAGTGATTGCCCATTGGAATGGGCTGCCCGAGGAGGTGGTGGAGTCAGCATCACTGGAAGTGTTCAGGAGGAGACTTGATAGGGTGCTTGGTTGCATGGTTTAGTTGATTAGGTGATGTTGGATGGCGGGTTGCACTTGATGATCATGAAGGTCTTTTCCGACCTGGTCTATTCTATTCTATTCTATTCTATTCTAGTCTAGTCTAGTCTAGTCTAGTCTATTGATGTATCTTGCATCAAGTTTTTCAGCCCATCACAAAGTATAGCATTCTAGCAGTTGTTAGTAGCTGAAAATCATTCTTTTGTTTTCTAGCAGCAATGAAACTCTGTTTAACAAAGCCAAATGCTAAACAAGTTTCCTACAAAGTAGAAATCTTGTAAGCCACTCAAAAGTAAAATAAAGGCAAAAGGATTTTTTATCATATCCTAAGTCTGCAGAGAAATAAAAGGATTTAGTAAAAAGGTCCAACAGCAACAATTTGTAAGGTAATAAAAAGAGGTGAAGCTTTGCCAAGTCACTGAAACTTGACTGAACTGAATCCAGGACAATACTGGAATTCAATGGAGAATAAAGTCAGTCCAAATCTTGTGAACAAGTGAAAATTAGTGCTAGATCTCTATTAATTATGAACTCTATACAACCCAGAAGTCTTCTGAAGCCATCTGGAAAGGCTTCACAAGAACTAAGAGCATTAAGGAGTTAAAACATGTACAAATGGAATTAGATTTCTGAAAGAGGATGTTAATCTATTTTAGCTTCAACTACTATTTCACATTTAGAAAAGGGTACAAAAGGCCTTAAGAAGGGCAAACATTGCAGAAAGTAACAAGTGCAATCAAGTATTATACCATGCACCATTAGCATGCTTGACCTAAACCATTCAAATATGGATGCTCGGAGTAAGCAAATTATATGCAAATTACCGAAGGAAAGTCCAGATGTTCCATTTCTTGAAGAGACCTATTATGCTAGAATATAAACTGGCAAACAATTAGTTTGTGCAGGTATTATTTTTTCAGTGATTAAATAAAAAAAAAGAAAAAAAAAAAAAGAGGAGGAATAATTTAATATCAAAGAAACTAACGTTTATGAAAAGAATGGATTGAAACAGTTACAGAGAAAAGTAACAGCTTTACAGTAATAAGAAGAAAAATAACTGGGTCAACCTAGTCCCCTCATTTCAGATATGGATATTTTTAGATTAATTTTGATTTATCATTACAAATTTTGCAATAGGGAAAAATTCTATGTGGAAGACATATCAACAGGAAATGGCATTCCCTTTAGGGGATGCACTTAGAAATATATATAGTTAGAATTAGGCTGAAAAGAATATCATGATTTCATAGGCTTAAAGTCTGAGGCAAAACCAAATTAGGTTTAAGAACACCTGAAGTCATTGTTATCTTGTCAAAGATATTAACTTTCTTTTCTAGTCACGGAAATATATGTGTCAAGGTCTGTTTTGTCTTGATTTTCTTAACTTCAGAACTATTTTAATCTTAGGGAAAACTTCAGAGTATCTAAATAAGTATCCTAAAGAAGATGTGGCAGTGCAGATAAACAGGTAAATAAGCAGAGCCAGGAGACTAAGAAGATTCAGACTGACCAAGTTTTCCCAGTTCAGATTACCTGAATAAACCCATGGGTACACTCAAAACATGAATATTATCTTAAGTTTTTAACCTACCCATTGTAAAAGTATAAACGAGAAAAATGCACAGAGAATACATTCCAGTAAATATGACTTTACCTTTACTAGGAGAAGGACAGAGTTTTTGTACTGACACAACCCTTCAGGATCTCAGTCTTTGTTTGAATTTGGCTTGTTCTGAGATAGTTTTAGCTTCTCCAAATGTAGCCAACTGGTCAAGTGACTATTGCCTGATATGCTGCAAGTTGGAGTACTCTATATAGTAACAGTCTGTCACCCCAAGGTAGTGACAGTAGCCCTTTGTGTCAGCTGAGGCATGGGAACATGCTGTGCAACTTTCAAATTCTAGTTTGGCATATATGAAAAGGAATAAACTTATAATAAGAAAACACGCAAAAAATGCATGCCTGTGAAAAACAAAAGCACTCTCACTTGCCGCTATTATAATCCTCCTGACCAAAAAAAAAACAACCCTCAGGATAATGATAACTGGTACATTGGAAAGATGACAGTTAAGACTGGAGGAAAAGGCTGGTTATAAGCAGGCATTTTAATATAATGACATTTGTTAGTGAAGCTTTGTGTTCTGAGTCAGTTGGTAACTTGATTTACCAGGCTGTTAAAACATTAACTGAACTAACATTAAGTTCTGGGTTCCATATAGATTCCATCTTCCGTTTTGCAGCTAAGGAGAGTTTGGGTGTAACAATGAGGACAAGAAAGAGTTAAGGCAATTAGTAGCTTCCTAGTGAAGAACTGTTAGCCAGTGTAGGGTCCTCTTGTGGAAGAAGAATGAGTGAGGGAGAATATAGTGGAAATGTATGAAGTACAATGTACAAAGAGTGGTCCTGGAAGTAAAGACAAATTATGTCTTCCTTTTCTTAATACTAAGAATAGAGGCCATTGGGTAAAAAACGTAGGTGTCAGTTCAAAAGAAAGGTATGTATGTAAGTAGTGAAATACAGTGTGACACAATGATAGGAATGGTCAAAGTGCACATAGTTTCAAGAACAGAGAAGAAAGAAAAACTCTGTAGGGCTTTAAATAGAAATATATTTCTCCTGCAAGAAGTCTAGAGATACAAATTCTTGGAGACTGGAAATGCATTGTGGGGAATTCTGACACTAAATTTTCTGTTTGAGTGCTCCTTAGACTTCTACTGAAAAATGTTCTTTTATGTCTTTGATAATTCAGCATAATAATAGCACAGAGGTTTTTTTTCTCTTTCTGTATATTTCAGAGCAAGGATATCCTGCACACATTGAAAATGATTGCAATATTGTAATACTAACCACAAAGGAATGGTTTATTACTTTCTTTTTATAAGCTAATTGCATCTCATAATTTAGATGTGACCATATTTTAAGGATGTTTATGAAAAGAATAGAGTCAGGTTTTCCTAGGAGAACATATAGTAATTAAAAGATATCTTATATAAAGGAAATGTGTATATAATGTACTTCTCTCTTGCTGGTAAATATACACGTGCAATACAGACAACATGGGAAGAAGGCTTAACAATATATCAGATTTTAATCTTACTTTTACTAAATTTACAAAAACAGTTCTTAATAACTAAAGACATTTTGGGGATAGTACCATGATCATCCTAACATTGCAAAGAATTGATATTAAACTTAAATCTAAAATTGATGTAGTTATATATTTATTTATTTAACTCAGGAGAGGTAAGTCAGCAGAAGAATACTGAGGTTTCCTAATAATGTTTCAGATACAAGACCTAATAAATAAAAAATATTTTCTTCCCTTATTCCCATCATCCATTAGAAATAATTCAGATGTTCATCTGGGGTTATCTAACCGAATATACCATGTGTAGGAAGAGAGAAGGCATGTGATCACCAGACACCCTTTTTAAGATTATGGAAATTAGTATTATCAGAGAACTATTAATATACCAGTTGTGTTTAATTGCAAGGAAAACATGGTAACATATCAATGTAAGAAGTATTTCAAGAGAGTTAACTCCAATGAGAAAGTATCTCAAAGGGTCTGGTGTTTAAATGATATAAGTAATTTCATCTGTTACTTCTAGAAGATAAGGTTACTTTTACAGAGATGTTATGGCCCATATTATGGGAGAACTTCTTTTTACATCTTTAGTGGAGTGCAAAAATATAAAGTGATTATTTATTAGTTAGTACACTAAAAATGTAGGTGGGATCTAATGAGAGATTAGGCTAGACATTAATGTGGTCATCATTCCTTATAATACATCTGAAGAATTACTTCTGCCCAGGAAAGCATCAGTCAGGAGGGGCAGGGACTGCATTGGTCCTGGGTGCTGCTGATTTACCAGGTCCCAGCAGGACTATCATCAGTGGTAACACTGATGCCTTGACTATAAGAATCTACAATTATTCTTTTGTTTCCTTTAGGATTTTATATATTTCTGTGCTGACAGTTCTTCTCTTGAATCATGGATGCACTGGGAGCCCCAATTCTCTCTGCCATTTTTTTCCTTCCTAATGTTTTTTACCAACTTACTGGAAGTTTTTAACAATAACCCAGATCTGTGCAGTTGTATTGTATTCCAGAAGTCCTTTTATCCTTGTAGGTAGTTACACCCTTGAGATGACCAATGGTTTACAACAGTGATTAGACAGAAGAGATTACAGCAAAAATAACTATAAGAAATGCCCTAGTGAAGCAGTGGAGAAGTTATAATGCTTTTAAAAATATATTATTTATTAAAAGAAATATTGATATGAAACTTCTCATATCTATACAGATAGAAAGGCAATCCCCAGTGTATTAGTACTAAAGATACATTTTAAGATGAAAACCTGATGTGATTGTTGTGCAACGTAAACACTACATTCACTTCATCAATTAATGCTTTTAAACTAAAAGCTTAACTGTCCTATGATTCCTATAAAGTCTCTATAAAGTAACAGATACATTTCATTGATGGGTGTATCTCCCCATCTACATAATTATATAAACAGAACCATCTGCCCTAACCTATACATCAAATAGTCAGATATGCTGAAGGACTAATCATATCATGCTCCAGTTGTAACCGACAAAGAGAACCAAATACCTGAATGGCATAGTTATCTGAACTCTCAGATACTATAAGATGAGAAAAATAGTTATTTTGTGGCAAGTTATATCTCTGTTGACCATAGATATAAGTGTGGGTGACTAGCTGATGTAAGAGTTAAAATTATTACCTGTACTTTAGATTAATTGCATCCAAATCTAGTTCTTTCTGGCTACAACTATATTACAAATTTAAGTAAAATTAAAGTAGCAAATTCTTGTCTAAATTCAGACTGAGACAGAGCATAGCAAGGAAGAAGACCAAAGCAGGGGATATATGCAACTGGGCTTCATCCTGACCTGGATTCAGCAGTCATTGGTGTGGAAAGTTCTTACAGGTCTTATATTTTCCCTAGACTGAAAAGACATAGACTTAGATACCTTGTTTAGAATCTAAAATGAGTTGGAATGATTCTGAGACTTATTTGCTTCACTTAGTAAGCAGTGTAAATTAAACCTTTATATAGAGGTAAAATGTTCACATCCATGGGATGGGTCTGAAAACAAATTTATCTTGCCTATATTGCATAAAAAGTCAGCACGCCTCTTATCTGAGTTGACTCTGCTGCATCTACCATAAGGCAAAATAAAGAAAACATTTAATAGCATATTTATTCTAATTCATTTCATGTAAAAGTATACTCAGCACTGGCAGCCTGCTCTAGTTGGAGGTGTCCGTGATCACTGCAGGGCAATTGGAAAAGATGACCTTTGATGATCCCTTCCAACTTAGTGCAATCTGTGAATCTGTGAAAAATTGATAATAATAGAAAGAATTAATATTCTTTTTATAGATACTTTCCAGATGTTTTTGATTTGTTTGTTTGTTTTTTTTCTAGGAACACTATTTTATTAAAACTTTTGAAGGAAAATCCATTTTAATGCCCTGACATTGATGCTATTTTTGACACCTGACTAGTACATGTCAAAAGTAGGTCCACTAATATCAATGCATGTAAGTCACTGAAAAATGGAAGAAAACTCTAATCCATGTCTGCATTTGCCAAATGTGCAAGAATGGATTTTATTTTTCTCTCAGTAGCTCCATTAACATTTAATTGCAGTAAAGTTCTGAAAAATAGTTATTTTAACATCATTGCTAAAAATAATAAAATAATAATTTATTATTGTATTTATTTAATTCTATTTTATATATTTCTTACTTAGGAACTTAAATCTATCCCTGTCGCAAAAGGAGGAATACAAATTCAGACCTCAAGTGTGCTTGGTCAGTAAATAATATAGCGAATTTTCAAGCAAAAAGTGATTTCAATGCAGATGTAATTGGTTATATTTTGTTAATTTGAGAATTTAAAATAATTGTATATTAGTATACTAATCCTTGCTATAATTTCAGTGATCTCTTATGTTTCTGAACATATGAATTTAGCTGTGTCTTGATGTATGACTGTTACAAATAGACTGTTACTAATCCTTGATATAACTTCACAGTATCACAGTATAACTAAGGTTGGAAGAGACCCCAAGGATCATCAAGTCCAACCTGTCCCAACAGACCTCACAACTAGGCCATGGCACCAAGTGCCACGTCCAATCTCCCCTTGAACACCTCCAGGGACGGCGACTCCACCACCTCCCTGGGCAGCCCATTCCAATGACGAATGACTCGCTCAGTGAAGAACTTCTTCCTCACTTCGAGTCTAAACCTCCCCTGGCACAGCTCCCTTAACACTGCTAAAACTTGCTAACTTCAGTGATTTCTTATGTTTCTGAACATATGAATTTAGCTGTGTCTTGATGTATGACTGTTACAAATAGAGGGGCAATAAGGTGAGAAATTAATAAAAATATAAATGGTTTGTTAATTTGGCCCTGCCTCCCATGTAACTATATACAAAAGTTATAAAGGTTTGGTATTCAGTTGAGAACTTATCTTCACAATAGGAACGGTTACAAATAGTTTGAGAACTGTATTTGGAAAAGATAAATCCGCAACCTGTAGATATTACCCACTGACAAAAGGAAGGAAGTTCTGGAAGTTCTGGAGACTCTAGGAATGTATCAGTTATTCACAATGCTGCTTGCATTGGGAATTTCTCTTTTGTTTCTCATTATTGGAAAATCCTCCTGAACTGCTGCTGCCACTTATAATCCATGTGTGTAGGGGGCAAAGGCCCAAGAGAGAAGGAGCTCGTGCTCTCTGCAGCTCACCCATTTTAATGAAATTCATGCTATTTTCTTTGTCAGGTTGTCAACACAGAGCATGCCCAAAAGACAAACAAAAGGCCAGGAACAGATAACCATCAGTTGTCTGCCTAAACATGACCAGACTTGCCCTAGCAAGGGGGCTGTGCCTGGGATGTGGCTTGGTGGAAGAGCCGATGTGAATCCACCAATATACAGGTCTGCGAGGGAGAGGTTTCTCCTCTGACACCCTTCGTTCCAACTTCTATTTTTATCTCCCCATCCCATCTTTGCAGGGTGGAAGCGGGTGTAAAGGAGGAGCGGTTTTGGTTGTACTGCCACAATAATGTGGAGGTATCAGCACAGAGAATGAAGACAAAATCTCCCAAATAGTACTGCCTGTGTCCTGTGATGTGATACATGTCTGCATCTCTTCTCTGTGAACATCCTGACTCCTTCAGCATTACATAAGCACAGTTTAAATTAAATTGTTCATTATAGTACTGAAATGGTAATTTCTTCCAGTTTGGGGTATCAAATAGTATAAGCAAATTACTGAAACAGGTATATTACTAAAATAAATATGCTACCACACACCTTTTCTACTATCTAGTTAGCAAAACTTTTGCAATATTTAGGATGGACAAAGTTATGGGTAAGGGCATATTTAGAGATGATTGGTTAAAATTTCTGAAAATATTTTCCCATCTTGAAATTTTATATATAAAAGGATGTGTTGATTCACTCAGATCCATGATCCTTTAGCTCCCAGGACTTCTCTCCCCTGTGGTTGCATCCTCCTGTATTTGGAGAGATGTCTAGACCTGTTTTTATTCTCCTGTAATGCCTTCACAAACCTTGTTGCAAAGATTTCTCTGATGATGTAAGACAACTAAGCAGATAGAGGTGATAGACAGCTAACACTAAAAATGGTTTAAAATTGGATAGAAAAGTAAGTCTTACCTGTCAGTCTGTTTATCTATCTAACTGAATCTTACATTTCCATTTCTTTCTAAAATTTATGAATTATTTCAAGGGAAGAATATTTAAATTCTCACACTATTTTATGCTATAAAATTAATTTTGCAGTAATAATGAACAACTTCTTTAGGAAGAAGAAATATTCATTTGAAATGAATAATGTAACCACCTTCCCCAACTTGCTTAATAATTCACAAATATTTAATGAGAAAAAGAGACCCAGAGGAAAAGTAATTTATCAGGATGTTTGTAAATAAATATATAATCACAATTACATTACTGATTTTCAAAGGAAAAAACTTTTCTAGGCATTTCTAGGAGTCTGTGGTCTAGTCTCTCTATATTTCTTTAAGTCTTAAACTGAACCAAAGCAAAAATTTGAGATTTTGAAAATTGTAAGAAACAAAAACATACACAAAAATAGTGATTTTAACATGCCTGAAACTTTTGACATTGCAGAAACTGAAATTCCAGTTTGTCCATACACTCTAAGATGGTATTAGATTGTGACAGTTTGTCGTAACTTTTTTGTAAGCATTGGGCCACAATTTTCTTTTTTAGTATCTTGCCTCTTGGGAACTGTAATTATAGGCCACATGCTCAGACCTGATTAAATTGAAATTGATGGACAATGGATGAAATTGAATTCCCTAGGGATCTGTATCCACAAAACATGAAAGCCATAAAACAGCTTTTAAAAGGAAAATTCTGCCTGAAGATTATTAAACGAGTGCAACAAAAGGCTGTACTATAATATCAACTAAAGTATCCTTAAGTAATTTTTTCAATTCACTTTTGTTGATGAGATTTTTAGTAAAGAACAATACCGATATTTTTTGAAGATATTCATAGGGAAAACAGCAATAAATTCTGTGTATAAAAATATGACCATTCATTTTATTCATGCTTGAATTGAAAATAGCAATAAATTCTGTGTATAGAAATGTGAACATTCATTTTATTCATGCTTGAATTAAACAGACTTTATTTATTTATTTTGGTTTTGTTTTGTTTTGATAATTTTATGTTTTCTCATTTAAATGTTTTGGCAAGTCACATAAATAAAAACATATGAATGAATGAATGTAACTAATTAGTAAAATGACATGACTATAATAAATGAAACTGAACAAAAATGGCACAATTTTTTGTTTCCAAGGCTTCAGATGTACAGTAGTAGTAAAATTAGCTCAGCAGGATATATAAATCTAAAACCTATGAAATGTGTTTGTTCCTGAACACATATATGGAGCACTTTTACTATTTCTTTAAAGAAATAATATTCTGTTATAAAACAGTTGTTTTGAGTTAACGGTAAGGCATAGGGCATGAATCTTGAAAGTGATGGATCACTGAACCTTTACAGTTTAATAACACTTCAGAAGAAGATTCATAGAACTTTTTGAACTTACGCAAGTCCTCGGTGTATCTCCCTGATTTGCATTTCTCAGGAGATTATAGTTATTATGAGACCTTGTAACACACTTTTTCTTTGCAAACAGCAAGTGGGGGTGAAAGAGGAGCCTGAAGCTGCTTGAGACTGTTTTAATGAGTGAAGCCTCCTTGAACTGACTTTCAGAAAAGACATTAATTGCAGAAAGGTCTCATAATAATTATAGTATCTTGAAACATATAAGTTATCTTGGCTGTAAAACGGGGCCTACACAATCAAATTACTATAGACACCATATTAAACTGCCTCCTTTTTGTGGTTTGCTCCCACTATTAGCATGTTCTCATTAGCCAAGTTAAAGTATTTCATTTCTACAGATTTTATAGTAGATGGGTTTTATATTGTACTTCAGGGGCCACAGGACTAATTACACATCTCCAAAACCGTGCGGTGAAGCAGCAGTACTTTAAGCACCCCATGCATTCGTTTCTGCATTTTGAGCATATCCTAAAAGCAAACAGAACTCTAAAGAAGTAAAAGCATTTCAGAGCTTCCCATACCACAAAGAAAACCTTAGTATCAGATATGTCCTCTGTTCTTTACTTGTGTGGAGGGTTGTTGTTTTTTTTTTGGTTTGGGTTTGGTTTTGTTTTGGGGTCATTGTGTTGTTTTTGTTGTTTATTTGTTTGGGGTTTTGTTTGTTTGGGGGGGTTTGTGTTGGTTTTATTGTTTGTTTGGGGTGGGTTTTGTTTGTTTGTTTGTTTTTGTTTGTGGTGTATTTTTTTTTTCTCAAGAGAAAAACAGAAAATTGTTTGTTAATGGATAGACTAACCTAAGTGGGTGACATGAGTATTCTGTAGCAGCAAAGAACTGTCATGAGTTTCCTGATTAAAAATTGCACACTGAGTTGATGATAATGTGCAGGGCAACATACAGGGGGATTTATAGTCAGGCCAGACCAGTGCTGTAAATGTCCACATGAGAAATGCACAAGTGGAAAAGAGAATTTTTAATTTTTTTTTCCAAAGTGCCTGCTATACATAAAAAAAGCACATTAAAATACTTTTTTTTTCTCTCCTGAGAAGGTAGTAGTAAAAGCAGAACAAGTTTTCAGCTAAGTGAAAATGTGAAACGGTTCAGACAATTTTACCATCAACTGCAATTTATTCCATTGTTCCTCTGTGCTTTATATCCCAGGATAGCTGCTTATGCTACACTGAGTTCTACTCTTTCCCAGCTGTACATCACTTATGTTGAATTGCTCTGCCTCTGTCAGAACATTTAAAAGGTCCAGAAGACATTGAAGACAGCTTTTTCCCCTCAATTTAGATCTCAAAAGACAGGTTCTTTTCTGTAACCACAAAGAAAGTTTGCTTACAAAAGTCACTTCTACTGTGGCAAAGAGTTGCAAAACCACATTAATAAGAAATTGTAATGCATTCTTTGATTCTGTAAACATTTCTTTAATTTAATGCAAAATTTCAGAGAAAAAATATCTTTGAAATCAGTTCAAAGTTATAACAATGTCTGAAAAAAAAAGGTAACAATGACTTTGTCATTTGTTCAATCTCCTGTCAGTTCTGAGTGAAAGATTTTAATTTACAAAGTTGTCCAAAAAAAAAAAAAAAAAAAAGAATCTGCTAAAAAGGTTTGCTAGAAAGCTTAATGTTATCTACTATTAACTGCCATTTCTGATTAACTAGTTATTACTTTTCAGTTCTGTTATAAGCTACTGAATAAAATGGCCATCTGTTTTTTTCTGCTGAAATATAACACATACCTTACAAGACATTATTTCTGCTTAATTCATTTTGGATATGCTGGAGCTAAAAATAAATCATTTCAATTCAATTGTAGGTATTGTATCTAGCTGACACTCTTTCCAAATTGAGAAATCATTATTATAAGAGCTCCTTACACTTCTGCAACAGGTTCTAACAACTGCTGTTAATATATGAGACTCGCAGGCTAGCACCTCTGTAATGCCAGTGGTATCAGGAATCTTTCTATCAAAATTTTACATACATGCCTTTGACTTAATCACATTTCTGCTTCAATATGACGCCAAACTTTTCTTCTACACTGCTCTCTGAAGCTTTCATAAAACCCAGATTATAGCATAATAGAATGGTATGAGTTGGAAGGGACATTAAAGACTATCTAGTTACAAACCTCCAGCCATGAGTAGAGAAGCCTTCCATTAGATCAGGTTGCTCAAAGTTTTATTCGACCTGACCCAGAACAAGAGGATGGAGTTTCAAGCTGTGCCAGAGGAAGTTTAGGCCAGGGGAAGTCTAGGCTTGTGGTGAGGAGAAAGTTCTTCACAGAAAGAGTTATTTGCTGTTGGAATGGGCTTTCCAGGGAGGTGGTGCAGTCACCCTCCCTAGAGGTTTTCAAAACAGGATTGGATGTGGCACTTGAAGCCATGGTTTAGTTAGTCATGAGGTGTTGGGTGATAGGTTGGACTTGATGATCTCTGAGGTCTTTTCCAACCTTATCAATTCTATGATTCTATGATTCTATGAACATGGTTTTGCCAAGTCCCCCCTTTCCCCCACTTTCTGGAGTGGTTACTTAGCCCAGAGCTGGGAAACAAAGGACCTGGGTGCTCATTAGATGCAGTAAACAACCTACCCTGCCTTATTTGGGGTAAACATCACACAGCCCACATCATGGGATGCTCATGCTTAGCCAGTGCTCCTTCCAAGTTTAGGCATAATTCTAGCTACATGCTCAGTCATAGGCTGAAAGGTATTAATCACAGTTGACCACTGGTCCAAATTCAAGGCTCAAGTAATGTATAAGTATATGCCAAATTGTAAACAAGTGTCTCTCTGCTCTTTTCCTGAGCTCTTTGCTCTGTTTAAGCTCTTGCCTCAGCTTCTGTTAAGCTCTGCTCACTCACATGCATACTACTGGCCTCTGCAGGCTGGAGAGAAGCCATCAACCTGGGTGCCACTGTGCCTTGGTTTACCCGGAAGCCCACAAAGAGTCCTTTGCCAGCTACCCTCCAAACACTGCCAACTTGTGTCGTAATATCCCAGTCTTGCCAGTAGGAAACGAGCCACTGCATCTCAAAAGGGACTAAGTGCCTGAGGATAAGCTTTAACCTAGCTGAGGAGGGGCGGACTAACCTGAACCACAGCAAGTCCTAACAGTGTCTGCTACAGCTACAAGCTGCAGACCTGTGAGCCAAACCCTTTGTGTGTACCAGCTCACAATGGAGGACACAGCTGTATTGGGAGGAGCCACCTGTCCATTCCCACTCTGCAGTCCTATATGTGCCAGGGGAACTGACAGCACCATGCCCATAATTCAGTGCCAGGACTACCTGTGAACACCCCATATATCTTTACAAAGGACTGCTTGTAACCTTAGAAATGACAAAGCAGTCGCCAACGAGAAGAATCAGCTGCTTGCTTGTTTCATGCTGAGCCCAGGGAAAAGCCACTCCACACCACCCTCCCACACTCAATAGCAGTTCCAGGAGGAATCATACCCTGAGGGAGCTGCCTGAGCTCCACCAAGGGAACCTGCTGACTGGAAGAAATCCATGTTTCATCCTGTGCCAGTTGCAGGAGGAGAAAGCTGAAATCTGCCCCACCACTGCTTCTGGAGGGTCCACCCCAGAAGCTGCACCAGCCCTGCAAGACCTGAGCCTTGGCAGGGAGCAGCCCCCAAGAGCTGCAGCCCCCAAGAGCTGCAGCCCTGCTTGTCCCTGGAGCTATTCAATGTCAGCAGCCAGCCTGCATAGCCTAAGCAGCTAGCTCAGCTACAAGCAATACACTCTATCTTTTCAGTGTGCACATGTGCAGCACCAGATATGGTTCAGTTTAAATCTCTGTGCTTTTAGCCCACGTGGAATCATAATTGAAGCTTCATAAGCAACTCCCCAGCAACACCCTGAGTCATAACTCATGATTGCAATTGATTTAAATCTCTGAAAGGTTCCTTTGATTGTGTACGTGCCCTGACATTCTGTCTCTTATAGCTGGCTAGCAGCTGCCACTGTCTTGTCAATTTCCCATGTGGTGGACAAGCGGCAGAATTGCACCTTTGTCTTAATTGAATAACTATTTTGTAATTTTTCTAATTGGGTTCAAATTGTTAATATGGTACCAGTTTATAGGCTATATCCACAATCATGTACTAGAATCTGCATATACATGTTGATAAATGGTTATTAATAATTGTTAATATTAATTAAAAATCCTTTTCAAATTTTCATATTAATAAATTAATAACCTACTTCATTACAGTGGGGCCTTGAGGAAGCTGATCTATTTGAAAATGTCTTTGATCACTGCAGAGGGGCTTGGACTAAATGATCTTTAAAGGTTACTTCCTACCCAAACGGTTTTATGATGTGATTCTATGAAAGTGGTCTAACTAAGGCAGTGAATGCAGCATTCTTGGAAACATTCAACTTGTAATTTGTTAAGGACCTGAGAAATAGGATTTGCCTTGATTGGACCAGATAACTTGCCCTATCAACTCAGTAATTTTGATATGTGAAATTGAAAGTGAACCAAACAGTTCCTGCCTCTTTTGTTGAGGCCAACCACTTGCAGTTTGAGGTTCTCTTTACATTTCTAGATACAAATCCTGAGAAAGAGGCAGCAAATTTATGACACAGGTGCCCTTTCTTTTCCCTGTATGACCTGTCTATATGTTCTGTAGCAGTTGTATGCAGACAGAACTTCTATTCAAGAACTTGACACCTAGTGAAAAAATGCAGCTCTAGTGCTCTCATTTTTGTGTAGATAATTCAATGGGAGTTTTGACAGAATGGTTGTTATATGCAAGACAAATACAACCAAACTGAATTATAGCAGATGATACATATTAAGACATTTATATCCACCCATGCATAAATCCACATTAAGTAGTGCATTATATCATTCCAAAGAGCTTACCAACATAATTTCAGAACAAATTATTTTACCTTAAGGACAGAAATAGTGTACTATTCTTTGTCCCCTGACTTGTTAATTCACAAGCCAAGCTTATGCTTCTATAAGTCAGACAAATATTAGAATGATTCTTACTAGGATATAGATACAGGGATACTGTAGATTAGATTCTTGTTCAGTCTCCTGAGAATGTTTTAAATGCCATAAGATATTGTTTGAGCATATATGTTTTATGCATTTGAAAACACAAATAAAGATTAAAATGATGCAGCAGTAATACAGCAAATGGTTTATTATAGTTACAAATGAAAAGTTGAGCATTACAGTTCAAGAACATATTTCTTTTCATTTAGCGTACCTTACAATGCTGAACGAACTCATGTTTGAACTTAGAGACAATCTAGAACCAGCTCATGCAGACTCTATTGACTAGATTGCAGTTGCTAATGATCTGTAAAAGGAAAGTCAATTTACCCCTTGATAGAGATTACTGTACCAAATGTAGCAAAAAACTATGCGAAATGTGAATCGTTTGCTGTTCAATGGAGAAAGATACTATTAGTGTGTCCAAGTTGCTAGGGGTTTTTCTTTTGAGGTTGGGGCATGGGGGCTGTTCTTGTTTGGGTTTTTGGTTTGATTGTTCATTTTGTTTCTGGAAAAGAAAATAGGTCTGTCTTCTGTTATTTTTTAAATCACAGACAGACAGGAAATTATTTGTAATATTATTGTTATATATGAACATATTGTTTGATCTACAATTCCACAATTCCTTTCAACTTCATTTATCATCACTTTTGTCATGGGTTGAGTTGAATTAAATACCATGTTACTCTCATGACAATGTGAAAATGAAACTGCTGGCTGGAGCAAAGTATCATAGTTCAAAGTATCATAGTGGCCAACGTGATGCCCATTTACAAGAAGGGCCGGATACAGGAACCAGGGAATCACAGGCCTGTCAGCTTGACCTCAGTGCCAGGCAAGCTTATGGAACAGGTCATCTTGAGTGCAATCACACAGCACTTACAGGATGGCCAAGGGATCAGGCCCAGCCAGCATGGATTCAGGAAGGGCAGGTCTTGCCTGACCAACCTGATGTCCTGCTATGATCAGGTGACCTGCCTGCTGGATGTGGGAAGGCTGTGAATATAGTCTACCTGGACTTCAGCAAGGCCTTTGACACCACCCCCCACAGCAAACTGCTGGCCAAGCTGTCAGCTCGTGGCTTGGAGAGGAGTACTCTGTGCTGGGTCAGGAAATGGATGGAGGGCCAAGCCCAGGGAGTGGTGGTGAATGGTGCCACATCCAGCTGGCGGCCAGGCACTAGTGGTGTCCCCCAGGGATCAGTGCTGGGCCCCATCCTATTCAACATATTCACTGATGATCTGGATGAGGGGATTGAGTCCACCATTAGTAAGTTTGCAGATGACACCAAGTTGGGAGCAGGTGTACGTCTGCTAGAGGCCAAATCCTGTTCAATATCTTTATTGATGATCTGGAAGAGGGAATTGAATCCATCATCAGTAAATTTGCAGACAACACCAAGCTAGGGGCAGGTGTTGAAATGTTAGAGAATAGAAGAGCTCTGCAGAGGGACCTTGACAGGCTGGACAGATGGGCAGAGTCCAACAAGATGGCATTTAACACATCTAAGTTCCAAGTTCTGCATATTGGCCACAACAACCTCATGCAGTGCTACAGGCTGGGGTCAGAGTGGCTGGAGAGGGGCCAGGCAGAAAGGGACCTGGGGGTACTGGTTGACAGACAGCTGAACATGAGCCAGCACTGTGCCCAGGTGGCCAAGAAGGCAAATGGCATCCTGGCCTGGATCAGGAATATTGTGGCCAGCAGGAGCAGGGAGGTCATTCTGGCCCTGGACTCAGCCCTGGTTAGGCCACACCTTGAGTCCTGTGTCCAGTTCTGGGCCCCTCAGTTCAGGAAAGATGTTGACTTGATGGAACATGTCCAGAGAAGGGCAACAAAGTTGGGGAGGGGTTTGGAGCACAAGCCTTATGAAGAAAGGCTGAGGGAGCTGGGATTGCTTAGCCTGTAGAAGAGGAGGTCAGGTTAACAAACAATAGTGATAGTTATGGATCATAGTCAGCATACATCAGTAGAACTGTTTGCTGAGTCCTGTTGCAACACTAAAGAGAAAAAATTACAAGATTCATAGACCTTGTGTTGAGTCTGTACCTTTGCAAGTACTTGGTTGCTGTGAGAGCCCTGAAATACTGTGTCTGCTTTTGGAACACTTTAGGCACTTTATATAACAAATATGTAATGTCACCTTACTCTACAGGAAGAGAATTACCTCAAAATACCACTTCTATATGTATAATCTCATGAATAAAATTTGTATTTTTTAACTCCTCTCTTTCTCTTTCAAAATAAATTAAATTAGGATATATTTCCCATGTAATACACTGCAAAAGATAAAGCTTGCTGGAACAGTACATTGGCTGTCACCACCAATTTTACATCAATAGAAATGTTCTTGCAAAGTTGTTTTTTTTCTGACCTTCTGACCCTTGAAATAAGGAAACAAGTCAGTGATAGACTGTAATATTTCAATTATTTTCACTTTAAATTTGCCTTGATTTACTGCCTCTAACATTAAAATATCCTCAACATTATTTTAACAATATAATTCATTTCCCATGATGATATGGCCCAGCCCATTTATAGGTCCCACTTCTGAAATTAATTAATAAGTTTATGCTTGTTATGTGCTTTAAATATGAACTATTTTTATCAAGATCTGAGTATTTTAATTATTATCTGAAAAGAGGATGCTAAGTTATGAGTATATCACACCATGACCATGAACAAGTAGATATACCTCTTTACCAATATGTCCCCACTTTGACCTAAATTTTCAAGCCACAGAAGTTGTACAGTACTCATTCTATGAAATTATTATGTCCAGAGTACTTTTTTATGTTTGGAAGAAGTGAAGAACCCAGGAACTGGTTTGCCTGCTTGGGAAGGTGACGTGGCTGGGGGTGTTGCTGGGTGTGATGGTTTGAGCTTTAACTGGAGTTTAAGAGCTCAGATGGTAGCAAGAAATTAAGAAAATCCTCCCCCTGCCCCTGAAGAGACATACTTGCAGAAATCCCATGGGCTAAGACCCTGGAGGGTAAAGGAGCCCAGGAAAGTTGGTTGATTTTTAAAGACCACTTCTTCCAAGCCCAAGATAGGTGTGTTCCCTTGAGTAGAAAATCAGATAGATGTGCTAGGAGACCTGCATGCCTGAGCAAGGAGCTCCTGAAGGAAATCTCAGGGAAGAAAGAAACTTACAATTCATGGAAGAAAGGAATTGTCACTTGGGAGAACTATAGAGAAGTTGTCAGGGCATGTAGGAAGGCAACAAGGAAGGCCACAACCCTCTTAGAACTGAAAATGGCAAAGGAAGTAAAAGAGAACAAGAAGGGCTTCTTCAAATACATCAGGAGGAAAAGGAAGAATAGGGAAGGTGTGAGGCCACTGCTGAACGAGGAGGCAGCCCTGATATCTGAGGATGCAGAGAAGGCAGAGTTGAGATTCCAGGGAACTATTGACCAGTCAGCCTCACCTCCATCCCTGGAAAAATGGTAGAGTGGCTCCTTCTAGAGGGCATCTCAAAGTACTTGGAAGATAAAAAGATGATCAGGAGTAGTCAGCATGGATTCACCAAGGGGATATCATGCTTGACTAACTTGATAGCATTCTATGATGCCCTAACTGAATGGGTAGATTCAGGGAGAGCAGTGGATGTAGTCTACTTCGACCTTAGCAAGGCCTTTGACACTGTCTCCCATGACATCCTAGTGAGCAAGCTCAGGAAGTGTGGGATAGAAGAGCACACAGTGAGGTGGGTTAGGAACTGGTTACAAGATAGAGTTCAAAGAGTGGTGATCAATGGTGTCAAGTCCAGCTGGAGAGCTGTAACTAGTGGAGTGCCCAAGGGATCAGTGCTGGGACTGATGACATTGATGAGGGAGCAGTGTCTGCTCAGCAAGTTTGCTGATGACACCAAACTGGGAGGCTTGGCTGATACAGCTGAAGGCTGTGCAGCCATCCAATGAGACTTGGACAGTCTGGAGAGCTGGGCAGAGAGGAACCAAATGAGGTTTAACAAGGACAAGTGCAGAGTCCTGCATCTGGGGAAGAATAATAAACTCCACCAGTACAGGTTGAGAGGTGATCTGCTAGAGAGCAGCCCTGTGGAGAGGGACCTGGGAGTCCTGGTGGATAACAAGTTATCATGGGACAGCAATGTGCCCTTGTGGTCAAGATGGCCAATGGGATCCTGGGGTGTATTATGGGGAGTGTGTCCAGCAGATTGAAGGAGGTTCTCCTCCCCCTCTACTCTGCCCTGGTGAGACCTCATCTTGAGTACTGCGTTCAGTTTTGGGCTCCTCAGTTTAAGAGGGACAGGGATCTGCTGGAGAGGGTCCAGCAGAAGGAAACAAGGATGATATGGGGACTGGAGTATGTGCCTTACGAGAAGAGGCTGAGGGACCTGGGGCTTTTTAGTATGGAGAAGAGAAGACTGAGTGGGGACTTAATAAATGTTTATAAATATCTGAGGGCTGGGTTCCAGGAGGGAGGGGACAGGCTCCTCTCATTTGTTCCCTGTGATAGGACAAGGAGCAATGGATGTAAGCTGCAGCACAGGAGGTTCCACCTCAACACAAGGGGGGAACTTCTTTACTGAAAGGGTCACAGACCACTGGAACAGGCTCCCCAGAGAGTTCATGGAGTCTCCTTCTCTGGAGACTTTCAAGGCCTGTCTGGATACATTCCTCTGTGACCTGAGCTAGATTGTATGGTGCTGCTCTGGCAGGGGCACTGGACTTTATGATCGCTTTGGGTCCCTTCCAGCCCCTGATATTCTGTGATCCTGTGACCACAGCTAAAATTCTGAGTATAATAATAATGAGTGTCAGGTACAGAAAATACATAGTCAAAGTTTTCATAGCTGATCTTTCAGAGTCTCAGGGGAAAAATAAAAATGTTATTTAGAGATTCTAATAATCAGAGTTTAAAATATTCCTTCTTCATATTCAGGTAAATATTTAGTGTTGCACACTTACTAAGTCTTAGTTTCCCAGTTCTGGCAGCTCACAATCATGAAGTGCCTGGTCTTCCTATCTTGGCTTAAGCCTGCTGGGAACTAAGTCCCCCATCCTCCTCTTCCCCACTGGGATGGGGAGATAACTGGAAGAATAAAAATTAGAAAATGCATGGGCTGAGAGTAAGACAGTTTAATAAGTAAAGCAAAAGCTGCACATACAAGCAAAGCAGAACTAGGAATTAATTTGCTACTTTCCATCATCAGGTAAATGTCATCTCCTGGAAAGCAGGGATCCATTACACATAATAATTATCTGAGACAAGACACCATCACTCTGAATGTCTCCCCTCTTCTTCCTTCTTCCTCCAAGCTTTTACTGCTAATTATGACCTCATATGGTATGGAATTTCCCTTTGGTCAGCTGGGGTCAGTTGTCTCAGTTGTGTCTCCTCCCAACCTCTTGTGCACCTCCCAGCCTACCTGCTGATGTTTGCTGATGTGTGTAAGAAGCAGAAAAGGTCTTGACTCTGTATAAGCACTGTTCAGCAATAAAAAAAAAATCCCTGTGTTATCCACACTGTGTCCAGAACAAATCTAAAGCATAGTCCACGTGCTGTGAGAATTATCCCAGTCAAAACCAGCACATGCTCAATGTGAGTCTGTACTACAACAAAGCCAACCCATTTTGCTGGGCACCAATCTGCGAAAGAAAGCGGTGTACAGAGTAAGGCTAGGGGCAGAAGAGAGATGAATTCAGGTATTCAGAATGCCTAGGCTGAAAACTATCATGTCAGGAAGACCTGATGTGTAGGTGGAAAGAAGTGATAAAACCCAGGCCTTTTATCTATATTCGCCCACATGAGCTATGGAAAGAGGAAACTTTTGCCTCCTCCTGAGATAGTCTTAAGATTAAAAATAAAACAACCCTTCTTCCCTAGAACACTGACACAGTAAATGAACAAAAATTCTACAATCAGTAGAAGCAGGAGCTTGTCAAGTCATGTTTCATTTTGCTTTATTTTCTCTGGATTGATTTCTGACATAAAGCTTAAATTACTAGACAATTATGCTAGGAACATCATCTTCTCTAACTTAGTTTTGACAAATACTTTCAGTGTAAGGTGTCTAGTAATTAAGGTTTTCAAAAGATGTAAAAATGGGGACCCTCTTAATAACACTGAACACACTTAACATCTTGTGTGCAGGTTTTAAGCATCACTTAATCAGTGAAAATAAAGAAACATTTCCAAAGCATGATTTGTGAGACTGACTTGGTTGGGTTTTTTTAAAAGGCACCTAGCTTGGACAATGGCATCTACCTTGCAGACCTCTAAAACTGAGTAAGATGGATGACATCCTGTTACATGTTCTCAACAGCTGCGTCTGAAACAGTTTAGATTAGTACCTGTGCTCCTGAACATGTATATATCTGGGACAACAGGCTTTTGTTTATGTAGGGTTTGTAGGGACATTAATTCTTAGAGTATTTTTCTAACACTCATTACTACTTTGGTAATCTATGTGATTTTCTCTATTTCACCAATAGATTCCTTAATTCATCTTCTGAAACTAAGTCGTCAAACAAGATTTACAAAAACCCCAAACAAACCAACAAAATAATCGAAACCAAAACCGATCATATCCTTGCAACCTAGCTAAGATAACCATAAAAATGATTAAAGAAATACTGGGATTAGAGCACTGAAATTTTCTGAGCCATCTGAGGATTGCACCCCATTTTTTGATAAAATGGACATATAATCATTTGGATATTTGTGTCTTCCATCTGGGATCTTACTATGGATCTATGCATATTTAATTACTGCATGCAAAATGGAAACTCTAGAGAGAAAACTCTTTCCCACATTAGTCAAAAACCATGGAACTGCTACATCTTCCTGAGATGTAGAATTTGTGTACTGTATTCACCTCAGTAGAGGTGAGATTTTTAGACTTTTTTTCTAGAGTATGTTATGGAATTACAGAGGAGGGCAATGAACCTGGTGAAGGGCCTGGAGAATAAATCTTATGAAGAGCAACTGAAAGAGCTGGGGCTATTGGGTTTGAAAAAGAGAAGGCTGAGGGGAGTCCTCATCATTCTCTACAACTGCCTGAAAGAATGTTGTGGAGAGGTTGGTGCTGGTGTCCTTCTGCTTTCAAATCTTCTTTAAGACTCTTTCAATGTCCCCCTGCAAGCTCCTGGATTAGGATCCTCTCCCCCCTCTGAGACAGGTGTATACTATCTGTTGCCAGCAGGCCTGGTGTCTCCTGTAAATCAACCCATGATTAAAGAAATCAAAGTCCTGTCTGAAAAAAAGTGTTGTACAATCAGCATAAAACACTGAAATCATATTCTACAGAACCTTCTCTAACTGTCAAATTATGTGCTGTATAGGTAGCAATATCCTTTAATGGGTCAAGGAAGAAAAGTTTATCTAGGTAATCTGCATATTACCCTTTTTCTGTTTTGTTGTTAATTATTTGAATTCTAATCAATGCAGAATTTACATTAACTCCTAACTGAAATAGCAGGAATAACCTGAAACAACACCACAAAATTAAATGCAAATTTACATCTTAACTTGTGAAGTATGAAACAAAGGTTGCCTTTTACACTCTAACTAGAATGCAAAAGGAAAGACTGGTACCCTTAGGATAAGCAATATTGATTCACACCCATGATGCCTACACAGCCTGAGAAGTTCCAAAGTAATAACAGATGCTGATTCTCCAACTAAGATCTATGCTGGAAAATTAATAAGAAAATGCCTTCATTTCATCATGATGGCATTTGGGAGTTTTAGAACCCTCTAGTCCATTAGTCAGTTTTGTTAATGACTGTGCTCATCCTTTTAATCATGTGAAACACATTGACTGAGCTTCATTTAGTTCAAAGTGCCTTTCAGAAGCCTGAACAGAATCTGAGTGGTGTGAAACTTTGCCTTTTTTCACTACAACATATATTTAGCCAACTTGATTTGTGATTTATATGAAGATACAATACATCCAAAGGTTGTACAAAAACCAAAAACACCTGCACATTTAAAAATACTAAAAACTTAAATTTGAGTGCCTAATATGTTGTCAATTTTTCTGCTTTACTCATGAGTATATCTAAGCTATCTTCCCAGTGAAAATTACATGAAACTTATCTGCATTATTCTTGCACAAATATTGCATTTGCAACATTATCTCAACTCGATGAAAACTCTTTTTTGTCTGTAAAACAGGAATTTCCAGTATCAGGTCTCAACAACAGTCTTGAAGGACTGTGGGTTTTTGTGTTGTGTTTTGTTTTCAGAGTGACTGCTTTATAATCAACCAAATGAACAGGTTTTGAATGTTTGCCAGCATGAATTTCAATAGCTAAATTATGAGGATATTAAATCTCTCTACAAAACACCAAAACATTTCTAATGAACATAAAATATTGTTAATATATAATATCTCCCTTTATTCATTATGTCAGTGCACTGTGATATATTATGACTAGTTTAAACCCTGTATATGAAGACAAAATAAAACAGTAATTCATAGATTCATAGAATGGTTTGGGTTGGAAGAGACCTTAAAAATCATCTAGTTCCAACCCCCCTGGCACCATCCAGGGACACCTTCCATTTGACCTGGTTACTCAGGGCCTCATCAAACTCAGCCTTGAGAACCTCCAGGGAGGCATCCACAACCTTCCTGGGGAACTTGTTCCAGTGTCTCACTATCCTTACTGTAAAGAATTTCTTCTTAATATCTAGTTTAAATCTGCCATCCTCAAGCTTCAATCCATCCTCTCTCATCCTATCACTACAAGCCCTTGTAAAAAGTCCCTTCCAGGCTTTCTTGTAGGCTTCCCTGAGGTACTGAAGGGCTGTTACAAGGTCTTCACAGTGACTTTTTTTATCCAGACTGAACAGCCCCAACTATCAACTAGTATAAGCAGAATTATGGCATTTAACTTAAACCACAAACAATTCTGAAAAGCATTGTTTCTGCCTGATAGTGGAAACATTTAAGCTGTGTGCTTTCAAAAATTCCTTCATTGCCAAAGATTTTTGCACTTAGAATACATAGAATACATAGAATAAACCAGGTTGGAAGAGACCTTCAAGATCATCGCGTCCAACCCATCAACCAATCCAACACCGCCCAAGCAACTAACCCACAGCACCAAGCACCCTGCACTTGTAAATGATGATGATCTTTTAAGAACTCAGCAAAAATTCACTGCTGACTCAGTATAAGAAATAATACATTCTTCTGCCTTGTTTTTGGAGATGTTACACAGATCATGCATTCAAAACAGGTATGACACTTCATAATGGCACTAGACTTCCTCATTAAGCATTAATCAGTGACATTTTCTTTTTCCTTTGAACAAAGAAAACAAAAGTTACCACACTTTTTTTTACAAAATGCTTGCAGAAATTACCCCAAAAACAGAAGATCAGGAGTTAATTCTTGTTTTATACTGAGAGTGTTCAAAACCAACCCAGGCAGCCAGCACCAGAACAAGAGGACACAGTCTCAGGCTGTGCCAGGGGAGGTTTAGGTTGGATGTTAGGAAAAAGTTCTATACAGAGAGAGTGATTGGCCACTGGAATGGGCTGCCCGGGGAGGTGGTGGAGTCGCTGTCATTGGAGGTTTTCAGGAGAAGACTTGATGGGGTGCTTGGTGCCGTGGGTTAGTTGTTTAGGTGGGTTGGATTGGTTGATAGGTTGGATGTGATGATCTTGAAGGTCTCTTCCAACTTGGTTTATTCTATGTATTCTATGTATCTGCCAGAAGTGCCCAAACTGACAAATTAAGCAAGGTTTCTTGGGGTTTATGGAAACTCCCATCATTCCAACATTTCTGTCATGGGCAAAGCAAATAAAAGGGAAAGAACTCAGTGATTTTGGGGAGAGAAACAATATTTTTGGTTGGTTGGTTGGCTTGGTTTATTTAATATGTTTTGTTTGTTTGTTTGTTTCTTAAACTTATTATTTTGTAGCTGTATGCTGTATTTTGAAAGCAATTCCGTATACATGTATTTTCAGCACACTAGTATTCTAAGTAAATTGGACTGGAGAGTTTTTTTTAAACTAAGATGCAAAGCATCACTTTATAGCTGTAGGAGTTCTGATGTCTTTTGAATGTTAAATTCCCAGTATACAAATTACATACATTTAAGTGAGTGTTTTAAAGGTTCTATATTTATGATATGCACAGAATTTCAATAGTCTCTGAAACACAAATGTATTAAGTCCATCTGTTCCTTTTCATTATAATTCTCTGAATTATTGAATATCAACCCATGTTGATAACAGACAAAGTATGTGCTTTTTATGAAACATGAAGCAGTTTGGGGTAAAACCAGACAAATCTGTTTACATATAAGGTAGAAGACCATAATTAGTTTAATGTATTTTCCATAAGAATATTTGGCTTCATGCGATGTCGTCCCTTAAGGGGAAAAATAGGTAGTTGTTCAACAATGTTATGACAATTACAAACCATTATGAGTTAGCCTTTTTTGCTAAAAATTCACTTTTTGTTAGTTTAGGTTTTTGTGTAGCTGATAGATGAATTTTGGTCATTTTAAACCTGCAAATGGAAAAATTTCCATATATTTCACCCTGGTGAGAATTTTCTTCTTTTAAAGGTTGTTTTAGGGTGTGGGGTTTTTTTTTTGGTTTTTTTTTTCAATCACTAACTACTTGTAAATGACCTACTTTGTGTTCATTGACTAATTAGTCCAGTTCCAATTCAGTCCACATTCAGGTAAATTACTTCAGAGAGAGCTAGGTCAAGCTGCTGTGTTTTTTTTGGTGGTTGTTGTGTTGGTGTTTTTTGGGTTCTTTTAGTGTTTCATGTGATTGTTCTGGTGCATGCACAGAAACCTGAATGTCTCTCTGCCCTAACTGGAAATTTAAAGCATTAATTATAATATAGATTTTCATGTAAAATGATTAATAGCTTCTAATTCAAAACATCCAGTCTCTGACTTCTGAGGCTATTTAAACTTGATCACTTCAGCAGAGGTTACTTTCTTAAATCATTAGTCTATCATCGTTTCTGAACTTCACTATAACAAAATATTTTCAGATTTTAAAGAGAAGATTAAGTCACACATCTGCACATCAGTGTTTACATATTTAGTGTTCATTCATGTCATCTACAGACATGCACATTTTTAACATCTTACTAAATTTAAAATCTGCTGCTCCTTTTGGTAGGGTTTGCTTTGGTTAGCCTAAGACGTGACAATAGAATAGAATAGAATAGAATAGAATAGAATAGAATAGAATAGAATAGAATAGAATAGAATAGAATAGAATAGAATAGAATAGACCAGGTTGGAAGAGACCTTCAAGATCATCGCATCCAACCTATCATCCAACACCACCTAAACAACTAAACCATGCAACCAAGCACCCTATCAAGTCTCCTCCTGAACACCTCCAATGATGGTGACTCTACCACCTCCCTGGGCAGCCCATGCCAATGGGCAATCACTCTCTCTGTGTAGAATTTCTTCCTAACCTCCAGCCTAAACCTCCCCTGGCACAACTTGAGACTGTGTCCTCTTGTTCTAGTGCTGGTTGCCTGGGAGAAGAGACCAACCTCTGCCTGTCTACAACCTCCCTTCAGGTAGTTGCAGAGAGCAATAAGGTCACCCCTGAGCCTCCTCTTCTCCAGACTAAGCAACCCCAGCTCCCTCAGTCTTTCCTCATAGGGCTTGTGTTCCAAACCCCTCACCAACTTGGTTGCCATAGATATTCACAATTTAGGTATAACAGAAATTATGTTTGGGTCCAGTTACATGATAATAGATGTATGAAACCTTCACAGAAGTCATAGGATTTCACAGATAGACTGCAACTGCTGTTTTAAGAGTGTATGGCCTTTCCATTGATTCCATTTCATCTCTCCCAGCCACATATAGATATTAAAGAACTCTTAGGTCATATAAGGCAATGTAACCCTACACTTATGCAATTGCATACCACAGATGTAGTCTCTTTTTGGACAGGGATAGAAAATAGAGTGAGATTCATATAGGCTATTTTTTCATTATAAGCCTACCCTAGAACAAGAAGATTCATATTAAAGAAATGTCTATCTCCTGGGGATAGTCAGTGCTGGTTTCTATCTATACTAGACACAGCTAATCTGATCTAGAATCAATTAGCCTTTGTCCTGGGTTAATTCAGCGTGCTCTCCCCTAAGACAGACAGGATGGAAAGTAACACAAAACCAGGCCTTTACTGGAAATGAGTAATACAATACACAATTACCTTAGCCTATTTGCAGAAAAGCACAGCAAAATCCAGAAGCAGCAGCAAAAGCCAGTGATCTACCCCACCAACACCCAACCCACAGCCAGCCCAGCAGGAAAGACCAACATCCCTGACCTGGAAGCTCAAAGCTGCAGCTGGAACAGGAAGCTTCTCATATTACAATCTGAACTTCAAGATGCATAATACTTTACTCCAGCCAGCACTTTCATTTTGAAGCTGGCTTGATGGCAGCATGGTATTGACTATCAGCAGCAGATTCAACTCAGTCCATGACAGTCTTAAATAGTGTAAATGTAATCACAAAACTTGTCTTCAGGTCAGAATTCAGAGACCTGGTAACTCTCACTTACTGGGTTACTTTTATTTAGATATCACTTCCCCTTCTATAAGAAAGATGTAAACAAATTAGAACAATGTGATTGCTTGATGGATAATATGTACATAAACCAGCTAGGATCAGGATGTTACATGGCTAAGAACTACTTAGCCACATTCAGTCTTTCTTGGGCAACTACCCATCAACCATGGGAAGAAGCACTACTTTCTCTTTATCCTTGAATAAGGTTACCTTGTTTTTCCTGAGATTTTTTTCTGTTTCTCTTTTGGGTTTATTTGTTTGTTTATTTGTTTGTTTCTGAGGGTTTTATACCTTTTCTTGTCCATATTTTCTCTCTTGAATTCTTGACCTGCAAACTAATCTTTATGTGTTTAAATTTTTCATATGCTTGTAAGAGACTAAATCTTTGATGCGAATCAACAAAGCTAAAATCACTTTTGCTCCCAGACAACAGAAATGCGTAATGGACAGACACCACTGGATAAGAACTCTCTGAAATGTGCACAGAGAAGACCACCTCTACCCCAGAAAGAGAGGATGGTGAAAAGGCTAGACTATACAATGGATTCACCACCTGGCATGATAAGTCCCTGATGTGTGTTGTGTGTATGGGCAGGTAAAAAGCAAAGGAGGAGGCAGAGTGCCCCACCTTCCGCCAGACCCCTGTAAGCACACCAGGAATGCACGGAAAGATTCCTAGGGGACACGTATTTAAATAAATCCTGTGACTAGAAAACTGCATGAAAGACCTGAGCAATGCCTGTTCAGGAGAAGAAAAATACAAGGAGAGAAAAGGAAAGACACAGAGAGAAAAAGACTTCACCATGTATCTTGGAGGAGAAACCCTCTCTCCGTGCCTTAAGTTCTGCCTGTTGTAACTCGTGGAGAAGAGAAAAAACATCTTTATTGAAGACACCGCATGTTGGAGGCTGCTACTTGGACTTGGATTTGGACTTTGGGATCTCTTCTTCCCCTCCTCCAGAGAGAACAGCACAAGCCAACAAGGATGACATCTCCTCCAAGTCAAAGCAGCAGCACCCTTCCTCAGACCCAAATCATCTTGGGGGGTTTGGGCTGTGGTAACATAATTCCTTTCCTGCTTTCTCTCTCTCTCTCCATTTCTTCTCTCGCTCTCTCCCACCTTCTGTTCTGTCCACTTTATTCTGTTAATCAATAGCTTCGCTGTTGATATTTTGGCCTCATTTGTGACTCCAATTTCATAACACAGGAATATTCCAAAAGAAGCAAGTCTCTCTTTCTGCCTCCAGACTGAGTCAATGCTGCATGGCCTGAACTTTCCCACAGACCAGCAACCTTTTTCTAAACAGAATTAGAATAGAATAGAATAAACCAGGTTGGAAGAGACCTTCAAGATCATCATGTCCAACCGATCATCCAACACCACCTAAACAACTAAACCATGCAACCAAGCACCCTGTCAAGTCTCCTCCTGAACACCTCCAGTGATGGTGATTCCACCACCTCCTCGGGCAGCCCATTCCAATGGGCAATCACTCTCTCTGTGTAAAACTTCCTCCTAACCTCCAGCCTAAAATTGACCCAGATTATCATAGTGGTGCTATGCTGAAACATTCCAACCACTGAAATTAATTTTTTTTGGTTCCTCCTACTATGCATACAGATGTCCACAGCATGACTGAACTTCCAAGATACAGAAATTCAACTTCTGTGTGTAGAACTTTTAAAGTCCTACAATATTGTAGTTTGATTACTGAAATATATGTGCATACAAATAATTTGTTGTCAGATGATTCAATGATCAGAAGTAATAGATAAAATTCTACTTATGTTATACAGCAAATCTATATATTTCTGAAGTATTTAATGTATTAATCTTGTTCACATGTCATTTGTGTTATAAGCATCTGAAGTTCTGTTTCATAAATGCATTGTTGTAAAGTCAACTAATTAAATCCACTTATATATCAGTCCTAGTTCTAAAGATCTTCTCTTTGGTCTATTTACTGTAAACTATACCTCTGAACTACTGAAAACATTAGGAACCACCCAGAAACAATGTTCTTATGAAGCTGACAAAAAAGCCTATATGGCATTACACACTTTGTCCTATTATTATTGTATCACTGACTCAGTAACTGCTAAGTGAAATTTAGAAGAGGAGAAGAAAATCATAGTGTAATTTTACAAATAATTTTAATCTAAGTTCTTATTCAGCACTGACCAACAAAAATCTCATTTCAGGAAGTATTTTCAGTGTCTGATATTGAACATCTTCAAGGAACCAGCAGTAATTTACTGGAATACCTGTATTTCTATGAATACTACAATAGTCCAGTACAGAATGTACAGATGCTACAAAAGAAAGTCACAGAGAAGGAATTATGTGAGAGAATAATGCATCTAATACTTCTTTGGGGTTTTTGTCTGGTTACTGGATCTATTTTCCAATTAGGTGCTTTTAGTGCAAGGAAGGTCAGCAAGCTCTGGCCCTTAATGATTACGAGCCTTCCAAAATTAATTCACTCAAACTTTTATAAGAAATTATAGTCATGAACTTTGGTTAATTTTCAAGGGAATGGTTTCTCCTTGAACACTGTTGAAAAACATTTTTCATCCTAAGTATAGAATAAGCAAAGGATGACAAGCTCAATCTATCTCTCATTTGTCTAACAGACACAAAGTCTAAGGCACTTTCCTAAGGAATCTGATTTTAGTTCAGTGATAAAATGGGAGAGATATGGGTCCAGATAGTCTCTTTTACTCATATTGGACCTGGCTAATAAATTAATTGTTGTGGAGTCAGAATTTAATCCATAAAATATAACAAATATGAGATTTAAAAAGTTCCTTCATTCCCTTCCCCACCAATATCAGGCTGATTTATATTTGTATATTTACACTTGTGATGTAGGTACAGATCTTTCAATATTCAGAGATATTTCCAAGTATGTTATGATGTGTGATTTCTATTGTCATCACAAGTAGATTGGCTCCAAAAATATAATAGGCCTAGAATCCATATCACAGAAGCTGCTGGACTGCAACAGAAGTAATACATAAGTAAAGACAAGTAACAGCATTCAAACTTGCTTTCAAGTAGTGTGTCTAACATTAAGTGGGAAACAAGAGTAAAGACTTAATGAATATTTATCATACGCAGGTGTAGTGTTTAATTGAGGAAGGCTCCCCCTGTTCAATCTAGTATTATATCTTCCAACCAACACTCACTCAATATTTTTAAAAATCATTAATAACTTTATTATGTAAAGATACATTGCACTACACCTCCTGTTAAAAATTCAGTTTAACAGGAGTCTTATGTAGATTTATTTATTTATTTATTTATGTGTGTATGTCAGTTTTCAAAACTCAGCAATATACTGTTTGGTATATGTCCATTAAGAAATAAATACTTGTGATCATCTGAAAGGCAGCTCAGATAGATTCATGGGAGCTGTTTTGTTGATTATTTCTGATAAGAGCACTCTATCTATCTGGAGTTATTTTAAAACTCTTTTAATGTATCTCCAAAATTAAAAGGATAAAGGTACTCACTTGAAACTACAGTCATCTTTAACACACAGAATGTTTTTTTGTTTGTTTGTTTGGTTGGTTGGTTGGTTGGTTTTTCCCAAAATGTACTTTTTGCCATCAGTAATTGAAAAATCTCTGAAAGCCAGATGGTGTTAGTATATAAGATACAAAATTTGGTGAAAATTTCAGTTATGAAGAATTCAATTGAATTAAATGTCATTCATAATTTATTTATAGATAGGGACTAGTTACCTAGCTAAAAGTATGATTTTTATCTCTACTGTCATTTATATATTTTCAAGTGCTTTAAAAATATTGAAATCCAATCATGTTTTGTGACACATCTGCCTGCAGAAATTAAGCTAATATTTGTAGATGAATACATATGAATAAGTCTATCTGTTCTAGTTGATCAAATGTTTTTAATTACATATATCCCCATTAAAAGGAGACAAACCCATAATTTTATAACTTTCTTGAGAATATCATTCTAGAAACAGCTCTGTGTATGGAATTCTACTCTGAAGACAATGCATAAGATACGCAACATGTCTATTGAAGCATTTCTAGCTAACGAATGCTGAGTGCGTATTTGGTAGTGATTCAGCTGCCAGCATGCAACTGAATGCATGATCTCTATCTAGTGGCATTTAGAATACTTCACAAATCTGGCACGTGTAGCACAAAATCTAACAGAGATGAACTTCTGGCTAAACAACTGGAGGCAAGGTGGGATACTTTAGGGGGACAGAGCTTATGCTAGACACCTACATTTCAGTGACTGAACCTCCTCTTTTTATTTTTTGTTGTGAAATATATTTGTAACATATTTCACAATTCCACAGTTTAGGAGAATTTTTCTTCTTGAGTTAGGATTACTGTATTAATAGTTGCAGTCATTGTTCAGTAACAGCTTATATCTTCAATTATTTTAGATTGTCATAATTACTTTATTACATCCTGATTTATGTAAAAAAATTAATTGGAGAAAAAGTGACCAACTATTCCAGTGGAATTTGAATGAACTATTGAATTTCTTCTAATTCCATATGGAGAGTGAAGGTTTGACGTACTTTGCAGTTCAAAATGATTTATGGCAACACAGAAGACAGCAGGAGGGTTCTAACATAAACTTTTATTTGCTTAGGTGCATATTTTTGCATCTGTTCTCTAGCGATGACAGGCTTTTTGTTTCTCAATGACCTGACAGCTTCTCTAGAGAGCTATATATCCTTCACATTCAGGCCACAAATTCTTAAAGCCAGACTGAAAAACTGAATAAAAATTCAGGAAGGTATAGGCAAGTGGTGGGCAGGTAGCATGCTAATTTTGGGAAAACAACATGAAAAAAAAAAGTGTAATGTAAAGAAAGATGGCAAATAGAAATTAGGTTGTGATTGTTTAGCAATTATATTGGTGCCATGGGTTAGTTGTTTGGTGCCATGGGTTAGTTGTTTGGGTGGTGTTGGATTGGTTGATGGGTTGGACGCGATGATCTTGAAGGTCTCTTCCAACCTGGTTTATTCTATGTATTCTATGTACTCTATATTGGGACACAGAAGGAAACTGCAATTTGGATCTCCAGAGAAGGAGACTCTACAACCTCCCTGGGCAGCCAGAGATCTGTGACCCTCACAGTGAAGAAGTTTCCCCTCATTTTGAGGTGGAACTTCAGTGCTGTAGTTTATGTCCATTACCCCTAGTCTTATCACAATGTGAAACTGGGAAGAGCCTGTCCCCTCCCTCTTGACATTTATAATTTATAAATTTATAAACATTTATTAAATCCCCTCTCAGTCTTCTCTTCTCCAGACTAAACAGCCCCAGGGCTCTCAGTCTCTCCTGCTTATGACTACTCATGTTAGTGAATTAAATTGTATGATGTTATTTGTTAAATAACTCTCTAGGGTGTGACCTAGATAGTATAGAATAAGGAGTGGATAATATCCTGGGTTCAGTTAGGATAGGGTTATATTTCTGGTTTGTTTGTTTTTAGCTTGCTTTACAAAAGCTGGTAGGGGCCACAGGCAAGACAGGCATGTGAACCAGACAACGAGGTGTTTGATATAATGTTGATCTCGTGCTTATTATAGAAGGGAAGCTCTGGTTGAGGGAAGCATGGGTGCTTTGAGCAGGTGACTATGGCCTGGCAGAGGCAGCGGCAGGATTAGGTGGCCAGGCCAGGCTGGGCCATTAAGGTCAGTGCTGTGTTTTGTATCACTCTCTGTTATATTACTCTTAGCTCATAGGGTTTTCAATTTTTCTCCCACTTCTCCTTCCCATCCCACTGAGGAGGAGGCAGCTGTGTAAGCAGCGGCATGGGGCTCAGCTGCTGTCTGGGCTTGAACCACAACACTAAGGTTCCAAACTGACTACTTCTTGCTTTATTTTTTAATGTGTATTTAGCCCTTTGTCAGATCCAGTGCACCACCTCATATTGAGAACTTGGTTAGCTTTTAAATCTTCAGGATGTCCTTATTTTGTTTTAGATGTTTCTGATCACCAGCAGGTTTCACAATTCTTTTCTGAATAACCAAATTAACCTCTTTACAATCTTTATACAACGTACTGTTTTACAGAATTTGAGCAGCATTTTTATGGGTATGGATTGTCATTTTAAAACAATATATCCTATTGTTTTTATGCCATTGATAAAATAATTCACTAACTTTGGATTGATAGACTGTTAGAGATAGATTACAGATGGGAAAGTTTTGCAAAGAATCTTACCTACATGCCATAAAAATCAGGTAAATTGTTATAGTGATTTTGATACTTCTGGGATATAGTCAACCACATTACAATTAAAGCTGTATTAATATAATCTGTCCACAAGCTCAAAATTTAAAGTAGATTCCAAAGTTTCTTAAAACTGTGTTTATCTGAAAGAACAATGTTGTCATATTTTGATGGCTTTCAGATTAGTCACAAAATTTGCAGACAATTTTAATAGTTTTATTATTTGCTACGCAAGACATACTTCAGAAAATGAGAAATGAATGTGTTAGACAATTTGTTGTTTTTTGATGTGCAGCCATTTGAATTACTCTCATTAGATAGCAATGATTACTGTGTGTTTTATTACATTTCAGAAAAAGATAGGGAAATGTGATAATTACAGATTACAGGATATGTTACGACACTGATGAGAAAATATATTTAATACACTGCATCAATGGGCTTACTAATGAGTGAGATCACTGGATTAAATTCATATGTCTTCAGTGTTCCATGAAGATGCTTGGACAAGGGAAATTAGGAGTCAAGCATAACAATCACTATTTGTAAAATTTTAGCATTATTTGTCTTTTTTATTCCTTTGGTTTTGGAACATCTTTTGCATTAACATAACATAATTTTAAATTAATTTCTTCTGTTTAGTGCCTTCTTGCTACAAATTAAACTATATTTGATAAGACATTCATAACTTAAGAGTGATGTTTTTCAAGATACGATGTTTTAATGAATCTCTGTGTTGGTATGTTTCCAAAAGGTCCACTATAAAATCTTGTCAGGCTGCTGGCTAGCTGTTACAAGTTACATAGGAGTAAACATAGTCTCTTCTGTTTTAAAAAGACAAAAGGTTTTTATGTAGGCTTTTCATGCCCTCCATTTCACTTTATCCCAATCCTTTATCAAGCTATTATTTATATTATTCTTCCTACAGGGGCATAGAAGAAGAGAAATCTGGAAACAAATATTCAAGTTTTACTGAAGAGTAAACTCCTCATAGATCTCCATAACTGAGAGTCATTTCTTCCTGAACTAGCGGATGACAGAAAATAATGAATACGTAATCTTGTAAGTTGTGGCTATTGTGTATGTCAGATCATTTTTCACTGCCCTGAAGACTTGTCTGGTTTCTTTGCATATTAGTTGATGCTGGAGTTATGTGAGAGGAAAAGGAAATAAGCATATAAATAAAAGGGAAATAAGATTTTTGTCTCCAAACACCAATACAAGGAAATGGAATAAGATAATCAAAACCAAATTGTGTTTGCTAAAATATTACTATGGAGATGAGTTCAGAGCCAATTGTTTATCTCCTTTCACAGAATACTTTGATTGAATTATTTGATCAGCCAGTTAGAAATGTCAAAACACAATGCTACTTCAGGTCTTGGCAGACTATGAGGACTCTCATTCTTAGGAAGTGCATTCAAATTAAAAAAGGGGGAAAATTGTTTGTTTGAATGTGTTGTTGTTTTGATACTGCTATTTTAAGACAGCAGAAAATAAGTTACTTTTTTATAATATACCACCTTCCCTCTGTCCCCAGACATCTACCTCAGAAGGACAGTACAAGAACTATAATATAAACAACCACCTTTTCCACCGTTTAGGGAAACAGCTTTGATGAAGCCTCCTCCAACCCAATACATATCTGAAGGTTAGGAAATCTTACAAAGAGATGAAAATGTTAATTCTGATAAATGCCTACTTAGTTTCTTTCATTACCAACTTTGAAAGAGTAGCAAACTGTGACCCATCATTTCAGATTAAATGTGTATTATTTATTTTTATTGGGTTCCAGTTAGGTTTCACAAACAAACAAACAAACAAACAAAAAATCTCTGAATACCTGGGTACAGACACTTTCCTCAGAGAGAGTGCATACAAAAATGGGACAAAAGGCAAAAGAACCTGAATCACAGAATCACAGAGTATTAGGGGTTAGAAGGAACCTCAAAAGACCATCTAGTCCAACCCCCATGCCAGAGCAGGATCACCTACACCAGATCACACAGAATTCATCCAGGCAGGTTTTGAAGAGACGGAGACTTCTCAACCCCCCTGAGCAGCCTGTTCCAGTGTTCTGTCACCCTCACAGTGAAAATTTTTTCCTCATGTTTACATGGAACTTCCTATGCCTCAGCTTACACTCATTGACCCTTGTGCTGTTGTTGGGCATCACCAAGAAGAGCCTGATTCCATCCTCTTGATGCCACCCTTCACATATTTAAACATATTTCTAGTAATGAACCAATCATATTTTATTTGGATTTAGGAATGAATTTCCCCAAATTTAGCATTTTATGCTTTTTTCTTTCCTGTTACTTTGTGCCATCTTTACTCCTTGCATATTATCTTATCTTTCTCTGTAACACCTACCATAAATAACCAATGCTCAAAGATATTGATGTGATTTCCTTTGTGTTTTTTTTCCCATACAGTAGGATACACTGAAAAATAATCCGTGTTATTAAAATTTCTCATGGATGCCATGTAACACTGACAATAAAGTTATTGTGTAACTTCATTCAGTGGTTAAACCGTATTAAAATTCAGTTGATATGTTTTAATCTACTAAAAGGTTTGATTTTACATACATTTTATGGATTACTATTCTATCAATTATTGATTTTTTTGGTGAGTAAATCAAACATCAGAATTGAAATCTGATGCCTAGTTTTTATTTTCCAGATGCATCAGATATTGACATTCCCCAAGGAACATACACAATTCTTAAAGCTGGCAACAGAGAAATTGCTCTTTCTGTTTCAGCAGAAGTACACAGCCTACAAAATTTAGAATATACTTAGCTTTTTCCTCAATAAGCTACACTCATACTGTTTATCAATTCTAGAGAAACTAAGACCTGCAAAAAAATATTAACTTGTGCACTATTCAATTTTATCACTTCATAGTCAAAATGCTTTGCAAAAGTTTTATATCAAGTAGCAGACATTATTCAAGTGGTTTATTGAAAGTGACTTTGCACAGATTTATTACTGAAACTGGACAGAAAAAACATACACATTGGCCACAACAACCCCATGCTGTGCTACAGGCTGGGGTCAGAGTGGCTGGAGAATGGCCAGGCAGAAAGGGACCTAGGGGTGCTGGTTGATAGTAGGCTGAACATGAGCCAGCAGTGTGCCCAGGTGTCCAAGAAGGCCAATGGCATCCTGGCCTGTATCAGGAACAGTGTGGCCAGCAGGAGCAGCTAAGTCATTCTGCCCCTGTACACTGCACTGGTTAGGCCACACCTTGAGTCCTGTGTCCAGTTCTGGGCCCCTCAGTTTAGGAAAGATGTTGACTTGCTGGAACATGTCCAGAGAAGGGCAACAAAGCTGGGGAGGCATTTGGAGCACAAGCCCTATGAGGAGAGGGAGCTGGGGTTGTTCAGCCTGGAGAAGAGGAGGCTCAGAGGAGACCTTATTGCTCTCTACAACTACCTGTAGACTGGCGGGGGTTGGTCTCTCCTCCCAGGCAACCAGTACCAGAACAAGAGGACAGAGTCCCAAGTTGCGCCAGGGGAGGTTTAGGTTGGATGTCAGGAAGAAGTTCTTCATAGAAAGAGTGACTGGCCATTGGAATGTGCTGCCCAGCGAGGTGGTGGAGTCACCATCACTGGAGGTGTTTAGGAAGAGGCTGGATGGGATGCCTGGTGCCATGGTTTAGTTGAGTAGATGGTGTTGGATGATAGGTTGGACTTGATGATCTCGAAGGTCTTTTCCAACCTGGTTAATTCTATTCTACTTCTATTCTATTCTATTCTATTCTATTCTATTCTATTCTATTCTATTCTATTCTATTCTATTCTATATCTAAATTAACTATGAGAAGACATTTTTATTATTGTATTTCACAATGCCTCTAAGTTTTGTTTCTTTATGAAGAAAATATTTAATCTTCTGTAATACTGTTTCATAAGTTTTCATCCTCTTCATAAGGTAAATATATTAACATATCTTCAATATTATTGATGGTTTCCATTGCAAAGAATTGGCCATTACTTGGGCTTCACCTGATAGTCATCCTCTCTGGCTTTAGATAATAGGCAGTAAATGTAGAATACACTATCCCTGGTCATCTTGCCCTGTCATCTTCCCCAAATGAATTATCTTCCCCTAGATGAGCAAGAAACTCATCTTTTATTGCTTCAAGGTCTACTAAAGAAACATCTAACTGGTGTTCAACACTGTTGTCAGAGAAGCCACTGAGAAAAGGAAAGTAGACAGTATTATAGTGAAAGAGAAGAAGTCAGGACTTCTGCCTCATTTCTTATCCAGTAGGCTTTTTTCACCTAAGGTGGATCATCTTGCCAACATATTACACTTGAAAGGAGCAACGTAGTATGTTGTGGAGCTAGATTATCAACTACTGCCTCTACAGAACAAAAGTAACCACAGTTTAGGTTAGTTCTTTAAGTTTTCATTGGTATTGTACTCAAAACAGCTGACACTCGTTTGGTTGGTTTTCATAGCATTCTGAATAAGTTCAACAGAGATTGTGCATGGGGCCTTACTCTGTCTTTACTAGGGAAGTGTTAAAACCATTGGAAGACTGAGAGTTCCCAACCACAAAATGGAAATGAATTTTTTTCTGAGGCTTACAGAAATTTCCAAACTATTCCTTTGAAGGAATAGTCATTTTCATCACCATCAACAAGTGGCTCAGGGAATGGTGCCAGCGGAAGAACTTTGGTTTCTTTGATCATGGGGCTACTTTTACGGCACCCGACCTCCTGGGTCCTGATGGGGTGCATTTATCTAGAAGGGGCAAGAGAGTCCTAGCACTAGAGTTGGCAGGACTCATTAGGAGGGCTTTAAACTAGGTCTGAAGGGGGTGGGTGAAGACATCGGTCCCTCTGCAGAGGTAAGAGTAGAGCACAAGGTAGGGTCAATTGAGAGCTCAGGAGCCCAGCTGCAGTGTATGTACACCAATGCACGCAGCCTGGGCAATAAGCAAGATGAGCTGGAGGTCCTAATCCACCAGGGCAACTATGATATAGTTGCCATCTCAGAAACATGGTGGGACAACAGGCACAATTGGAGTGCTACACTGGGGGGCTACAGGCTCTTTAGGAAGGATAGGCGAGGGAGGAGAGGAGGAGGGGTGGCTTTGTATATTAGGGAGACACTTTCTGCCTCAGAACTCGAGGTGGAAGATGAGGGAATTGAGAGCCTGTGGGTTAAAATCAGAGGGCAACCCAACAAATCTGACATCCTGGTTGGAGTCTGTTATAGACCACCCAACCAGAATGAGGAGGCTGATGAATTATTCTATAAACAACTGGAAGCTGTTTCAAGATCATCAGATCTTGTCCTCGTGGGGGACTTCAACCTGCCGGATATCTGCTGGGAACTTAATTCAGCAGAGAGAAGGCAGTCCAGAAGATTCCTTGAGCGGATAGAGGATTGCTTCCTGACGCAGCTGTTAAGTGAGCCTACCAGGGGACAGGCTCTGCTTGACTTGCTGCTCTCCAATAGGGAAGGGCTAGTGGGAGATGTGACCGTGGGAGGCTGCCTAGGGTGCAGTGACCACGAGATAGTGAAGTTTTCAATATGCAGGGAGATAGGGAGGAGCACCAACAGAACCTTCACCTTGGACTTCCGGAGGGCAAACTTCAGCCTCTTTAAGAAACTTATTTGTAAAGTTCCCTGGGTACCAACCCTCATGAACCGAGGGGTCCAGGAGGGTTGGACCTACTTCAAACAGGAGCTCTTGAAGGCACAGGAACTGGCGGTCCCCATGTGCCGAAAGATGAGCCGGCGGGGAAGGCGACCAGCCTGGATGAGCAAGCAGCTCCTGGAGGAGTTAAGGGAAAAAAAGAGGCTGTATCACCTTTGGAAGGAGGGGAAGGCTTCTCGAGGTATGTTTAAGGAAGTGGTTAGATTATGTAGGAATAAAATTAGAGAGGCAAAGGCCCAGTTGGAACTGAAGCTGGCCACTTCTGTGAAAGATAATAAAAAGCAATTTTACAAATATATCAATGCTAAAAAGAAGGGCAAGAAGAACCTCCACTCCTTACTGGACCTGGAGGGGAACATGGTGACCAAAGACGAGGAAAAGGCTGAGGTCCTGAACGCCTTCTTTGCCTCAATGTTTAACAGCAAGGTAGGAGTCCAGGATGAGTGGCCTCCTGAGCTGGGTAATAGGGTCGGGGAGCAGTGTAATGCCCCAGAAATCCATGAGGAATTAGTCCGGGACCTGCTGAGCCACTTGGACACCCATAAGTCCATGGGACCGGATGGGATCCATCCTAGGGTGCTGAGAGAGCTGGCAGATGAGCTGGCCAAGCCGCTCTCCATCATTTTCCTCCAGTCCTGGCTCACTGGAGAGGTCCCAGGTGACTGGAAACTGGCCAATGTGGTCCCCATCCACAAGAAGGGACGGATGGAGGAACCTGGAAACTACAGGCCAGTCAGCCTGACCTCAGTGCCAGGGAAAGTGATGGAGCAGATTATCCTGGCGGCAATAACTGCGCACCTGAAGGATGGCCAAGGGCTCGGGTCCAGCCAACATGGATTTAGGAAGGGCAGGTCCTGCCTCTCCAACCTGATCTCCTTCTATGATCAGGTGACCCGTCTGGTGGATGTGGGGAGGCCTGTGGATGTAGTCTATCTGGACTTCAGCAAGGCCTTTGACACCGTCCCCCACAGTAAACTGCTGGCTAAGCTGTCAGCTCGTGGTTTGGACCACAACACTCTGTGCTGGGTTAGGAACTGGCTGGAGGGCCGAGCCCAGAGAGTGGTGGTGAATGGTGCCACATCCGGCTGGCGGCCAGTCACCAGTGGCATCCCCCAGGGATCAGTGCTGGGCCCCATCCTCTTTAACATCTTCATTGATGATCTGGATGAGGGGGTTGAGTCAGTCATCAGCAAGTTTGCAGATGACACCAAGTTGGGAACAGATGTTAGTCAGTTAGAGGGTAGAAAGGCTCTGCAGAGGGACCTTGACCGACTGGACAGATGGGCAGAGTCCAATGGGATGGCATTTAATAAGTCTAAGTGCCGGGTGCTGCACTTTGGCCACGGCAACCCCATGCAGAGCTACAGGCTGGGGTCAGAGTGGCTGGAGAGCTGCCAAACGGAGAGGGACCTGGGGGTGCTGATTGACACCCGCCTAAACATGAGCCAGCAGTGTGCCCAGGTGGCCAAGAAGGCCAATGGCATCCTGGCCTGTATTAGGAATAGTGTGGCCAGCAGGAGCAGGGAGGTCATTGTGCCCCTGTACTCTGCATTGGTTAGGCCACACCTTGAGTACTGTGTCCAGTTCTGGGCCCCTCAGTTTAGGAAGGACATCGAGACACTTGAACGTGTCCAGAGAAGGGCAACAAGGCTGGTGAGAGGCCTTGAGCACAAGCCCTATGAGGAGAGGCTGAGGGAGCTGGGATTGTTTAGCCTGGAGAAGAGAAGGATCAGAGGCGACCTCATTGCCCTCTACAACTACCTGAAGGGTGGTTGTAGCCAGGTGGGGGTTGGTCTCTTCTCCCAGGCAACCAGCACCAGAACAAGGGGACACAGTCTCAAGTTGTGTCAGGGGAGGTTTAGACTCGAGGTGAGGAAAAAGTTCTTCACTGAGCGAGTCATTCGTCATTGGAATGGGCTGCCCAGGGAGGTGGTGGAGTCGCCGTCCCTGGAGGTGTTCAAGGGGAGATTGGACGTGGCGCTTGGTGCTATGATCTAGTTGTGAGGTCTGTTGGAACAGGTTGGACTTGATGATCCTTGGGGTCTCTTCCAACCTTAGTTACTGTGATACTGTGATTTTAAAATTTGAAAAATATCAAACAAATAAATTCTGGTGCTGGTTGCCTGGAAGAAGAGACCAACCTCTGCCTGTCTACAACCTCCCTTTGGGTAGTTGTAGAGGGCAACAAGGTCACCCCTGAGTCCCTTCTTCTCCAGGCTAAGCAACCCCAGCTCCCTCAGTCTCTCCTCATAGGGCTTGTGTTCCAAACCCCTCACCAACTTAGTGCCCTTCTCTGGACATGTTCCAGCAAGTCAACATCCTTCCTGAACTGAGGGGCCCAGTTTATTCAGACAGCGCACAAAATGTTAAGAGAAAGTGTTACCTGTTCTAGCAAACTCTGTCTCACATAGTACCTGAAGTTAGTGTTTCACGGGACAGAATACTCCATTTCTAGATCTAATTCTTGTATCAGTGAAGTCATGGAGTTGTACTCTGCATTTACTTGGCTATCGTACTAGTAACGTGCTGAACATAGTCATGTTTCTTTCCTCACACCTGACACAGCCTGTACAGCTTTTTTACCCTTTCTTAACCACCTTTCCCTCAAGACACCATGATCTTGGCTGAGGGGCTCAGCTGTGACCTGTGGTGGGTCTATTGGATGATGTTAGCTTCCTCCATTATGATAATAAACTTTTTGTGTTAGAGATGATATACCACTTAAGAATAGAATTTTCCATTTTAAGCCAAGTTTCCATCACACTAGTTGGATTCTACAGTTTTCTAAGTTTATTTCATCTGGGTTGGTTTCAGAATTTTCACTTAAAGATTAAATTTTTACAACTTCACCCTGGAACACAAATAATGCATTAAAACATGTTCTAAAAATAAAAACACCATTTCACACACATCCTGAATGGAGAGCCAACAGTTAAAACAATAGCCTGGTTATATTGTACAATGAATGATTAATGATGCTTAGTGTTGAAAAGTACTTTGAAACACTACATTTTCAGCCATTTACTTCAAAAATGTTGAAATTGCATTTTGGTAGGAATACCTAAAAATCAAACACCTTTGAAGATATAATATACTGTGCACTTTAATTTCTGAAACCTGCAGGCATTCTATTTTCGCTTCTGCCCATAGCCTCACAGGATGTAATGACTTAAACAAAGAGAAGAAATTATATAAATATTGTATAGTTATTGCAAATGATACAGTGAATATATAAAAACCTAACCTGGACAGCCAAATACCAGCATAAAACATACACAATTCTTTTTATTTTTTTTTTAATCTAAAATGAACAATGCAAATGTCTATGTAGAAAATCACTTATGAAAGATATCTGGCAGAGAAACCAGAACAAATTTAGGACAGATGTTTAGGAAAATGAAAGAAGTAAAAATTATATAATATATTTGACATCTGCCTAAACATGAGCCAGCAGTGTGCCCAGGTGGTCAAGAAGGCCAATGGCATCCTGGCCTGCATCAAGAACAGTGTAGGCAGCAGAAGCAAGGAGTAATTGTGCCCCTCTCTCTGCACTGGTTAGGCCACACCTTGAGTGCTGTGTCCAGTTCTGGGTCCCTCAGTTTAGGAAGGACACTGAGACACTTGAATGTGTCCAGAGAAGGCCAATGAGGCTGGTGAGAGGCTTTGAGCACAAGCCCTGCGAGGAGAGGCTGAGGGAGCTGGGATTGTGTAGTGTGGAGGAGTCTCAGGGGAGACCTTATTGCTGTCTACAACTTCATGAAGGGAGGTTGTAGCCAGGAGGGGGTTGGTCTCTTCTCTCAAGAAACCAGCACCAGAACAAGAGGACACGGTCTCAAGCTGCACCAAGGGAAGTTTAGGCATGAGGTGAGGAGAAAGTTCTTCACTGAGAGAGTTAGCCATTGGAATGGACTGCCCAGGGAGGTGGTGGAGTCACCATCCCTGGAGGTGTTCAAGAGGGGATTGGATGTGGCACTTGGTGCCATGGTTTAGTCATGAGGTCTGTGGTGATGGGTTGGACTTGAAGTCTCTTCCAACCTTGGTGATTATGTGATATTTTATTGATATGTTAGCATTAATTTATATTAATCATTTTTTAGAAGAGTAATGAAAATAGATTAATATATTTTATAACTTACATTATTTTCACTAGTTACTGATTTTTCTGTTATTTCAGCACATGAGTAGAAAAATCATAATGGAGACTGCAGAAAACATCTAAAATGCAGGTATTTAATCCTTACGTACACGGTAATGTGATTTAATTATCAGTCAAAAAAGCAAGCAACCAACCAAACCCCCAAACACTAGTATAATACCAAGAAAGAGTAATTCTTTTTTCTCTAAGGAAAAAGAAATCAAAAACAACACACCAAAACCAAAACCAAACAAAAATCCTACAAAAAAAAAAAAAGCCCAAACACACAAAACCAAAACATTAATTCATACACTTTGAAACACGCTTTACAGCATATTTTAATTCTCATAATGAAAGGTAAACACACATTAATAACCACTCTTCTTGAGCCATACCTTTGAAGTACAAAAATGAAAAAGACCACAGGAGAAAAGGATTACTTCTTTCAGTTCTCTGATCCACAGAATATTTTTAACACATCTAAGGCAGACTTATAAGTCAGATAGGAAATAAACTGATAAAAAGGTAGAGAAGCAATATCTTTGGAACTGAGAAAGCATAGTTTGTGCTGCTGTAGGTTTCACATTTCTCAGGTGTTAGTATTGCAAACTGCAAGAGGGAGTTATTGTTTGCCCAGGAATAATGACATATTTTTATGGACGGATAGGTGGTATAACATACCCTTTTTAAACTCTGTAAAAACTACAGACTATTGCTAGGAAATGCCTAATGGTCTAAGGGATCCACTGTTTTGGTACACAGATTAGCAAGACTGTGAGTAGTCTATACTTGAAAGCTAAAAAGGTTTAAAGGTGGATATCAAGAACTTATTCAGAAATTAACATAAATTAGTAAAAATTAGTATAAAATTACTATATATAGCTAAACCCTGAAGTTTTTAATGGAGGACATATAATTTAATTAATTATATTGTCATTGCTCAGAAGTAGCATTCCAGGTTGTGAATATTACTTTAATTTACCAATTCTAGCAAATATTTGATTTTATAAAGAAAAACACTTTGCACAATTACTACTCACAACTGATTGTTCCTTAAAAGATGTTACTCTAGGCTTCTTTGCTGCTGGGATGGGGATTAATCTGTGTGTTTGCTAGAAATCTTTATAAACAGGTAATTATGTAGAATTTCTTAGAATAGAAACAAAGAGTTTTATTTTTTGATTGAAAAAAATGAAATTCCTCCTTGCATGCCTCAAAATATTTTCTACAAAATCAGACAATGCCTGATAAAATACTTTTAATTGAAAGAGAGAATATTAGAAACTGAGACATCTATATATTTTGTGTCTGTCAAATGCACACAAAATGTGGATTTAAAACATCTGTAATCTCTTGTTTTTTATTGATTTATCCAAACCTTGTTTGTAGTAGGCAATGTCCAGTATCAAGAATGAGTGAAAAATGCAACAAAACATTTTTGTGTGAGTGTAGAGAAGCAAGTATTTTATAAGAAAACAGTTCCTGTGTTAAACTGATGTTGATGCAGAATCTACATTGCATTCATATATTGCAGGGTTTAGACTAGGCCTGGTTCATCATTAAATCTCAAATTACAAGCAACAAATTCTGCATTTCCCCTCAGAGCATAATGAAAAAGTATACCCAAATTAAACAAGTCATTTCTGTTCAGCTGTAAATCAGGTACTTCCTTTGGCATTATATAATGCTTTTCTTTTAGTTTTCCTTCCTGACTGAGCTTTTCTGTGTTTTTTACTAATTATCTCTGATTTTTATCTTTATTTTGCAAATGTATTTTTCTGGTCGTTCACCTCTGTAACACTCAATATCATGTTATGATTAAAGGAGAAACACGCTTTATATGTGAAACCAATAATTTATTGTTAGTGTAATTAAAAAAATAGAATAGAATTAACCAGGTTGGAAGAGACCTTCGAGATCATCGTGTCCAACCTATCATCCAACACTACCCAATCAACTAAACCATACAACCAAGCATCCTGTCAAGCCTCACCCTGAACACCCCCAGCGACGGCGACCCCACCACCTCCTCAGGCAGCCCATTCCAGTGGGCAATCACTTTCTCTGTGTAAAACTTCCTCCTAACCTCCAGCCTAAACCTCCCCTGATGCAGCCTGAGACTGTGTCCTCTTGTTCCGGTACTGGTTGCCTGGGAGAAGAGACCAACCTCCGCCTCACTACAACCCCCCTTCAGGTAGTTGTAGAGAGCAGCTGTTCAATTGAAATGCAGAAAATAGTCGATATTGTTAGTGCAAATCTAGTAAATAAGGACTGGTAGTCCAAAATTATCTTATTTTGATTTCAATTAAAAAAAAAACAGTATTGCTAGCAACGCTGCAGTAAAATTATTCTCACCCTCTCACTATTCCTCTAAATCTTGAGAAGCATTCTGCTTTTGTCTGAGTTATAGATAATTTTCTTCATAGTAGATTTTGGGTTTATGATGAAAACAGTGTTTATAGCACAGGGAAGTATTTGTTACTGCTGAGCAGTGCTTACAGAGAATCAATGCCTTTTTTCTTCTAACATCACACCACTAGTGAGTAGACTGGGGGTTATGCAAGAGGCTGAAAGGGAACACAGGTAGAATATAGGACCCCATATGACCAGAGAGATATTCCATAGCATATGACATCATGCTCAGCATATAATGTTTGGGGAAGGAGAAGGAAGAGAGAGAAGTTCAAAGTAATGACATTTGTCTTCCCAAGTAACTGTTGACATGCAATGGAGCCCTGCCTTACTGGAGATGGCTTGACAAATGCTTGCATATAAGAGGTGATGAATTAGTTCCTTGGTTTGCTTTGCTTGCATGTGTGGCTTTGACTTTACCTATTAAATCATCCTTGCTTTAGCTAATGAATTTTCTCACTTAACCTTCTGATTCTCTTCCCCTATCCCACCCAGGGAGGAAGTAAACAAGTAATTGTGTGCTACCTGGAGTTTAACCACAACAGTATGTTTAGCTACAGTGCAGGGAATATCAGTTTGGCATAATCCTGCGCTCTTCCTCAAGTGCAGTGTGATGTTAATGACGGGGTTTCATACATTCCTTTTGCTAACAGAAGCACAGTATTGTGTTGTCATGTCAAGGTTGTAGGTCTTTTTAGTTGGTTGGTATGGGGTTTGTGTTTTGTTTTGTTTTGTTTTTAATATTTAGGCTGAGTTTACTTGGGGTGATTTCTGTGTCTTTTCTTGGCACTGTACTCTTCATCATTCTGCAACTTTATTTTACAATTTACTTTACTATATGGTACTTGCTAGAAATATTAGAAGCCTTTTGCTCTTTTCATAATCTTTGAAATGAGTTTTCACCCACTTCCTGAGCTTGTGTTATTGTCACTGTCTCAGCACTATTGAGTTGTTGACAACCCTGGGACTTCCCATATCATCAGCCCAGATATTTGAAGCCTCTACTGTTATCCTGAGCCTGTGCTCCTTTACCCAGCATCATTATTCTAGGGTTATAGATAGGTCATTTTACACAGCTTAACTACTTGGGTTTTGCATTTATATCAAAATTGTTAACAAAAGGTGTCTAGGGCAGCCAATTACAGAAAGCTAAGCAAAGAAAAAATAGACAAATTTTGTTTTAGCCACACGGTCATTAGACAGATATTACAACTAAGCAAGCTAATACAAACCACAAGCCAACACAACTTCAAAGATAACATGGCAAATCCAGAACTCTATCTTATGGTGCTACAGACCCTGTCAATTGCTACAAGTATTGATGGTATTATACGTAATAGAATGCAGGGCTACACTCTGTACTTTTTCCTTGTGGTCTCTGATAAGGTACTCCATCACATGCCTGATGTGGTTGCTTGTGAATTAAAGTTGCATCTATTGTATAGCATTATAACTTTTAGGTTTATTTCATCTGTTATAGAGATGTGGATGTTATATTTTTGCATGTCAACCTTTAGAACAATAATGTTATTCCTCTAAAAAACGATATGTTATATTGAGCAGGATGCCAATTTTTGTTGCTGGAAGACATACAGATATGTGGCGCAGGCAGTCAAATTCACGATGAAGCCAGGGCATATTAAAACATCACAGGAGTACTTTGAAAAGTGGCAGGTTCTCGTGTTAAATCGCCTGTCTTGAAGACAATCTGTCTCAATTCATTACCATAATTGATCGTGATCCTTCCATGAATAAGTCCATATCCTTTTCAAACAGTAAGAAAGACTTAGAACTGCCATCAACCAGCAAAATAGTGATGAGAAACTAAATTGAAACAAAATGGGTATGTAGTAGTGGCTTTCATTGTTAATAAAAATATGATTTGAGGACTGCTACATATGTTGTGAAATTGTTTGTACCTGGCACCAGCGGATGATTTTACATTAATGGTGTTGGCGCTAGTTTAGAGCAATAATTACAGAACTTCCAAGAGATCTGGAAAACAATTGATGAATCTGTAACTTTAGTTAATCAGGTTTGATAACTGGCTGACATATAAAGTCACTTTGAAAATGGAAATCAGTTGTGGTGGGTTTGAGGCAGATTCTCCCTTGCCTCCCACCAGGGCAGAAAAATGAAACAAACGGGTTGCAGAAGTAATGGAAAGTTTAAATGGAAAAACAGTGAATGTTTTACAGAAAACCACAAGTGCAGTGACAAAAGAAGACCCCAAAGCATACCCAGAAACCTCCTAGCACTCCCTTCTCCCCACCTGAGGTTACACCCAAAACCCCCAGGGCTCTTTCATCCCCTCCTTCCACTGTTAGGCTAATCTCAGCTAGCCGGATCTGAGACTGTCCTTCCCGCTTCTCCTCCTGGCATTAGGTCTAGCCAGGCCCAAGAGGCCTCGAGATAACTCCCCCTCCATTACCAGATAGGGAGCATCTCCCACAGTAGCAGTGAGGGAAGAAAGAGGAAGCGTAGGACTTTGCAGGTGGATTTATAGGGAGCAGGACATTATGGGGTGAAATACGCAGCTTCCTGTGTCCACCCACTGGGCTGGACCCCTGGGACACTGGGGATGTGTCTTATGTGGCCGCAGCAGGCAGTATATGGATGAAGTAGTTTTGTGTCTGTGATACTGTAGAAAGCTTATTTCTGAGTACTTGTGCAAATGCTAGAGATATAATAGGATACAGTGGGGAAGACATTCTTAGTGTACAGTGTGCCTGGCTTCCTGACACCTAAAAATATCCTGAGGACAGAACTGATTGAGAAATATCAAAAGGAAGATATCAGTCTTGATATATAATTTCAGCCAAGTTTGGAGGTTATTCTGGTATTACTCTTGTATTCTTGTGACTCCCAAGTCTGTGAGCATTTCTACTTTATGGTCACCTCACCTAATATGCACATGCACTGAGATAGATGATCACAGAATCACAGAATGCTAGTGGTTGGAAGGGACCTCACTGAGTCCAACACCACTGCCAAAGTAGGATCACTTAGGGCAGGCTACACAGAAATGTATCCAGGTGGGTTTTGAAAGTCTCCAGAGAAGGAGACTCCACAAACTCTCTGGGCAGCCTGTTCCAGTGCTCCATCACTATAAAGAAGTGTCTCATCATGCTGAGGTGGAATCTTCTGGGTTCTAGCTTGTTCCTATTGTTCCTTGTCCTATCACTGGGCACCACCAAAAAGAGGCTGGCAACTTCATCTCGAAACACACCCCTCAGGTATTTATAGACATTGATAAGATCCCCTCTCAGTAAAGGCTTCTTTGAGAGCTGCAAAGCCTACCCAAGAAGTTGACCATTGGCCCAGAACAACTCCATTCTGCCATAATTATATTTACTAATATGCTATCTACTGATTTCTGTAGTATCTGTTTCTCTGCCATCTCTCATCCCTTCTAGATTCAATTCTAGATGCAGGGGATAGAGATCTATTCTCAAATATTTCTTTCTTTTTTTTTTTTTTTTAATATTTGCATGATTCATTAGACACCTAAACTTACACATATACATGGATACATATATGCCACCTAAAAATATAGGTACTTATAAAAGATACTTCTAAAAGAAAGAGAATATAAGACATGGAGAAGAAGAAAAAAACTCAAAAATGATAAATTCTTAATTTCATTAAACCCTGTATATGATTCTCACCTGAGTTCAGCTGAGATTTGCTTACCTAGTGAATATATTTTAATTGTTATTACAGAGTCTATTCTTTCTGACCCAAGATGTCACATCACTATGTGGCTGAAGCTCTGCTTGCTAAGTTATTTTGGCATTAATCACATTTATTGTTTGCAGGATTACAATTCTCTTATTTATGGGCACTACCCTTGGGAATGCAGGTCACTGTTATCTAACAGCAGAATCTACAGCTGCTCTTGCTGACTTCAATTTGAGTCTTACTTCCTTGACAGAGGTCATACAGAAGCAATTGAAGTTAATTTTATGAGACATCTGTTATATTTGTGGTTATACTCTTCTTCAAGATTGCCCTCTGAAGTATAAGTCACTAAAAGAGAACCAGGCACCTTAAGAGAGAAGGAAAACCAAGAAATGAAATAAAATATCAGAAGTTACCTGGTGATGACTCTTTAATGTGACAAAATAGGAAATTATTTTAAATTAAGAAGCACATAAATTGAGGGATGAAATATTTAGCAAACTGTGAAATGAACAACTCTAAAGGATTTTACACTTACAAATCTGGAAGAATTCTCCCACTAATAATGCATTGCAACACCAAAATACAGATATTGTCAAATACATAAATGATGTGTCTGCAACCACAATTTCCCATTTGCCAAGAAAGCACTTTAACTACCAGGAGACTCAGTCTTCCCTATTAAATGTTTTTACATTATTCTTACAGTCAAGTTTATATCTCCCTTCTGGCTGAGACCCACATAAATTTCAAAACATGCCTATTGTACAAACAGATGATGATCATGTAAGAATTATGATTATGACTTTGTTCCTAGGAATTTCTGCATGGAGGAAGGTTTTAGGTTGTCTGGAGTTTAACATTACGCAGTTATGCATTTCTTAGCCACTGTAACAAAGAACAGAAGATTATCTGTCCTGAGTCAGCCAAAGGTCTGTCTAGCCCAATATACTACTGGGCATCTAGGAAAGGGTATATTGAAGGGACATGTATGAACAATATTTCCTCTAAACATCTGTAGACGTTGTGTTGAAGTGAGATTACATACTTATTGTATAATTACTATGTAATTAGGTAACTAACAGATGAGATAGCCAAATTCCTTGTTTCATAGGATGAGTAATGATGTGTAGATGGCATATTCAAATCAGTCTCATACATATACAGAAAGACAAAGATGTTTAAATACAGTATTCTCTGTATTTAACTGTTGAAGTGTTTTCCATGCAAGTCTTACTCAGACTTGAGAATACAAGTTCTTCCCTTTCATCATTGTCAATTATGAGAACGTCTAAGAATTGTAGAGCTTTTATTTACACTTTTCTATTTTATGGTGTAAGAAAGTCACTGAGCTATCATACACTCATCGTTTTCACTGTTCTTTATGTTCATCTCATTTTTACATAACTTCCCCCAAATTGGTCAAACTTCCAATACTGCAGAACAGTAGATGAATAAACTATTCTTTTTCTCACACATGTAAGGAGACTAACAAGCTAATCACAGTCATCCACATTAAAAGATCATTGTTGTTTCTGTATTCAATACAGTTTATCTCTATTTTGTCTCAGTTACAATCTACTGCCAGTGTTTCAAAGAATTCTATCAGGCTTGTCCAGAATGTGCTTTTTGACTTTCTCTTTTTACCCTCATTAGTAATCTATTCTGTGTATATTATCCCATCTGCACTTACCATTACAGGTATTAGAAGCTTTGTAGCTGCTGTCATTTGGAACAACCTTTTGCCTCTCTGCTTCAGCAACTTGCCATCTCAATTACATTTCAAATATATCTTTTATCCTTTTACTGTTCTTCTTTGTTTTTATTCCTTTCTAACACTTTATTCTGTATGAAGAAATTATTATTTTTTTCACTGTGAGAGTGACAGAACACTGGAACAGGCTACCCAGGGGAGTTGTGGGGTCTCCTTCTCTGGAGGTATTCAAAACCCACATGGATGTGTTCCTGCGTGATATATTCTGGGCAATTCTGCTCTGGCAGAGAGATTGGACTAGATGGTCTTTCGAGGTCCCTTCCAACCTCTAACATTCTGTAATTTTGTGTGAGCAACACTACTCTTCTATTTGAATTTATTAACCAAGTCTGAAAAAGATGTATCTGGTGTGCATAAAAGGAGTCATAGTATTATAATCTGCTAAATGTTCAGAAGGATTTCCAGCACTATTACAAGTTGGTTTTTTTGAATATGTAGGTGTCGTTTCAATGTGCTAAAGGCAACTGAAGAAATGCAAACATTATGGTGTCAAGTTCAGTTGTCCATGTATTTCCTACCAAATGTTATTTGAGATTTCCTGAAGTACCCCACATGGCTTCCAGTTGCCACTTCAGAAAGCGTCCTGTCTCCTACAATTCCATGTGCCAACTGTCTGAACATTTCACATAACCTAAAATATTTCAGAAATACTGTGTTCAGGCAACTGAACTCATTTCTAACTGCCTAGTAAGACTGAACTGAATTATCCCATAGATATCCTTGACTATACTGAATAGATCTACAGTGGCTAAAGTAAAAATTAAGACCCCTTCTTCATTTGAAGACATTCAGATGTAAGCTTCCAATAGAGCTGAATCTGTAACTGAGTCAGATCCATAACACAGTTTGCACATTTAAGAATTATTCATAGTTTTGAGAAAGGAAAATCAGAAATATAAAGGAACATCATGAATTAGCTCTTTAGTACAAGGTGGCCTTGACTCAATTTTCTGCTGACTCTTCCAATATTGTCGATACGGTCTGATCTCCAGGGGGTGCTATGTCTGGATGCAGGTCTGTTCTATATTCTCGTTTGACTGATATACAACCTGTTAGGCTAAGGATATTCAAATGACTTCTAGATGCCTATCTGTGTTTATAAACCAATCATGACAACATTTAAGCAGCTAATTTAGATGCCAAAGACTGGAGAATAACCTTCGTCTCTTAAGCAGTGGCAAGATATGCTTTAATATTTGCCTAGTTTTGGCCTGAGACATGAACCATTGGAACTTAGAAGAGTACTGGGGTAGAAAATATGCACCGTTCCATGTGGGTAGTAGGAAAAATAACCTATGCATTTTCAAAATCAGAATTAATGGTAGAGGATGACACTGAAATCTTTGCTAGAGTGATAGACCATAGGCAGCGCAGAATACCTAGGGGGGTTAGACTATAGACATTTCTATTGTTAGGTCTTTACCTAAGGTGCATAATGGACAACATTTGGAGTATTAAGAGACTCCATTTCTCCTATAGTGACATAAATAAATAAATATTTGGTTGGTTTATTTTCACAACATGGCAATGTAATATTTCAAGTTTGGAACTGTTTCTCAGAAAAGTTACAATTAAAAAGACTACAAAAGTTGATGTTCCTTACAGATACCTCACACTGTTATATAGACAGGATGTTATGAGCAAATACTGCACTTTGCTTATATTAGAAACATTATCTTTATTCATTAAACAGGTAATTACATATTCATTTATATATTCAATTTTTACACTTGCATCTCACATTGGAAATAATTTTCATTTATAAACTCTCCCAGACCCACTATTCTGAGGCTTTTTTCCTTTTGTACATTATCTCTGTGCTTACTGTCCTCAGTAGATCTTGCTCTAGAACTGAGTTCCTTTCATTAAGGTCTTTTTGTACAAATGGTCTATTTTTGATGTGTCTTTGGTTGGTTGGTTGGTTTTGGTCAGTTGGTTTGTTTTTTGGGGGTTTGGTGTTTGGGGGTTTTAGTTTGTTTTTGTTTCTGTTTTATTTTGTTTTTATTAGTTCAGAATATCCTTCTGCTCTTCACAGACATATCTCAAATGCTGACATTATATCTAAATAAAGCATCATAAGCTTATTTTATAGCAAGTACAGAAACACAGGGCACATCTATGGCTAAAGTTAGCTATGTATACATTTTTATAGAGATGAATTTAATGTAATCCTTGAAGTACTAATCTTTCTCCAACTGTTTAGGGTTTTTTTGGAGATGTCTCCTCTTTGTATTTGAACTCTGGGATAAACAGGAAAAAATGGTATTGTGTCCAAAATGAAGTTTTCTATTCATCAAGAAAAGATGATACTAAAATCTGACTGCAAAATAAGGGCTCTGCCACCCTAGGACTTTGGCAGATTTCTTTGAGACATTAGGCATGCATTGAACTGAGAGCTATTTTCAGGCAAAAGAGACACAGGCATCTTCATTTGTCACAGTTATGGTTATTAATTATGGACATATGAAATATGAATAATATTAATTAATATTAATATAACAAGCAATAATAACATTTTAACTGTGTATATATATATGCAGATTCTAGTGAACAATTGTGGCTATAGTCTCCATAACCTGGTACAATTTAACAATTTTGAATCAAATTAGAAAAATACAAAACAGTTATTCAGTAAGAACCAAGGTTGCAATTCTGCCTCTTGTCCACCAGGTGGCGACTGGAGAAGATGCCCGGCGGCTGGGCTGGCTATCAGAGCACATACAATTAAGGAATCTTTCAAAAAAACTTAAACCAATTTTTGGTCACAAATTATGGGTCTGGGCATCCCCTGAGTGGCTGCATTATAAACCACAGGTTACAATACCCTGCAGCCTAATGCGTGGGGATTTTAAACAGAACGAAAATTCATCTTAAACATGTGAACACTGAAAGATATGCAATTTCACTTATTGGAAGACTTGTTGCTATACTGGTTACTATGGCTGGCTGTCAAGGCTCAGGGGGCTTGGCAGAACCCGGTGCTGGCTCCAAGGGGTCCCTTCCAGACACTGTAGAGGCAGCTTCCTCCCACTGCTATAGGGGGGGTTAGTCTTCTGCCGGTACGTGTGTTCACCCGGAACACGCTCTCAGGCGGGTCCTTGGAGAGGACGCTGGGAAGCGGGGCTGGCAGTTCTTCCGAGGCAACTGGAGAGTGTGGGGGGTGCAGCACAGAGAGGCACAGCCTTCCCCCTGTTTCAACTTGGAAATGAGCAGACATTGCCGATTCCTCTCAGCAACTGCAGACATTCCTGGCAGAGCACAGACGGTGCTCTGAATTGCCCTGGCACTTGGTTTACAGGGCTGTGGAGCGGCAGTCACACAGGATGGCTATTGGCGCACAGGACTGCAGCTTCGTGCAACAGACGCTGTTAGAACTGCTGAGAAGGATTCAGGCAAGTTGTCCCCAGTTGGTGAGGCTTACCAAGGGGAGTCTCAGTCCCTTCACAGCATGGTGGCAGCTTCTTCCTACCAGAGGGACTGGGGTGTGACGCTAAGCGGCAGTTCAGTGTAGCTTATGCAAAAGACTCCTTTCTGGTTTCCAGGTAAACTAAGGCACGATGGCACTTCCTGGGCAGCAAGGCTTCTCTCTGGATTGCAATGGTAGAACATGTGCACAAAAGCGGATCATGTGCACGGAGCAGGAGAGCTTAAGAGAAAAGAGTGAGTTGTTTACAACTTGGGTAATATTTATAATTTGCTCAAGGCTTGGATTTAGCCAATAGTCAAATACTTGGTAAACACCCTTAGCCAAAGACAGACCATATGGCCAGAATTATGCTTACATTTGGAAGAAGCACAAGAATCCTATAAAATGGGCACATGCTCTTGTTGACCCAAAAAAAGGCAGGATGGGCTCCCAGGGCTGAGGCTGCTGTTGGCAGGCCTGTGGGTGGGCTTCTCTCCAGACAGTGATGGTGGCTTTCTCTTTCCCTCCTGTGGCAGTGGGGAGGGGGAGAGACCTAGGCTAGCTGATCGGCAGGTCCCCTTCGAGGGCTTGGGTGGTCCCTCGGGGTTGCGATCCCTCGTGGAGCTGCTGCTTGGGAGCAGAGGGGGTGGTGTGGAGTGGCAGCGGGCAGTCCCAAGGTGTGGCTGCAGCTGCCGGGGGCTTGTCCCTGCCGAAGACTTGGGGCATGCAGGGCTGGTGCTAGCTCCCGGGAAGCAGTGTGATGAAGAGATTATTATTTTATGAATATGAAATATGCATTGCAAAAATATTAATTTTATTAATCATTAAAATGATCAATAACCAATGAATCACTATTTTATATACACATTCTAGTGTACGATTGTGAAATACATCCCATAAGTGGTTTAGTATTTATAATTTGGACCCAATTAGAATATTTACAGAATTACTATTAATATAATGAAGGGTGCAATTCTGCCACTTGTCCACCGGGTGGCGACTCGACAGGACGCTGGCGACTGCTGAACTATATACAGAGGTATTACAATATGACAGAGGCTTGAACTGGAAATTTTATGCTGCTAGACACACGTGCTTTGAACCGGATGCTAGTGAGTGGAGAGCACGTGGAAGATGCACTGTATCCTTTGTTTGTAGCAAGGTTAGTTGCTAGGCTGCAGCAGGCTACTGTCGGCGGGGCTGTCTCCTAGTCTGGCCCAGACTGGCGGTGGAGGCAACCTTCTCCCTCCCGTGGCAGCGGTGAGGGGATGGCCCGTAGACTAGCTGGTAGGCAGGCTCCCTTTACAGGACTGAGGTGTCTTCCTCCGGATGGAACGCAGTGGTCCTGCAAGGTCGGCCCGGCAGGGCCAGTAGGGCTTGTCCCGGGCCAGGCTTGGCCCTTGTGGCAACGACGTTCGGGGCTGGTGAGGACAGTTCTGGGGAAGAAGCGCAGCTGCGCGAAGTGGCAGCTTCCCATTTCCCTGGTTCGAAGGAGAGGGCGGGACCCTATCGGAGCGGTCCTGGCTTTGGAGCACAGGCCACGAAGGGTGCTCTAGCTTTCACTGGGATTTACAGGGCATGGAGTGGCAGAATTAGTGGCTCCTCTTCTCGCTTGCAATGGCGGGGTCATGCCGGCATGCAGCTAAGGTGCTGGTCCTGCTTTCCAAGCTAATACACAGCGTTGTGCAGCTTGTTAGTCTGCTACTTAAGGCTGTACCAGATGTTTAGACTGCTGGACTTGGCTAGTCCCTTTTCTGTCAACTGGGCAATATTACCCTTGAGGGTCCAGTCCTCTTGAAGGCATGGGGGGCTCTTCCGATCGGTGAGACTGGCAATACAATGCTGCAGCTTCTCAGGCTCTCAGCAAAGGTCCCTCCTCTGGAGATACTGTCGGGGCCAAAGCTCAATGGGCCTGCCCAGATGCTGACTTCTCATCTTGCAGAGGCGACTAGCTTGCTTGCTTGCAGGAGAGGGAAGACTTGATAGCAATGAGCTTAATAGCAAAGGTTATGGCATGAGCTTAACAGCTCGGGCAAGGAGAGAGGACAAAGAGAAAGAGGGCAATTTATTTACAATTGGGTTTCATGTATGTAGTGTGTGCTGTTTTGCCATAAGATTTGTGAGTGGAGCAGTCCACAAATTCCAAATTTAACATTTCATTTTATTCCTCACTAGGCAGATGATGAACCTTAATAGAATACTATTTATCCATAATTATAAAATGGAGATACTTTTGTAGAGTTGAGTTAGAAAGCATTCAGTTCTGTGCCTTATTTCTAGCAAAAAAAAAAAGAAAACAACCCCAGATTTTTCTGCCTTTAATTCATGCATAGTGTTTGTCTTCCTGCTATATAAATGTCAAATTATTTAATAAACATTATTGTGTTTAACATGCAACCTTTTTAAAGTTTAATGGTAAGGAAATGATGAATATTAACTTTCACACGGGTGAGGAAAGAGTAGTATTTGAACTCAAATATTCTAATAATACTGCTTTGGAACCTGGGATTAGAATTGTTTTCACAGCTTTGCAAATGTCAGTGTCTCTAACTAACATGTCATTACTAATGAAATTATTGAAATAATCATTCTTTTGCTATGCAATATTTAAAACTTAAATTACAGATAGTAAATGGTAGTACTCAAAGCATCACAGAATCACCGAATGTTAGAGGTTGGAAGGGACCTCCATAGATAATCAAGGCCAACCCACCTGCAAAAAGCAGGATCACCTAGAGTAGTCCACACAGGAATGCATCCAGGCAGGTGTTGAAGTCTCCAGAGAAGGAGACTTCACAACCTCTCTGGGCAGCCTGTTCCAGTGCTCCATAATGCTCACTGTAAAGAACCTTCTCCTCATGTTGAGGTGAAATCTTCTATGTTTAAGATTGCATCCATTGTTCCTTGTCTTATGATTTTGGTGCACCACCAAAAAGAGCTTGGCCCCATCCACTTGACACTTATCCCTCAGGTATTTATAGATGTCGATGAGATCCCCTCTCAGTCTTCTCTTCTCAAGACTAAACAGCCCCAGGTCTTTCAGTCTCTCTTCTCAAGAGAGATGCACAAGTTCCCTAATCATCCTCATGGCTCTCCATTCAGTTGCCTCTATCAGATCCTGTCTTGAATTGGCGAGCTCAAAACTGGACACAGTATTCCAGGTGTGGTCTCACAAGGGCAGAGAGAGGGACCTCCATAGACCTGCTGGATACACTTTTCTTGATGCATGCCAGGATACCATTGCCTGTCTTCGCCACTAAAGCACATTGCTGTCCCATGGGGAACATGCTGTCCCATGGGGAACATGCTGCCCACTAGGATGCCAAGTTCTTTCTCCGTGGAGCTACCCTCCAAGGGGGCAATGCCTAACCTGTACTGGTGCCTGCTGTTATTCCTTCCCAGGTGCAGGACTCTGCACTTACTGAACTCCATGAGGTTTGCCTGCATCCAGCTCTCCAGCCTGTCCAGATCTTGCTGGATGGCAGCGCAGCCTGATGGGGTGTCAGCTGCACCTGCACACACCCTGCCCCCCCCAGTTTTGTATCATCAGCAAACTTGCTGAGGGTACTCTCAATCCCCTCATCCAGGTCATTGATAAACATACTGAACAAAAGCGGGCCCAGTACTGATCCCTGGAGTACACCACAGGCCGCAGGCCACCAGGATGACTCTGTGCCACTGATGACAACCCTCTGAACTCTGTTGTTGATCCATTTTTCAATCCACCTCACAAAATAATCAACAGTTCCTGAGCTTTTCTGTGAGGATGTTATAGGAGACAGTATCACTGTACTCTCACTGTAATTAAATATGAATCAACCCATGATATTCTAAGGAAATCTCTGTGTGTGTGGTAAAACTGTCTTTGATCTGTAGATGTAAACTGATGGACAGGCCTCTATTGTCTGTGAATGTGGCTGCTGAACAAGGCTTTACTGTTATGTAACTGTATGTGTTATAATAACCGAAAATTAGAAGGAAGAGATTAGAGAAAACAAGTAACTAACTAACGCCTACATTATTGGAAGAAAGGTGAGGCAACCCATGGGATGTTTAAAGATGTTGCTAGGGCATGTAGGAGGAAAATTAGGGAGGCAAAAGCACATTTGGAACTTAAACTGGCCTCTGATGTGAAGGACAACAAAAAGTCCTTCTATAAATATATTAATAGCAAGAGGAAGGGCAGGGACAACCTCCACTCCTTGGTTGACATGGAGGGAAATGTTGTAACACAGGATGAGGAAAAGGCAGAGGTACTTAACACCTTCTTTACCTCAATTTTTACTATCGGGAAAGAACATCTACCAGACAGCTGGCCTGCAGAGCTGGCAGAAGGAGCCAGGGAGCTGCATAATTTCCCTGTGTTCCATGAGCAAGTGATAGGAGCTCTCCTCAGCAGCTTAGACCCCCACAAGTCCATGGGACCAGATGGGATCCATCCTAGGGTGCTGAGAGAGCTGGCAGATGAGCTGGCCAAGCCACTCTCCATTATTTTTCATCAGTCCTGGCTCACTGGAGAGATCCCAGATGACTGGAAGCTGGCCAACGTGGTACCCATCCACAAGAAGGGCCGGTTGGATGAGCCAGGGAATTACAGGCCTGTCAGCCTGACCTCAGTGCCAGGAAAGATTATGGAGCAGGTCATCCTGAGTGCAATCACACAACACTTAGAGGATGGCCAAGGGATCAGGCCCAGCCAGCATGGGTTTAGGAAGGGCAGGTCCTGCCTGACCAACCTGATCTCCTTCTATGATCAGGTGACCCGCCTGGTGGATGTGGGCAGGCCTGTGGATGTAGTCTACCTGGACCTCAGCAAGGCCTTTGACACCGTTCCCCATAGCAAACTCCTGGGCAAGCTGTCAGCCCATGGCTTGGATGGGAGCACACTGAGATGGGTTAGGAACTGGCTGGAGGGCCGAGCCCAGAGAGTGGTGGTGAATGGTGCCACATCCAGCTGGCAGCCAGTCACCAGTGGTGTGCCCCAGGGATCAGTACTGGGCCCCATGCTCTTTAACATCTTTATTGATGATCTGGATGAGGGCATCGAGTCCATCATCAGTAAATTTGCTGACGACACCAAGCTGGGGGCAGGAGTTGATCTGCTGGAGGGTCGAGAGGCTCTGCAGAGGGACCTCGACAGGCTGGGCAGATGGGCAGAGTCCAACGGCATGAGATTTAACACATCCAAGTGCCGGGTTCTGCACATTGGCCACAGCAACCCCATGCAGAGCTACAGGCTGGGGTCAGAGTGGCTGGAGAGCAGTCAGGCTGAGAGGGACCTGGGGGTGTTGGTCGACGGTAGACTGAACATGAGCCTGCAGTGTGCCCAGGCAGCTAAGAGGGCCAATGGCATCCTGGCCTGCATCAGGAACAGTGTGGCCAGCAGGAGCAGGGAGGTCATTCTGCCCCTGTACACTGCACTGGTTAGGCCGCACCTCGAGTACTGTGTCCAGTTCTGGGCCCCTCAGTTTAGGAAGGATGTTGACTTGCTGGAACGAGTCCAGAGAAGAGCAACAAAGTTGGTGAGGGGTTTGGAACATAAGCCCTATGAGGAGAGGCTGAGGGAGCTGGGGTTGCTTAGCCTGGAGAAGAGGAGACTGAGGGGTGACCTTATTACTCTCTACAACTACCTGAAGGGAGGTTGTAGACAGACGGATGTTGGTCTCTTCTCCCAGGCAGCCAGTACCAGAACAAGAGGACACAGTCTCAGGCTGCACCAGGGGAGGTTCAGGCTGGATGTTAGAAAAAAAGTTCTATACAGAAAGAGTGATTGCCCATTGGAATGGGCTGCCTGGGGAGGTGGTGGAGTCGCCATCACTGGAGGTTTTCAGGAGAAGACTTGATGGGGTGCTTGGTGCCGTGGGTTAGTTGTTTGGGCGGTGTTGGATTGGTTGATGGGTTGGACGTGATGATCTTGAAGGTCTCTTCCAACCTGGTTTATTCTATGTATTCTATGTATTCTATGAAACTGGCCTGTGTGCCACTGGACCTTGGTGAGTGGGGGGAAAGTCATTGTGTAGGTGATGAAGAGGAGGGAGGATGAAGTGATGACTCTCAAGGGTACAAGACAAACACCCTACTATCATAGTGCAAGCACAGTGGTGTTTTTACATTACATAACCAAGGGTCATGTTTTGTCCACCTCCTGGCACATATTGGCATTATGTGGCAGAATGAATATTGGTGTATAACAGATCTGGAGTTGTGATACAACATGATAAGCATTTGACCATTGTTGTCATCATGGATATGCAGCCTGCTAAGAGTTGGTGCCTTACCATCTTGGAGCAGGTATTATGCTCCATTGCATACTATTCTATTAGGGTTAACTGCATATGTATAACTATTAAGCTTTTTCTGTGATAGGTAATAAATTACTTTTGTTATTACAGTAAATACATTGCTTTTAAAATATATAATAATGTATATATTATTCCATTGTGTCTTATCCTTGCAAACCTTGACTGTAACACTTGCAAAGCAATCATTATATTCTCACATTCATTATTATCCAATTAAAACCATAATTGTTGTTGTCATAATTTTTTCTCTATTTTATCTTTGATATACTGTTGATTTCAGTGGAGCTTACAAACATCTCAACTACCTTAAAAATTTCAGAAGAAAATGGCATTGTCTGTGTACTGTGGCACCTAAACAATTTCTGAGAGACTGGACATAAGTGAAACGGATTCTGGACATTATTATATTTGTCATTAGAAATTCATCAGACAAAATGCATGCTTAGTAACATCAATTGTGGTAAGAACTACATCTTACTCCATTTCTTACAGTACTAAACTCAATGTAATACAAAACCACATCACAGACTATTTTTCTGTAACCTTAGATTCATTTCTGAACAGGAGGTAATTTTCAGTAAGTGAGAACACTTGGACTGTGACTTACAAAAGCATGACATGAGTGAATAGAATAGAATAGAATAGAATAGAATAGAATAGAATAGAATAGACCAGACCATGTTGGAAAAGACCTTCAAGATCATCATGTCCAACCCATGATCCAACATCATCTAATCAACTAAACCATGGCACCAAGCACCCCATCCAGTCTCCTCCTAAACACCTCCAGTGATGGTGACTCCCCCACCTTCCTGGGCAGCACATTCCAATGGGCAATCACTTTTCTTCCTAACCTCCAGTCTAAACCTCCCCTGGTGCAGCTTGAGACTGTGTCCTCTTGTTCTGGTGCTGGTTGCCTGGGAGAAGAGACTAGCACCTGCCTGTCTACAACCTCCCTTCAGGTAGTTGTAGAGAGCAATGAGGTCTCCCCTGAGTCTCCTCTTCTCCAGGCTAAGCAACCCCAGCTCTTTCAGCCTCTCCTCATAGGGCTTGTGCTCCAAACCCTTCACTAGCTTTTTGCCTTTCTCTGGACACACTGACAACTAGTGCATTACTCTGGAACATTTTTATTTAATTTAAACTTTTTACATATATGTATAATGTAAGATACAAATTTGTCTCCTGAAGGAGTACAATAAACATTTGGAAATCATGTAAAGAAGATATTTTCTTGTGCTGCCTCTGAGTTTGTCAGAAAGAGCTTAAATTCACCTGGTTTGTCGGGGCATACTTTCTGACATTTCCTACAAGAGCTTTGTAGGTGGCACTGTGAGCAGAATATGGGAACATCAAATCATTCTTATAAGTCACCTGAAAATCTTTGAAGTGAAGTATCTGTTTAGTTTACCTGTTCTACAATGCTTTGGATATCTTAGGGATTCTCAACATAGGCATGAGGATCACAAAAATAAAACAGGTTGGAGAAATAGAAGACAGAGAAAACCACATGAAGGACAACACTGACACATGTAGTAGAATATGATGCACAAATAGTACACATATTATTTTTAAATATCTCTAAGGCTGGGATATGATGGTGGGACAACTTTAAAACAACTCCGACTACAGGGACTATTGTAGTATACCAAGAAGATGTCTGTTGCCTTTCTTGGTGGTAGAAAAAATACCTTTTAGTGTCTCTATAAACCAAAATAATTTAAAAAGTCTGCCTCTTTGTGACCATTTGAGGCTGTGCCTTTAAGAGAGAGAGAGTGTTGGGAACACTCTGGCTGAATGTTTTTGTACCAGAATGAAAACACTGATATTCTAAATGAATTTCATTGGTGGATGGGCAGAATGCAACTTTAAGTTTTGGGGCAGTTGGAATTTTTTCTCAGTTTTGGGTTTCAGCCTGTTCTGCCTGCCTGCTTCTCAGCAAACTAGCTGGAGCTGACCTTGAGATAAGCAAAACTAATCCTACATGTGCTTTTGAAGCTTAATAACAATTCTTTTCCTTAATAACTTGCCTTTCTTTCTCTCTCTAACCCCTTTTGGGGAAAAAAGGAAGGTAAGGGGGGGAAGAGAGGGGGTTATGGGGGGGGGGAATCCCTCCCCGAGGAGGGAATTTTGTTGTGTTATTTTTCTTTGCTGTATATTTCTGTATATATATTGTAAATACTTGTATATATTGTGTTATATATAACCTGCTTTCTATATATGCTTGTAAATATAGCTTGCTTCTCCGACTGAGCTAGCTGTGGTTTTCTTTCTCTGTGGGGGAGGGAGAGCTAGGCCTTCTCTCAACCTACCACACTTTTTACACCTTTTGTCTGTGAATGACAGTGATGGCATGCTGTTGTTGGGGTGTGTGTTTGCAGTCACACTACTGATGCTACCAACAAAGCCACTGGTAGAAAAAGACACCATCTATAGCACCCTAGAATAATAGTTATGTTCTATAGATCATACCTTTCTAAAGCTATGTAAATAAGTGGAATCCCAGATCCTACGAAGTTGCATCAGTCCAGAAGGTTAAATGTCCAGTGACAGAGAAAAGAACTACAAGCAGTGAGCTTTGATCACGGCATCTGCTGTATATGCTGATACATATTTTTAGAGTGACAACCTTCTCTGATACTTCAGAGGGATATTCTTAAGGCCCCTCACAGAACTCAAGTAGAAGTATAATTGTTTAATAGATTTGAACGTAGCTTAGCATTAAGATTCTTAGGCCTGTTAAAACTGCACAAAGGTCAAATAAGAATGAGCAGACAGCTGTTGAATGGTGAAACAGAGAACTGAATTTTTGTTTGAGATACATAAATAAATGATACTTAAGTCCCACTTTAAGTACTTCTCTTCTGATTTGCTTGTGCCCCAAGGCATATTATTACCTATTCCCTGATGTCAAAGTTCCAATTAATATTTCTGCAATTCTACTTTCCATTTGATTTAACAGCTTTAAATGTGGCACAACTTTAAGGATGAAAGTAAAATAATGCATATGAAATCAACTGGCATAACGCATGGAAATGATAACATGTTCCTTAGAGGGGCTGAAGGTTAAGAGCTAAATTAAATTTTTCCCTTTTTTCTCATGTTGTGGTAACAGCGGGGAGGGAAAGCAGTGCCAACAACTGATCAGAATCAATAATAGCATCTGTTCCTGAGCTAGCCAGAATCTGCTCTAGATTGTTTATTAATTCAAAAAGAGGAGCAGACATTTATCCCATAAGTTGAGAGAGAATCAAAGTATTCTCAGTGCTCTGATATAACATCATAATTATGATTGACAATTAATTCCTTGTCTATGTTAAATAAAACTTTATTGAAATAATTTTAGAGAAGGAAAAAGAATTTTAGTCATGGCAATAAGTAAAAGACCCTTACCCCTGCCTCCTCTGGATTCCAGTTTGTGATATAGTTAATTTATTTCATAATAGCTAGTGTGGGCTATGGTTTGGATTTTTTGAGCAAAACAGTTTTGATAACACACGTTTTGTTTGTTTGGTTTTTATAGCAACTTATGAGCAGTGTTCACATAGAGTGAAGATATTTTATATTCCTTGTACCACACCACCACTGAGTAGGCTGGAGATGCACAAGAAGCTGAGACAGGACACAGCTGAGACAGATGACCAAGGGCAAATCCCATGCTATATGACATCATGATTGCTTGTCTTCCCAAGTAAATGATACATGTGATGGAGCTCTGCTTTCTTGGAGCTTGCTGAACAACTGCCCGGAATTAGTGGGGAAAAGTAAATTAATTTCTTATGTTGTTTTGCTTGTGTGTGCAGTTTTTGCTTTACCTTTTAAACTGTATTTATCTCAATCCACATGTTTTCTCACTTTTACCCCTTTGATTCTCTCCTCCATCCCAGCATAGGGCATGGGCAGAGGGGGTTTGACCAAGCAGCTGTGTGGTGCTGAGCTGCATGATGGGGTTAAACCACAACAGGTTCTTAACTACTGTGATATCTGCAGTAAAACCATGTCTGCCAGCTGCAGTAGTGAACCCTATAACCTGTTCCTTGCAGGTGCTAACCTTGGAACATTGTCTTCAGCTAGCAGAGACATCTGTATATTTCAAAACCTCTATTCCTTGAAGATAAAACCACAGGTTGTTTTTTTTCCAAAAATAGTTGGGAATAGTGAATGCTTCTTATTCATTGATTTTAAAGGATAGAAAAGGGAAAGGCATGAATTGTTTTGAATAATATTTAATCTGTGAAAGTCATTTTACACTTATATTCTGGAAAACTTGCCAAAGCTCTTGAGTGAAACACATATCATAAATTTCAATTTCCAGAAGAATAGATGTTAAAAAAAAAAAACAGCTCTGTAAATTAAGTGTATATGTTGTATTTACTGTCAACACTGTGCACTTGCAGTGATGACAGTTTTAAGTCATCTAGACTTAAAATTACATCCCAGATACTTGCCTTGTGATTTTTTCCTTAGGATAGAGTTTAGGGAAAAGATCTTGTTATGTGTATTTGAAATACAGTTGTTCTTGTTCCTTTTTAAGCACCAGCTTAAGCTTTATGACAAACACTTAAGAGTATGTCCTAAATTTGTTCTCTAAACATTTGCCATTCATTTCTGTTCATTTTTTTTTTTTCATCTTCCCTTGATAGCTGAAAAATGCATTGATTGAAAAAAAATATATATCATAGTATCAGTCAGGGTTGGAAGGGACCACAAGGATCATCTAGTTCCAACCCCCCTGCCATGGGCAGGGACACCCCACACTAGATCAGGCTGGCCAGAGCCTCATCCAGCCTGCTCTTAAACACCTCCAGGGATGGTGCCCCAACCACCTCCCTGGACAACCCATTCCAGGGCTTCACCACCCTCACGGTGAAGAACTTCCTCCTCACATCCAGCCTGAATCTTCCCACCTCCAACTTCATTCCATTCCCCCTAGTCCTATCACTACCTGATATCCTGAGAAGTCCCTCCCAGCCTTCTTGTAGGCCCCCTTCAGATACTGGAAGGCCACAATGAGGTCACCTTGGAGCCTTCTCTTCTCCAGACTGAACAGTCCCAACTCCTTCAATCTGTCCTCATAGGAGAGGTGCTCCAGCCCTCTGCTCATCCTCATGACCCTTCTCTGGACACATTCCAGCACATCCATATCCCTCTTGTAATAGGGGCTCCAGAACTGGATGCAGTACTCCAGGTGGGGTCTCACCAGAGCAATAGAATTTTATGAACATGACTTGGAGTGCAGCTGTAACAGTGGGAGATATGTGGGAAGATTAGGGAAAAAGCCCAGAGAGGTAGAAGAGCAGAGAGAGGAATCACAAAGTTTGGTAGAGAAATTAGTTGATTGTGGAAGAGGATGCTCAAGTACAGAAATGAAAGAGAGCTGTGGACACCAAATAAGACACAGACAGGAGATAACAAATATGTAAGAGAACTCTGGAGGTGGATGGACCGAGATTGTTGGAATAGTAATAAAGAAGAAAAATGAGAATGACTACAGAGAATAGAAAGGTACTGTCAGAAGAAAGGCAGCCAATAGTAATAACAACAGTGGTAGTCTATCACATCAGTGTAACTTCTCGCCAGACTTTCATCTGGAAAATATTATTCCTGAATTTAATGTTCCTTTTTAATTCTAACATAAAATAAAATAAAATAAATTGATCAATTCTGAATGTCTCCATCATTCTGTAATACTAAACTAATGGAGAAGTTAACAGTTATGTCTGTATTTTACTCAATTAGTTCATATAACAAGGGAACAGAAATTTTGTGGAAGATCTAAAGGTTATTGATGACTTCAGGTGAGACTATGATTTTTCAATATTTTTTTTTCCTCGATTTTTCATGTATAAAGTGATACATTAGTGAACATTAAAGTTACAAAGCAATAAAAAAATAAAGGTAAAAAGAACTAAAGGCTTCCTGTCCTTTAGGAAAAAATAGCTTCTAATGGTATTATTATGCCATTTTCCATGATGTTTATTTGCCTCAGGACTGAATTATACTTTCAGGTGTAACCTTTATTCTCACATTTTCTAGACATCTTAATGACTCATTTTTCAACCTTTTAACAACATATCTATATGGACATACCCTTAACATGCACATATAAAAAATATAATTAATTCATCTTTAGGCTATTTCCCATTTCTCATTATAATTACTCATCATTAGTTGAATTGTTAAGGCTTAGAATATTGTTATGATCCAAAAAAAATAGTACTAGCATATCCTGAATATACACAGGCATAGACTGCTGGAACTTTTCACAAGGATACTAAAAATTGATACATATTCTCAGAAAGTCTTTATTAATAATTTCTAAATACATTCAGTTTCTTCAATGTATTGCTTTGATGTGGTTTTTTTTTTATAAGAATTGTATTAATTTATTTTGGAAAATGTTAATTGCCATAGTTTGAGAATGACATATATGGGTGTTTTATGTAGGAATAAAAACAAATCTTAAAATGTTCGTATTTCCCATCACAATAACAGTAAACACTGTTTGCATGACAGCTAGTGAACAAACAATGCAATTAAGCGTGATAGTCTTTTATGACTGTGTTTTCTTATTTTAGTTTTGTAAAGCTTATATTCATTTAGAGATTTTTACCTTGTTCTTGAGAAAATGTTATAGTTTGGAGTAGGAAAAGACATTAAATACATTGATGGTAGGCTGAACATGAGCCTGCAGTGTGCCCAGGCAGCCAGGAGAGCCAATGGCATCCTGGCCTGCATCAAGAACAGTATGGCCAGCAGGAACAGGGAGTTAATTTTGCCCCTGTACACTGCACTAGTTAGGCCACACCTCGAGTACTGTGTCCAGTTCTGGGCCCCTCAGTTTAAGAAAGATGTTGACTTGCTAGAGCATGTCCAGAGAAGGGCAACGAAGTTGGTGAGGGGCTTGGAACACAAGCCCTATGAGGAGAGACTGACGGAGCTGGGGTTGCTTAGCCTGGAGAAGAGGAGACTCAGGGGTGACCTTATTGCTGTCTACAACTACCTGAAGGGAGGTTGTAGACAGGCAGAGGTTGGTCTCTTGTCCCAGGCAACCAGCACCAGAACAAGAGGACAGTCTCAGGCTTCAGCCTAACCCTCAGGGGAGGTTTAGGCTGAAGGTTAGGAGGAAGTTTTACACAGAGAGAGTGATTGCCCATTGGATTGGGCGGCCCGAGGAGGTGGTGGAGTCACTATCGCTGGAGGTGTTTAGGAGGAGACTTGATAGGGTGCTTGGTTGCATGGTTTAGTTGATTAGGTGGTGTTGGATGATAGGTTGGACGAGATGATCTTGAAAGTCTCTTCCAACCAGGTCTATTCTATTCTATTCTATTCTATTCTATTCTATTCCGGCCATTAAACATAATGCAATACTCCATTTTACACTTACACTTGATGATCTTAAAACTTAAATCATTTATTTTTTGCATAAAGTGTTGTTTCTTATTCAAAAATATGACTGTCAAGCTCATCTAATTTTCTTAGCAAACTATACTTTTTTTCTTTTATACTATTTGTAAAAATTTCAGAGGAGCAGATTATTTCAGAGACAAAAAGTGACTTTTCTAACATAATGGAGAATGTTGAAATTATGGTACCTGTATAGCAGCTTCTGAAGAACACATAGTGGGAAATGATGTATGACCTTGCTTGAAGGTTTCTTTTAGTTTTCATTGATAGTAAGTAATTATTTGAAAAAGTTTTTATATCACATGAACACACTTTATAAAATAAAAAGAAGAAATGTCAGTCTAAGATGTTTTTAATACAATTTACTACTATACAGTTTGATGCAAATGAAGGAAACTGTGATCTCCTTGGAATTTCTTCCCCCTGAAGTGATCAGAGGTTATGATGCTCTGTTGCCTTTTGACAGAGAGTCATGTACAATTGTGAATGTATTTATGTTGTCTACACTTCCATTCTTCACTAAACCATGCAGAATATAATACATATTTATTTATTTTAAAATTACTGAAAGAGTGGTCAGGGATTGGAATAGGCTGTCCAGGGAGGAGGTAGAGACATCATCCCTGGAGGTGTTAAAAAATGTGTAGTCATGGCAAGTTGGGACGTGGTTTAATGGTCAAAGAGGTATATCAACAGCTGGACCAGGTCTTTTCCAATGCAAACAAGTCTATGATTCTAAGAAAACTTTCCATATTCAAGTGGTTGGGTTGTTTTTTTCAGACATAACTATGAATGTATCTTACCTGTTGAAAATGACCCAGCTCCAGCCTAATGTGTCATCTTCATACAGAACTTCACTAAGAGTGCAGTCTTCTTGAAGAGTCTATAGAAGGTGAGACATAGCGTTGTATTTCTATGAACTTGAACTAGTTCATTGTTGATTCACTGAGGAATCAATCCAATCTCATATATGTATGCCTTCTCAATGCATAGATTTATTACTAATGCTATATATATGTATATAATATTTTTGAGACATTTTTTTAATGTAAAACCCATGTAATGAAAATGTATTTGTTAATAAGTGATATTTTTTCTTTTCAAGTGGTGTTAACATATGTAAGCAAACAGGCCACTCAAACTAATGGAACTAGTTTAATACTGTGAGAAACAGCTCAACATCATCAGAGAATAAAAAATATATTTTTAATAAAAGGAATAAGAAATAAAAAAGAAAGAAAAAAGAAAACCAAGAAAAGTAGATAGGTGACTCAACTAAGGAAAAATTAAAAATGTTAAGAAAGGGAGAAACTAATAGTCAGATATTGAAAAGAAGGTGTTGGGAATTTTGATTTGTGTGAGGGTGTCAAAAGACAGTGAAAAGGTGATGCTGTTTTATTTGATCTGCTGATAATGGCCAAAATAAATGCTTTTGGAGCTTCTCAAGTTATCTGATGGGCAGCTGTGCACTAGATCACTGCCACCTAGAGCAGTGATGCAGTTCCGACTGCACCAAGTGATCCAGTATAGCCTCTCAGACTGGTTTGAAGCAAGCTGAAACAGCGTGCTTAAAGAGAAATAAATAAAATCTTAGGAAAAATATGACAGAGACATATTAACTAGTAATAACTATGATGATAAAAAATTTAAATATTGACAAGTCAGGCTAATTTTACACTTCACTGAATTAATTCCTTAATGTTTTATGTCTGTAGTTATTTCTTATCCTTACATAATTGGTTTTTTTTTGCACACACAGCTTCAACAACGATCTGTAATGAATTCAGTAGAATGGTTTGCATACTCATGATTGTCTTGTTTGTAATTTCAAAAAATATTCCATACTTTTTTCACTGTTCACATGTGTTTTTTTCCATGATGCCTACATGCAACTGTACATATCTTTTTTGGACCCCTTTGGTGGGAATGTCTTTCACATATTTATGTATGTTATGTGTACCTTGAATTTAGCTATGCTGTCACACTTTCATGGCACATTCTAGGACAGTGGAAATACTGTTTCCAAACATATGTTTTTCCTTGATTCTTCAAAATTAATTTATATTCTGGTTTTATCATATAAGATGCTCATAGAATATACCTATTAATATAGATATACATAGAATATACCTCTTAATTTCCTTGTGCTGCTAAGAAGATTTGGTTTCTTTTCTCTCCTCAAAAGAAAGAACCTAGACTCAACACACAAGGATTTAATTTGTTTATTTATTTACTTAGAATCATAGCATTGTTAGGGTTGGAAGGCACCTCAAGGGTCATCTAGTTCCAACCCCCCTGCCATGGGCAGGGACACCCCACACTAGATCAGGATGTTCAGAGCCACATCCAGCCTGGTCTTAAAAACCTCCAGGGATGGGGCTTCCAGCATCTCCCCAGGCAACCTCTTCCAGTGTCTCACCACCACTCGTGGTGAAGAACTTCTTCCTAACATCCAATCTGAATCTACCCATTTCTAGTTTTGTTCCATTCCCCCTAGTCCTAACATTACCTGACACCCTAAAAAGTCCCTCACCATTTTTCTTATAGGCCCCCTTAAGATACTTGATGGCCACAATAAGGTCTCCTCGGAGCCTTCTCTTCTCTAGACTGAATAGCCCCAACTCAGTCTGTCTCCATAGGAGAGGTGCTCCAGCCCTCTAATCATGCTCATGGCCCTTCTCTGGACACACTCCAGCACATGCAGGTCCTTCCTGTAACAGGGGCTCCAGAACTGGATGCAGGGCTCCAGAACTGGATGCAGGGCTCCAGGTGGGGCCTCACCAGAGTGAAGTATAGGGGGAATCGCCTCCCTCAATCTGCTGGCTGTGCTTCCCTTGATGCAACCTGGTATGTGATTGACTTTCTGGGCTGCAAGTTGACACTGGAGGCTCATGTTCAGATTCTCATCCACCAGCACCCACCCCCAAGTCCTTTTCTTCAGGGATGATCTCAAGCCAGTCAATGCCCAGACTATATTGGTGCTTGGGATTGCCCTGACCCAGGTCACTAAGTTTTTGTTGTCATGAGTTTGGGAGTTTTCTTGTTTTGCCATGATTTTTTTTGTTATTATTTATTTGTTTTGCCCTTTTTTCCCCTTTAAATTTCTGTGATCTAACTGAATTCAAATAAACCATTATTTTTCTTTCTTTATTTTCTCATACTTCTTGTATTATATTTTGTTTTTTAATTTCCAGTTAAATGACTGGGTCCATTTCTATGCATGTTTTGATGGAAGGAAGCATTGCATTTGAGGAGGGGGGGTGTTCTTGTTTTTTTTTTTTGTTTCTTGTGCTGCATGGGGTTCATAATATTTTTTTTTTAGCACAGAGATGATCTGAAACCCAGGAAATCCAGGCAAAAATTCCTATAAACTTAAAGGCTTTTTTCTTCTTAGAATATTCAAACGCACACAATATGATGCCCTGTAAGTACAGAGAAAGTAAGAAACAATGTATAGAGGGAAGTCTATAGAGTTTCAAAACCCAGCTGGTACAGATAGCAGATAGTTCCTGAAATTTCTACACAGACAGTCTTTTTTTTTCCTATAGTTTGACATCTTTCTGCTCATTGCTCATTTGGTTTCACTCCCTTGCTCCCTTTTTTTACATTTTTTATGTGTCAAACTTGATTTACTCCATTTTTCCCCTGTAATTTTTAATTTTGAGTGAGCTCACCTTGCTTAATTTCCAGTCTTTACATCCATAAATTCATTCATTACACTTATATGTTGTTAATACCTTTCTTCCCAGTTCATCTAACCACTAGTGTACACACATGATCAGTTTCTCACTTATAAGGCTCCCAGTCTAATCACTTCACCTTCTGAAATTTTCTAAGCTTTCTGACATGTCTAATCCAACTCATTCACAGAGATTCTCCCCTCCCTCCAACCCAGCTAGCTTTTGTTCACTGACAACTTTCACATATGGAATCAGGAACGTGTACCAATTCAGTTTCAGCCTTGCTATTAAAAATCTGATAAAATGGTAAGAGATTGAAGCACTGTAGGCAGTGGTTTACAAGGAAAGATAAAAAAGATAAACATCTGCTGACTGACTAACTGATCACTATGTCAGGTTGTGACATGTCTATAAATATTTGAAGGCCAGAATAGAGACAAATTATTGTATCTGTAGAATATTTACATTTGCAGAAATTAGCAAGTAACCTTTTATATGCCCTTCAAACCAATGTTCTCTCTCTGGTCTTCAGTCCATTATTTAAGCCAGCTTTGTTTGTTTCTTTTCTTTTTGTATGGTTTTATGAAGATTCAAAATTTCTGTGTAAAATCTCAGCCACTGGTCTCCACTCATACACTGCTAGTTCTTACTTCTCCCAAGCTGACTTTTGTTCTTCCTGGGCTTTTAAAAGTGTCTTATACAACCTCTCATATTTATAAGAGCATTAATGTGTCTTACTCTCCTGACAACGAGGAATTACTTTTGTTTAATACTAGCTCTTCTGTAGATATTTGTTCAAACTTTCAGTAGAACAGAATATAATTATTTTTTATTTCTTCCCTGAAAATTTTTTGGCATTTCTGCACTGTACTATGGGTAGTAATATACTCACTGAAGCCATAACTAAACCTCAAGTCTCACCTTAGCAGATAAGTCCCATGGAAATCAGACTATAGAATCAGACTTATATTCCGACCCCATTAATTGTTTCCTACAAGATGCAACACTTCTAAAAGATGGAAAGAGAAGTCATATGTGAAACATGTCTTTCAGACAGAGAACTGAATCTGGAATACTGAAATCCCAGGCTGAGACCTCTTGCTACTGATCTGAAATATGAAAGTGAGTATAGACAAATATTTTTGCTAAGGATTGTTAAGGGGTTTTGAGGCTTTACTGGTGAAGTCTGGATACCCTAAACACCTTCAAAGTTATGTGTGTTGAACAGATACTTAAGAATCTAAATTCTGGGTTACTGACATGTGTATCATCAATTTATGTCATATAAAATCACATAAATTCTTTTATAATTCCCAATTGTAATTACTCATGCTATGAACTGTACACAGGAAGGAGGTCCTATATACTACCTTGCTTTTATTTTTGCATTGTGATATTGTTTTGTTTTGTCAAAACTGTAAAAGACGGTGGATGGCAGAGAGGCACACTCCACTCAGTGCCAACCCCTGTAGGCACACAGAAGTCCCCCTGGAAATCTACTCATGCATTGTTGATGTGAGCCAGGTGGAGCTATGCCAGCTTACAAGGGTGGGGAAAGCATTACTAGGTTCATCTCAGGCTGGAGGCAGCAGCCTGGGACATCTCTCCCTCCCCATGCCACCCCAAAGAAGGACCATGGCACCAAGCATCCCATCAAGTCTCCTCCTGAACACCTCCAATGACGATGACTCCAATGACGATGACTCCACCACCTCCCCAGGCAGCCCATTCCAATGGGCAATCACTCTCTCTGTATAGAACTTCTTCCTAGCATCCAACCTAAACCTTGCAACTTAACAAGACCTTGGATTTTAATCTAGCTTGATTTTGATTGACAATGATAATAGTATGTAAATACTATGGAATATTACACAGTTTTGGAAGTTTTCCCACACTTGTGGATTAGCATGATGTTAATTGAATCTCTTTAATTTCTATCTGTTAAGTTTATTATTTTGTGAAATTGCATGCAAACTTGACATTTGTTCTGATCCTCTTCTCTAAAGACATTATTTATGCTGGTATTTTGAATGAGTAGTCATCTCCTCTATGGCATGATGGGTTTAGGGGCTTATTTGTACTTCACAGCAATGACAGAATGAACCATGATGAGTTCATTAATTGCATATTTATTCAACCTGTTGCTACTGAGAAGATATTTATTAAATCTTGTATTATAATGCTTCCACTTTCTTACCTCATGGCTTATATAACATTACCAACTAGTTTACTTTTACTGGTTCTTTTTGCTGATACCTTTTGTTGCTTCAGTCTACCACTGTTTGTGTTTGTTTATGAAAATAATAATTGTAATATTTATTTTTAAATGTTGAATACTAGACTGAGCTACACCACAGAAATGAAAAGACTGAGAGGAGTTTCACAGAGACCTTGCAGAGATGAAGTCTGAATCCCTAATCATGTATTCAAGACCAGATTAAGCATCAGATAGACATTCCTGAGATGGAGGAAATCTAGAAGCTTATTGGTTCTGTCAACAGGAAACAAGTGACCTTCTCCCACAGATATTCAGCTCCATAGGTTCCCTGACCCATTAGCAAGGAGGGGAAAGAAGCTATATCTGAGCAGGTATAGAAATCAGATGAGAACTGTTAATTGAAATTAGCTGGAGAAAACCACATCTGCCAACATGACCTTCATTTCTAGAGGACTGCTGCTTTTTCTTAGATGCTCAGAGTGCAGATGTTGCAGAGAAGCTGCTAGAGTTCGTGTGGATTTCACGTTGTCAGGCACTGCAGTTTATCTGTGTAAGCACTGATAATAATGCTGGGAAAGACTTCTGGAGTAAAGAAACTAGTTCTGGGAGCAAAAAAATGGAAAGGGGCAAAACCATGATCTAGGTAACTACAGGATGGTCAGGCTCACATTTGTCCTTGAGAAACTTGTGTTACTAGTCCTCTTGAAGTACATTCTCTGCAGCTGGGAAGAAGTGATTCCTTGCAAAGCTACAGGCTAGGATTGACGATTGACAGGACAGGAGGTCCTAGTGATCTTGATAGGTAGTAAACCAGCAGCATGTCCTTACAGCAGCAAGGGCCAAGAATGTCCTGGGCCGTATGAACAGGAGCATGGTCAGTAGATGCAGAATCCTCAACGTTCACCATACTGTATAAAGATGCCACTTCAGTTCTTGGCCTTCTATTTAAGACCCAAATCAACTGTAGTGAGTTCATCAGAAGGTCACCAGGTAGTCAAGACTGGAACGCTTGCCCTAGAATTATACAGGTTTGTGTTTTTTTCTCTGTGCTTGGTTGTAGTGTTATGTAAACTTACATCAATTGTACTGATGTACCAGACATTTATTGCAACACTAAATATCAGAGGAGGTGACACTCTGGAAACCATGTGTTTGGTTAATTTGTATTTTGTAACCATTCTGAAAAACTTTTAAGAAAAGAAATACTATGCCATTAAAACTGAGAGACCTCGATTACAAATACTATCATTAGTAGACACAAAGTTCCACAAAATAACTGCAAAGCAACTTTCAAGAAATGTTCTATTTAGAGTTTCTTTTAAAATCACTTTGTAAACTAATCTCAGATTATTTAAGAATTAATTAAGCAACATCTGTTTCGTAGAAGCACCATGGAAAAGGCAGTATGTTGTTTCCAACAGTGCTGATTAAGACCAAGGCTACTTTTCCTATCACAGTTATTGCAAGAAATGTAAAAGTATTAATATGTTGGGGCCTCTTCTGGGAATTCAAGTGTGAATTTTATCCTGCTGAAGCTTGCATGGAATCTGTTCATTCTAATGTCACTTAAATATTTTCTTTCTTTCTTTCTCTCTTCTTTTCAACTCCCCCTTCCCCTTTTAAATTCTTCCCCTCACTTCTCCCTTGATGTGATACCTGTCTTTCAGAGGGGGGAAACATAAAAAATGAGAAATTAATTTGAACCTTATGACAAAGAGTCTTGCTACAGTCATCTGGATACTTTATTGTCCTTGATTAATGCTTTAGTTGCTTCCTACCCTGCAGGTGGACATGTGACATATTAATATAAAAACTGAATCCCCAAAGAGTGAATCTTAACCAGACAGAAGGGCAAAGAAAACCATGCTGTTAAATAATTAGTATTTTTCTAAGTACAAAATACAGCACTTAAAATACCAGCAGTGATAATAACAAATAGGTAATAAGGACTAGAATCACCATCTTTAAATCAAATATGACTGCTCTTCTTTGCTTACAAAATCTGAGAGCCCAAATTCTTTAGAACAACTCACAAGGTTTTTTGACATGACCCCTTTTTAGCAGACTTGCCACTTACTGACATGTTAGCAACTTATTTTTCCATTACAATAAGGTGGGGTTTTTCTGCATTTTTTATATTTCAAGAACAATTTGCCTAACCTGCAATTTCACCATCAATGTCTGATGACATGAGAGATATCCATTCAGGACTAATAGAAAAGATGCAGGATACATTTGTGTTCTTCTAAGCAGTAATATTCCAGTGAAAAACAAGCACTGGAACACAACAGCTCTGAAAAGACACGGATAAAAGAAGGCTATTGAGAAGGTGAACAGATCAAGGAAAATAGGTAGATACTAGGAATATATATCTTTTAAGGTATAGTTTAAAATTATTATTAACTGTACTTTTCTGTTGTATTTAGATGCTTTTTATTATTAGACTGTTAAAATGTTAATAGAACTAACAATATTTATTTTCTAACAATATTTATTTTCTCCTAACAATGTGCTCCTTCTTGCTCACAAGATTTTGAATGCAGTAATTTTATCATGAAAATGTATCAAAAAATGGCATTTTAAAATGTTTTTTAAAAAATGTTTATATGTTTCCAAAGTATTTATCAATTTTTATCTCTGCAGGGTTTTTTAAGGTCATATTTGTTTCATTTTGTGGTGGGTTGAAAGGCCGATCCTTCCTTGCCTCCCACCAGGGCAGAAAAACTGCGGCTCAGACAAAATGGATTGCAGAAGTGGTGGAAAGTTTAAATGGAAAAGCAGTGAATATTTTACAGATAACCACAAGCACAGTGACAAAGGAGATCCCAAAGTATACCCAGAAGCATCCCAACACTCTCCTTTTTCCCCACCCGGTGGTACACCCAAAACTCCCAGGGCTCTTTCTTCCCCCCACCCCCCGTTAGGCTAATCTCAGCTGGCCAGATCTGAGATTGCCCTTCTCCCGTCTCCTCCAGGCATTAGGCCTGGCCAGGCCCAAAGAGGCCTTGAGATGACTCCCCCTCCATTGCCAGACATGGACCATCTCCATAGGAGCGGTGAGGGAAGAAAGAGGAAGTGTAGGACTTTGCAGGTTTATTTATAGGGAGCAGGACATTATGGGATGAAATACACAGCTTCCTGTGTCCACCTGGGCTGGACCCTCAGGACACCAGAAGTGTGTCTTATGTAGCAGCAGGGGGGCATCCAGCCCAAACTGCTACATACTTGTATAGTAAATAATTTTCTTTTGAAAGGTGTCCAGATGTTAGCTCACTGCTAACTCCTTGAGTAGTACTGTATAACTACAAAGAGTAGTTTGGAAAGTTTGTATGCTTGTGTTAACAGATGCCTTCAGCTTTCTTCATATACTATCTCTGCAGTTCATGTATCTACAAAATGAGAAGCCTTAAAACCTTATTTCTTAGCCTCAGAGTTTAAAGAATTGTTACAAAAATAGGCAGTATGGAAGAGATGGGGAATAAAAAAGAAGAAAGGGTTTCATGAGTAATTTAGCACTCAAAAAAAAAAAAAAAGGTGCCAGAGGACAGTACTGCAGAAGAGTTAGATTTTATACCAGTTTCTGTAACTGTGCAAATGCACAGTCTTTGCTATTACCCTATGCTTGAACTGCGTGACAACTTCTATGACATAGTAGTCATATGTGCTGAAGACTGGGCCAAGACTTTTTCACTACAGGAATATTGGACCTATAAACACTTATCCAGAGCAAAATAACATTCAGACTTCCTGTTTTGCAGCAGAGGTGGCTGGGCAACTAGCTGAAAAAGGACTTATGTCTCAAACAGTGTTGGGGATGTTTCCTGGTTTGCACCATGGATTGCACTAGAGTGCTGCTGACAAATGTGCTGTGACTGAGCAACTGGCTAAGACAGGTCGTGCAGTTTTTAGTGCCTACTGAGAAGCATAAGGGTGCTAGGTCATTGATGCTAAGGAGGGTCTTGTGTGATGCGACCCCTGAAATAGCCCTCTTGACACACTGAGACTGCAACAAACCAGAGAACAGCTACCATCACCTGACACCACACCTGCCATGCATAGTCATGAAATTAACTGGAACTGGGAGGAGATTTTGATACTTGGATTCCTTAAAAATGGTACCATTAGGACCTAGAGAAGAGAAGAATCCTCTCTCTGGAAATCTACCCCAACAGCAAGATACCAAGAATAATGGAGTAGAACCCCTTTCCACCAACCCACTGGAAAAGCCAGACCCACAAGACTTTTGTTAAATCCTCCATGGTGGTGACTACTGCTTGCGATCTATAAAGACACCTTCAATTATATTTCTATGCCTTTTCTACCATTCCTCCTTTCCTATCTTGTGCTCCTCTTTTGACCCTAATAAAGTGTTGGATAACATTTAATCTTGTTTGAGTCTTAATCTCACTGTGGGTAAAACACAAACAATCTGCCAAACAAATCGTAACAGAACATCCAGTTACAGTTTATTGGTGTGGTTATGCTTGAGATAAAAATAAGCTCATATTAAAGTTTTAGTGTACTTCAACTTTTATGGTGCAACAGAACTTTACTTTGACTGTAGTTCAAATAAAAGGTAGCATCTCCCAGCCATGGAGAACAAGCAATTTTCAAGAAACTTTGAACATTTGTAGACAGGCAGGGGCTGGTCTCTTCTCCCAGGCAACCAGCACCAGAACAAGAGGACAGAGTCTCAATCTGCACCAGGTGAGGTTTAGACTGGATGTTAGAATAAATTCTTCATAGAGAGAGTGATTGCCGATTGGAATGGGCTGCCTGGGGAGGTGGTGGAGTCGCTATCATTGGAGGTGTTTAGGAGGAGACTTGATGGGGTGCTTGGTTGCTTGGTTTAGTTGATTAGATGGTGTTGGATAATGGGTTGGATGTGATGATTTGAAGGTCTCTTCCAACCTTTTCTATTCTATTCTATTCTATTCTATTCTATTCTATTCTATTCTATTCTATTCTATTCTATTCTTTTTAAAAACATACATACTACAACCTCTCTATATCTGTGAAATATATTTGCTATAATTTATTTGTGGCAACAATTGAGGCTTTCAAACAGATTTTGAATAGATTACCTGCTCTTAGAACTCTTAAATGTGGAATGATGAATGCTGAAGACCAAGTAACACAAGTATGGTGATAGGTTGAGTAGAAAGATATTGCTGAACATTGTTTCAAAAGAAAACCTTTCAGTCAATTAGGACACAAAATTTTAAATACAAAATTAAGCACAGGTGGAAAGTATGACTACTGCTAAAAGAGATGCTATGTTTTTTGAGAGTCATCTAGCATCCATAAATTTAGCTGATTGGAACAATCATACCATCATTTCCCTTTTCCACATCTGTTGTTGTTCTTTGCTGAAAGAAAAGCAACTGCTTACATCATGGATAAATAATACATATCCTAAGCAATGTCTCAAAAAGCTTAATGGCCATAAACTATTACTTTACTAGTTTAAAATGATCCTCAAGGAATTCTGTGTGATTTTGCATCTGACATATCTATCGACTAGCACTTACCAATGAAACACATTAGCACAGCTTTAACATAACTAAACTATGCTTTAAAATAAGTGGATTCTGTTATAGAGACAAGATATTCATTAGTCAGTTTCTATGTTGTTAATGTGTGTAACTTTACTTCACAAAAAATGTTATCCCAACTATTCTCTGATATTTATTCTTTTATCTTTTCCTCTTACATCAGAATGTGAATCCTCATATTCACTTTGAATTCTTTCCACATTTTCATAGTGTCATAGTATCAGTCAGGGTTGGAAGGGACCACAAGGATCATCTAGTTCCAACCCCCCTGCCAGGGGCAGAGACACCCCACAATAGATCAGGCTGGCCAGAGCCTCATCCAGCCTGCTCTTAAACACCTCCAGGGACGGTGCCCCAACCACCTCCCTCGACAACCCATTCCAGGGCTTCACCACTCTCATGGTGAAGAACTTCCTCCTCACATCCAGCCTGAATCTCCCCACCTCCAGCTTCATTCCATTCCCCCTAGTCCTATCACTACCTGATATCCTGAGAAGTCCCTCCCCAGCCTTCTGGTAAGCCCCCTTCAGATACTGGAAGGCCACAATTAGCTCACCTCGGAGCCTTCTCTTCTCCAGACTGAACAGCCCCAACTCCTTCAATCTGTCCTCATAGGAGAGGTGCTCCAGCCCTCTGATCATCCTCGTGGCCCTTCTCTGGACACGTTCCAGCACATCCATATCCCTCTTGTAATAGGGGCTTCAGAACTGGACACAGTACTCCAGGTGGGGTCTCACCAGAGCTGAGTAGAGGGGGAGAATCACCTCCCTTGACCTGCTCGCCACACTTCTCTTGATGCAGCCCAGGATCTGATTTGCTTTCCAGGCTGCATGCACACATTGAGAGCTCATGTTGAGCTTCTCGTCCACCAGCACCCCCAGGTCTCTCTCCTCAGGGCTGCTTTCCGGCCAGTCACTGCCCAGCCTGTATTTGTGCCTGGGATTGCCTCGACCCAGATGCAGGCCCCTGCACTTGGTCTTGTTGAACCTCATGAGGCTGGCTTGTGCCCACCTCTCCAGTCTGTCAAGGTCCCTCTGGATGGCATCCCTTCCGTCCAGCGTGTCTGCTGCACCACACAGCTTGGTGTCATCAGCAAACTTGTTGAGGGTGCACTCAACTTGCTGAGAGTACACTCATTTTGTCTGAGAAGTAAATATATATTTGCTGGGACCTTCAATGTCTGAACACCTCAAATAAACTGCACAGTACTCTTCATGTATTGGCTTTTGGGAACATGTTGCACGTGAAAAGATCTTGCCTTCAAATATTCCAAAATGATCAACTCATTTTTATTGTTTCTTTATAGAAATCAGTGTAAATAGTAAACAAGTATATGTTAATCTTGCTGGCTAAATTTTTAATATCAGTCTGCATATGGACAGCATATGATACAGATAAACCTAATACATTTCTTCTAAAAAATAGCATTAGAATAATGAAAAATATAAGATAACATCCAGAAAGCTGGTATAATTATATTATACATTTCTCTCAATCTCATTTACAGTAAGCTTGTACTCTGCTTTCTTGGATGGAGTATTTAGTATTATCCTTTTATATCTGCTGTCATTCATACAGCAGAAATAGTCATAACTTCTTTATCCTAATCAATTTGCATGAACAATCCATTTTGCATTAACAATCAGATTTACAGATTCAGTAGATAGCTCATTAGTGCTCCTTTGGAGCAAAGATGCTCACTAGGGATGCTGGAGACCCACAGATCTGTTCTTGTATGTGCACAGGAAACAAATGCTATTAAAGGAATATATATCATAAGAACTGTGCATAGTTGAGTACACACAAAGGAATGATAAATCTATAATCTTGCCTCACAGCACTTATTTTTTTTTCCAGAATTCCATTTATTATATAAATAGCAGAATACATTATCAGCCTGTAATTGCCAACATCTTCTCCCCAGATTTAACAATTTTAAAACCTATTTAAATTTAGTTGATATCAATATCTCATAATGGATGTTCCTTTGAAATTTTATTAGGAAGGTTCCTCTGTTCTTCTTTGCCTTAAAGAAGCTTATGTTTCCATTGATCTCTGTTGGTTTTGACTGGAAAATAGATGTCTATGTTAGAAGTTTTCAGCTAGAAATTCTCCTTCTGTGTAGGCCCCAGTGAAATTAGCTGCAAAAACTCCCACTGTTTTTCAGTAAGAGAAGAAATAGCCTCCTTACAGTCACTGGTAGCAACAACATGATGGATCAAATATCACTGAGGTCTATTTTGATTGAATTCAGAAAAGAAAAGGCAGCAAAGCTCATTTTATCTGCCTAGAAGCTAGCTGTGGCACAGGTAGTGTCAGTGCATGTACTTATGAGACTTGCTTTCTAAACACTTAGTATTTTAAGACAAAACTATTAGTGACATTCAGTGAGTTTTCAATTAAACTGTGTATTTGTAAAATAAATTTTCTTATTGAGAAAGTCTGTTTGAAAATATATTATGTAACATTCCAGAAATGAGGAATACTTCCAAAAACTATTAGATTTCTAACCTAATTATCTCCAGCAATCCATCACCTCTTATGGAATCATTTATCCTCTACAAGTACACATAGAAAAATACACACAGTAAAACTATCAGGATGCATAGGAGTTCCTACTGTGAAACACTCAAATAAAATGTTGGGTTTATGTAAATTTCACTATATATATGTATTTTCCCTGACTTTTAATTAATTACAAGAGAAAGCATAGTTCTATTAAAAATTATCTCTGTTATATCACTGTCTTTGAATATAATGATAGACCTAGACAAAAGGGGTTGTGAAATGCTTAAGAATAACTCAGGAGACGTAATTATGGCCATTGTTATGGCCAAATATCAATATAGGCTGGGCAGTGACTGGCTTGAGAGCAGCCCTGAAGAAAAGGACTATTTATCATTGTCTTCATAATTCCTACTTCGAATTTGTAAACAGTTGATTTTCAAACATAATCAGTTGAGATTGATCTGATTTAGCAAAGCAAAGAAGAGGAGACTCAGGGGTGACCTTATTACTCTCTACAACTACCTGAAGGGAGGTTGTAGACAGACGGATGTTAGTCTCTTCTCCCAGGAAGCCAGTACCAGGACAAGAGGACACAGTCTCAGGCTGTGCCAGGGGAGGTTCAGGCTAGATGTTAGGAAAAAGTTCTATACAGAGAGAGTGATTGCCCATTGGAATGGGCTGCCTGGGGAGGTGGTGGAGTCGCCATCACTGGAGGTTTTCAGGAGAAGACTTGATGGGGTGCTTGGTGCCGTGGGTTAGTTTTTTGGGTGGTGTTGGATTGGTTGATGGGTTGGACGCGATGATCTTGAAGGTCTCTTCCAACCTGGTTTATTCTATGTATTCTATGTATTCTAAAGCAAAACAAAACAACCTTCATTAATCCTTTTCCTTGCCTCTTTCTAAAAAAATATGCACTTTTCCCTGTCATTAACTAACCTTTTAATTAAGGACTGTACTTCACATAGAATGGTACCAGATATGATGTAACACTAAACTTAAAATAAGAAATAACTAAAAAAAAGGGGAAAGAAAGGCCAACAATAAAAGGTCTCTGTTATACTTCAGAGAGGAAAATGTAAGTAGTACTGCACACTTGTGTATACATTTATTTCAAAGGTCTCACTTTTCAGTGCTGGTAACATGCTGGAATTGCTGTACCTGAAATGGTAACAACCTTCCATGCTATAGAGTCTCAGTATTGTTAGTAACCTGCACATTAATACAAATCTTCAAAACAAGGATACAACAAAAACTAATAGAAAATGCTGGCATTTTAGCAACTGCCCTGAGACATATCTGTCAGGAATTCTAGCTTCAAAGTGAATTCAGGTTCTGAGATAATCTTCAATTGTTCTGTGTGGGTTTGTAAGTCCCAAAGATCTGAGCCCATGCCTTCAGAGAACAGTTTCATGTGTGCTCACTATACAATTTGACTGGAACTTCTGAATATTTAGCAGATAGATGTATGTATATTGTCACTAAAAATGACAGTGTCTTTCCTTTTAATAAATCTGAATGTGACTGGCACTATGATGCTCTCTTCTGCCTATTCCCAGACAACAGTGTAAGACCCTCCCCCTTGTTTGAGGTTTTTATTAAGTCATATTTTGTCAGTTGCATTTGTGTATGCACTCAAAGGCTTTTCTCCACTACTGAACATGACCAAAGGCAGATAGAAAAGAAAAGTGACTTACTTTTTTTTCTCTTTTTAAATAAATCTTTCGCCCTTCCTGAAGAGAACTTGTGAGAGGTGAAAAGGCATATCCCTACACAGATTAGGACACGACAAGAAACACAAGAAACACACAGATTAAGTGACAGAACAAGAGGAAATGGACACAACCTGTGTGAGCATCAGGAAATACTCCTTCACTGTGAAGGTGACTGAGCACAGGTTGCCCAAAGAGGCTGTGGACTGTCCCTCCTTGGAAATACTCAAAAGGCATCCGGACAGAGTGGGTGGCCCAGGTGACCTTCAGAGATCCCTTCCAACCTCAGACATTTTATAACTCTGTGATTACTGAAATGTTAAAGAACATTCCTACACCCGAGAGAGAAGCAGAACAAAGTAAAAAAAAAAAAAAAAAAAATTAAAAATTATGGATTTTTTTTTTATTTCAAATATTAAAGACATTAAAAAAAATAAAAACCATATAAAATAGTTTAAACTCGCTACCTTTCATTATGAAATTATACTATTACAGATACAATCTATTATTTTTGCTGCTTGTAAAAGATGCTCAGGAACACCTGGTATCTGTCTCTTAACTTTAAAGGTAGAGGCAGGGAAAAAAATCTTTGGAAGAACCACATGAGGCTTCAAAAGAGGGAAAAAATGTAAGCATAAAATAATTGAGTTTGGTTTGGAGTAGTAGTCATGAGGTGATATTAAAATATTAGTAGTCAATAACGATATCAAAAATAGTATCATCTAAGCTCATATGTTCTCCCACTCATTTCCCTCCTTTGGATCATTGGGAAAGGTACTATCACAAAGGTCTGAAAACCTGAGCTGATTTTTCTTTTTTTTTCCTTCAAGAAACAAGCAGAGGGTACAGCTACCCTTGGCTATGACTTGCCACTGCTGTGTGGAGGAACACATGCATTCTTTCCCTTACCACTACAAGGGAAAAGTGATGCTGATATTTTCTTTGGCAAGAATGTATGATGCTCCCAAACCAAGCAATGGTGTCCTCACAACACATGGTGTTGTCTTAGTTCAAATGCATATTTCAGATTCCAAAGGAAAAAGAGTCTGTGTGAAATCTAGGAAAGGAAGAAGTGTTGAAACAGATACTGTAGTGATGCTTGAGACCAATTCTTTTACCAGTGGACTAATAGCTTAGGAGACTCAGATTCTGTGAAATGGGTGCAGGCAGTGCCATCAATATTACGCATACTGTGCATCACAATGGAAGGCAGTTCTGGATTCACTAAGTGAATCTTAGATTGCTGCTTTTTATTTCTGCTTGTGGGTGATGATGTCTTTGATGTAGCTGAAAGATTGAGCCTTCCCTCTTACAACAGGCAATGCTACTCCATTAAATATTGAACTGCAATACTTTGCCAGGAGATGGATGAGGACTTCTTGATTCCTACTTCTCACTCTGCATCAGCTCTGCTACATCTGATTTTTCTAATATTTCTTTCATTTTTTCTTTTTTCTCCCTTTTTCTCTTTACAGTTCTTTTGACTTAAAAGTAATTAAAAAAAAAAAAAAAAAAAAAAAAAAGAATAAGTGATTTTCTCTTCAAATGCCTAGATATTTTTTCTGGCCTGCCTCATGCTTGTCCACAGCGTTAATCTCTATGCCATAGCTCTAGAGTTTGACAAATAATTCTCACGTAGATATGCCTACACATGTTTCAAAAGATAGCATGAGAGAGAAAATACTTTTCCTTGCAGGGGTTAATATAGTTTAGCTCCTTCAACACAGTCTGTGCCATGCCACCTGACCTCAGGATAAGACTATGCTTCCTGACCTCTGTTCATTATCAGTATTAATATGAGCAGTTGCTATAAATCTGTCCATTCACATCTCATCCTTAAAGTCTAACTGCCTCAGGTAGGTCTAAGGAGTAGCATCTTGTTTTGCTCCTTTCTTATCTACTCTCACAATTTCTTCAGTTAATAGAAAGACGTATTTGAAACAAATCTGTAAATGCTTTAAGCAGAACTTGATTCCTAATCAAGGACAGATAACTGATGAGGAAATGTCTAGCATTTACATTTGAAAATTAAGATTTTATTTTTTTAATAATTCCAAGACCCAGAGAAATGTCATACTCAAATTTAAATTCTGTTCATTAATATATGATACCCAAAAGGCAAAACCTAATGTTATTTTTTCTCCATCATTCAAAAACTCTTAATAAGGGTTTCCTTTCTTTTTTGCTACATAGGAATTTAGGCATTTTCAGCTTCTGAATTTTATATATTGCACTTCTAATTCTCCATTTCAACTTTCAGTTCTAAGTATTCATGGATAAAATCATCAATGCTTTACACTGATCTCCCTTTCATTTCTTTTGATCAGTAAAAACACTTTCTCCAGCAGCATGACTGTAAAATTTGCTGCCTCAGAGGTGTAATTCCTGCATAGAGCCAATCAGCATGCTTGGGGAATAGTTAGTTGCCATGAGCAAATCATGTCCTTTAAGATACCACTACTGATTGAGAGTAGTACTCACTGATTTTTCCTACTGGGATGTTTCTACATGTAAAAAAATATTTTTCCTTAGCAGTCTAGTGTTGTAATGTATAGGCAGTAAAAGAGACAGAAAATAAAAGCCCTTGTGGAAGGAACAAAAACATTTGTAGTCCTGCTGTGGTGAAAGGATAAAAGATCCTCCAGTACAATGAGACAAGTGGTGAACCAGATACTGTCTCATTTTACTCTCCCCCAGACACTTTTTAAAAATATTTCTTGGGGATTCAGTTGTAAACCAGAATTTATGTTGTGGAACAATGTGTCCATATGTTTTATTAAACAGCAAAAGCAAGATAACTCAGAATGTGAAAATTCAGTCAACTAGAAATTCAAAGGGGGCTGAAAGCCGGCCTCCAGTGTTTTCATGAACAATTTTGTGAAGAGAAGTCACTTGAGCACCCAGGATCTTTAATCTTATGCACTTACATTAAAGCTTCATGAATTTACACTTGGGTGGAAGACTTACATTTTTTATATTTTAGCCATTTTATAGGTATTTTGCAGGATTCCAGAAGCATTTTGCCCAAATAAATGCATTGAATATTTTAGTTTGCTAAAGTTAGGGATTCCACGCGTGGAATCCAGAATAAACTCATGATTTCAGGAGCCCTCTCTCTTGTCAATAGCCTCCTAAGACTGTATTGAATAGTTTGTGCAATAATTCATACAAATTCTCATTAATACATTGCCTTTGTGAGCACATGAATTATGGTTTTCACCATATAACATGAAGCAAAACATACTACGAAAGGGAAATCAGTAAGTAAAAGTTTGCATGAATAAGATGCGAACATGTCTGGAAGAGTGCAGTTTTAAGGAGGAATATGAATATCATGGGAAATCAAATTGGGGTATAGTCTGTAGACATGTCAAATTAAATCTAATACAGTTAACCTAATTAACTCTAATGCAGTTTAACAGTTAAGCTAAGCTTCTAAAGCTCTACTACACTCAGTGTATACATAAAATAGGAATCAATTGCCTAAATATAAATACCAAGTGCCATTTCTGTTTTCTAAGTGCTTGAGATATCCACATAAGCCTGACAGATACAGAATCATAGAGTCATTAAGGTTAGAAAAGACCTTTAAGATCATCGAGTTCAACTGTAACTCAGCTACCATGATTACTAAATTATATCCTGAACACCATATCTGCACACTTCTTGAACACCTCTGGGGATGGTAATTCCACCACCACTCTGGGCACCTTGTTCCAATGCTTGACCATTCTTTCAGTAAATAATTTTTTTCCTAATATCCAATGTAAACTTCCTCTGACACAACTTAAACCTATTTCCTCTCATCCTATCACTACGTATTTGCGAGAACAGACCAACACTGGCCTTACTACAACCTCCTTTCAGGTGGTTGTAGAGAGCAATAAGATCTCCCCTTAGCCTTTTCTTCTCCAGACAAGTAACAGAAGATATGCACTCCTCTGGTCAAGCACCTGAGGGATAAACTAAATCATACAATGTCGCACTAATGCCTGTGCTTAAGCAACTGAATCCATATATAGACCTTAATTGAATCTAATGAAAATATATCTGTAGCAGCTCTTCTATGATGAAAAGCTGAGGGAGATGGGACCTTTCACCCTAGAGATAAGGCTCGGGGAAATATTAGCAATATATATAAATAAATGGTTTCTACAAAAGGTTTCTACAATGATCACTAAATTCTGTGCTTCAAGTTCTGGCTGAACATCAGGAAATGCTTTTTCACTGTGAGGGTGACTGATGTTGGTTGCCCAGGGATAGTGTGGAATCTCATTCCGTGGACATATTTGAAAGTTGTCTAGATGTGATCCTGGACGACTGGCTCTAGATGTCCTTGCTTCAGCAGGACCATTGGACTAGGTGACCCTCTGAGGTCCTATTCAACCTGAACCATTCTGTGATTTTGAGAATCATGTCCAAAATATATCTCCAGCTTTGTATTATCATGGAATCATAAAATCATAGAACAGCTTAGGCTGGAAGAGACCTTAGAGATCATTTAATCCAACCTCCCTGCCAAGGGCAGGGACGCCTCTCAACTGGACCAGGTTACTCAAGGCCACATTTGCCGCTGACTGAAGATTAATAAAAAAGTGGCTACATGGCTTGTTTCAGACACAGAATAATTCAAACAAGAAGAAATTATTGCATTCCAGTCAATGCATAGGAGTTTTATTCCCTTATTGACTGCCTCAAATTCCATGTTAGACACACCAAGGTGGAATATCTATGGATAAGGATAAAGAGGAAGACCAACAAGGCTGATATCCTGGTGGGAGTCTGCTATGGACCACCCGACCAGGATAAAGACACTGATGAGATATTCTTTCAACAACTGGAGAGGTCTCATATTCCCTAGACCTTGTTCTCATGGGGGACTTTGACTTACCAGATGTCTGCTGGAAGTACAACACAGTAGAAAGGGGGCAGTCCAGGAGGTTTCTGGAATGTGTGGATGACAACTTTCTATTGCATCTGGCAAGTTAGCCTACAAGGGGTAGTGCCCCATTAGACTTACTGTTTAAGGTCTGGTGGAAGATGTGGTAGTCAGAGGTTGGCTGGGGCACAGCAAGCATGATATGATAGAATTTTCAATATGTGATGAAGTTAGGAGGGCTGTCAGCAAAAATCTTTACCTCGGACTTCCGGAGGGCTAACTTTGATCTATTCAGGATGAGGGTTTGGAGAGTCCCCACTCAAACCCAAAGGGGCCTGGGAAGACTGGCTTACTTTAAGGATGAAATTATGAAGGTGCAGGAGCAGGCTGTCCCTATGTGCTGAAAAAAGGGGTGTCAGGGAAGAAGACCAGCCTGCTTGAGTAGGGAGCTTTTGCAAGAACTCAGGGAAAAAAAGAGAGTGTATCAACTTTGGAAAAAGGGGTATGTGAACCAGAAAGCACTTAAGGATATTTTAAGGTCACTTAGAAAGACAATTAGAGATGTGAAAGCTCAGATAGAATTTAATCTCACCAATTCTGTGAAGGATAATAAAAAGTATATTTATAAATACATTAATAACAGAGGGGGGGACAGGGAAAAATCTCTCCAGTAATCCAGAAGGAAGTGGTTAGTGACCTGATGTGACATTTAGACCCTAACAAGTCAATGGGTTGTGATGGTATTCATCCTAGGATGTTTAGGGAGCTGGCACAAGAGCTGGCTAAGCTGCTTTCCACCATTTATCACCAGTTGTAGCTAACTGCAATGGTCCCAGATGACAGGAAGTTGGCCAGTGTGATGCCCATCCACAAGAAAGACTGAAAGGAGGATCCAGGGAACTATAGGCCTGTCAGCCTGATCTCAGTGCCTGGCAAGGTTGTGGACCAGACCATCCTGAGTGCTATTAAGTGGCATGTACAAGACAACCAGGGGATGAGGCCCAGCCTACCTGGGTTTAGAAAAAGAAGGTCCTGCCTAACTAATCTGATCTTATTCTGTTACTGGGTAACCCACCTGGTAGAGGGGTGGGGGGCTGTGGATATGGTCTACCTGCACTTCAATAAAGGCTTTGACACAATCTCCCACAGCATCCTCCTGGAAAAGCTAGCAGCCCATGGCTTGGACAAGTCCACCCTTCACTGAGTTAAAAACTATCTGGATGACCAAGCACAGAGAGTGAATGGTGCTACATCCAGTTGTTGTCCAGTGGCCAGTGGTGTCCCCCAGGGACCAGTACTGGGCCCAGTTCTGTTCCATCCTCAGTAATTCTTTCTCCAGTGATATCAGATATATAGCATGTATGACGTGCTCCAAATGCAGTAAGGACAACAACATCTAGAATCTAGGAACTATATATTAAAGCAGAAAATATAAATACCTAATTTTTAAGCATGCAAATTGTTTCCTGAAAGTACATTTGACATTTCACTATGATTTTCTAACTTTTTTCCCCAGCCCCCTCAGAAAATGCTGTGGTGCTAGACCTTAAAGGAAAAAAAGTGTGTGGGGGGAAAGACTTTATACAAAAATGCAATGTGTAACTAGAAATAAACAATACTGATGAAAATAAATAATTTTACTTTGTAGGAAGAAGGCAAACAAATGTGTTTTATGATCAGTATCCAAATTTTGCAGCAAATGTTTTTCTGACCTTGAGAAATACCATCATTTTTTACTATTAAGCTGCTGGCAGAAATGTTTTCTTGGCAGCTTGCATTTTGCGTTCCAGAAGAATGATTTGGAGCTTAGTATATATGATATTTTTTCTACTTCATTGACAATTAATAGGTTAAGGAAGCTCTAACCTTATTCAGAAATCTGATTTATTAAGTGCTGTCACAGTAATCTTGCAGCCATATACAGAGTGAAAATGTTTTTCAAATTCTGCTTAGGTTTTCCTGTAAAACAACATGTTGGAAGATTCTTTTTTCCTTTTATCACAAATGAACTCATTCATCTATAAACAACACTCATTCATACACATTATTGTTACACTAAGAGAAATGCTGTGCTATTGATAGCAATTGATATGTATTTTTTTATTCTTATTTTTTATTTTTGTAGATTGCATGAATTCCACTCTACTTCATTTGTTATTTCAGAGGTTTGTTATTTGTTATTTCAGAGGTATCTCACTAATTAGTTCTACTCCAAAGGAAAGTCCTTAAAAATCACTGTATTTTGTGAATATCACAGTATCACAGTATCGCCAAAGATGGAAGAGACCTCGGTCCAACCTGTCACCACAAACCTTATGACTAGACCATGACACCAAGTGCCACGTCCAATCTCCTCTTGAACACCTCCAGGGATGGTGACTCCACCACCTCCCTGGGCAGCCCATTCCAATGACTAATGACTCTCTCGGTGAAGAACTTTCTCCTCACCTCCAGCCTAAACTTCCCCTGGCACAGCTTGAGACTGTGTCCTCTTGTTCTGTTCCTGGTTGCCTGGGAGAAGAGACCAACCCCTTCCTTGCTACAACCACCTTTCAGGTAGTTGTAGAGGGCAATGAGGTCACCCCTGAGCCTCCTCTTCTCCAGGATAAACAATCCCAGCTCCCTCAGCCTCTCCTCATAGCGCTTGTGCTCAAGGCCTCTCCCCAGCCTTGTTGCCCTTCTCTGGACATGTTCCAGCAAGTCAACATCTTTCCTAAACTGAGGGACCCAGAACTGGACACAGTCCTCAAGGTGTGGCCTAACCAATGAAGAGTACAGGAGCACAATGACTTCCCTGCTCCTGTGGCCACACTGTTCCTAATGCATGCCAGGATGCAATTGGCCTTCTTGGCCACCTGGGCACACTGCTGGCTCATGTTTAGGCAGTTCTTGATCAGTACCCCCAGGTCCCTCTCTGTTTGGCAGCTCTCCAGCCACTCTGACCCCAGCCTGTAGCTCTGCATGGGGTTGCTGTGGCCAAAGTGCAGCACCTGGCACTTGGACTTGTTAAATGCCATCCCGTTGGACTCTGCCCATTTGTCCAGTCGGTTGAGGTCCCTCTGCAGAGCCCTTCCACCCTCTAACTGACTAACATCTGCTCTTGGTGTCATCTGCAAATTTGCTGATGACTGACTCAATCCCCTCATCCAGATCATCAATGAAGATGTTAAATATGTAATAAATAAATATGTAAGTTTTCCTTCTTTTGTTTCGAATTTCACTATGGATATAGTTGATCTATCTATGGTAGGTTCATCTGATACAAGGAAAACCCATCACAATTATGAAATAAACATAATTTAATGTTAACACTGGGTGAAAAAATGACTGGATGGCTGAGCACATAGAGTAATGGCAAACTGAGCTAAATCCAGTTGGTGCCTAGTCATGAGTGGTGTTCCCCAGGGCTCAGTAGTGGGGCTAGTTCTCTTTAGTATTTGTACTGATCATCTAGATGAGGGGAAATTTATAGATCTCACCAAATTGGGTGGATGTGTTGATCTGGTCAGGGGTAGGAAGGCTCTACAAAGGGAGCTAAACATGTTAGATCAATAGGCCAAGGTCCAATGTATGAGATTCAACCGGGCCAAATGCCGAGTACTACATTTGGGTTAAAACAACCCCAAGCATCACTACAGATGCGTGGCAGAAAAGGATCTGGGATGTCAGCAGCGTGTGCCAAAACAGCCAAGAAAGCCAACAGCATCCTGGCCTGTACCAGAAGAGTGTGGCCAGCAGGACTAGAGGTGATTGTTCTGTGCTAGACAATGCTGAGGCCACACTTTGAATACTGTGTTCAACTTTGGGCCCCTCAGTCCAAGAAAAACACTGAGGTGTTGAAGCAGGTCCAAAGGAGGGCATCACATTTGGTGGCTCAACAAAGAATCTAGAGCACAGGTTGCATAAGGAGACAGTATGGAGAAGAGGAGGGTCAGAGGAGACCTTATCTTTCTCTATGACTACCTGAAAAGAGATTATAGCTGGGTGAGGGTCAGTCTTTTCTCCCAGGTGAGAAGTGACAGGATGAGTTATGTCAGGGAAGGTTTAGACAGGATATTAGGAAAAACTTCTTCACTGAAAAAGTGCATAAAGATTTCCACAGGCTGCCCAGGGAAATGATGGAACCTCCATCCCAGGAGATATTAATAAAAATATTTAGATGTGGTGCTTAAGAACATGGTTTAGTGATGGACTTGGCAGTGTTAGGCTGATGGTTTGACTAGTTGTCTAGATGCAAATCGCTTTGTGATTACATGAAGAACTGGGGAATGTCTCAAGAAACACCTCTGCCCACTAGACAGTAGTTGCCCTTGGGTGGAAGACCCTCTGGAATGTGTATCAGAGAGAAGCACATGATGGCCTGATAAGCCTGGGGGGGGTGGGTATTGTGAACAGGTGGGAGGCAAAGAGGGGTAGAGGCCACTCTGGTGCTGACTTCTGTAACCACACAGGAATATGCATTAAGACCCCCTGAAGGAAACACCTGGACTAAGGTGAGGGGCCAGGTGGAAGCTGCAATAAAAGCCCTGTTTTGCTTGCTGTAAGAGAGAAGAACTCCACTGAAAAAATACACACTGGAGGCTGCTTAGAGAAGGGAAAAAGGTCATATATACTCAGACCTCTCCATACAGGCTGAAAAGGACTTGGACCCTGGGTCATATCACTCCCTTCCTGCTCTTCTCCAAGACAAAGAAGTGACTCAACATCACCCTTCTCTGACCTCCTCTGGATGAACTAAAAAAAATGCATCTTGGAGGTGATAATATAATTCCACTTCTGCTCTCTCTCCATTTTATCTCTCTCTCTTTTCTTCCTCCTGCTATTTTGTTTAGTTTGTCCTTTAACAAATAGCCTTGATTTTGATATTTGGCCTTGGTTGTGCCTCAATTTCACACATGGGAATGTTTTAAAAGCTAAGTCTCTCTCTCCCAGATTCCAGACTGAGACACTTGGTGATCTTGGAAATCTTTCTCAGCTTTTATGATTGTATGATCTTGAAATGTACTTTCTTTGCTTTTTTTTTTTTTGAGAGTGTAAATTAGCTTTTAATTAGTTGATAAGATCTCTTTACACATTGCTCGTCTGCTAAAAAAAAATAAGTCTTATCAACAGAATACTCCCAGTACTTTGTGTACAATGTTTTTACCTATTTTTCTATGTAAATGTAAATCATATGTGTTGATTATGCATATGTATACTAGTTAGTACTTTAATTGTGCAGTAGATTAAGTACCATTCCTAAACATGATTATACTATGACTTGAAATGTAAGAGACACATTAATGATCAGTTTTGCATTTTCATCTATATTTTTTTTCTTTTCTTCTCTTGTTTTGTTCTGATATGTGATTAATTTTGAGGACCTAGAAATGTCAAGGCAAAATTCATCTCATCTTTTATGTGAAGAAAAGCTGAACATACAGATTAACACCAGCATCCAAAATCTCTCTTTTATAAAGATCAGACATCAGTCATCCTTTCCTCCTCAGACTCTTTCTTCCACAGTTACCTTGATCTGTTCCTTGGGATCTAATAAAAAAAATTGACAAATGTTGATTTTGCTTTTGGAGGTCCCCCAGACTGGTTCATAGATTTTTGTGGCAAGGCTGCTAAGGTTGACACTGATAACCCTGGTGTTACAGCCAAATCCAGATGAGCTCTGTGCCCTTCTGAGAAGATCTACTGACATCTAAATAACATGAACAGCATGATTTATTAAATTACACAAAGCAAATTTCTGCACTCAAGACATATCTCTGGTTCTCTGTCCTTTATTGCCAAGCCATTAACTTTTCTCAGTTTCTTATGAAGCTGAGATAAAATACCAAGTACTTACACATCTGTGAAGTACAATATAAATTATAACAGGCACCAAAATTAAACATTGTCCTGTGGTGTAGCTGGTATCCTAAGGATTTCACAGAATCATAGAATCAACCAGGTTGGAAAAGACCTCAGAGATCATAAAGTCCAACTTATTGCCTAATATCTAACACCTCATGACAAATAAACCATGGCTCCAAGTGCTACATCCAATCTTTTTTTTAACACCTCCAGGGACGGTGACTTCACCTCTTCCCTGGGCAGCACATGCCAATGGCCAACAACTCTTTCTGTGAAGAACGTCACTTGTTTGATATATTCTATTCTTATTAATCATATAATTATTGTTATTATTATTATTGTTGTTGTTGTTGTTGTTGTTGTTGTTATTGTTATCATCTCCCTTCCTTTTCCCTCCTATGAGATCATCTTTGTCTCACCCCACAATATTTACTTTTTGCTTTCAATTCTGTCCTCTATCTCATTGTGGGGTAGGGAGTGAATGAATGTATGTCTGTGTGGTGTTTCATTATTGGCTGGGTTTAAACCATAGCATACCTATTCATTTTTTTAATAGTTTAAAAATATATTTCCTCTCTCTGTATATATGTATACACTAATTTCAGTTATGTACTTTTATGTTTCATAAGCTTTAAGACAAATGTCTATATACCTATAAACTTATATGTATAAATCCAAGAATGTACAATAATATTTTCAGGGGAAAAAACCCAAATGCATATCTTTTAAGATTTTTATTAATGAGGTGTGTATTTTTTATTTTTCCAGTTCACTCTTGCAATTAAAGTATCTTGAATAATATTAAATTTTAAGAGATGAAGCATTTGATACTATGATCAGCAAAACAAATACTATTGAATTCAGTATATATAAGAGAGAACTTATGGACAGGAGATGACTGATAAATAAAGATCATAACTGAAAATGTAATGGACCAAATGTGTGATAAATGAAACTAAAACTAGATCATTGTTTTATATTAAAGTATTTAAATATGTTAAACTTATAGCTCTTCCTGTGGCTATGAAGTATCTTACTTGTTCTTTCAGCAAAGAGGAAAGGCTTTGCCTAAATTCTTTTGTTTATTACCAAAATAGTCTTCATGACCTGTTATGATACTCTTTGTGGTCTGGGATCATGCAGGTTGTACCACTCTTGTTGGGACCTTCAAACATTCTCAGAACTGATGTTGTTCTATTCTTGTTGATGTGAACAGGAAAAGCGAGAAAACAAACAAACAAAAGAAACAAGACCAAAACAAAGTGGTACTTTTAGGAATAGATCTGAGCTGTGTTAAGTAGTTTTGAATGTCATTATGAGATCCTTCTCTGACTCAGTAGTCATGAAAGCAATTTCAGACTTGATGAAACACAAGTATATCTGTGTTGGACTTAATGGAAAGTTCTGTTCAGGAAGAAAGAAAACAAATAAAAAAGAACAATAAAAACAAAGGACATAGGAGAGAAAATACATTCTACAATTTTCATCAGCAGTACCATTGATCTGTTTTACTGTAGATCTCAATACTCTGTTTATGTATAAATATACACATATATATATATGTATACACATATCCTGTATATGTAGATTCAACTGATGTATTCTTATCTAAGCAAATATTCCATAAATCAGCATTCATAAGTTAGCACTGATTTAATTTACCAGCTTCATTATCCTAATAAATATGAAGTGTACACATCCACAATTACTACCTTTCAAATAATGATAGTGACAAAAGTTTAGTCTCTCCTTGGAATGCTTGAAAATTCCAAGGGAAGACCTCCCTTGATCTGCTGGACACACTCTTCTTAATGCATCCCAAGATACCGTTGGCATTCTTGGCCACAAGGGCACATTGCTGTCCCCTGGATAGCTTGTTGTCCACCAGGACTGTCAGGTCCTTCTCCACAGGGCTTCTCTCTAGCAGATCACTTCCCAAACTGTACTGGTGCAGTTTATTACTCTTTCCCAGATGCAGGACTCTGCACTTATCCTTGTTGAACCTCATTAGGTTCCTCTTTGCCCAGCTTTTCAGCCTGTCCAAATCATGCTCAATGGCTGCACAGCCTTCAGGTGTTTCAGCCAAACCTCCCAATTTGGTATCATCAGCAGTGTCATTGATGAAGATGTTGAACAGGACTGGACCCAGCACTGATCCACTGAACCCTGGACTCCACTAGTTTACAGCTCTCCAGCTGGACCTGGCACTATTGACCACCACTCTTTGGATTCTATTTTTGTTTGGCTGTTGTTGTATTGTTGTTTTTTATTGTTCACTATGTTCTTTATAATTCTTTCTTCATAATGATGAATTGTTTGTTTTTTATATCATCCAACACTTCTTGTTTGTGGTTTGTTTTTGTTTGGTTTGTTGTTTGTTTTTTCTTGTCAGAGAATATTTAAAGTTTCGTTTATTTAAAGTTTGCCTAATGTAGGACAGGTTTTTGGTGTTTGGTTTGGGTTTGTTTGTGTGGGTTTCTTTCTTCTTCTTTTTTTTTTTTTTTTTTCCCCAAAAATTCTGTGTCTACTTTGTAGTTGAGCAAAAACAAACTCAGAAATAGTTCTGATCTGTAATCAATAGGATTTCATAGTTTCCTTGTTAATGTAAATAAAATTCTTGAAAAGATAAAAAAAATCTTGAGGGGAATGATAAGAGAGGGATGTAACATAAGCAAAATTATTTCAGTTTTTAACTGTTGTGTAACAGTTGAATAGTTTCAACCAAGCCTTGTAAATAGTCTTTATGCCTCATGGCTGTAACTCAGAGTAAAAGCTGGAATATAACATGAAAAAAATGTAAAAACTCTCTACATGTCTCATCTGAAATAAATGATGATGACTACAGTTTATTTATCAAGTAGAGTCCCATTCTGGTTTCATGAAATTAGTATGGAAGAACAGAGAGCATTGGAGATGTATTGCTAATTAATTGTTAATAACCTACTGGGAACATAACCAAGACAGGCACTAAATTGCAAAGCTAGTTATCAAGAGAGACAGAGAAAATTATTTACATGGTTTAATTAGAATTCTGTATACAGCTTTCTTCCTCTCTATGTTATATGTACATATTTCATGCAATATCAATAAACTTGTGTCAAATACCATTTGAAAGTTTCAAATTGCAAATTCTGTGGAGCTTAGCACACATAGGAGTGTGTTCAGTAACCAAGACAGTTATGTATACTTGTAGATAATTAGCAAGGCACTTTAAATAGAATTCATTTAGTCAGAAACTCTGTCAAAAGAACACTTGTTAGTGAGATCATCAAGTTATGTAGGGAGAAATAGTTGATGACAAAGAATCACAATCACTTTGAAATAATTTATAATTGTCTTTTGAAGTTTAAGGATACTGTAAAGGTAATAAAAGAGTTCTCATGCACTTAAAGTTACCACTAATCCTCGTGCTTTTTCTGTTTAAATATATTCTTATAGCCCTTAATTGAAGAATAAAGTATCTGTGAAGAGCACTACATATCCATGAGTGGAAGCAGATGATAGTTATTACCTACCTGTAGAAATTCTTTTCATGTAATAAATTTTGAAAACATCAGTTTTCAAAAATGCAAGAACTAACTGTGGGGACATGAAGAAGTGATAGAAGTGACAGTTGAGATTTTTATTGTGGTCTTGCCAGGTTTAATAACACAATAAAATTGAGGAAGGAGAGGAGCTGAATGTTAAGTAAAAATATTGAAAACAAAAATTATTGAAAACTGAAATTTTATCACTCTGCTCTTCTGTATCAATGTTTTTGGATACAGAAAATGTCCAAAACCCTCAAACAAACCACAGCCTAAAAATTATATTTTTTTTCTGAAGGTTATAGATTTTAGAATCCATTACAACTATACATTTTTTCCATTTTTTTCCCCCCTACATACTCATATTAAGCAGAGAAGTTTTACTGGAGACCTGTTAAAAATAGTACACATACACTCACAGTTCCAAAGGAAGAGAAAACAATGGATCCCAGTTTTAAGCAAGACCCTTTGATGGGAAAAAGAAAGATGTGAGTTGTTCATACCACATCTGGTTTATTTATACTGGACATTTATAAAAACTGTTTTAAAAGAAACTGTCAAGTCACAAAGAAAGTATAGGATTTCCTCTTCCATAACTAGTGTGGTGCTTCCCTTAACTTTGTGAACATCTACTGAGAAAATCAGGACCCTTCTTGAAAGGGCATTCCTCTTGATGGGCATTCATGGATAGTGTCTGCCCTCTGGAGCAGTCAGGTAGTGAAAAAGTTCCACCATAGTCTCAAACACCTATGGGATGTTGCATGCCCATAGTGAATTTTCCCCATAATCAGCTACTATTATCTTCACTACCTAATGCTTTTCTAACTTAGGTGGATAAATATAAGTGAACTCTTTAATCACATCACTTTGGACCAATTTACTAAAATTTCTTGATATCTAAAAGCCTCTTAGAAGGTGGGGTTTGCTCCTGTTACCCATTGGTCTCACTCAACAGTTGTGTTGCAAGGAAATTGTTAACAGGTTATTTGCTTGTTCGGTTTTTGTTTTCCCCTACACATAGCTTAATCATTAGTGCAGCACAGATGTAGTCCAGATCTCACTGGTAGTGCTTTGAGGTAGGCTTCCTCATAACAAGAATTTTGTTAATTTATCCATTGCATACTAGAATCTTCTAATGTATTCAAGATAGGTAGATGTCTACAAGATGCTTGACTGACTTGATCAACGTTTCAGATAGGCTTTAACCTGTGACAATGTGGGATCTGAATCTCCCTGTTGATGCCTGTTTTTGTCATCTACAGAAAACATTCAATGTCAGCAGCATGACTAGAAATTCTTCTGTGTTGCCTTGAGAAAAACACTTTAAAGGAAATACTGTGCTTTTTAACATACAAGTTCTGAACTGCTCCTGAAATGTTTCAGTTTATTCCTACTTGGGCCCCTTATGACTTATGTGCCTTTCATAGGTCAGTGAATGCTGGCCAGTAGTCCCACAGTTTATGATAGATCAGTACTGCACTTTGCTTTAGTCTTTGTATATATACTGATACAGGGAACCTAATTTAGACTGCCTATCTGGGCTGTTATCTTAAACCCTAGTTTTAACAAAAAATTTGTAGTCCCTGTGTTGTCATTTAAGATTGGTGGTCTGGATCTTGAGTGATTAGTTTTTAGAAATAACAAGTGTCTTTAAATAAGTGATGACAGTAACTCAAATCCAAACTGATTTAATAACAGATTACAATAGAGTTCTGAGAATATTTTTTTCCCCAGCCCCTTAAGCTATTTTCTCAACCCCTTTAGCTATTTGCTAAAATAGCCCAGGGGAAGTGAAACAACCCTACATCATTTAGTCATCAGTAATCCAGAGAGATTGGCAGCTAGAGTTTCAGTAACTGGAGTTAAATAATTCAATAGTAGTAATCATCATAGAATCCTATGTAGAAGTACCTTGGAAATAATAATACAAAATCTCATATTAGGACTCTTTACTTGCATGATTATTTTTAATTTTTTTTTTTTTTCAAATGCAAGAAAATGAAAAAGATATTTTCAATCTCTTGGTAAAAATCTGATTACTGTTTACAAGTAATAGTAACCTGTGCTGAGTACATAGAGAAATACGATCTCCATATATCTGAGATCTACAGAAAGACAGAAAAGCAAATTTAAACTGGTGTGGTTTTTTTTAGAATGAATGCTACACGTTAGAACAGACTTATGGGAAGCATGCAGTTAAACAAAGTCCTTCTCTCCCTATATCATAAAAAGAAAATAATTATACCTTCAATGTACATGGATGATATGACCTAATCAGATATGATTCAGAGTTTGTATTCAAAGCTTAAATTAGGGGGAGGAAGAAAGGGGATGATTTCCTATCTGAAATAATAATGTAATTTGGAAATTACAGAAGCCTCTACTTCAAAGAACCTATTAGCTACAAGAATTAATCACTCTATGGTTATTGGAAAAAGGAAACTTGAAGTGAAATTTGGGGAATATATCTGGAATAACATTAGAGGTAGAAGATGAGATTCTGGCTGTGGCTATCCCTAATTATTCATAGAGAGTGTGAAAGAATGATCAAAAGGTTTTATTATGTTTTTTTTTCCCCCCTCTCTTCTCTGCACTTTGGGACATCCATCTGTTTTCATTAGCCAATGTGAATTTGAGATGGTTAAGATTGGGAGAAGCAGTGGCCAGTACATGTCCTCTTATTCCAAAAGAAGTCTTGTTTACCAGACATGTTGGGGCCTGTCCTTTTGTCTCTGACTCCTGTAAGACTGGGGGAGGGGCGGGGGGAGGAGGAAGTGGGACCATGTCTAGACACATCAAGACCAAGCTGACAGCTTGGCCTGCAGTTTGCTGTGGGGGACGGTGTAAAAGGCCTTGCTGAAGTTCAGATAGACTACATCCACAGCCTTCCCCACATCCACCAGGCGGGTCACCCTATCATAGAAGGAGATCAGGTTGGTGAGGCAGGACCTGCCCTTCCTAAATCCATGCTGGCTGGGCCTGATCCCTTGGCCATTCTGTAAGTGCTGTGTGATTGCACTCAAGATGACCTGTTCCATAATCTTGCCTGGCACTGAAGTCAGGCTGACAGGTCTGTAATTCCCTGGCCCATCCAACCTGCCCTTCTTGTGGATGGGCATCACACTGGCCAGCTTCCAGTCATCTGGGACCTCTCCAGTGAGCCAGGACTGTTGAAAAATGATGGAGAGCAGTTTGGCCAGCTCATCTGCCAGCTCTCTCAGCACCTTAAGATGGATCCCATCCATTCTCATGGACTTGTGGGGATCCAAGTGGGTAAGCAGGTCTCTAATTACTTCCTCCTGGATCACAAGGGAACTATTCTGCTCCCGAATCCATCTGCCAGCTCAGGAGGCCAGTTGTCTGGAAGACAACCTATCTTGCTAGTAAAAATTGAGGCAAAGAAGGTGCTAAGTACCTCTGCCTTTTCCTCATCTTTAGTTACTATATTCCCCTCCATGTCCACTAAGGAGTAGAGGTTGTTCTTGCCCCTCCTCTTGCCATTAATATACTTGTAGAGGGATTTTTTGTTGTCTGTCACAGCAGTGGCTAGTCTAAGCTCTAAATGGGCTTTTGCCTCTCTAATTTTTTTCATGTATGACCTAGCAACATCTTTAAACATTTCCTGGGTTGCCTCACGTTCCTTCCAAAGATGATACACCCTCTTTTTTCCCCTTAATTCGCCCAGAAGCTGATTGCCCATGCAGGCTGGCCATCTACCCTGGCAGCTCATCTTCCAGTGCATTGGCACAGCCTGTTCCTGCACCTTCAAGAATTATTTCTTGAAGTAGGTCCAGCCCTCCTGGACCCCTTTGTTTTTAAGAGCTGTTTCCCAAGGTACCTTCTGAATTAGTTCCTTGAGTAACCTGAAGTCTGCCCTCTGGAAGTCCAGAGTGGGGGTTTTGTTGCTGCCCTTCTTAGCTTGACTGCATATTGAAAACTCAATTATCTCATGGTCACTGGACCCCAGACAGCCTTCAACTACCACATCTCCCACCCGCTCTTCTCTGTTTGTAAAAAGAAAGTCAAGCAAAGCCTTACCCCTGGTAGTCTCATGCAGAAACTGGGATAAGAAGCTATCCTCCGTTGTAAAAACCTCCTAGACTGCCTCCTCTCTGCTGTGTTAAGTTCCCAGCAGATATCAGGCAGGTTAAAATCACCCATAAGAATAAGGTCTGGCAATCTTGAGACAGCCTCTAGCTGATGGGGTGCTTGGTGCCGTGGGTTAGTTGTTTGGGTGGTGTTGGATTGGTTGATGGGTTGGACGCAATGATCTTGAAGGTCTCTTCCAACCTGGTTTATTCTATGTATGTATGTATTCTATGTATGCCTATAGAATGCTTCATCAACATCTTCCTCTTGGTTGGGTGGTCTATAACATACTCCAACCAGGATGTCTGCCCTGCCGGTCTTCCCTCTAATTCTTGCCCACAAGCATTCAACTCGATCGTCTCTAATCTCCAGCTCAATGGCATCTAGTGCCTCCCTGATGTACAGGGCCACCCCTCCACCCCTTCTTCCTTGCCTGTCTCTCTTGAAGAGCCTGTAGCCATCAATTACAGTGCTCCAGTCATGTGAATCATCCCACCACATTTCTGTGATGGCAACTACATCATAACTTTCTTGCTGGAACAAGGCTTCCAGCTCCTCTTGTTTGTTACCCATGCTGTGTGCATTAGTGTACATGCACTTCAGCTGGGCTGCTGATTTTACCCCTGACTCCAGCTTACTACCATCAGACTCCTTTCTGGGGGGACAGGTTTCAGCCCCTTCCCCCTTCAAATCTAATTTAAAGCCCTGTCAATGAGACCTGCCAACCTGGCACAGATGAGATGCCATTAAGTAGTTTCACATCTCCCTAAGTAAAAATTTAAAATTTCATCTGTTTCTCATAGTACACTGAAAAAAAACCCTGATTTTGAAGTATTATTCTGAAGGTTACACTTCCAAGTACCGAAATTCTGAGTTTGAGTGGCTTCTTGAAAAGCCTCTGCTGCCAGTCTGAGCCAGCTGGAAAAAGTCCAGTAAGATAGAGCTTTTCCAAATGTCTATGGCAATAAACAATTACTGAAAATCCAGATGAGACCACAGCTTTATAATCTTGATACAAAAAGTGAAATTTTCTTCCTTTCCAGGATGAAGAGGTAAATGTAAAGCTATGGTTTCCTTCTAAACTTCTGTTTCTTATTTTTATTTTATTTTATTTCCTTCCCATGAATTAAGGGGGAAGAAAAGCATTATTCATTTGTGTTTCCTTCTTGGACTTGTCTTCTTTTGTCCTATAGTAGGAAACTTAAAGACAGCTGATTCCCTGACCTACTCACTTCTCCTTTCTAATGTTTATATCAACAGTTTTTCATCAGCAGAGGTAACTTTTTAAGATGGTTGTTGTGTCTTATACTGAATATTTTCAGTATTTTTGACTTAATATTTCAACATGACATCAGATTTCTATAGTGAAATTGCATAAAAAGAAGACTTATTTCCTTATGTTGATCCCATAATTGAAAAGAAGTTAGCATCAAACTAATATGCACTTATTTTCTACAAGAAAGAATAGTGAAAGGTAATTGTTTCAAAGTGAAATGATGTTTGATTTTTCCCCCCTCAGTCAGCAAAATGACTGAATTCTAGATATGATTTTTGTGTTGTTTTGTTTTGTGTTGTGTTTTTTTCCTGCAACCAGAAGAAACTATCTGATTTGTGTGGTAGGGGGTATCACAGATCTATAAAAATTATACCCAGAAGCCATGCCAGAGGTCATCTACCACAGTTTCTTAGGAAAAAGAAAAAAATCACTTTCTCTGTTTCTCTTACATTGATAGTAGACTTTATGTAAGCCACTATTCTAGATTAATGGTCGTAATTTTTTCTTCTAAAATGCATCCAATGTCTTCCGTCATGCAATTTAAATAAATTTTATTTTATTTTATTTCATTTTATTTTATTTCCTGTCTTGTTTTATCCCACTCTATCTTATCCCAACCCTCATGGACCAAAAACCAAACAAGTACATCTTTGAAACCTATTCTGTAACTGAAAACTGTTTTCATGATGCCATGTAGGATGTTTTGTAGTCTAACCAAATCATTCAATCGTAGGAAAAAGATGTTGATAATGCACATTAATCTCTTTTTACCTGGCCCATGCTTTTCTTAAAGGGAGACAGACATAAGATTGACATTTAGTACACAGACTTTTCTGCACTTTCATTTAAGCATCTCCATACTGCTGAAAGATAAATCTTGGGACTACCAGTACAGTGATTTTTGATACTCTCATTAGAAACTTTTTCAGAACATTAAGAATGTTAAGAAGAAATTCTTCACAGAGTGATTGCCCATTGAAATGTGCTGCCTGGGGAGGAGGTGGAGTCACCATCATTGGAGGTGTTTAGGGGGAGATTTGATAGGGTGCTTGGTTACATAGTTTAGTTGATTAGGTTGTGCTGAATGATGGGTTGGACGTGAGATTCTTGAAGGTCTTTTCCAACCTGGTCTGGTCTATTCTATTCTATTCTATTCTATTCTATTCTATTCTATTCTATTCTATTCTATTCATATTTTTCCTAACCAGCCTTTTTTTCCATTCATCTGCACAAACAGAATAGACAATCTTTTCCCCTGAATGTTAATCAGTGATACTTTTCCTTTTGTTTACTTTAGTTCATCTTCCTTTCAGAGGTTTCAAATGTGTTTTATGAACATTCATCCATCTGTGGAATATTCAGTCTACCTGCTGATAGTTAAGGACCTCTTATGATTTATGCACACCATATATAAATTCCAGAATACCAGGCTTCTAATGTGCAGCATTAATATTATTAAGCCTTTTCCTGAAAGGTGCTGAACATTCACAGTTCTGATTTATTTCTGTTTCAGTGAATATTGATGATACTCAAAACTCTGAAGGAGATATAAGCCATTTCAGGATTATCTTAAGTTTATTTTTATTAAGGAGGACACAGCTGGTCTGACCTGGAGAGCACTCCTCAATGTGAAATAGTAAAATAATAGAGGTTTTAGTCCAGTAAGATCCAAGAATATCACAAAAGCAGAAGAAATAAAGTTTATTAATTCTAATAATTTTATGTAACAAAGCTGTTTGTTTTCTATCTCTTACTCAAGTCCTTTTGATAGCCTTTTTTTTTCCTTTTACTTATTCAGGTTCTTAATTACAATTAAACATTCCTGCTAGTAATGTTTGACTTCCATCTAGCTGCAAACCATCTGCCTAAACTTCAGCTTTATGATGTTCTGAACTTCATATCTCATGCATGGCTGACAGAGTTATAACTTAGTTGCTGTTGGGTTTATAGTGGATTATACACTAGAATGCAGTTCCAGGAAAATACTGAATATTTTACTTTTATCACTTAAATTCACCTTTCTACTTCCTTTTTTTTTCACCCCATTTTTGCTTTTGCTTTTTCATTCTTACTGCTATTCAGAACACCTTTGTGTTTTCTGTTTCCACATGTTCCTAACATCCTGGACCCAGCCTGACAGTCCCAGAGTGATGAACTGATGTACAAACTCATAGACTGAGTTCATGGAGAGGTGACCCTTGCCACAGGTAGTGGTCAAATGGCCCTGATCTGCCAGAGAACAGCCTATTTATTGGGAAATGCTTGTATGCTTTACTTCCCTTCCCACAGCTTAGCAATCTTCAGACTCACTGTTTACAAAACACACTTCTGTGACTCTGACAGATGATTTTCAACACCTGTTTTCATATGTGTTTTAGTGATATGGCATTCTGTTATCGCCATGCCCTCATTCATTCTCATAAAGGTCCCAAAGTCAGCAAAACATCTTCCTATCTACCAATCTTGGGCTCCCACACACTGCACACCTTTTTCTTTTTTTTTTTTTCCCAAAATAATTTTATTCAAAGAAATTCTAGACTTCTATAAAAAACACATTTTCATAAAACATGAATTGCTTACTAATCACAGAATTCATGCTGTTGTAGCTTTTTAATACAATCTGTCACTAAAATCATGCAAGCTACTTAGCACTTTGGGGTTTCACATTGGAGTGTTACTGTGTCTGACACAGAAAAAGATGTATATGTGAAGAATGAGCGTGCCTTTATTTTGTAAGGCTATCTTAGGACTTTGCTTGAAACATGTCTCATCTTGTGCACATCAATATGGAAGCAAAAGCCTGAGAAAGCCCTTTGAAGAACTAAACAATTTTGCCCACCATCATGCTTAAAGATGCTTTATAGATGAGGATGTGAAAATTAAATACATAAACTAATTGAAAAAAACCAGTCTGTCCTGCATTATTGCACCACATAAAATTCCAGACTTAGTAGTTGCACAATGAAATAACTTCTTTTCATATTACCTAAAACATGACGTGTACAAGTTTGGTTAGTAGAAGACTTGGCAGCTGTGTACATTCAGTTTGTCATTTTTTGCTCATGGTTGGCAGAATAGAATAGAATAGAATAGAATAGAATAGAATAGAATAGAATAGAGTAGAATAGACCAGGTTGGGAGAGACCTTTGAGGACATAAAGTCCAACCCATCATCCAACACCACCTAATCAACTAAACTATGGCACCAAGCACCCCATCAAGTCTCCTCTTAAACACCTCTAATGATGGCAACTCCACCACCTCCCCAGGCAGCCCATTCCAATGGGCAATCACTCTTTCTGTACAGAATTTCTTCCTAACATCCAGTCTGAACCTCCCCTGGTGCAGCTTGAGACTGTGTCCTCTTGTTCTGGTGGTGGTTGTCTGGGAGAAGAGACCAGCCCCCACCTGTCTACAATCTCCCTTCAGGTAGTTGTAGAGAGCAATAAGGTCTCCTCTGAGCCTCCTCTTCTCCAGGCTAAGCAACCCCACCTCCCTCAGGCTCTCTTCATAGGGCTGTTCCAAACCCCTTGCCAGCTTTGTTGCCTTTCTCTGAACATGTTCCAGCAAGTCAATCTCTTTCCTAAATTGAGGGGTCCAGAACTGGACACAGTACTCAAGGTGTAGTCTAACCAGTGCAGTGTACAGGGGCAGAATGACCTCCCTGCTCCTGCTGGCCATGTTGTTCCTGATACAGGCCAGGATGCCATCGGCCTTATTGGCCACCTGGGCACACTGCTGGCTCATGTTCAGCCTACTGTCAACCAGTACCCCCAAATTGCTTTCTGCTTGGCCGCTCTCCAGCCACTGTGACCCCAGCCTGTAGCGCTTCATGGGGTTGTTGTGGCCAATGTGTAGAAGAAGGACAGGAAGCCATTTACATACTTATAGAATATCCCAAATTAGAGATTTCTCAGTACATTCTGGGAGCCAGAGGTACATTCTACTTCACTTTTGTAAGATGAGAGACCTGAAATATTTATAGAAAATAATTCCCTGCCTCTGGCAGAAACCTTTGATAAGTGCTTTGATATTGGACTGACAAGTAATACTCTACTTTGAGCAGAACAACAGTCAGGTCTTTTCGTGTGTTTGTTTGAAAAAGCCAGAAGGAGTTCAACAAAGAAATGTATAAATCGTCTTGGTCACAAAAGTAGAAGCCGACCAGCCACATCCTGTCTAAAGAGCTTCAGAATTTCAACCCCGCAAAATTACTTTCACAGTTAAAGACATAGATGATTGGAGAACTATTTTCAATCCTATTTTTAAAGTGGAGTTGCTCTACACTCATGCACTTGCCCCAGATGATACTTTTCATCAGTACTCAATCAGAAGAGTTCAGGTTGGGTTCATTCAGAGTGGTAGCAGGAAACTATCTGCGGTAGTCAGTGAGCATTGCAATACAGCATAAAGTTATTCTGAACAATTTAAAAGAGCAGTTCATTCAAACTGCTGGCAATCCAACCAGCAGTGACATCTGCCAGAAAATTAGTATATGACATCGATCCACTTTCATTACAGTTTGGTACTGGAGAGAAAAATAAAATGTGTGTGTATTGTAACAGAAAAATCATCATTATAAATTGCATCTATATGTTAATCTAGTACATACATTATTTTTTTCATAGGATTAACATATTCTTGTCACATATCTGGAAGACCTTCCAGTTGTGGAATAACATCACAATGCTGCACCAGTGTAATTAAAACATTTTATCTTGAAAATTCCTTAGGAACAAATTTCTCAGCAAAATGTAAAAGCACTATCTGTAAATATGTAGATAAACATCCTTACACAGACTGCATAATGAAACCTAATAAAAAGTGTCTTGGTACTTTAAAAAGTATACTGCTGGAGAACATTCAGAGAGTGATCTTGAAGTAATGCATATAAAACAGAATTAAACACAGAAATGCTTTTCACCTGCAAGATATGTGACCTTTCTTCCATTAGTGAAAATCCATGACTATAGTTATGCTTTTGAAGGAAAAGCAAAGGTGAAAAAGATCAATTATTTCTATGGAGTTTAATTAACTTACTAAAAGATTTTCCACTACTTTTGATTAAAAAAAAAATTAAAAAATTGAAAGCAAAACACATTCAACTTTTTAAAAACTTGTAATAAAACTCTTCTATGTCCAAGAAACAGTTTCAGGAATCAAAATAATAGAATTTCAAAACAAAAGCATGCTTCCTTTAATTTTTTTTTTTTTTTCTTAGTGAGAAATACTATAGCTTCAGTCTCATTGCTGATGTTCAGACCAAAAACATAGTGATTACAACCCCATGCACAACTACAGGCTGGGGTCGGAGAGGCTGGAGAGCTGCCAAACAGAAAGGGACCTGGGGGTACTGATTGACAGACTCCTGAATGTGAGCTAGCAGTGTGCCCAAGTGGCCAAGAGGGCCAATGGCATCCTGGCCTGGATCAGGAACAGTGTGGCCAGCAGGAGCAGGGAGGTCATTGTGCCCCTGTACTCCACACTGGTTAGGCCACACCTGTGTCCAGTTCTGGGCCCCTCAGTTTAAGAAGGACATTGAGACACTTGAACATGACCAGAGAAGGGCAACAAGGCTGGGGAGAGGCCTTGAGCACAAGCCCTATGAGGAGAGCCTGAGGGATCTGGGATTGTTTAGCCTGGAAAAGAGGAGTCTCTACAACTACCTGTAGAGTGGTTGTAGCCAGGAAAGGGTTAGTCTCTTCTCCCAGGCCACCAGCACCCAAACAAGAGGACACAGTCTCAAGCTGCGCCAGGGGAAGTTTAGGCTCGAGGTGAGGAGAAAGTTCTTCACAGAGAGAGCTGTTAGCCATTGGAATGGGCTGCCCAGGGAGGTGGTGGAGTCACCATCCCTGGAGGTGTTCAAGAGGGGATTGCACGTGGCACTTGGTGCCATGGTTTAGTCATGAGGTCTGTGGTGACAGGTTGGACTTGATGGTCTTTGAGGTCTCTTCCAACCTTGGTGATTCTGTGATTCTGTGATACCTTTTCTGTTATCAAAACAAAACAAAACAAAAACTCCACAACTTTTAGTCTGTGCATATTCATGTGGTTTGATTTGTATGCATTTTCCTTTGTCAAAGTTCAATAAAATTTCTTAAATGAGTGAATATTCCAAAATAACTCTCTTCCTAGAATAAATTTCTACAAGAACTGAGAAAAATCATAAAGTATTTCTCAGTAGAGAGTAAGGCTTCATTTTCCCCCAATTTATGTTTGTGGTTGGTTTTGGGTTTTTTTTCCCATTAATTCACAATGATTTATATTATTTTGGGGTTTTTTTGTTTGGTTTTTTTTGGTTGGGTTTTTTGTGTGTGTGTGTTTGGCTTTTGCGGCTAATGAGTGGGGGGCCATGAATAAGCATCACTGAAGACTGTTTCTGATAAAGTCTAATATGAGCTATTTCTTGCATGTGTGCTTGAAGACTGTCTTGAAATTGTCTAGGTCATTTGAATTTTGAAAAGTTATTGATTTCTCTTTTTGACCTTTACACGTCTCCATTTACAGAATCATAGAACCATTCAGGCCAGAATGACCTCCAAGATACCAAGTCCAGCCAATTTCATCCACTCTAACAAATCTATAGCTACATCATGCCATTTAGAAGAATAACATTCATTTGGGTTGCTCAGGGAGGTGGTTGAGTATTTAAAGGTGGTGTTGTGCTGCACAGGGTGGTCGATGTGTTTAAGGGTCATTTAGACGTGGTGCTTGGGGATATGGTTTAAGGGTGAACTTTGCTGACTAGGGTTATTGTTTGGAATTGGTGATCCTGAGGGTCTTTCCAAATTCCTTTCTTCTGAATTCCTTCCTTACTTCCAAATTTCCTTTTTCCTTTTGAATTCCTTCCAACTTTTCAATTCTTTCCTTCATAATTCCTTCCTTAGTTTGGAAGTTGTTCCTTCCTTCCTTCAAAATTCCTTCCTTTATTCTTTGCTGCTTTCCTTCCCGTCCTTCCTTCCTGCCAGTGTTACTGTCTTGTTTCTTTCTTCCCTCCTCTTCCTCTCTCACTGTCTCTCTTCCCTTCTTTCTTACATACTTTTTTTTTCTTTTTACTTTTTTCTGTTTTTTTGTAACTGTACTTTCTGGTGTGGAAAAGTGTATTTTTTTGTTGTTGTTGCTTGGGTGTTTTTTTTTCTTATTTTCAGACAGAATGCATCTCAAATCTCAGAAATGTTAATGAAATGAAGCTTTTGTCTTAGATATAGTTCCAGATATAAGCTTGCAGAAGAAATATGTAGGTGGAGGCTTATGCCAGCCTGTACAATAGGTAAAGTAAAATAAAATGTACATAATCTGTGTTTCTGGCTTTTGACTCTATAAATCACTTAAATAATGTTCTATACTAAATAAAGTTCTTTGTATCAGTATCAGTCAGGGTTGGAAGGGACCACAAGGATCATCTAGCTCCAACCCCCCTGCCATGGGCAGGGACACCCCACACTAGATCAGGCTGGCCAGAGCCTCATCCAGCCTGGTCTTAAACACCTCCAGGGATGGGGCCTCAACCGCCTCCCTGAACAACCCATTCCAGGGCTTCACCACTCTCATGGTGAAGAACTTCTTCGTCACATCCAGTCTGAATCTCCCCACCTCCAGCTTCATTCCATTCCCCCTAGTCCTATCACTACCTGATATCCTGAAAAGTTATCCTGTAAGTTATTTGTATTTTGTACCATATCTTAATTATTTAATTGCAAGTATAGATATATATGTATAATAAGAGTATGCACTCTGAGTATCAAAAAGTATTTTTGAGAGAAAAAAACAAACAAACAAAACCCCCAAACAAACAAAAAATCAGTTGGCAATATCCCTGTTTTTCACAGTTTCTTCTTTTCATAACATACATTAGCAGCAAGTGTAAATAAAACGCCTGTGCTTGGATTCAAACCACTGCAGCGCTTAATATTAATTGTTGTTGACAAAACGGGTGTCAGAAAAGAAGAAAGCATAACAAAACAAACTGACTAAACATCTTTTGTTCAAGTCCCAGCTCCATTAAATCTTCCAGACAGAATTTCCTTTGTGGAAAATTTATAATTCCCACTTTCCCCTTCAAAACAGTAGGTGTCCCTTACATGAGCTATAACTCTTGCATAATTGGGCAGTCTAGGACTCTTTCCAAATTTTCTGTGACAGGCATAATTTTTCATGAACCCATCTGTCATAAGTTTACAAAAATCTAGGAACAATTATCCAGAAGAAGTGAGTTGTGATTTATGCAGTGCATATAAGGTGTGATAGAGAAAACATCATCTTTTCCCTTTCATCCACAAAATATTTGTTCTGTCAACATGTACTTTAAGTATCTCCTAATAATATAGAAAATATATCTCTTTCTTTAGCATCTTTCTCTTGTTTCCTCCTGCATTCCTGGCTTATAGGTGAAAATGTACAGTTTCATATAGAAAACATATGGCCATTTGAAAAAGATTAGTCTATATTACTCCAAAGAAAAAGTAATTCTCTCAATAACTTTTTTCTCATACTGATCTGACAAGGCAGAAGACTGAGAGAGATTTTGGTAGCTGATTTGCTGTTCATAGGTTTAAGTCAAACTCCACTATAACCAACATCAACACTTCTGATGGTTTGAAATTACATAGAAGCTGGATTTATTTTCATAGTGACATGTTTCAGATTTCAGAAAAAAAGTAGAGAGGCCTTATTGTTTTGTTAACTGTACTACCTCAAAGAAACCTCACTTACTACTTTGGCTTTCAGATCTTCAGAAATTAAATAAGCAAGAAGTAGGTTTAATAGATGCAAATCATAATAGGATTTGGACACTGAAGAAATTAGTCAGTTAACTGTATTTTGAATTTATGAATGTTTTCATGACATTAGGTCCCTGATTTTACATGAGAAAATGAGGGCTGGTGACTGTTTCTATATTGTGGAGAAAATACTTTCTCTGTCACTATTTTTCCATCCTAATTCAAGCTTCAACATACTGATGTTCAATTAATTTGGAAAATATACCCTACAACAAATTTTATACAGCAATTAATTCTGAGGTTTGTACAATCAAAGTATACTATAAGACCTCTCTCTCTTCTGGAGGAGTCTTTGCACTAAGCCTAAATACATTGGCTAGGGAAGGGTGCTGTGAGATCCCAATAGCTATACTGTCTCAGATGTGGTGTGGCATGGCCTGATGGCATGGTTTAAAAGCACAGTGACAGCACCACTGAAAGACCAATGTGCACACCGTACTCCTCACAGCTCTGGAGGCACCATCCCTGATGGAGGAATGGCAACTTCTGGGCAACCACATGTTATCTGACTGCAAGATGACTCGGCTCCTCATGGCCTGCACAGCCAGCCCCACTGGGATGTTCCCTAAGCTCCTCATCCCTCCTCACTTCCCATGCCATCCACCAGCTCCACGACAGTTCATCCCACCCCGGCTCCCAGTGCTGCTCTGCTCCACACTGCCTATGCAGCCCAGGCAGCTCCATCTGCCCACACCACTCTACCCAGCTCTGTGCCAGTCCATTTCTGCCACTGCCCTAGAGGGTCCTTCTTTTTGAAGCTTGCCGCTAAGAACTTGGGACTGTTCCTGTGTTAATTCTATGAGCTGAATCCAGGAAATGGTGACATCTCTTCCTTTGTTCCTTGATTCTTTGTCTCTCTCTCGTCCTCCTCTCTATCTCTCATTTTTCCTCTCCTTTTCCTTCCCATTTTCCCTCTGCTCCAGTCTAATAAACCCAATTAATCAACTGTTTGGCATTGGTTCACCTTTATTTACCCCAAGGGAATGATCTGAATCTTAGCATGACTCCTTTGCTGACCAGGGTTGGTATAGGATAACTGGGTCATGACAGGTGCCTTATCATGACAAGGAGAGAGCAGGTAAAAAAGCTGTGTATCTTGGACCAGAACTGAGTGACTTCATGGAAGACTGCAGCAGATCATCATGTTAGATTAAAACAGGGGGATCTATTCAATCCCTTTCTGATTAAGATCAGTCAATAACCTGACAGACAAAGCAGTAGCCTGGCAGATGGAACAATAACCTAAAACAGAGGGGAAGATTCAGGTGCCAATACGACCAAAGGTATAAACACCTAATAAAGAGTTTGTATTATCTGATTGTGATTTTGAGTTAATGCTGGGTACCAAATTTCACTGTTATTTATTTAACAGTGTACACAATTGTATTTGTGATGCCTCAGGAGCTCTCTCTGGCTGTGGGTGTTAGCTTCTCTTAGTCTTGATTTGTCTGAGAGTTAAAAAGGGAGATACAAAATCTTAATAAGAGGTATAATGTCTTAACATGTATCAATATCTTTAATCAGTTCTGTGACCCTGGAAGGAGGTAATTATTGTCATCCAGAATATATATAAAAGAATAAGAAAATTTGTTGTTTTGGTTTTATAGAAATACATTTTGCTTATCTTTGCAGACAAAACACTTCTGCCCCAGCTGGAGCTGACTGTAATTTTAATGACAAACAAATTAAGTCTCATCATGATTGTATTTTACTGTTCAAAGAGTTCCCTGCAGACTGGCTGCAAGTTGTTCATCATTCAGTGGAGCTGATGTGCCATCAGTTCAAAATTCCACAACAGCAGACATGTCATTTAAACCACTCTTGACCAGGGTGACTTAAAGTAGCTTCAACATTAATGCATTCAGAGGTCTAACACATTTATTATAAGATTGTTTTCTGGTGCAGATAAAAATAGTAAATAGGTAAAAATTACTGAATGAGCCCAAGTCACCAAGAAAAGCTCTAGGGTGAAATTACAAAAAATAACTACAAAAAAAAGAGTGTTCTTTGTCAAACTGTTTTTAATGCTGCATATCTGAATATGATGTTACTTCTGCTTTTTTCTTTTTATTTCTTTTTTTCCCCTGACATATTGAATAAAAAAACTCATATGTGTCAGTTAATATATGCATTAGTGCATCATAAAAAAAATCATTTTAGTTAAGAATAATTTTACACCAGTTCTAACATAAAGGTGAAAAAGTCTGCTATGAAAAGACATTTAGCAGATGTAAAATGTTCATATATGATCTATAAAACATTATATCAGTGACAGAACCCTTGTTGATAAAATGAATAGTGTCTGCTTGGGCTTTAGCTAACTGCCCCAGTTCTGCCAATTACAAGGTGACAAAGTTAATTCCCTTAAAGTCAGTGCTCTGAAATACATCACCATAATACCATTAAAAATCAGCCAAGACCATATTCCCTGAAAAGTAACAGAATTATGAAGATTTCAATGGTATGTGAAAGACTGGATTTTGGAATGAATTTTAAATGTCCTACGGCAACTTTAAAACTTGGGGATTGAATGTGACCTGTCCTATTATTAGGAAATCCCACTCCTCAATGCCTTTAAGGGCAAGTGCATATATAGCCTCACAAGCTAGAGTGTTTTTCTGCTGTCAGTATGAAAGACAAATATTCTTAAATATATAGTTCCTAAAAAGAATCATTAACAAAAAGAAAATAAATTGAAATAAATAAATCTTCAAATTCCTTTAAGCTTGTGTAAAACCACTGTTTCATGTTTCTGTAAATCAGTGAGTAAAAATTTCTACCACTTGCCTTAGTTGTCCTAGATACTGTAATTAACATTATGCTGACACATGGTGTTTTGAACTCCAAAAAAGAGTGAGACACTTGATAGAGTAAAAAAATATCTTATTTAAGTATTAACTTCTATGCAGGATTTACTTTTCTTAGGAGCTATAAGTCTCTTGTTCAGACTTTGGACTAAAACACAACTGAAACAGAGGAAGAAGTGATTGCTAGGATCAAGGTGAATAAAGAACAGTGAGAAATCTGATACAAGCAGCATCTTGCAAATGAGGACAAACTTGTAACAAAAACAGAGAAGAAGAAAGAGTTCAATTTGGCTGTGGTGGGATGAAGGCAAAAGTCAAAAGTGGTTTGTGTGGATATTTTCTGTAAACAGATCAGAGAAGTAAATGTTAAGGAGCAAGGAGAGGGGGAAAGAAAATGTTGAAACATAAGAAATGATGAACCCGAGTATGAGCAAAATTGAGGCTTAATGACAAATAAAGGCTTCTTGCTACATGTTTTTAAAAATGTGAAAAACTACTGTGATTATTTGCAAAGTATTTATTTTGATAAGGATGAGGGCATCAATCTATTCCCTAATGACTTCAGTGTAACAGAGATGATAATGGTTTGAACAGGTGAAAGAAAAGTTTCTCCTGCAATTATTTGGTTATGTATACTGCAATGTGTACAGATATTCACAAAGGTAATCAGGTATAATTGGAGGTAATCAACAGACATATTGATGTTCAGAGCTAACAATATTTAGCAGTAGTAGTACAAATTATTCACTGTATATATACTTATGCATACATTCTACAAAATGTCAAAAGTCTGTTTTATCCTGAGAAGTTTGGAAGTAAAATTAGCATTCAAATTTGAACAAACATGCTGCAGACCTAGAGGCTCTGAGAAACTATGCAGTAGATGTGCCAAGAAGCCAGATGCTGCATTTGGAATAATATTTTGCAGGCTTTGGCATCAGAAGTCTATGATGCCATCCAAAGGATTCCTATACCCCGTGAAAGCTTTTTTTTAATTCAACCAGCATACTAGCCATATTAGATGTCTTGCTACAGAACAAAAAGAGATGAGGGTAAAGATATAAAGAATCTGTCTGAACTAATCTTGCATGAAATTAAGTATACCTGCTTGCAGTACCTCAAATATTTATTTTAAAAGGATACTTAAGAGTATGGATATGTAACAGTTAAGAAAGACATTTTTCGGTGTGTTCCATGAGTCTTGTTTTCTCATTCTAATACAATGTCATGGATTTCATTCTGTGTAATGTTGATAATAAGTAGATTTGAAGACAGCGATCACATTATGAAGACAAACTAATTACAAAGAAACTGTTTAATATTATTTCCATGATGAAAGACCTGCTTTTTTACTACGGGAATTTGAGGTCTACTGATTAGCTAACAACTAAGATCTATTTTTATGTATCCCAGAGTATATTCCTCCAACTTGTCCTTCTGGATGAAACTTGTTTTAAGAAAAGTAAAACAGAATATTTCTGACATATAACAATGTGAATGTTTAGAAAAAAACCCCAAACTTTCCTGAAGTAGGCATATTCTTGCTAGTTTATGCATGAAATAACTGAGAATAATATTTAAAGAAAACAAATTCAAAGCCAAATAACAGTGTAATTATCCCACTTCTGTCTTGTATATGTAATACAAATGTCAGCAGGAAGCTATCAGGGAATAGTTAGAAAATAGTATGTGCTTTGTTAATCTACACTCATGGGATTTTTTTCAGCTTTGGCACTAGTATATTGCTTATGAATATGAAGTTAGTAGTCATTATCAACACTGACCTAGTTTGACACAAAAGGAAAAGAAGTGTTTATAGTATCCTCTCTGGTAGCACAAAATCTCAGTACCTAAGAGACTCATTACAAATCCAAACTCATATTTTGCTTGGCTTAGATGGCATATACAGATATATTTTGTGAGAGCATCACAGCCAATTAATATACAATATTTTGAAATTATTTTCTTTCAGCCTTATGAAGAGTATCTGAATTTGTATAAAGTATTTAAACAAATAAAAGCCTGTATCAAGAAGTATCAGGCAGATTTCAAAGTTTATCAAGTAGGCGATCTCTTGGGACACACTTGGGATCATTGGCACTGCTGAATGCACTCCCTTTTTTTCTTCCCAGAAGGCTTGTCTGAAGCAATTAGGTATGGAATATGACTGGTATTCTGAACAAAGCATTGCTTCTCTTTAATCTTTTTTTTGAAAGTTTTATTTTGTCAGAAGGGGTCCAACCTCGGCATTTCATTTCGGAACAATATTTATGACTGCTAGCTATATATCAGCTGCCTGATATCTATCATGATATCTATAAATGTTATTCTTAGACACATCAAAATTTTCTTACATTTAATACATAATATTAGACTGTGAGATGACACCTAAGTGTTAGATCCCTCAGTCTTGCATTTGTGCCTGACATTAGATGTATTAGTTAAAATTAACTATTAGATATTAGAATTAGATATTCAAATCTGCTTTTTTTGGTGGTGTGGTGTTTTTTTCTGTTCTTCCCCATCTTAAAGCATCTCAATGAAGTTACTGAGTTTAATTCTTTTTTTTTTTCTTTTTTCTCTCCATATTATTTCTCCATCATGGAAAAAGCTGTACGCTGAAGCAAGCCAAAACTGTTTGCCCAGTCTTGGAGAAAATTAGAGCTGTGCAAACACTGTTGCTTCGTTCTGTTTCAAATAGCTTGGGGCTTTCAGTCGCACCCCCTTTTTTCAGCCACTTCATTGACCTGCTCCATATGCCCTAATATTCCCTGTTGGCAATGTTTCCTACATTTGCAGGCATTTTATATCACCAAAAAGCATAAAGAAACCCAAGGGAATTGAACAATCAGACCCTATGGGGTTGCTGTATTTCTGTGCATAAAGAGAGCAAGATTTCTCCTAGGCAAAGAGCATTGTCCTGTCTTTACTATTCATCTTCAAGAATGCATTTGAGAAGTAAGTCTGCAGAAACTGTGTATTAGTACTTTGGCTAAAAATCAGTTGAATAGTCATTACAAGCCCATGGCAAACCCAGAAAGCCTGAGTGACTATAGCCAGAGAATGAAAGAATGTTCACAGGACACTTAAGTTTAAATACATGTAAGTGTCCTTTGGGGCTTAGGAGCTATTTAAGGACCTCTCGATTAGAAAAACAAAAGCACAAGCTTTTCCAATAGTTACCTGCTCTGCCTTCTAATGAGCCAGCCACCTATCAGAAAACAGTTCTTCATGGGACAGATGGGGTTTATTTCAGTAAGATAATGAACCTTCTGATCAGAAACTCATAACACTGAAGTCAATGATGGCTCCACAGGCTGTGCTGTCCAGAACTGTTTTGCTTTCTGACATTTTTAGTCATTTGAGATTTTACATCTAAAAAGAATGTGACTTTACAGCAGGCTGCAAAATATTCCTTTTTAGTAGCATCAGTTGTCCTTGTATACACTAAACTTGCAAGCATTTGTTCAGGGTCCTTTCTCCCATGTAAGGAACACATTTCTCCAGCTGCAGGTCACTCAAAGATAAAAAAAGATTGCAGAGATAAGGCAAGCCAGCAAGTTTATCAGCAGTTTAATTCCCCAGGAGGCCACCAGGGGCTATTACATGGCCATTAACATAGCCAGCACTAGAGTCAGATAAAGTAGAGGCAGCCAAGCAGCCAGCCAAGAAATCAGCCAAGGGCTTTGAGACAGACACAGATGTTGCTGCTAAAACATTTATTCTAGTCCTTGGCATCTGACTCCTTTATCTGTCAATTCTGTGTCCTGTATAAGGCCCCAGCTGTTAAGATTGCTGATGAAAGGAGAAGAAGGGGAAAAGATGAGCTGCATTCAGATGGCCAGTGATACAATTCCTTCTAAAGAACTGTTGGTTATTATCTTAAATTGTTGATGTACCTTTTAAAAGATACTCTCAACCTTTTCTGGCAAAGCTTTCAAAAATTCTCCTTAAGTTGGTTGTAGCTGTCTAGCACTTCTTCCTGGGAACTATGAGCCCTCTAGTATTCAAAGGCAAACTGTGCTCTCTTACACAGGGGGATTAGTCCTATAGGAAACATGACCTAAAATAGAATGGGCATCATGGATTAGCTGCCTGTAAACATACTTACTTGACCAACAGCATGATAATACTTTAGCTTGCAAGGAACAGAGCAGCTGAATAGTTTCATTGTTAATTTCTTTACCTTTGAAGATGCCACATTGGATTCTTACATTGGATAAATGGTCCGGTTTCCTCAAGAATTTGACATTTCTCTGCTTTTCTTCACACTCCCCCAAACCACATTATTAGCTACGGTCCCTAGATCTGTTTATGATTTGAAAGCTCTGGCATGTACTCTTGCATTAGTTTTCTTGCCCTACAATACTTAAGTCAGTGAAAACCATTCCTTTTCTTTTGTAATAAATAAATATATTTTCCAATAATAAATGTCTTTTGAAAAATTGAATTATACAGATTTTTTTTCCACATCATGAAAAAAAGTAACAATAACACATGTGCATGCTTAATGTTCTTATTTAATACTGTCATGTAATAATACAGGTAGATAGCAGCAGATTTAATTTATTTTATTATATGACAACTCAGGTAATACAAATTGGTTTCAGTGGAAACATTTGCTTGTATCCAGATACATATAAACATGCATTGTGCTCTAAAATTTTGCTTATTGATTAGTAGATGAAAATACTAATCTTTCTTTCTTCTCCCTAATTCTGCTTTGCAAAATGTGAGCTTCCTGTTTAAACTCCTTTCACCTTAATGATAATTTTCAGTTGCAATCTATTTTTTTTATTTGTTTCCTAGCTGTACTGTTAATGCATCTTGACCAAATTTCTTTCCTTTCCATAATAAATGACTTACTGCACTCTGACCTTTCTAAGGCTATATCCAGCTGCTCCTTCTTATCTTTCCGAGATAATCCCTGATGGCTTGAGGACAACTGCTCCATTCTGCTCTGGTTAATATTGTTACCATAAATTCCTGCACTGTTGTGTCATCTAGCCTGCTTTACATCAAGCTGCTCCAGAGTATATTGGGCACCAAGAAATTGTGTTACACAGTGTTACACAACAAACCTTTAGGCAGTTATAATAACTTGAAAGAGTAAATTCGAGAATGAAGTGTACTTTCTAGTCCATCACAGAAAAACTCTGATTTGATAAGATAAAATTCTACATTCCTTTTCCTTTTTAAATAATCAGGAAGCTAATTACTACTACTTGCCAAAATTCATAAGAGCTTTTTCACATGAATGTTCTGCCTTCCTGCCTTCCTTCCAATTTCCTTCAAGATTCCTGCCTTCCTGCTTTCCATTCTTGAACTATAACACAGTGCCAAAGAGAAGAGTACTAAAAAACCAAAACCAAAACAATGCCAATTCAAAGAAATAATTTACTTTTAAAATCAGTCTTCTAAAAAGGCAAATTTTATCATCTCAACTAAAAATAAAGCAAGAATTAATGAACCTAATCCATTTCCCAATCAGTTTTTCTAACTGGTGGGCTATTTTATCAAGGAAAAGGGGAAACAATATAATTCATAACTATCTTTTTTTTTTTTTTTCAGCTGTGCTTCTTTGCAGATAAATAATTATGTCAGTTCTTTTTACAAGCAATTGTACATAGCTATTCTGGGAAGATTATAGCAACATGAAGTCAGTCCCTGGGTCACTATTCTGAAACCTTGAGCAAATCCTCAAACCCCAAGGATTGTTTTCTCTAAGATTTTTTTTCCCCACATTTTTTCTCATTTTTCTCTTAAGTAGCTGCCTGTGATGGACATACCTTCAAGGATTCTACTATTCATAGAAGCACTGGAATGCTCTTTATCCAGTAAAAAAAAATTGCTAAACCTCCTTATTCGCTTTTTAGAGCTGTGGGACCAAGCAACTTTTCTGGATTTCACTCAGAAACAACAATAATGGAAAACACCAAGCTTCCCCAAAACCAAAACACCAGACAATGCTCTTTTAAGGCAACAGCATCCTTTATATCATAGGTTTTATAATTGCCATACTGAAGTGGCAGTTCTGATGATTAGGCATGGACTACCTGTGTTCACACTGCAGGATGTTTGCTCTACGGTGTGTACTGCCATCCTGCGTACACTTCTTTGCCCCACAACGGGCATCTGTATTTCCGCCTGTGGTGCTGGTCTTCAGACATTCAGAGAGGAATTTACTACAGTAATAACTTCTTATATGCCAAGATGTCTTGTTTCCTTCTCAAAGAATCAGGGCAGCTGAGGAGAAACAGGAAGAAGCTGGATCCAGGCACAGCTCAGATGTGACCTCACACACACCCAAAGATGAGGATGCAGATATAGAAAACATCTGTCAGTGCTCTAAGGACAGCCAAGGGACAAACTCAGAAACTTCACTTGCCTTCAACTTCTCCAGAAGAAAATGTAACCAATATGAGAAATGAAGGCCTGGATAAATAGGCTAATGACTGGGAAAACACTAATGGATAAGAAACTGAATTCTCACTGCACCAGACTTGAATTTAGACCTCATATTTTCTGAGTAATTTGTCCCTGTTAAGAAGAGGAAATAAGACAATGTGGATTAATTGTGCTCTTGTTTATCTTTAGAAAACTGTTCTGCTTTTTTAATGATAGAGCACGAAACATGGGAGAGTGAGACTGACTTCTTAGTGCTTTGAGAAATACATTCTTTGGAATTATTTCTCCTATGAATTGTGAATTGTTTTATGAAAGATTTGATAAGGCAATTCTGAGATAAATTCTGCAACGTGGCCATCTACAAGAAAAATGTATAGGAAACATCCTTTAAAATATTAAATATTAGAGAAGGAAAGTTAGTCTATTTAAGCAGAGAAATATAAGCAGGTCAGACGTGTTTGCCACTATGAACAGACTATCTGGAACATGTCCAGAGAGTGATGGAGCATATCCAGAGAAGAACAATGAGGCTCGCGAAGGGCCTGGAACATGTGGCTTAAGGGGAATGTCTGAGGAAGCTGGAGCTGTTCAGTCTGGAGAAAAGGAGGCTGAGGGGAGACCTCATCCCTGTCTATGCCTACCAGAAGGAAGGTTGGCGTGAGGAGGAGGCCATCTTCTTCTCCTTGGTATCAAGTAACAGGACTAGAGGAAATGGTTTCAAGCTGTGCCAGAGGGCATTCAGGCTGGATGTAAAGAAATATTTCTTCACAGAGAGGCTTATGAAACTTTGGGATGGAGTCTAGTTGGAGGCGTGTATCTCAGGGGTTAGTACTTGGACCAGTACTATTTAATATATTCATCAATGACCTGGATGAGTGAGCAGAGGGCACTGTCAGCAAGTTTGCTCATGACACCAATCTAGGTGGAGTGTCTGACACACCAGAAGGTTGTGGTGCCATTCAGTGAGACTTAGGCTGGAGAGTTAGGCAGGGAGAAATTGAATTAAATTCAACAAGGGCAAGTGTAGAGTCTTGCACCTGAGAAAGAGCAACCCCATGTATCAGTATAGGTTGGGGACTGACCTGTTGGAGAGCCATAAAGGGGAAAGGGACCTGGGGGTCCTAGTGAATAGAAAGTTGACCATGAGCTAGCAATGTACACTTGTGGCCAGGAAGAGCAATGCCATTCTGAGATGTATTAGAAGGGGTATGGTTAGTAGGCCAAGAGAGGTTCTCTTCTCCCTCTAGTCTGGCCTGGTGAGGCCACATCTAGAACATTGTATCCCGTTCTGGGCCCCTCAGTTGAAGAAGAACATGGAACTGCTCAGAGCCACAAAAATGATAAAGGGAGTGGAACATCCTCCTTATTAGGAGGCACTGTGAGACCTAGGTCTCTTTAGTTTGGAGAAGAGGAGACTGAGGGATCACCTCATTAATTAAATTAATTAATTAAATATGTAAAGAGCAAGTGCCAAGAGGATGGAGTCAGGCTCTTCTCAGTGATTCCCAGTGACAGGTCAAGGGGCAATGGGTGGAAGTTGAGGTGTAGGAAGTTCCATGTAAACCTGAGGGGGGAAAAAATTCTCTGTGAGGGTGATGTAACACTGGAACAGGCTGCTCAGGGGGGTTGCAGTCTCCCTCTCTGGAGATATTCAAAACCCACCTGGATGAGTTCCTGTGTGATCTGGTATAGGTAATCCTCCTCTGGCAGCAGGGTTGAACTAGATGGTCTTTTAAGGTCCCTTCTAGCCCTTAACATTCTGTGATTCTGTTATTCTGTGATCTGCCCAGGGCAGCGGTCGAGTCACCATCTCTGGAGGTGTTTAAGCAGTACGTGGACCTAGCAATTAGTGACATGGTTTAGTGTTGACATTTCAGCAGAATTTTTGCAGAAAATATCACCTTCAATGTGGAAATGTAACATCTGAAGAAAATAATTCTGAAATTCAGTTTCCTCAGTATTTCTCTTTCACATATGTTTTTTACAAATTGTGGCAAGTTAGGCTGTGCCTTTAAGAAAAATATAGCTGCAGAATTCTCTAGCTGAATGTTTAGGTGTAAAAAGGAAAACAAAGATTAATTCTAAATGAATTTCATTGGTCCGATGTGAGATGTACCATAACAAACATCACTAACATTCTTTCTCTCACTCTCTTCAGTTTCAGTCTGTTCTGACTTTTGTTCTTGGCCAGACTGCATGCATGTTGACCCTGAACTGCAAACTGATAAGATAACAATAACCAACTTTCTTAACAACTGCTTTGAGCTAACTAATTTCCCTTAATATCCTTTTCTCTCTCTTTCTCCTTTTTCACCTAATTAACTACTAGGGGAAAGGGGAGGAGGGGGAGAGAGAGGTATGGAGGGAACCCGAGGGGGGATTCTCCTCGGGAGGATCTGTGTTTGTGTTATTTCCTGTAAATTCATGTATAATATTGGAAATACTGTATGTTTTATATATATTCATTGCATTCCATTGCAGAGTGTAGTTTTGCTTGTAAAATACAGCATTCATTCGCTTCTCCAACTGGGTTTGCTGTGCTTTTATTGTTGGTGTGTGTGGGCTAAAGCACCACATCACTACACAAATAATCCATGGATGGGTTTTTTTGCTCTTTTGCTGTTGTTGCTGTTTTGTTTGTTGCTTTTTTTTGTTATGTTGTTTTTTTTATCAGGGGGACAATTTCCTTTAAGAGCTTTTGGTTCTCTCAGTTCTATTCTCATGTAAATACACTTCAATCTACAAGTGAATTACCCATATCTTGACTTATTCATTGATTTGTAACTGTTAAAATAGGTAAAATTCTTCACATTTCCAGAAATGGTGGAATCAAGTTGATAGGAGGGAGTGTCAGTTTCCATGTATTTGAGTTATGCTTTTTTTTTTTTTACTTAGCTTTTTTTCTGGAAAAAAAAAAAAAAAGAGTTTTCATATTTCTTTGTAAGACTTTTCAGATTAAAACACATGAGAAATTACTTAATTAACATATTTAATATAATTAAAAGCGTGCATAAATCACAGTTGCTTGCTGGATCAGCTTCAAACTGGTAAGTAAATGTAGTCTACAAATGTAACTGGATCTTTGCCTTACCCTCTGTGCCTTAGCTCTCCATTATTAAAATATAGTATGTATACAAATACTTCTTTACCATGCAAAGTAGCTAATTAGATAGAGATGCTCATTCATTATGTTGGGACAATATTTAAGTATGTAATGAAAGAAATATGTAAATATATAGGAAGACTAAATGTTCAAGCTAAATCTATATTGCTACTTGTCAGTCACTAGAAATCAATTCTTTATAGTATTCCATTTTAAGAACAGCTTCTGTCAGAGTTTTACCTCAGTCGAATGTTGGGGGTTGACCCTGGCTGGATGCCAGGTGCCCACCAAAGCCCCTTTGTCACTTCCTTCCTCAACTGGTGAGCTGGGTTCAATAAAGATAGGGTTGATTTGTCACAAGAAGTTGGGAAGGACCACCCCAGGTTAGCCAATGGGGTATATCTATGACCACATGCCCCCTAGATAGGGAGAGGGCTGGCACAGGCAGGCATGGAACTTTTTGATGTAGGCAACATGGGATGAGATCATTGGGGTTTATACCACTCCCTTTATGCATTACTTCATTAGAATTATTGCTATTCATGTTTTCTTTGTCCTTTGTTCTATTAAACTCTCTGTATCTCAAACCACAGGGTTTTGTATTTTGCTCCCAATTTCCCTCCCCATTTTACTGGAGGGTTGGGGGTGGCAGGAGGGAAGCTGTGTATGTGCCCATAAGGGGCTTGGCTGTTGCTGGGCCTAAACCACAACTGGACAGGTGAGAGAAAATATGATCAAAATGCCCATGGATTGACGTAAGGATGGGGAAAGATCATTCACTAATTGATATAATGGGCAAAACAGGCTCAACCTGGGGACATTAATTAAACCAAATCAGGGAAAAGTAATGAGAAATAAAACTAAATCTTGAAACATCTTCATTCTGCTCTTTTCTTCCCAGGCTTAAATAAACTCACTTTTTTTTTTCTATCTACTTCTTGCCTCAAATGGCACAGAGGAATGAGGGTTGCAGTTGGTTCATCATGTGTTGTTTCTGCTTTTCCTTCCTTTTCAGAAGGAGAGCTCTTCACACTCTTTCCCTAATCCAGGATGGTGTCCCTCCCATGAAAGATAGTTCTCCATTAATTTTTCCAACATGAGTCCTTTCCACAGGCTACAGTTCTTCACAAACTGCCCCAGTGTGGGTCCCTTCCCCATGGTGCAGTCCTTTAGGAACACACTGATCCAGTGTGGGTCCCCCAAGAGGTCACAAGTCCTACTAGCAAACTTCTCCAATGTGGGCTCATTGCTTCATGGATGAAAGGAGTCTGTTCCAGCAAAGGCTTCCCATGGGATCATAGCTTCCTTTAGGCATCCACATTCTCTGGCATGGGGTCTTCCATCCATGGCAGATGGATAGCTCCTCTACTGTTAACCTCGGTTGCCTGAAAGGACAGTCTGCCTCACCATGATCTTCACCAGGGTCTTCAGGGGAATCTTTGCAGTAGCACTTGGAGCAACTCCTCCCTCTGCTTCTTCACTGATTTTGATACCTGCAGGGTTCTTTGTCTCACATATTCTCACTTCTCTTTCTGGCTACAGTTGCTGTTGTGCGTATTCCTACCTGCCCCATGCACAGTACAGGTAAGGGGCTGACCTGCAAGAAAGCAGGCCTGTGGAAAAGAAACTAGGAGTAATGGCAGGCTCGAATCTCAATGAGGCAGCAATGTGCTCTTATAGCCAAGAAGGGCAACAGTATACTGGGGTGCACTAAGAAGACTGCAGCCAGCAGGTTGAGGGAGGTTCTTTTTCTCCTCTGCCCTGGTGAGGTCTCATCTGGAGTACTGTGTTCAGTTCTGAGCTCCCATGTTCAAGAGGGATAGGTAACTACAGGATAGAGTTTAACAGAGGACCACTAGGATGATCGGGAGACTTATGAGGAGAGGCTGAGAGACCTGGAGCTCTTTAGGCTGGAAAAGAGAAGGTTGAGAGGAAACCCTATCAATGCATATAAATATCTAAAGGGTGGGGGTCGTAAGGATGGAACTGGGCACTCATCAGTGGTGGCCAGTGCAGAACAAGGGGTAACAGGTACAAAGCAGAATGGATGTTGGAGGTTTCACTTTACTCTGATAGTGACAGAGCACTAGACCAGGCTGCTTTAGCAGCAGGATTGGAATAGATGATCTCCACAGGACACTTTGGACTCCTACCATTCTATGATTCTAGACATGTTTATTTTACTAGTTTACAAAAAAGCTTTTGTACTCTCTGGCAGTGTTATTGCAGTATTAGATTCCTGAACAAAGGGTAAATTCCTTAGCAAAGGAGAAACACCAACATTGTTAATACAGAAATATCCCAGTGTTTAACAACAATTTCACATCTGATAGACAAAAAGGAGACTGCAGTTTGGTCTCCTAGGCAACCAGCAACAGAACAAGAGGACACAGTCTCAAGCTGTGCAGGGGAAGTTTAGGTTTGATCTTAGAAAGTAGTTCTTCACAGAAAGAGTGATTGCCCATTGGAATGGGCTGCCCAGGAAGGTGGTGGGGTCAACATCCTTGAAGGTGTTTAAGAAGAGACTGGATGAGGCACTTAGTGCCATGGTCTAGTTGATTAGTTAGGGTTGGGTGATCAGTTAGACTTGTTGATCTTTGAGGTCTCTTCCAACCTGGTTGATTCTGTGAATCAGTAAGTAATTCCATATTTATTGAAATATTGACACTTAAAATTTACCTATAACTGATATGTGTTCAATTAAATTCTTAACAGTCCAATTAAAATACAACAAACAGTTATTATTGGTCCAATTGTAATGTCAGCGGCATTCACAAATCTGACATAGTGAAGACATGGACTTCCTAGAGTTCAAGCTCTTTTTGCTAGTCTCACTCCTGGTGCACCATGGAGCTGTAGCACCTGCAGGTTCACTCCTCCCAAAGGATAGGGGTGAAAGAGGTAAAGAGGAGTCATCAGCTTCATTAGGTCTTTGCCAGAAAAAACCAAGACACTTAGAGTGTACTTGTACCTCAGGCTTGGATCCACTCGGGGCAGGTTTTATAGCTTTTCTTAACACAGTCTGTTCCTTTTTTTCTCTTAATTTCCATAAAACATTTGGTTGTTTATACCATTTAGCTACTAGTTTTAGCTGCATAATAGTTTCCCAAAACACTATAAAGGGCTTATGTTGTGGGGTTATTTAATTAGTGACTGCATAATATTGTCAGATTTTTACTATAGAGGATAATCACACAGCTAAGCCAAGCCTGCAATAGTCACCTTCTCCTAGATAATTACCATAACACATAAAGCTCAGACTCAGACAGGCCAGAGAAGACCCGAGGGCCTTCTTTGTCAGACCTATAAAATGACTGCTTTAGGAATAAGCATCATAGCCCCTAAAATAGAGTCCTCTTTTTACTTTGGTGGCTTGAGTTCAAACCACAAAGCAGGAAAGTAAAGGTATCCTTTAGTGTCAAACAATCATATAGAATGTTATTTCTCTCATTATTAGAGTTTACACTTTCATCAATGTGAAGAATACATAAAGAATAAGAAACTTCTATGTAAAAGTAGAGCTCAGAGAATCTGCTCTTAAACCAAACAAAATCAATACCTAATTTTTCATTTAATTTTATGTGTTTTGAATGAAGATCTATACTGACACAAAACAAGATATTGGAATGTTGTTTAACTATGTGATTATAAGTCCAAAAAATTTAGATTGTACTTTGAAACCTTATACTGATGAGCCTCTCATGACTTAATAAGCCATGTGTGAGTGTATATCTTCTTCCTTTTCATAATTTATTTTAAGCATTCTTGTTTCTAAACTCTTTTTCCTTTTCCAAGACATCTGCTGCCTAAACCCCACAGCAGAACAGCTCCAGACTTTCTCATTTTGTAATTAAAGAAGGCCTGGATTTTCAGGTCTTGCTGTGAAGATCACAGTATGTGTATTTATGAGTCTGGCATATCTCTCTCACTGACTAGCCTTATTGCACTTTTCTTTTTTCTTTTTTTTTTTAATCTTCTCAGAAGTTCAAATCTGGTAATTCGCAGACTGTTTGTGATGCTGTGAAGGGACCTAGTTCCTTTAAAAGATGACCTTGGAATCAGTTTTAAGAGACAGGATCTAACAGGAAAAATAGGTTGTGGATCTCAGTGAGCTATGACATGTTGTTTATCTGAATAATCCACATTGGATCTGAAGTACAGACATCTGTGACATCTGAGCTGGCCACTATAGCTTTCCTTTACAGCCAATAGAGATAATTATACTTCTTATATCAACTTAAGATACTATATATACTAGCTTAAATGTTTAATACTGACATATCTAAAATACCTAAGAAAGAAAAAAATAGAATATTTATCTTCCTTGATTATTACGGCCTCTTAAAGTAATTAACTGAGATGTAGAGGGTTTTTTTAAATAGATCTCTAGATTTTTGCTGGTCAGGTTTGGCCAAGGATTACTGCATACCTATTTTGTGTAAGCATGGCTTTAGTAGATGACTTGAGTAGCAGGAACTGCACTAGATGATAAATTCCAAGATATTTCAATTGAGATAATGTTGGTTCCTGGCCAATTTAAGCCCATTTCCAAAACCTTGAGCAATTTTGTATGTTGCAAAAGACAAATTGATTTTTTGTCTGTAGAAACATAAGAAAAATGTAATCTAATCTACATATTCCCATTCTTTGCCTGTTACCATATGCTTAGAGTACCTAATTTCATTTTCTTCTGCACTCTCTTTTAATTGTTCATCTCAATTTACTTATAAACAAATTAATATGATGCATGAATGTCTTTTACTAGAACACAAGTGCTAGGAAAATGTGTTAATATAAAATTGGAATTGGAATACCATCTTTTTGCTTTTTCTGTCTTCACACAATCAATATCTAAGGAGCTGCTTTTAAAAGCCAATATAATTATATTCTTTATGGAATTCTGATAAGACTTAGAAGCCTTTATCATTAATATTTAAATAAATGTTTAATTTGTGCTGTCATAGCTATGACAGAAATGACAGAACCTTCAGTTTAGCTGTCATGAAACTTTTTGTTAAGTGGCCAATGGAGATTTGTGAATACATTTATAAACACAAAGGAAGAAGGGAATTACCAAGAACCATTAATGTTAATTTTCTAAGTGCAACATCTCAGCTACTGTCAGTTATACCATCTAAAGGTAAGTTTTCTAGCTCTATAGATGGTGATTATGCTCATCCTCTAGATATAGGTAATAGGGCAATATCTGTATGTTGCTTAGAAGAGACTGACCTTGAAATCACTGAGCAGAATTAGTTGCATTCTAGCTCAGACTAGAACACTGATTTTTCAGTTTTCATCTCCTTACTCTTTGTGGAAGGAGAATAGACTGTACCTGTGCTAGGTTAAGCCCAGCCCAGGAGAAGTGGGCTGGAAAAAATTAGCCTCAGGTGGGCAAAGAAACCTGATCCAGGTAGGCAGAGAGACCTGCCCCCTGACATCCCCACAGTGGGAGGGGTCCCTGGGTCAAAGCCGATTCCATTCCCACTTCCTGTCCACAATCCAGATGCCTTGATCTCTCTCTCCTGCCCTCAACATTCTGACACCTTGGTGCTATTAACCACGTGGTCAGGCCTGTTCCATGCTCTTCCAGACTCCTAAGGGAACTACATCTAAAGAGAATCAATCTTACATCCAGAGAATCCTTTGTCGGCTGTGTCTGGTTTTGTATATATTTTTGTTTATCCCTTTTCCTCATACCTTTGTAAACTTCCTTTTTTGTTAATCTCACCTTTTTACTTCCAAATAGATTTAAGGCTAGATTCTTTTGTAGTTTTACCTTTCTCTTCTCCTCCTGCATAATTTGCTTTCCCAACTGGGAAAAGGGGATAGAGGAGGCAACCTAAATCTATTCCATTGGGCTTTTAGGGCTCTGGGAAAAGCTTAAATCACAACAGTACCATATACATGCATCAGGAAACAGAAGAATAAAATACTGACATTTTATGTGTAGCTTTTAGGAAACAGTGAATTTGAGGTAAACACACTGATGCACACTGAACTAATGAGCTGAATTGCCCTAATGGACCATGTATGTATATTAAATTTTCCTCAATAGTAAACTTTAATGCAATAATTTAAATCTTGTTTAAGGTTGCTTAGCCAGTATAGATATCCTTGCTCCTCACTGGTGAGTGTGAATAAGGAGGTAAGGATGACATTGTCTTCAACAGTTTATCATGTGTTTACGACACACAAAACAACTGCATGAGGTAAATCATGAGGAGAAAAAAAAAAAATCTTGAGGAAATAAACTGTAAAAGTAGATAAAAAGTAAACAAAGTACAGATTAGACAGAAATACATTCATAAATGAGGATGCCAATATAACCCATAGTGTCACCTTACCTTTTGCTTATATTCTACATCTGTGTTCCAGGGGTAAACAACTAGGCACAGTAAATAGATATGGGTTACTGTAGTGCTTTTTTTATTTTCCCCATATAATATCTATCACTGCTTCTGGGCATTAGAAAATCAGTAATGCATGAGTTTGTGAGAAGAAAAAGCTCTACGAGTCATGGTTATGAAATTAATGTAGAGAAATTATAATTTTCAACTTTATTGCTCATTGACTGGCCTGACTGTTGAAAGTTTCAAAATGTAACGGTAACCTCAGATTTGATATAGAGTAGATATATCTGTTATCAGTAAAGAAAACAATCAAAAAGAGCAAAAGAACTCTAGAAAATAAATGTGTCAATAGTTCAGAGCTGCGCCAGGGGAGGTTTAGGCTGGATGTTAGGAAGAAGTTCTACACAGAGAGAGTGATTGTCCATTGGAACGGGCTGCCAGGGGAGGTGGTAGAATCACCGTCATTGGAGGTGTTCAGGAGGAGACTTGATGGGGTGCTTGGTTGCATGTTTAGTTGATTAGGTGGGTTGGATTAGTTGATAGGTTGGACGCAATGATCTTGAAGGTCTCTTCCAACCTGGTCTATTCTTTTCTATTCTATTCAATAAAGTGCAGGAAGATGTACTACCACATATAGCAGACAGAAATGATAGATGGTGCACCCAAAGCCATGGGAAGTCATTCTTTCTGTATATATAACAAAAAGACAAATGAAACTACCATCTATCTGTTTATTAATACACATTGGTACAATTTAAAGTTTTTCTTTGATTTGCTTTTTCTTTCTTGTATGTCACTTACTTTTTGTTAAATGGTGTACCCTTTCTTCCTTGTATGTGTCTATTTTATTTTATTTTATTTTATTTTACTATTCAAATGATGATCTTGAATCCTGAGGGATCACAAAACACAACAAAAGCTTTTTTTATTGCTGACTTCTAGGCTTTTTTTTTTACCTGAAAATTCACACTAACATAAAAACAAAAACAAAACAAAAAAGAACACAGTTTTGCATCTCTATTCCTACAGATTTTTCTTCCAAAGCCTTCCTTTAAAATACCATGTAACAACTTCTATATACACAGCCTCTCTCAGTATATATAAATTCAATAGACTTTATTGAATCTTCAGATGTTAAAGAACCATGTCATATACCAGTAAGACTGAGTAACAGCTTTCAAATAGACTCTTATCTTTCATTTTTTACTTTAATCTTAAAACAGCTGACTGTTTCTCATTATGCTGAATGTGCTCTCTTGCTACCAGAGAGGGCTGTGATTACAAGGTGTATATCACCATATAGGAATCTTGACAGTACACCTTAGTCTGCAAAACCCCACACTTCAAGACAGTACCTAATCTTTTTCTTTCCTGGGGATGGTTAATTTATTCCACTCCTTAAAATTAAATCCCAAATTTAGTGTGGGTTTTCTTTCTTTCTTCCCCCCCCCCCCCCCTTTTTTTTTTTGGTACTCCTGACATCTGGAGGTTTTTTAATGAAACTTTGTTTCAGAAGTTTGTCCTCGTCAGAGTTTGTATTTAAGAGTTTGCCCTACAATTTAGTGGAACTAATTTTTTTCTGCCAAACACAAATAATTTATAATAGTTCAGTGACAGCAAGCCGAGTGATAAAGTTGACTCACCTGAGGGACAAGATCTCATCCAATGGGACCTGGACAAGCTTGAAGTACTGCGTCCAGTTCTGGGCCCCTCAGTTTAGGAAGGATGTTGACTTGCTGGAACGAGTCCAGAGAAGAGCAACAAAGTTGGTGAGGGGTTTGGAACATAAGCCCTACGAGGAGAGGCTGAGGGAGCTGGGGTTGCTTAGCCTGGAGAAGAGGAGACTCAGGGGTGACCTTATTACTCTCTACAACTACCTGAAGGGAGGTTGTAGACAGACGGATGTTGGTCTCTTCTCCCAGGCAAGCAGTACCAGAACAAGAGGACACAGTCTCAGGCTGCGCCAGGGGAGATACAGGCTGGATGTTAGAAAAAAGTTCTATACAGAAAGAGTGATTGCACATTGGAATGGGCTGCCTGGGGAGGTGGTGGAGTCACCATCACTGGAGGTTTTTAGGAGAAGACTTGACGGGGTACTTGGTGCTGTGGGTTAGTTGCTTGGGCGGAGTTGGATTGGTTGATGGGTTGGACGCGATGATCTTGAAGGTCTCTTCCAACCTGGTTTATTCTATGTATTCTATGTATTCTATTCTATGTATTCTAAAAGTAGGCCTGTGTGAACTTCATGAGGTTCAACAAGGCCAAGCAAGATGTCCTGCACCTGGATGGGGCCAACCCTCACTACCTATATATGTTGGGGTGTCTCAGCCCAGAGAGGAAAGAGACTCAGTTCTTTTGAATATTCCCATGTCATGAAATTAGAGGCACAAACGAGGCCAAAATATCAACAGCAAGGTTATTTATTACACAAATAAAGTGGATGGATCAGAAGGGGAGAGAGTGAGAAAATAGAGAGGGAGAGAAGGAAGAGGGAGAGAAAAGAGGAAAGGAATTTTATTACTACACCCTTCACCCCCCAAGACAGTTTGGGTTTGTGGAGGAAGGGTGCTGCAGCTTTGGCCTGGAGGAGAGGTCATCCTTGTTGGTTGTGCTGTCCTCTGAGCAGCCTCTTCAGCTTCATGAGTTGTAGCAGGTGAGACTTAGAACACGGAGAGAGGGTTCCTCTTGGTCTGCTTCTTCCAGGCTACATGGTGATGTCTCTGTCATTTTTCTCTCCTGGTATCCTCTCAGTTTTTCTTCAGAGCAGCATTGCCCCGCTCTTTTCCTTCTCACATGTTTTCTTTCTCCCATGTTTTCCTTTTCCTGAGCCAGTAGTTGCTCAGATCTTTTATACAGTTTTTAGGTATGTATATTCCAGAGAGTATCAATAGCAGTGGCCTCTGCCCATTATTTCCAAGGCAGCTGTAGTCTGGTGAGCAACTTTTATCTATGCACCTTCCAGAGAGTCGCTATCCAGTGGCAGCTGCCAATACACATCAGTGACTGGGCAAGCAGCAAAGGTGATTTTATCTTTGTTGAGTCACATCAAGAGAGACAAGATTTAGTCTCTCATGTGGGGGATGAAGATATTTGGACTAGCCCTGCAAGAAGGACTTGGAGGGTACTGGTGTATGAAAAGCTAGACATGACTTATCAAAACGTATCTGCAACCCAAAAGGCCAACCTCATCCTGAGCTGCATCAAAGGAATCATAGCCAGCCCTGCTGTGGTTTGAGCCTTAACTGGAATCTAAGAGCTCAGACTGAGAACTTCTCCCCCCTCCCCCTTCCTCTTTCCCAATTGAAAGAATAGGGAAGAGGAAAGAATAGGGGAAGATAAGGGAAGGAAAAAATGGAAAAAAAATGGGGGTAAGGAAAAAGGGGGGGAGGTGAATCTGCCGAGAAATAATTTGGAGTCGGTTTGGAAGTAGGGAGGTAAAATTTTTCTTTAAAATAAATCAATAAATATATAACAGTAACGGTTCACAAAGGGTAAGGAACAAGGATGAATAAGATGATGTACAAAACCAACAGTCCTTTGGAGAAACGTGGATGCAGTAGGGAGAAAGACCAGGCCTGACCACGTGGCAGAGAACCAGGAAGCCAGCCAGTTTTCTTAGGAAAGTTTTACATGTGTTTCAGTAGTCATGTAAATATTTTTTTCTCTTTGCTGTATGAACTTGAATCTTGAGACTCTTCTTGAGAGTCTATGGATGAATGGAGCAGTACTAAAACTACAACACATCAAAACCTGACAGAAAGCAGAGTAATCTTTTGACTTTGTGTCAAAAAACTCTTCTTTTGGCACTTTTGAAACCAGCATTCATGAGGTGATCGAGGGGTCTGCACAGGCAGCTGTAACAGGACTGCTGGACACAATCGGTGTGCCAGGTTCTGGTTGGTGGAAGGAAGTGTTCCTGGAGGCAAGTGTGCGTGGGAGTCTCTAGTAAACTCCAGACTGGACCAGACAGTGAGTAGTAGGAAGCCAGTGAGTAGGAGGCCCCATGTCCAGACAGGGATATCAGGTGGGCACATAATTACATGCTCAGAGAACTTGTGAGTGTTGGGTGCCTGTGGAATGAATGTGTGCAGCAGGGACACAGCTAGACCAGCTGGTGAATAACAGACCCATGGGACAGGTAAGGGGGACCATGACCTGAGTAGAGGTGCAAGGCAGGCATAGGGAACATGCCAATGCTTGAGGCATTCATGGATGTGTGTCTGATTCTGAACTTGAAGAATATGGTGTGTGTACTCTATGTGTGTGTGAGTATGTACACCAGGCAGAGCTTCAGCAACCAGACAGGATGATTCTGAAATGGAGCAGCTGGACAAGGCAGCTGTTCTTAACATCCTTTAACTATCTCATCTTCATTTCTGAATTTTCTAAGTGAAAGCTTTTTGTTGTCCTATAAAGTCAAATAGAATCAGGGATAACTAAATCAAAAAAAGGAAGAGTTCTTTCACAGTAAAATCTGATATGGTTTATTTTAGCACCTAGCTTAAGTATGAACCACAGCTTTAGAAAACTCAATTCAAGAAAGTGCTAAGAAAGAACTCTTCTGTCTTCAGCTGTTGAAAAATAAAGTCTTGAAGTGTTGTCATTGATATTCCTTCTACAATTCTGCAAGAAGCATTAGGTTTTTAAAGTAGAAATAAGTTAAATCCTTGGTTTAGTTGTCTGTACACAGCTAATCAATCACAATTCAGCAGTCAATACACCTCAATTTACCCTAATTTAAGGTAGATGTCTAATTTAGATAGAATGAGGTGCCCTCTTGATTTCCTTATTTCTCTCCAGACATTAGGAGTTAGAAAAAGACAGCAAAAGTTAGGTATTCAAGAAGCCATCTGAGCATTGGTCTCTTCCAACCTGGTTTATTCTATTCTATTAATTACTTTTTTTCCTCCTTTCCTTCCTTATTTCTGAAAAGAAGTAGTGAGAGAGAAGAAAGGGTCTGTAAATGAGGCACAAAAGCAAAGATTTATTGAATGATGAGAGCAGACTCAAGGGGTATCCAAGTAAAATTAGTGTAATTAGCATAATATCATATGATTAAACAGCTCCTGATCCACCACCACCATTTTTGCACCCATCCCAGAGGCTGGAGCAAGACCCTCACCAGCAAAGATACCACATAGAGGAGCGCAGCCCCAATAAGGAGGCCCAGCCAACACCCATGAATAATATTGGAGTGGTCATCAATCATGTTCCTAGCTAACCGGGGGGCCACCAGGCCCCCCGGCCTTTGTTGTTCACCACCACCATCACCCAGTGCGCACCATGGGCACTCACCAGCGATGAAAGGAGGATCCCTCAGCCCAGATGGGCTCAGCCTGGAGCTTCTGCCTGCCCTGGGGGTGCTTAAAAAGAGGAAAGGGCGGGGAGGGCAAAATGGCCACACATGGGGTGGGAGGAGACTCCACCAGAGCCCAGGTGCTCTGGGATTTGAGGGGAAATAAAGGGGGAAAATGGTGCAGATGAGGGACTTTTAGGGTGTCAAGTAATGAAAGGGCTAGGGGGAATGAAAAAAAAAAAAAAAAAAGAAATAGAAATGGGTAGATTCAGATTGGATGTTAAGAAGAAATTCTTCACTATGAGGGTGGTGAGCCACTGGAAGAGGTTGCCCAGGGAAGTGGTGGAAGCCTCATCCCTGGAGATTTTTAAGGCCAACCTGGATGTGGCTCTGAGCAACATGATCTAGTGTGAGGTATCCCTAGATGATTCTATGATTCTAAAACAGTTTTGCAGTTTAGAGTGGATGTTAGGAGGAAATTCTTCACAAAAAGAGTGATTGGCTATTGGAATGTGCCGCCCAGGGCCCTAGAAATGTTTAAAATAAGACTGGATGAGGTATTTAGTGCCATGGTTTAGTTGATTAGATAGTGTTGGGTGATAGGTTGGACTTGATGATCTTGGAGGTCTTTTCCAACCTGGTTAATTCTGTATTTCTGTATTAGTACAAGGTAGTTGCAAAAGAAAGGCAGACTAGTTTCCACCTTCAAGTGTTATTCATTTTAGATCACTAAAAGTGGAAGAAACCCAAAGAACACTACTATATCCTGAAAGCCTCATCCAGTTGCTGTATATTTGTTACTTTCGAAGCCAACATTTAATGTACTGCTATTTCTGTCAGATCTATAAAGAGAGACTGAGGGAACTGCGGCTCTTTAGCTTAGAGGAGACTGAAAGGTGACCTCATCAATGTTTATATATATGTAAAGGGTGAGTCCTAAGAGAATGGAGCCAGGCTCTTCTTGGTGGAGCCCAAAGACAGGACAAGGCATAGGAAGTTTCATGTAAATATGAGGAAAATAATTTTTATTGTGAGAATGATGGAGGACTTGAACAGGCTGCCCGGGGAGGCTGTGGAGTCTCCCTCTCTGAAGATATTCAAAACTTGCCTGGATGTGTTCCTGTGTAATCTGGTGTAGGTGATCCTGCTCTGGCAAGGGAGTTGACTATATGATCTTTCAAGGTGCCTTCCAGCCCCTGAAATTCTGTGATTCTGTGAATATCACAACCTGAAAGGGAAAGTGCCATGCATTTTGAAGATGTTGATTTCCTTTTAAAATGCTACCTACCTTGGTCTCCTTTTTGCTGCGCTTGCTCTTTAGTTTTCTAACAGTGATTAATTCCATTTTAATTACAAAAACAAGCAAACAAATAAATCTTCTAGGCATGGAAAAGTTACCAAAAAACCAACCAACCAAACCAAAAGCCTACCAAAAAGCCCACAAATAAGCTAGGGCTATATGTTAAACATATTAAAATATGCTTTCAATTTTTATTTAACGATATAAACAAAATACTCTTAACAAAATTTCATCAAAGAATGAGAAAAAGTTGTCAACAGAATGAAATATTGTCATAGGATCATGATTTCCTGTTCTCTTCCAAACACTGCATAGTATATTCAGTGCTAAAGCAGGAAATATGGATTGTATGGCGATGTTCTATTAAACTGCGTTTTTCTCTGTTAGACAAAATGACGTGTAGTCATCTGTTCTGAGTCCTACTATTCATGTCAAAATTACTCATCACGATAGCTAAATATGAGATTTACAGTTGATTTATGAAAATAGCAAAGCATTTTATTGTAAAATAAATGAAGATTTCTTATGATTGCCAACTAATATGCTTTATCTTTTTATAATTCTCTTATTTAAATAAACCTATTTTTTTGGCAGCAAATCTATTAAATACTACCAGTGAATCTAGTACCAGAAAAATTGGGAGTAAATAGCCATCTGAATATGAATAAGTAGTGTGTCCAGGTAGCCAAGAAGGTCAATAGCATTCCAGCTTGTGTCCGAAACAGTGCAGAAACAGGACTAAGGCACTGATCACGTTCTAGTATTTGCCACTGATTAAGTGGCACCTTGAATACTGTATTCAGTTTTGGGTGCCTCACTACAAGAGGGATACTGAGGTCCTGAAGCACTTCTAAAGAAGGACAACGAAGCGTATGGAGGACCTAGGATGCAGGTCTTAGAAGGATTGGCTGAGTGTCCTAGTTTAGAGTGGGACAGTCTCAAACTGCACCAGGGGAAGTTTAGGCTTGAGGTGAGGAGAAAGTTTTTCACAGAGAGAGTTGTTAGCCATTGGAATGGGCTGCCCAGGGATGTGGTGGAGTCACCATCCCTGGAGGTGTTCAAAAAGGGATTGGACGTGGCACTTGAAGCCATGGTTTAGTTAGTCATGAGGTGTTGGGTGACAGGTTGGACTTGATGATCTTTGAGGTCTTTTCCAACTTTATTGATTCTATGATTCTGGTCACACTCTTCTTAATGCATCTCAGGATGCCATTAGCCTACTCAGACTCAAGAGCACATTGCTGGCTCTTGTTTAACTTGTCCACCAGGATTCCCAAGTCCTTCTCCACAAAGCTGCTTTACAGCATGTCAATCCCTAATCTGTACTGTGCATGGGGTTATTCTTCCACAGATGCATGACCCTGTATTTGCCCCTGTTGCACCTTGTAAGGTTCACATCTGCCAAACACTTCAGTATGTTGAAGTCTCATGGAAGGGCATCACAACCTTCTGATGTGTCAGCTACTCCTCCTAGTTTTGTATCATCATCAGACTTTCCCTTCAACAAAGCATTGTGGTACAGATTCAGATGGCAGAGTAGACCTACACAGATGCTCATGCAAGTGCTTTTCATCAGAATTTTAATGTTACTATGAGATAAAGAAAAAGACCTTTCTATTTTTATTAGTTCTATTTTGTACTACCAGCTTGTATTCCACAAATGTCATTATACCATATAATGTTATATTATCTTCAACTCCATCCTCTTCATTTTTTGTGAAATATCTATGAATTTTGATTATGCTGGCATTATCAGTATGCTATTAAATATGTAAAAATCAGTATTTAATTTATTTATTTTCATGAAGATTTAATACATCATTCTTCATTTACTGGCAGATATGAGGTACCTTGCTCTTCACCTCCTTCTTCATTATGATCTCTTCTTAGCTTTCTGACATTTTGATGCTACATGCCATATTCCAGTCTTATGAAATTCACCATTTCTAGAAATTGAAACCTATTAAATATGAATCACCTCAACCTGAGAAATGTGGAATTTCAAGTATCATCCTTAGACTCCATAAAAAAATGATGGAGATAGATAACATTCAAGTGATACCATACTGAAATATATATTTCTGTTTAAGTAATCCTTCATTTAAATAGCAGTTGGTCACATTTTTCTGTTAATGAGATACAATTGTTTTGTTGGTTTGTTTTTGTTTGGTTGTTTTGTTTTATTTTTTCCATTGAGCAGTTGTTAATGACAGAAAATTTGATTATGTCAAAATAATCACCCCAATCATAGTGTGACATAGAATTTCATGGAAAAACAATTTTATGGAAAAGCAATGCATTTAGGAAAGGTGAATTAGCATCATTTAACTGCAGTTACCATAAATCAGGTATCACTCTTTACTGAGTTCCATCTTGCTATGAAATCCTTTTGTGCATATGTGTGTGTGTGTGTAGACACATCACAATCAGAGAATAGATGAGGTGTGAAGGCATATCTGGAGATTGTATAGTTCAACTGTTCTCAAACAGGGTTACCCAGAGCCAGTTGCCCAGGACTGTGCTCAGATGGCTTTTGAGTATCTGCAAAGAGGGAGATTCCACATCAGTGGGCAACTTGTGCTGGTGTTCAGTCACTTTCACAGTAAAGAAGTTTCCTCATATTCATCTGGAACCTTCTGTGTTTCAGACTGTGTCCACTGTCTCTGGTGCTGTCATTAGGAACCACTGCAAAGAATCTAATTCCTTCCCCTGTAAACAGGTATTTATACATGTTAATAAGATACCCTTTAGACTTCTTCATTGTCTCCCAGAGATATGTTCAAGTCCCTTCATCATCTTCGTTAACCTTTTTAGGATTCTTTCTAGTGTGTCCGTGTCTCTCGTACTGAGGAACCCAGAACTAAACATAGTACTCCATGTGGGGCCACATCTGGTCAGAGTAGAGAGGAAAGATCACTTATTTTGACCTGCTGGCAATGTTTTGCCTAATTGAGATGTTTAATTTTCTTTGCAACAAGAAAGCATTTTTGTAGACTCAATTCAAAATTTAAATAGTCTTGTTTATGTTTAAGATTATATGTGGTCAACTCAGTAACTTTGCAGATGACACTAAGCTAAGTGGAAGTGTTGATCTGCCTGAGCACATGAAGGCTCCTATAGATTGGTTAGACTGGATGGATGGGCTGAGGTCAATGGTATGAATTTCAACAAGGCTAAGTGACAGATCCTACACCTGAGCCACAACAATCCCATGCAATGCTACAGACTTAGGGAAGAGTAACTGAGAATCTGCCTGGCAGAAAAAAAAGTCTACAACCAGCTAAATATGAAGCTGCAGTGCGGCCCAAAAAGCCAATAGCTTCCTGAGGAAACCCCAGTTCCACTTATCCATGAGAAAATCATCAGATCATACACTTGACATGTCCTGTTGCTATTGCCATCCAGTTAGGAGAAAGTTGTCCACTGAAATAAAGTATATGTATATAGGTGTGTGTGTATATATATAAATGCATATATTCATGATATATGAGAGTTCATATCCAGTGCCCAGGGAGAAAAATATTATCTAGGTACCTGGTAATTCAGTCATTTCTGCCAAGTTGCTCCAACCAATTCCTCTGGCACTCTTCTGATCTAGTGGAAACTCTGACAGATAATACAATTTAGTTACTGTAAACAAACCTTAAAAGTAGGAAGAGCTTATTGGAAGAGTTTAGATATTTGTCTCAAACAACAGAGTGAAAGCAGAAGATTGTAACAGTATCATCAGACTCACACTGCTTTAACTAGGTATTTAAATGTACCTTATTCTCTACCTGGACTCTCTTTTCCTACATCTCCAAACAGTACTCTCTTTTGTGCATTTCTAAACTTCAGGTTGTTCAGTCAGCTTCTGGAGTCTTCCACAACATCATTTTAAAGTGATAGTGCCTTCCCACCTTTTTATCCACGGTAAGTATTCTGGTATTCTCATAGACTTTATGATTATATTAATCAATAAGGAAAAATAAAAAAAAAAAAGAAGGTGTTTCCCAAGACCAAGCTACAACCTGTCTCCTGCCTGATCCTTCATCCCTTAATAACTCACTTATTTACCAGATTAGAAATCTTCCATTAATTTTTACTTAGGATTTACATGGCTTTGACTAAATCCTGAATACCTCTGAAAAAGGCAAGCTAGTTTGTTACTGATGCCTCTTTTTCTCTTCAGGTATACTCTATGGTCCACAGTAAATTCCTTATCATTTTCTCTTCCTTCCTCTTCTGTATTGAGAGAGGGGTCTGTTAATTTAATTTGCTAATGCACAAAATTTATTACTTATTTAATGATTTATGACATGTTTTTTGATGAGAGGCAGAGACAGCATAATTGAGTGAACAAGCTAGCTAAAATTAAGGTCTCAGTGGCACTTAACCCAGTGGCACTTTGGCTTAGGAACTGGCTGGAGGGCTGAGCCCAGAGAGTGGTGGTGAATGGTGCCACATCCGGCTGGCGGCCAGTCATTAGTGGCGTCCCCCAGGGAGCAGTGCTGGGCCCCATCTTCTTTAACATCTTCATTGATGATCTGGATGAGGGGATTGAGTCAGTCATCAACAAATTTGCAGATGACACCAGGTTAGGAGCAGATGTTAGTCAGTTAGAGGGCAGAAGGGCTCTGCAGAGGGACCTCAACCGACTGGACAAATGGGCGGAGTCCAATGGGATGGCATTCAACAAGTCCAAGTGCCAGGTGCTGCACTTTGGCCACGGCAACCCCATGCAGAGCTACAGGCTGGGGTCAGAGTGGCTGGAGAGCTGCCAAACAGAGAGGGACCTGGGGGTGCTGATTGACAGCCGCCTAAACATGAGCCAGCAGTGTGCCCAGGTGGCCAAGAAGGCCAATGGCATCCTGGCCTACATTAGGAATAGCGTGGCCAGCAGGAGCAAGGTGATCAATTCTGCCCCTGTACTCTACATTGGTTAGGCCACACCTTGAGGTACTGTGTCCAGTTCTGGGCCCCTCAGTTTAAGAAGGACATTGAGACACTTGAACATGTCCAGAGAAGGGCAACAAGGCTGGTGAGAGGCCTTGAGCACAAGCCCTATGAGGAGAGGCTTAGGGAGCTGAGATTGTTTAGCCTGGAGAAGAGGAGGCCCAGGGGTGACCTCATTGCTCTCTACAACTACCTGAAAGGTGGTTGTGGACAGGAAGTGGTTGGTCTCTTCTCCCAGGCAACCAGGAACAGAACAAGGGGACACAGTCTCAAGCTGTGCCAGGGGAAATTTAGGCTTGAGGTCAGGAGAAAGTTCTTCACTGAGAGAGTCATTCGTCATTGGAATGGGCTGCCCAGGGAGGTGGTGGAGTCACTGTCCCTGGAGGTGTTCAAGAGGAGATTGGACATGGCACATGTCTAGTCATGGGGTTTGTGGTGTCAGGTTGGACTCAATGATCCTCGAGGTCTCTTCCAACCTTGGCGATGGCTGTGATACTGTGATACTTTCCAAAGTATCCATTCTGGATTGACAACTAAATTTCCAAGAAGATCTACTCATTTTGCCTTTCCTCACAGTTCCTAGCTACAGGGTCAAGTGTACAATACCCTCTCTTTTGTGCACTCTATCACTTTTTAGGCTTCTGTGAAGCATTGAATTGTGCTACACAATCAAAAATCTGTCTGTGATTTTTGGCTATTTTCCCCTCCCAGATGCACCATTTCACTTATTTTTCTTTCTGTTGTTGGGGTGGGTTTTTTTTGGGGGGGGGTGTTTTGGTTTTTTGTTTTGGTGGTGGGGTTTTTTTTTTGGTGACTGAATGATTTGAATCAGTTCATCGAGGAGTTATTTGAGCAGTTGACTGGCTCAAGAGAAGCATCACAAAGAAGTTGAACAAAAAGAAAAGCTGGAGGGAAAGTCAGGATAATTTCTTTATTTAGATACAAACCAGACTCACAGCTGGACCAGCTCATCTGCTTTAAGAATCTTCATCCTGAAAGAGGTTTGAAAAATAGCAATATTAGGATAATAACATTTCCTGTCCTTCCTCCTGTTTTTCTACCATGTCATCAAGACGACACATATAATCATCTTTAGGAAGTTGAAAGTCTCTCAGAAAATATGGGGAAAGATGTCTTGTCACTTGATAAGGAGCATGGGCATATGGATGGCTTTGAAGTGGAGTTTCTGAAATATTTGTTCTTCTTACTCCATTTATTAAGACTTCAGAGAGAGTTTGATCATAAAAGACCAGGGGTATGGATCTTTTCACTCTTTATAAAGTTCATGGATAGCTGTTTTCAATGATGACCTCATTAAAAAAAAAACACAACCAAAAGAGCATAAAAGCTAAATGCCACTCTCTGCAAATATTTATTTTAATAGAATTAATATCTCTGCATATGTCCTCAGTTTGACTATGATAGGTTAAGTTTTTTATTTATTTTTGTGCTTTTTTTTTTTTTCTCACAGGAAGTTGGCAGGGCCACAGCCAAGACAGGCAGCTGAAGCAGCCAGTAGATATTTGATGTCACATTGATGTCATAGAATCACAGAATCAATAAGGTCAGAAGAGACCTCAAAGATCATCAAGTCCAACCTGTCACCACAGACCTCCTGACTCCTAAACCATGGCACCATGTGCCACATCCAGTCCCCTCTTGAACACCTCCAGGGAAGGTGACTCCACCACCTCCCTGGGCAGCATATTCCAATGGCTAGCAACTCTCTTTGTGAAGAACTTTCTCCTCACCTCAAGCCTAAAATTCCCCTGGTGCAGCTTGAGACAGTGTCCTCTTGTTCTGGTGCTGGTTGCCTGGGAGAAGAGACCAATCCCCACCCCTCTACAACCTCCCTTCAGGTAGTTGTAGAGAGCAATAAGGTCTCCCCTGAGGCTCCTCTTCTTCAGGCTAAGCAACCCCAGGTCCCTAAGCGTCTCCTCACAGGGCTTGTGCCCCAAACCGCTCACCAGCTTTTTTGCCCTTCCCCAGACACATTCAAGAGTCTCAATGTCCTTCTTAAATTGAGGAGCCCAGAACTGGACACAGTACTCAAGGTGTGGCCTAACCAGTGCTGAGTACAGAGGCAGAATTGACTTCCCTGCTCCTGCTGGCCACACTATTCCTGATACAGGCCAGGATGTCATTGGCCCTCTTGGCCACCTGGGCACACTGCTGGCTCATGTTCAGCTGGCTGTCAATCAGTACCCCCAGGTCCTTTCCTGTTTGACTGCTCTCCAGCCACTCTGACCCCAGCTGGAAGCACCGCTGTGTCATACCCACTATCTAAGATTACTGCCATCTGGGGTGAGGTGGTGTGGCAGTGGAAAGGCAAGAATCAAGTGGACTGGATGGGCTGGACTAGATGAGGCAGGACCAGACCAGACTGGGCTATCCCAGTAAGTGCTGCATTTTGATTCACTCACTGTACATACAATTTCATCAGTATTATTGTTCTCCCTGATTGTTATTTCTCTGTTCTATCAAACTCTCCTTATCTGAGTCTATGGGGCTTTTGATTTTTTTTTATCCTGATTCTCCTTCCCATTCCACTGGAGGATAGGAGGGCAGTTGGGGGTTGGCTGTCAGCTTGGCCAGAACCACAACAACAGAGAAGAGTTTCAGCTGCAGAGCCTACTCTGCATGTAAGAAGGTAGAAATCCATAAAATTTGGTATGACAAGGTATAAGATGAAATGTTTCCTACACTGCAGGGTGTCTAGAGCTGTTACTATAAATTTTTCATATATATACTTCTTTTTCTTCTTTCTATGAAGTATTATTTATTAAAAAACACAAAAACCCCACCAAATACCCAAAACACACACACACAAAACCCCAACAAACAAACACAAAACATTGAAGTCCTGCTGACACATCTGTTCTTTTCTTACTGTATCACTACTTTTCATTTGCTTATGTGATGCACAAGGAAAAGGAGAACAAATGTATACAAGTAACTTCAAAGGACAGTGACAGAAAAGAAAAATCATAAGTTGCTCAAAAAGAAGTGTTTCACCTTATTATTTGTTTTATTTTCTGTATGTAGTCAAGATCAGTCATTTATTTTCTTTTAATCTCCTGATATCACTGACACACACTGTTCAGTAACTCACTGGCAAACTGTGGTGGCTCGGTTTTACACCACCACGCATTTTGGAATTTACACCAGGGGGTAAATTAACACACTACACAGAATTTGGGAGCAAAATGAAATTACTATTTACAAAAAATCCCAAACTAAATATAAAAACATAAAAGGTAATAAACATATATAAAAATTTATTTACATATGAAACTAGACAATAGCCCATCTAATCCCCCTGTACAGACCACAGCCTGAAGGCCATGTTGCCTTCCTCCCCCACTGTGCCACTGCTATAACAAAAGAGCACAAAAGAGGTAAAGGCAAAGTTCAGAAGGCAGCAGAGGGAAAAACACAGGAAAGAGAGCAAGAAACACACTGTCTTCTCAAATTATATAGGAATTTTGCAGGCTGATGGAATAGAATAAACATTTCTCTTATTATTTTGTTCAGCCTCTTGAAGAGTCCATCCCTCAGACTCTCTCAAATTCTCTGGAAGAACTTATTTACAATTAAGACATTAGTCTTAACCTGTAACACAAACTTCCTAAGTAAACAGAAAAACATAAAAATCTCCAGAGTAAAATATTATATTGTGTTATGCTCTAAGGAACCATGCATTTCTCTGATGTAACCAGAGATTTTATTATATCCATTACAAACAGTTGAATATCACTTTGAATTTCTTTCTATTTGTTGCTGATAATATTTCAAATTTTCTCTGGTTTATGTCATCAATGACACAGAAAAAAATGCAAATAGCACATTCTGGTTTATCACTCAAATTTTGTCTTTCATGTACCTTGACTATCTAGCCAAGCAATTTTGAGGCTGTTTGTGATTGGCTATATCTAGCTGAGCTGTCTTCATCTTTCAAAGAACAATGCATTCAGCTGATAATGCTCATTGAAACTTGTGAAGGGGATTAAAAATGTTTAGGAGTTGTTATGTACACTTAATGCTCAATTCAACTGTCTAAACACAGGGCATGTAGTGCCATTTAAGATACCTTGAGGCATTCAAGACATCCGCACAGACTTATCTGCTATGACACAGGATAGATACATGGAAGATCTGAATTATTATGGAACATCAGCTAGAGGTCAGGGAGGAGATACTATGACATTTATAAAGGTATTTGACAGCTATATGGGGATAATTTAATTAAGTCTTTTAAGGAGAAATTAACCTCATCTAAAATGTCTGCATTTCTAACTAGTCACCTAAGGCTCCTTTAATAAACACAAGAGAGAAATTAGGCATTTTTACAGTGAGATTCATCTGTCTAAAAGCAGATGACCACTTAGGATGAGATGAATCATGTCTTGTAACATCATAATAAGACAGTCAAGTTTTCATGACTAGGTACAGTGTAGACATATTTCTGCATGTGAACAGACAGATGCATTTGGAGACTATTTGTGAGTCACTATTTAGCCTCTGAAATGTAGAGGTGTTAATTTCTCCGATAAGCTAAGCATAAACCAGTTATCTGAAGCCTTTGGTTAGTTCTATAACTGGTTTCTGAATGTTACCAATTTCCTACTTTTCATTCAAATATTATATGGAGAAGATTTGCCTGAGTACACTGAAAGTGTCTAGATCCGGGATAAGGGTCTTAGGGCAACAGGTGATGTTCTCCTCCTTCCAGTTATAGAAAAGCATAAGTAAGATGAAACAAAACTCATCTCCCAATCCCAGAAAATCTTTCAAGATCATTAAAAAAAAAAAAATAAATAGGAAAGCCTTTGAGACTGAGGTCTTGAGGCTGAGGCCAGACAATCACTGTCATGCTGTCACTTAATGGTAGTATTAGTACTTCAGGTTACTGAACAGATCCCTTTTCTAGAATCAGGGTCACAACTACAGTCAGTAGAGAATTATTTCAATATACTGAAATTCAGTGCAATTATGATGCTATCCCATTGTTTTCAACCATGACAGACATGTTGGTAAGATTTTATTTAAGTTTTCCTTTCAAACTATCCAGCTAAGTAATTTCATGTGGTTGGAGGAGTTAAATATATTTGTATAATTCAGACTGTTAAATAACTCTGCCAGGAATATGACATCCACAATGTAAAAACTGAAATGTGCTATCAGATAAGATTTGAAACAAAATAAAATGAAAGTTTCATTTTCATTAGTTTTTATCTTTCTTTCATAGAAATTAGATTCAGATGGTATACTATAGATTGCACAACATTATGTATCATTTTCAGTGAGCAAAGTAATACACTGTAAACTGACCTTATAGGGTCATATGAAAAATAGTCAAAGAGTTGTGGAGAAGTGCATGCTCTATGTTTCTGTTATGGAAAACTATGAGGTACCTTTGATTCCTTTTATTGAGTATTATGTAGTGTGTTAGTGAATGCGGGGATAAATTCTGATAAATAAACTGCTTGGCAATATAGCAGCACAATCTAAATAGATGATGTTAATGTTTTTATGAGGAGAGGCTGAGGGAGATGGGATTGTTTAGCCTGGAGAAGAGGTGGCTCAGGGGTGACCTCATTGCTCTCTACCTGAAAGGTGGTTGTAGCCAGGAAGGGGTTGGTCTGTTCTCCCAGGCAACCAGCACCAGAACAAGGGGACACAGTCTCAAGCTGTGCCAGGGGAGGTTTAGGCTCGAGGTGAGGAGAAAGTTCTTCACCGAGAGTCATTAGTCATTAGAATGGGCTGCCTGGGGAGGTGGTGGAGTCACCATCCCTGGAGGTGTTCAAGAGGGGATTGGACATGGCACTTGGTGCCATGGTCTAGTCATGAGGTCTGTGGAGGCTGGACTCCATGATCCTTGAGATCTCTTCCAACCTTGGTGATACTGTGAAATATTGTGAAACCCTGTCTTTCACTTTGACAATATAGTGAGTCCTAGAGGAGAAAAAAATAACTGTCTCTTTTTCCTCCAGGGATATTTTTGGTGGACATTTTTTCCTATTTCCTGCTATATTAAAGCAGAATGGTTTCCCCCCTATTTATTGGAAACAGAGCTGATACAAATCTAATTCACTTCTAATTAGAAGTGACAGCTGATCCTGGCTTGTTCTTTGGATAAAAATATGCATGGAGTTTTGAGTAGGAATTAGAAATAAGAAAATAAGAGAAAACTAGATTATTGTCCTTCAAATGGAACGATATAGGCACAATTCCAGAGAAGGGCCATGAGGATGATCAGAGGGCTGGAGCACCTCTCCTATGAGGACAGACTGAAGGAGTTGGAGCTGTTCAGGACTGAAGGAGTTGGGGCTGTTGAGTCTGGAAAAAAGGCTCCGAGGTGACCTAATTGTGGCCTTCCAGTATCTGAAGGGGGCCTACAAAAAGGCTGGAGAGGGACTTCTTAGGATATCAGGTAGTGATAGGACTAGGGGGAATGGAATGAAGCTGGATGTGGGGAGATTCAGACTGGATGTGAGGAGGACGTTCTTCACTGTGAGAGGGGTGAAGCCCTGGAATGGGCTGTCTGGGGAGGTGGTTGAGGCCCCATCCCTGGAGGTGTTTAAGACCAGGCTGGATGAGACTCTGGCCAGCCTAATATAGTGTGAAGTGTCCCTGCCCCTGGCAGGGGGGTTGGAACTAGATGATCCTTGTGGTCCTTTCCAACCCTGACTGATTCTATGAATTGTGTCTTTTTCACTCAAGGACCTCCCCCAGACTACACTTCTCCATTCTTATACTAATATTTTTAGAGTAAAATCTTAAATGGAATTAATAAGGTTATCAGATACATAATACTTTCCTCAAAGTTATACAGTATCAAGCCATGACACCAAATCTTTGTAAAATGAAGAATTACTATTTGTAAAAAAATAAATATTATCAACTTAGAAAAATACACTGTATACCATGAAGGACCTTTGCTACTTCTCTGGATTTTTGTTACATTATCAAAAATTTTGTTTGATCTACTGTGTCTCAAACAATTAACATGGGTCATACTCATGTCAGGTTGATATTGAATCAAAATTGTGTTTCAGGGAATATAAAATGTGAATACTTTTAATAAGGTTTCAGTCACAGAATGAGAAATTAGGTGTGATGAAAGGCACATGCTAGTTCGTGGTGAAAATCTTACAAATTTTATGAATGGATAGTGTGCAAGAAATGTAACTGTAATTTTCATTTTATTTAGAAAGGTATTGAAATTACTGTCAATGTTAAAGATAATCAGTTAACTTCTCTTACCTTCCAGTAGCAGAGCTTGTAGTTACAGTATTCTAGTAGTGGTAACAACTCTTTAGAAAATATCTGATTGCAAATTTAATTAAAGTGATCAGGTTTTGTACTTAAACTTCTGAACAGGCAAAGCCTAATTGCTGGGTTCTAGATGATTCATGGCTTTTTTATTCACTGCTCTTTTAATCTTTTACTGGGACAACCCTTATGTCCTGGTTTCATCTGGGATAGTGTTAGTTTTCATCATAGTAGCTGTTTCAAAGCTGTGGTTTGGATTCAGGGTGAGAATAATGTTGACAGCAAACTGATGTTTTAATTTTTGCTAAGTAGTACATATCCTAAGTCAAGGATTTTTTCAGTTTCCCATGCTGTGCCAGAAAGCAGGTGAATAAGAAGCTGAGAGGCTATACAGGCAGTTCAGCTGACTTGAACTAGACAAAAGAATATTCTATACTATAGGGTGTCATGCTCAGTATACAAACTAGAGTGAGTGGGTTGCAATGGTGTGGATCACTGCTCAGGAAGTGCCTGGGTACTGGACAAAGAGTGGTGAGCAGTTCCATTGCTCATGACTTGTCTTTCTTGGGTTTTATTTTTGCCTCTTTCTCTTATTTTCTTTTTCTTTTTCTTTTTTTTATTGCTATGATTATTGAATTTTATTTCCCCATCCTGCTGGTGCAGTGAGGTTAGTTTTGAGCAAGTGACTGTATGACAGTTGCCACCTAGGGTTAATCTTTAACATTTTGTCATGTGTCTTGACTGTTTATCATGTAGGCAGTTTCCTCTTGAAGTCACTCAGACACAGAAGCTATTGAGCAGGTCTGACACACAGAGAAAGCTGTGAGTGTCCTTACTGGGAAAGCACCTCCTGGGATTTTGTCAAATGTGAAGTCAGTGAACCTGTCTTACCTGAGATTTTTCACAGTTTCTAGGGACTACATTTTCCTTTGTCTTTTGCATATACAGCAGATTCACCTTATTGTAGTGGATGATCCACTCAGTTACTTCATGTGGTTTTTGTGATTTTTGTGTGATTTTTACTTACACAGGGATCTGCTTAATTGCTTCTGCAATGGAGGGTGCATTATGTCCACAATTATGTTCAAAATATACCCAAAACATGTCCCTACATGTTTTGCTCAGATCCCGCTTCCCCCTCCCTTCTGGAGTGGGTAGTCAGACCAGAGCTGAGAAAACAAAAGAGGCCAGGTGTTGCTGTTTAGGTGACTGACAAAGCACACTTGTGGTTGCAAGCTGAGTTCAGAGTACCGAGTACCATTTATTTCTTCAGTCAACACATATTTGTATGTTTGTTATGTCAGTGCTTGCAGAATAGCTTGCTAACCATTTAATTGGTTAGCAAGCTATTCACAAGATTCTTATTGTTTACTGATACAGTAACCATGGAACCAATCCCCTCTTGAAAACCTCCAGGGACAGTGACTCCACCACCTCCCTGGGCAGCCCATTCCAACAGCTAACAACTCTCTCTGTGAAGAACTTTCTCCTCACCTCCAGCCTAATGTATGGAAGAATTCTGGCCATATGCTTTGCTATAAGTTAATGGGTGTGTTTACCAAACTTTACTTTTAGGCAAAATCAAGCCTCGAGCACATAATAAATACTAGAGAAGTTATAAACAAGTTTGCTCCTTTGCTCCTTGCTCTCTTGGCTGTCTTGACTCTCTTGCATGTGCTCTGCCCTTGCATATGCTTTGGCCTTGCCTGCAGCTTGGAAAAAAGCTTTGCTATCCAAGAAGAGCCCTCATGCCTGCCTGTAACCCAGAAATAAGCCGTGCCTCAGTTTACCTGAAACCAGCAAAGAAGCCTTCACATATGTTGCACTGAAACTGCAGACAGCTTAATGTCATACCTCAGTCCTGCCAGTAGGAAAAAAACTCCACTGCACCCTGAAGGGACAGATATCCGTGAGGCCAAGCCCTGGGGAGAACCAGGGCCTTGCCTGAATTGTAAGAGAATCTACAAATCTGCCAGCTGATCTCCCCCTCTGCTTGTTAATGGGATTCAAGGCTTGGACAAGCACCTACTTGCTCCTGTCTTCGGGGCAATTAGCTTCTTTTATCTTAGCAGCATAGTGTTTGAGTCAGGTCTCCAGCACAGCAGTGTGCTTACTCTCACTCCCTCTAATTTTGGATACTACCCTTTCGATTATTCCTGCCCTTTGTATTATAACTACAAACTCACAACATTGCTTTCTTCAGCAAAGGTTTTGGTAGTTAACAGCTTGGCAGTTTGTGAGTAACTTACACTAATTTACCTGGTTATTTCTAAGGCTTGTTTATCTGTTAGTTAGCTCCATTGTAAACCTGGGCAGCATTGCTTTTTTCTCAGCATGTATAAGAAGTTACCAGTTTGTCCCTCTGTATTCCACGTTCTGATTTTTCTAGACTGTTATTCTACTGTTTACTAGCATCCTGTTGTGTGTAATTAATCTATCATCAACCAGGCAAATGAACCTGGATCAAATTTTTTATATTTAATAAATCATATTTATAATTTATCATATTTCTGGGTTATCAATTTGATAAAAACTAAATCAGGGGGAAGATGGGAAGTTTTCTTTTTTTTGCTCTTGCATCAAAACCATTACAGCATGGACTCATTCCTCAGATGTCAAGAACCTTGTCTTTCCTTACAGTGGGAGCAACATTGTCTCCCTGGTCTCCAGGGTTGGAAGAGACCTTCAAGATCATCGCATCCAACCTATTATCCAACTCACCTAATCAACTAAACCATGCAATCAAGCAGCCTAACAAGTCTCCTCCTAAACACCTCCAATGATGGTGACTCCACCACCTCCCCAGGCAGCCCATTCCAGTGGGCAGTCACTCTCTTTGTGTAGAATTTCTTCCTAACCTCCAGCCTACACCTCCCCTGGTGCAGCTTGAGACTGTGTCCTCTTGTCCTGGTGCTGGTTGCCTGGGAGAGGAGAACACAACCTCCCTTCAGGTAGTTGTTTTCAGTTGCAGTGGAATATCTATTTTCCTAACTCAATGAACTAGTTCTTACACAATAATGACCTGTATGCTTACAACGTACAGTGAGTGAAACTTGCTTAGACTGTCTTCACTATATTTGGGACAGTAATATCTAGAGGCAATACAGTTCACTATCATTTCAGAAATTATGTCAGTGTTGGAAAAAAAAAAAAGCTATCTAATATATGCTCTTTCTGGGTTCTATTTGTGTTTCTGTAGCAAAATGTTTCATTTAACCAAGCAGGGTGTATTTTATAAGTATTATGTAAGGCTTTGCAATATATTTTAAACAAATACTGAACTGGAATTTAGGTGGTTGTTGGGGTTTTGTTTGTTTGATTGATTGTTTTTTTCTGTGGACAATTAAGTTGTCTTATTGATTATTATTTTTGTAATTAGCTTGCAATCAGAACTGATAAAGTTGTTGTTTTTTAACTATATATAAAACCAGTAAATACTATAATGTGCTATGTGTTCAAAAATTAATTAAGGTACCAATTAAAAAATATGTAAGAGAATATCAATGGTGCAGACTATATCTATCTATAATGTACCATATTGTATTAATAGTCTGTATTTTTATTATTAATGTACCTGAAGCCAATATAACACAACCTTTTTAAGCAAAACTGATTTTTTTCCCCTGAAGTTTCCTCTTTTTATTCTGTTTCTCTTGAGGCAGATATACATGCAGAACAAACATGCTTTATTTCCAGTTGACATTTAAAGAACACTTTTGCCTTTTATATTTTTCTGCTTGAATAAAACAGTTACCCAATATAATAACAGAAATTTTTCAATCTCAGTCTTGCTGTGTTTCTTTGGAGCTATAACTGAACCTGTCAGAAAAACGAAAGTAAGAAAAATAGCACACTACAGATTGTAGAATAATTGGTGAGGGGAAAAAAAAAAAAAGAAGAAAAAAAAAGTATGAGATGAAGTATTTTAAAATACATAGCTTTTTAAAAAATATATAGCTGAAGTGTTAGCCTGTGTCTTTTTATAAAGCTATGTGAAAGAGAAAGATGAAAAAAAAAAAACTTCTGAGAACTTTGTGAGTTATGTTATAACTGTATTTTTCAAGACCCAAGGCCTCATCATGCTGTGAAGTTAATTGCAAAATCCTTTTGACATTTGTGAGAGCATATCTAGTCCTTGGTGCACACTGAATGACACTGTGTCCTGAAAATAGGAGCCACTGATTTTGACCGTCCCTTTTCTATATTTATCAAAAAAAGAGAACTTTAATTTTGAGATGTACTCAGAATCAGCCAAGTTTGCTTTTGACCTCTTCTTCATTAATGTCAATATCTTTCCAAAATTTCATGCTCCAGTTGATTAGCTGGATTTATACCAGCATACGAAGGTATTTACATCAAAATAAGATTATTTGTAGACACTGAAGTAAGACATCATAAGGCATATACAGAACAAATCTAGTTCTGCAGTGGTGTCCCTTTCCAAAGACAGAGAACATGTTCAGTTTTAGCCTTCTTCAGACCCTTCTTCCATCATTATCCCTCCCCTTCTTTCCCCTCCTCTTCCCCCCCCTGTCCTCCCCTTCTCTTCTCTCTGATATAGCATTACCTTCCTTCATCTTGTTGACTGCGCCACACAACTTGATATCATCAGCAAACCTGATGAGGGTGTGTGCAGTCCCACTGTCCATGTTGCTGATGACAATGTTATATACCACCAGTCCCAATACTGTCTCTGGAGGAACTCCAATTGTCATTTGTCTCTACTTAGACATCAAAAAATCGACCATCACTCTTTGAGAGTGATCATCAATCCAATTCCTTATTCACCAAGTAGTCCGCACATCAAATTCACGTCTTTCCATTTCAGACACAAGGATGTTGTGGAGGATAGGGCCAAATGCTTTGCACAAATCCAGGTAGATGACATCAGTTATTCCTGACTTGTCCATCAGCACTGGATGTCAGGCACAATTTGCCTTTTATGTCATATTGGATGACACTAATCACATCCTAATATTTTATGTGCTTTAGCAGAACTTCCAGGAAGATCTGCCCCATGATCTTGCTTGGCACAGACATTAGACCAACTAGCCTGTAGGTCCCATTCTTTTTTTTCTGCCTTTTTGAAAATGAAAGTTAAGTTTCCCCATTTCCAGACTGTGAACTTCACCAGATTGCCATGACTTTTTGTGAGATATGGTGTGACATTCAGGGTCTGAATAGACAGAGTGATGGCTTCGATTGTCCTTTAATAGCTCTCAAGGAGAGCTCCTGGACTGGCAGTGTGGCTTAAAAGAGGTGGTTTCTGTGGGGCCATTATCTCCCTCTTTCCTTATTTAAAACCACTGCAGCAATGCCACTGAAAGGCCAATGTGCACACCTCATTCTGCACAACTGTGATTTGGAGTGATAGCCCTGCTGAGGGTGGGGAGGGGGTCAGCAACTTCTGGTGTCTACACATTTGCAGCTGTCCCTTGTAGGTGCACCTGTCCCCAAGAACTTGGACTATTCCTGTAATAATTCTGGCTGGATCCAGGGAATGGTGATGTCTCTTCCTTTTAGTCTTTGACTCTTTCCCTCTCTTTCTCTGTACTTTTTTTTCCTTTCCTTTTTCTACCTGTTTTCCCTCTGCTTCAGTCCATAACTGAGAGTACTAATTGGCTCTTATAAACCCAACTCATCGGTCATTTGGTATTGGTTCGCTTCTATTCACTCCAAGGGAATTATTTGTGTCTTAACATGACTCCACCCAGCTTCCCAGGGCTACTGGCACATGATACCAGGTCATGACAGTTTTCAAATATGATGGAAAGCAGCTTGGCAATTTCATCTATTAGCTCCCTTGAGACTCACAGATGGATCTTGTCAGGTCTCATGCACCTGTGCACTTTCAGATTCTTTAGGTAGTCTCAAACTTGATCTTTGCTTACAAGGCTTGGATTTCCATTTTCCCACTTTCTGATTTTATGTATATGGCTAACATCAGTCTGCTGATATCAATGCTTGTCTGGAAAACAAATTTGTAAAGCACACTTTTGTGATTATTCATGTGAACTAATATTGACAACTTAGTATACTGAGATCCCTTTAAGTATTGTTTACAATGTTGTAAGTATGACAGAAACAAGACCAGGAATATTAAATGGCACATTCTAGATCAAGACTCACGTCAATTGTTGATCTGTGATTTGTGTCATCCTGGTTGCCAGCACCTATTCATTTTTTTTTACAACTGATATATCTTAATAAACAATAACTTTTTTAATGACCTGATATTTATATCATATTACTTTATTAAGTAAATTCATTAAACTATGCTTTTAATGTTTCACATAAATCTGTAATGTAAATAACAAATGAGTTGTTATGATCTTGAATTAAACTTTTCTTAGAATACTCTATGGGATTTTGACCTTTAGTCTTTTGTGCACACTCTGAATTTACTTTTACATCTCAGCTGTACCCATAAAATTACAAATTCATAGAAGCAACTATGACATTAGGGTTTTTTCACATATTAAACATTATATAACTTTTGTTTGTTTGTTTGTTCAACTACAAATGTTCAGATATCATCAAGTATATTCGACAATCTACTGCTGCTTTATCATGAAAATTCAGAATGTGTTTTTGAAATAAATTTCTGAATATTAAATGTGACATCTATCTATTTTAATCAAATCTCTTCACTCCCTTAATGTGTTTTCCTTCACTTCAGATCATGTCAAATCGTATGCAATGGCACAGCTATGTGTTTACCTGTGGAAAGTCAGGGCAGAGAAACTGACCAAACAAATGCGTATTTATCTATTAACTCAAATGGTTAAAGAAAACCTTTGTTGCATATATATTAAAGCAGAACATTAAATAATGTGCTAATTAGAATATTAAAGGGCAAGTGATTTTGCAGCATATACACTTGTCGATTTAAAGAATTGTACCATACAGTGTTGGACATAAAGGAAGTTTTACAAAAAAGAAATGTGCTAGAAGTTAACCATACAGAAAAACTGTAATATGAGATAATGTGTTGTGACAGTAAGACTTCATCCCTGCAGTAGGTGACCACTCTTCATCCAGTCAGACTGACTTCGTTGTTTCTGCTCATGACAGTAATGATTTCTTTTCTCAGTAATAAATATGTTTGTATCACATATAATAACTAGGCAAACAGAAATCATGAATCTTATATAAAGCTTAAAATGCTAATTTTTTTTTGCTTCAAATGCAATCTCTGAGCTAAATACACTGTACTTTCTTCCTGTTGATGTAAATCCTATAAAAAATACTTATTAGAAACTCTGATGTGCATAAATTCTTGCAAAAATGCTCTATGACATGTAAAGATTACATTTGAACAAAGCTATGGAATACTTTCAGTATTTAGTCCATAGTAACTGATAAATACCATATAGATTTGTTTGCAGTTTAGATTTAATTAATCATTTTAATTCAAACCCCCATTTTTTTATTTTTTTTTTTTAATGCTGCATCTTTCTTTCAAAGACTTTGAATGATATGTACATTTGCAAACTTACTTAGAATTTGGCAGGAAAAAATGATCATTGTCTAAATAAAATTTAAGACAAGATTCATCTCAGATAACATTTTGATGATTTTTCCTTACTTATTAATGGTGAAGTACATGCTTACAATGATTCCTCTGACCTATAAAGACATAAGATAATAGCCTGTATGAATTATTCTTCTCTACTGACTAAAGGAACTTAGATGACTGCCTTAACCTGGATTAGATAAAGAACAAGATGAACAAATAAAAACAACAAACAAACCAACCCAGAACAAACCAACCAAACAAAACCTTTTGCATAGTTAAAGCTAAGAAGGATAAATTCATCCCTTAAATTTTAGAAAGTTAAATTTAGAAGAAAAAAAACCCCAAACCCTCACATTCCCTGTGTAATCATAATGATGAAATCTAGCTTGTGTTGAATTTAGTTGCAATATTCTTGGCAGATTTATAAAGGACAGGATTCTTCTCTAAAGTACAAAAGGGCAAGCTAATTTGATAAAAGATCCAATTGTGTTCATATTTTTGGAAATGAGAAATTGCCTCTGCATTACATAACAGAGGGTTCTTCTGCATATAGCAATATGATAATAATACTGATCTATGCTATCTCATAAAAGAAATATATAGTTAAGTCAATATATCCCCCAATTTCAGAAACAGTACTCTACAATGACAGCACACCCCTGTAGTATTTCAGCTCCTCCTCTCAATTTTGTACCATCTGTAAGCATAAGGTTAGGAACATTTCCTCTTCATAAATCTATGCTGACTACTGGACTACACTTCTGCCAGCTCCTTCAGTACCTTTGGGTGTATGCCATCTGGCGCCACAGACTTGTGTATGTCTAAGTGGTGCATCAGATCATTAACTATCTCCTATTGAATGATGGGGGCTTTATTCTGCTCCCTATCCCTATCTTGCAGCTCAGGTAGTGGGTATCCAGCAAACAACTGGCCTTACTACTGCAAACTGAAGCAAAGAAAGTATTGAATACATCAGCCTTTTCCCCATCCTCAGCCACTGTGTTCTGCCCTCAATCCTTTGCTTCTTCCTTGCCTGTTCAAAAGGACCAGCAGCCATAGCTAACCTCCTGATTCTTCCACGTGGTCAGGCCTGGTCTGTCCTGTGACACCTATGATTTTCTCTAAAAGACTGAAATCCACATCCATCGAGGGTAATGTAAGGCCATCCAAGTTTGGTTTTGTATATTTTCCTATTCATCCTTATTCTTTACTCTTGTTAATCCTCCTTGTCACTGCTATATAAATATATATTTTATTGAAAAAAATTACTTCTCCTACTTCCAAACTTACTCCAGATTACTTTTTGGTAGAGTTATCTCCTTCTCTTTTCCCCTACACCCCTTTTTTTTTCCTTTCTCTCTTTTTTCCTTATCAGGGAAAAGGAGGCGAGGCAGGGAAGGAATAGAATGGAATGGAATGGAATAGAATAGAATAGGATAGAATAGACCAGACTAGGTTGGAAAAGACCTTTGAGATCATTGAGTCCAGCCTATCATCCAACACTAATCAACTAAACCATGGCACCAAGCGCCCCATCCAGTCTCTTCCTAAACACTTCCAGTGATGGTGACTCCACCACCTCCCTGGGCAGCCCATTCCAATGGCCAGTCACCAATTCTCAGTTCGCTACCACCTGAACTCTTAAACTCCAGTTAAGGCTCAAACCACTACAAATAAGTCTGTAATTTTCTGGGCCTTTCCTCATGTCCATCTTGTAAACTGGCTAGCTCTCCAACAGTGGAGAACCCTAACTCTTCCACGATCTTTGGAGCCCCTGTAAAAGATGAGTAAAGAAAAGGAACCCAAAGATTCAATGTCAAGAGCAGAATGAATGAGAGAAGAATGTGTTCAACCTTCCTCCTGTTCACTTGTAGTAATTAGTAATTTAGTAATTAGTCTAGTTAGGTACACTATCACAATAGTTTTGATAAGGGTGTGGATAATCAGGGAGATAACATGAAACAGAGGTAGAATAATTGTAGGTCATGGATGAAATTTCCACACAATCTAGATTCTCTGGCTTGCTGAAAGTGGAATGTAGTAATATGGTGGTGTTGTTCGATCACCCTAGTGTCACTACAAGCACAGCTTCCAGGCCAAGATGTTACCAGATGAAGACGTTTATTGCGTTATACAGCAAGGTTATATACTCATTTAGAAAGCATATGTTTCACATCTTAATTGGTTATTTTCTATTGGCATGTGTGTAATTAAACCATACAATAGGTTAAAATAGCAAAACAATATTTCAACACATCCAACCAAATTCTGCCAAGCCTTTCTCTTCAGTTACAAGATGTTTACATTCTTTTCTAAGTCAAAGATTAAACACAGCCTTCTATAACTCAAGCAATGGCAAATCTTCCACTACATTTTCCTCTTTCTGTCTCTGTTATTGATAAGGTGTACTCAAGAACAAAACATAGCTGTTCCAAACCTATCCAAAACCAGCCCTTCTCCTACAGTAGAAAGGCATATATACATGCAGGACAACACAGCTTGAGAGATTTTGACAGGAAGCCATCTTTGATATGGAACTTGCTAAAATCCCCTTGATTCCTATTACTGAAATCATGTCACAGAATCACAGAATCGCCAAAGTTGGAAGAGACATCAAAGATCATCAAGTCCAACCTGTCACCACAGACCTCATGACTAAACCACGGCACCAAGTGCCATGTCAAGTTATAAAAAAATGTATTCCAAGAGTGATCAAAGGAATCAGCATTTACTTCAGTTGGTGTTTTAGGGACAGGATTTATGTCTTGCACAGGATTCTCAGCAGCTCTCAGAACTGGAACTTACCTGCACAAACTAGTATTTTAGTATTGGCAATATAGCATGGGAGCATGAAATGGAAGCATGGAAGGCTAAGAAAATCACCATTGGCTCTGTGTCCTGAAAGCCTCTCTCCCACTTTTTTATGTTACATGACTTATTCACATGATTTTAAATCCTAGAAGAATTTTTAAATGATGATTTTTCCTTTCTCTAGATTCTTTCAGTTTTAGTATAGGAAATTATTAGAATCTCTCCCAAATCTGCATAGTTGTATTCACCCACAAATCACATTTGTCCATTCCTAGGTCTGAGAGAGAGCAAAAAGCATACATACCACATTCCTCATTTTGCTGAAAATGTGGGATTTGTTTCTGGATAGAAAAGAAGATTGTTGTTGTTTTTGTTAGCATAACCAAATATATGCTGTCACTATGAGTTAGACCATAATATTAATAAAGTTAATTTTTCATGTTTTATTAATACCTAAACATTGCAAATGTCTTTCAAGATTGCTATTACCTATTGAATCGCTCTTGAGGTTTGAAGTTCACATCAATTTACTGTCTTATATTTTCCTATTGTTGAATTTCATGAGATCCATCTCTGCCCAGTTCTCCAGCCTGTCAAGGTCCAGCCCCCTCTTAAAATATTAGATGAAACAGTTATGATAGATATGCAATTACTTTGCTGATAGATGTGATTTGCTTTCAGGAGATGAAAGGGCTGCATATGGGTCTAATTCATAGTTCAACCTGTGATCATTCTTAATCATTATTTGATTGAAAATGTAAGAACATGCAGAGCATAGAATGGGAAGAAATGTATGACTGGTCAAGAAAGGTGTGTAAGATATATATGTAATTGATCATACTATAGTTCATCCAGATAGGCTAGTGGTCATAAATTGGGCTATTTTTCTGAAGTTTCTGCCCACACAAATCATTTTGTTGACAGCCTTTAAGTTTTTTTCTTGTTTTCTCTGTATTGATTTCCGATGGAATTGTCACTTTAACTGATTAATCTGTGTAAGTATATGGAGCACAGATGTTCTCTCCTATATTTTTTTTTTTTAAGGTTAAATCTCATACAAACAATCCTGGTCCTTGCCTGAAACAGTGGGGAAGTAAGCTTAAAATATCTCTGAAAGGAGAACACAGAATATCAGAAAAAAATAAATAGAGGAGTAAGAGATCTGAATATGGAAATTTGTAGGCAAGCAGATTTTGCATTGTTGCATTGAAGATATGAGGTTTCCAATCTTTCTATTGCTAACACTTCAATATAAGTTAATAAATGTTTGTGTGTTCTAAAATTCTGTTTGTTCCAATTTTGCATGTATACTTGAAATAATCACATTTCAATCTGTTATTACTGCCTGCTGTTATGTCTGTTGATGACAATGATGAAATTTATATCAATACCAATTAATCATGATTAACTCTGGAGAATACATTAGACTGAAATCAGATCTGTCTCATGGGCCTTTTGTTTGGTTTTCCCAAATTATATTTTTTTTTCTAATAGAATCAGAAAATATCACTAGGTGAAAGGGACCCATAATGATGATTGAATCCAAATCCCTGCTTCAGGCAGGACTACCCAAAATCTATTGTGATTTCAGTCTGGGATTGGAATTGAGGTGGAATTTAAATGAAGAATTGCAATATTACTGTGCCTGTTCAAACACAAGCAACTTTTCTTCTTAGCTGCTTTGTCCTATCACGCACAAAGTAGAGCACAACTATAAGGAATGGGTGTCTGGGAGAATGTTTATGAAGACAGCTGTAAAAGGAGCAAATGGGTGGCTCCAATTCCACAGTTCAAGGTTGAAGGATAGACAAAAGACAACAAATATTAAATTAATTCCATCTATGCTGAGAATTCTTTTGTTTTGTGGTCCATGGAAGTGTCTTCAAGCTGTCTGTTGATTCACAGAACTGAAGTTGGTTAAACCTTCACTTTGTTTGAAAATAAACTTACTCAGGGAGAAACGTTGTATGGTAATAGACAGTTATGTTCAGGCTACACAAACAGTTATTGTTTGGGATCCAGCCACAGCAAAAGCTTTGAAAGAGGAAGATAAATCTGAATTCTAAATAACTGTCAGAGCACTATACACCAGCTTCTAAGAATAAAGAACCTTGTGTCTGTCAAACCTCATATTTCTGTTAAGGGGCTCACTTGCACTTGTGAAATCCTCTTACACAATAATTGGTCCATTGAGTATTCTTCTTAACCTACTCCTTGTTTATGCCAGTTATCAAACAAGAAAACTTAATAGAAGAGTATTCATGATTCTCCGTACATACTTTCCCAAATGCCTACACTCACAAAAGTATATTCATATACACATATACAAATGTCTGTATGTAATTAGTGATAGAACAAGAGGGAATGGCTTCCAGCTGTGACCGGGTCAGATTAGACTGGCCATTAGGAAATATTTGTTTCATGGAAAGAGTGGTCAGGCATCAAAATGGGCTGCCCAGGGAGGTGGCTGAGTTGCCAACCTTGGATGAGTTTAAAGGTCGTTTGGATGTGGTGCCTGGTGATATGGTTTAGGGGTAAACCATGTAGAGTAGGTTGTTGGTTGGACTTGGTGATCCTGAGGTACTTTTCCAGCCTGAATGCTTCTGTGATTCTGTGATATATGTATATACTGAATTTTCTATATGAAGCAGTGTTGATTTGATTTAGATGACATAATTTTTCTGCTTCTGTTCTATCTTTCACTGCTTAACTAGTACTGAATAAAATGTCATGAAGTCAGAATTCATGAATTGAACCTCTTTTTCTTTCAACACTTTTGACTCTGCACACTTCTTCTTTTAAAACACATTTTAATATTAATTTTTGTTTGGTTTATTGCTTGAAACATAGATTTATTTTCAAAGTATATAAGGAAGACAGCATTTTCTTCTCTGTTTTGGTGATTTTTAATTTATTTATTTTTTATTTGCCTTAACATTTTTCATATTGACAATTCTATGTCTCTTTATCTCTTTTATTTTAACCTAAATTAAGTTTCTACTGAATATCTTGTAATATTCATTACAAAGAACATTAAAACAGATCATATGAATGCTTTAAAAATCCTTCTAGTTTCTGCTTCTAACTGAAGCTACTTGAACTCAGTGTAAGCTAGAAGATCTATAGATAGGTTTGTAGATCTTTCAATTCAGCTGTATTTGAATAGCACACATTACTTCATGCTATATGTACTGACCATGATTAATTTGGTATGGCTAGCTGTTGCCTTTGACAACTGAATGTATGCTTGACTTTTACATATTAGAGGTATAAAATATAGGTTCCCACATACAAAGTCAGATAGAAATTATGATTATGAAAACAAATTGCCTATATTTGTTAATTCAGCTTTTAGAAGTCTTTTACCATTTCATTGATTCATTACTTAGCAAGATGGCAAATATATCTATTGCCTCATGAAAGACTTTTTTCTGTTCTTTGAACAGAAAAATCACAAGCCATTTGATGTCTTCTACAGAAGCCTGGCTTTGAGTTTCCACTTTTTAATAAGTTAGGCTGAAACTCACATTTTCAGTATCATGACAGAAGGTTAGCTACTCTTTCTCTGCTCGACTAACTACCAAATCCTTTCAGCTGCCTTGCTTGTCTTCTTGAAACAGTCATCAGGAAACACTGCCACTTGCTGTCTCAATGGGAGAGCACTGTTTCTGAACTGGTCAGAAGAAACCTTTTTATTCTTCTCATATCTGAGGCTAATTAAGCCTGTATTAAGTAAAAATATATATAGTCATTACATATTAGATACTTCATAAGAAAATGTGTTGTGCTGTGTGAGACATAACAATATTGCCTAAAAAGACAAACATTACACTGTTGTTTTTTTCCATATTATCACCTTTCCACATGAATAATCTAATTTCTGTTAATGGGACTGCTCATGTGGCTATCTCCTCCCTTTTCCCCTAGTGTGAGTACAAAGCCCAATTATACTCCAAAATTACAAGAGGTAAGCAGCAATAGAAACAGCAGTATTGGTTGCACATTTCACAATGAAAGGCAATTCACCAACTAAGACATTTTTGTCAAGAGGTTGTAGCCAAGTGTGTGAATCAACAAAGTGAGGCTGCCTTCCATATATTTCTCTGTAATAGACATCTCTCCTGTAGGTGGTTCTGAGTAAGTTCTCTGGCAGCTGCTGCTAGGAAATTAAGTTTCAGCTTAATAAGAAAACAATTTCCAGGGCAGGAGGGAGAGAAGTGAGGGAAAGGTGAGGAGAGAGAGTAAATGGATTTCACAGAGAAGACATTTCCATGACAAATTGTGCAAGTTTTTCTTAAATAAATTAGTACAGCTGGCATGATATATATGATAGTAATTTGGAAGATAGCTGGAATAGTAATGAGGAAAACCACTAAAATACATGGAAATCTCTCTCCTTAGATACTATGTTATCACAATAAATGATTCCTTTGTATGTGAGGCAGAGCAACGAGGACAGAAGCAACAACAGCAGGAGCAATGTCTACCCAGGTTCCTCTCCCTCTTATGGCTAAGGATTTTTTTCCTTTCTCTTTTTAAAGACTTGAGATGTTTCTGTTGATAATACTGACTGAAGATAGACTAATGGAGCAACTTACCTACATGGTGTGCCATCTTCTTTTGCTATATATAAAATTCTGCAGGTGCTACCAGTTTAGGTTTCATTTATATATATATATATACACATATATATATAAATTTTTTTATTCGAGACATAAAAAGTTTGTGAAAACATGACCTTGTTAATATATTGACATTATATATGAGAAGGCATATCCCAGATGTTTTAGAAAGGGAAATGTTAGAGGGTAGCAGGGCTCTGCAGAGGGACCTCGACCGACTGGACAGATGGGCAGAGTCCAACATGATGGCATTCAACAAATCCAAGTGCTGGGTGCTGCACTTTGGCCACGGCAACCCCATGCAGAGCTACAGGCTGGGGTCAGAGTGGCTGGAGAGCATCCAAACAGAAAGGGACCTGGGGGTGCTAATTGACAGCTGCCTGAACATGAGCCAGCAGTGTGCCCAAGTGGCCAAGAAGGCCAATGGCATCCTGGCCTGCATTAGGCATTAGCAGGGAAGGCATTGTGCCCCTGGACTCAGCACTGATTAGGCAGCATCTTGAGTACTGTGTCCAGTTCTGGGCCACTCAGTTTAAGAAGAACATTGAGACACTGAATGTGTCCAGAGAAGGTGAATGAGGCTGGTGAGAGGCCTTGAGCACAAGCCCTATGAGGAGAGGCTGAGGGAGCTGGGATTGTTTAGTCTGGAGAAGAGGAGGCTCAGGGGTGACCTCATTGCCCTCTACAACTACCTGAAAGGAGGTTGTAGCCAGGAGGGGGTTGGTCTCTTCTCCCAGGCAACCAGCACCAGAACAAGAGGACACAGTCTCAAGCTGCACCAGGGGAAGTTTAGGCTGGAGGTGAGGAGAAAGTTCTTCACTGAGCGTCATTAGGCATTGGAATGGGCTGCCCAGGGAGGTGGTGGAGTCACCACCCCTGGAGGTGTTCAAGAGGGGATTGGACCTGGAACTTGGTGCCATGGTTTAGTCATGAGGTCTGTGGTGGCAGGTTGGACTTGATGATCTTTGAGGTCTCTTCCAACCTTGGTAATTCTGTGATTCTGTGATGCTGTGAAACAGCCATTCTTCTTCCATTCAAAATCTTCATTGTTACATGCAAAACCAAACACTGGGTTTGTGGGATTAATTTTATATCATACTGAATTTTAAATGGTGGAATAGCCTGTCTTGTTAAACAGTTCAGTGATATCAATAATGAACTTAAATAAATGTCAATTACCAAATATTTAAACCACTGGTAGTTTCTTTGCCAATTTAAATAATTTTAAAGTCTGAAATATGTTATAAAATCTGCTTACTACAAATTGTAAGGTATTCATCTTATTGAAAACTAATTAAAATAATGACAGATGTATTTTGTTTAAAGCAAGAAAGCAAAAGCTTTTAAAATCGCCATGTTTATGACCTTATGTGTTGTGTCATGTTGTGTTACATCAGTCTGAACACATTAATTTTTAAATATATGATGTGACACACTGTAATGTGATTCACACTGCTCAGGCTGTAAGGGGCCACATTGTAATTGTGAAAGAAAAGAAGTAAGAAAAAATTATCCAAGCTTTATTAATGCAATTTAGTAATATTTGTTAAAAATGCAACAATTGCATATGCATTAGTCTTAGTAAAGACTATGGATAGTGGAGTTTGGACTCCCTTGATTTTATAGCTAATGGATTGTCTGGATTTGTTGATAACTATTGGTAGCTCAGTTAGTTATTTTAGGCACTAAATTATTGCTTACTTCTTATAAATCTCAGATATAGGTTAGGATAGTGTTATGATTCTGTGTTGGTTATTAATATTTAATAGGTGGGACCATTAATAAAAATATTAATAACTTTATTAATTAAAAAATACCACATAAAATATTAATGAAACCTATTTACTGGTTCAAAATATTCAGTTGTGGAACAGATACCTTACCAGAAGGCACATGTAACAATTTAAACAACATTAGCAACAAGCCAGAAAAAATAAACATCGGCAACATGCTGTATGTTCAGTTGCAATGTTTATAATCCACAGATCATGGTACCACATGGCACGTGTGGGATTTAGAATATTAGAATCAGTCAGGGTTGGAAGGGACCACAAGGATCATCTAGTTCCGACCCCCCTGCCATGGGCAGGGACACCTCACACTACATTAGGCTGGCCAGAGGCTCACCCAGCCTGGGCTTAAATACCTCCAGGGCTGGGACTTCAAACACCTCCCTGGACAATCCATTCCAGGGCTTCACCACTCTCCTATGAGGAGAGGCAGAGGGAGCTGGGATTGTTTAGCCTGGAGAAGAGGAGGTTCAGGGGAGACCTTATTGCTCTCTACAGCTACCTGAAGGGAGGTTGTAGCCAGGTGGGGGTTGGTCTCTTCTCCCAGGCAACCAACACCAGAACAAGAGGACACTGTCTCAAGCTGTGCCAGGGGAGGTTTAGACTGGATGTTAGGAAGAAGTTCTTCACAGAAAGAGTGATTGACCATTGAAATGGGCTGCCCAGGGAGGTGGGGATCACCTCACTGGAAGTGTTTAAGAAGAGACTGGATGAGGCATTTGGTGCCATGGTTTAGTTGATTAGATAATGTTGGGTGATAGGTTGGACTGGATGATCTTGAAGGTCTTTTCCAACCTGGTCTATTCTATTCTATTCTATTCTATTCTAGTCTAGTCTAGTCTAGTCTAGTCTAGTCTACCCTACCCTACCCTACCCTACCCTACTCTACCCTATCCTATTCCAATAAAACAAAACTGCTGGGGCCTTAGCTCCTCTGGGGTTCACCTCAGCCCAGCAAGACATATCTGTCTGCTCCAGGACACATCTGTTTGGTCCTGGGCTTTTCAGTGCTTACAGGAATGGGTCTCGCAGTCTTTTTGGGTAAACTGAATCACAGATTGGATTCCAAACAGCAAGGCAAGCAAGGCTTGGCTTCTAGGACTTCCAGGGTTATGGTTTGTGACTTGTCCCAGGTCTGGGACAATTGCAAGGCAAGGCACTTGCTCTTTGGGCTGGTATTTATAGATTTCCCAAGACAATGATGGCCAGTGACAACAAAGATTAAGAGACAAAAACTTGATACTTTAACCTGTAGAATCATTTTTTTCCAAATGTGGCCACACTTGGCCCACTTGGACTCCAGGTCATGTTCAGACAAGCCTGGGCAACATAGGCAATCACCTGAAAAAAAAAAAATCTGGCTTCTGCCCCATTGTCTGATTCAGAACATTTTTGAGGCTTTTGTCCCTTCAGGAAAGACAAATGAAGCCAGATCTGTTGGTCTTAGACTGGATGAACCAATACAATATTCCTACTCTTCATAACATATTTTCTGATAGTTGAAGGTACAAATAATTATGAAATAAGTTTACTTGTTATGTATCCTTTTGCTGCATTGCATATATTAAAATGTACATAATATGCCTGGATATTATCTGCTAATTTAATTTTAAAAATGCTGCTCAGCAGCTTGTAGTAAGTTGAAATCAGATAAAAATTACTAAATGTGCCAAATATTTTTGAAGCATGCACACAGAGTTTGAAACAGGAATAACATGATTCATCAAATTCTTTCAGGATCCTATTTCCATGCAACTTGAGAAACTAACTTTCTCAAGCAACTGCTAACATTTTTTTGATACAGTGCTTGCTATCTACCTTATTTTATGATCTGATGAAAAGTGCTTTTATCATATATGTCAGTGGAAAGAAAAGAAATAAATTTAAAAGCTTTCATATATCACTATTAGTAAAAAAATCTGTGCATACATTAGATTTTAACTGCTGTAACACTGAAGTGTCTTGTCTTTTTTTTTAATACACTAATAGGAGTGAGATCAGGGTATGGTTAAGAGTAATTTGGGACCCACCAAACTGTAATGTTCCAATGCAAATGCACTTATACGCATCACAGTATTTATTAGCATAACTCAAAATCCTTTATTTCACAACTAATTTGACAAATGTTTAGCAATTTTGCTGCCTTTAATGGGGAAGTTGGGATAGTGCTAAAAACCCTCAAATGTACCTAAATTTTATCACATGGGGGGAAAAAAAAGGTCCACAGAAAACTTTAGAGGAAAATAGTATACTGCAAAAATAGTCTTCATTCATTTTCTTCATTTCATGGAAGGCTAGTAAATTCTACTCAACAATACATTTCAATTGCTAAAGTTGATGCAATGATGAAATCTCATGCATTGACTCTGTAAAGCCATCACATCTAAGAGGATATGAGCTGTGGGATCTCTTATTTACCTTTATCTATCTTCACAGATCACCATAACTTCCTTTTAGAGACATCTCAGCAAAGCAATGGAAGGAAGTGTGACTGCCCACTCTCACTATCTATGATTATAGAAGATGAAAGGTTGTGCTGGTGTATCTGTTGTCCAATTTGTGTTTCAATATGCTTGTTTTTGGGGAAGGAAGGATGCAGGTGAAATAATAGAGGGGAAAAACAACCAACTAATCCGAATAACAACAGCAGCAACAACAAAACCCAAAACAAACAAGCAAACAAGCTGGTTTACTTTCCAAGCTCCCAGTCTGAAAAAAAAAACCCAACTTTTCATTTTTAAATCAGGAATGGACATGAGAAACAAACAAAATAACAAACAAACCAAACCAGCCAAACAAACAAAAAACCAACCACCCATGACTTCCAGACTTTTTTCAGAGGAGGAATGCTCTTTCAAAGTCTACAACCCTTGTTACTAATCATCTCAGGGCACTGAGTCTTCCTGGAAAGAAGAGAAGATGAATTCACTATATCACTGCCTTCCAGCAACACTCTTTAGGTTACAATCTGGGGCTCGCAAGCTCAAGTACCAAATGACACTGGTTTATTCCTGTGTAATATTTGAAAACATGTTTGAAAATCTAACATGCACTGAAGCAGAATACAGTTCAGGAATTAGATAGAAGTCTGTGAAAATATTGTGAGCTAGAGCAAACCTCAGCAACTTGTAAAAATATAAGTATAACCAGTTACCATGAAGATTGCAGATAAAACCTTGCTTTCTCACTGCTGCCTTTTAGTGAATATATTTCAGTGTAGTTAAATAATAAAGACATGCATTTTAAATGCAATTAATCAATATCATAATACTGATATCCATTCATTATCCTCCACTGAATGCACTCTTCTTAGTCGCCTACTATATCTAGCTTTATTATAGGACTAATTATATTTCAAGCTATATAGCACATTTTTATTTTATCTATGATTTCCTCTTCTAAAATTCAGAATTTCTGTCAAACATTTTATAATAAATCTATTATCCTATTCTCAAGTGCATGTCACTATTTGATTAGACATAATATATAAATATATAATATATAAATAATATAAATAATATATTTATAATATATATAATATATATAATATATATTTATAATATATATAATCTATAAATAATAATAAATAATCATATATAATAATATATAAAATAATATATTTATAATATATAAATAATATAAAATATTTGTTCTTTACTCTTTGTTTTAATTATTATGTATAAAAAAAATCTTGTGAAGAGTTTTAAGGTTTGACTTGAGGTCAAACAGTAAAACCAATGCATTCCTATGCTGTAATCAAAAGTAAGGCACTTGCAATCAGATTTTTTGTCAAAAATAAACAAACAAACCAACAAAAAACCCCACCAAAAAACCCAAACCAAACAAGGATTATAATGTATTTCTTATACTTTTTGAATAAATCAAAATTCTCTTTTTGAGAGACAAGTAGAAAGGCATTCTATCTTTGTTTTTTTGTTGTTGTTGTTTTTCAGAGAGTTTGCAGAGGGGAAATGAAGGTTGTAAGGAGTGGCCAACAAGGTTTATTTGAGGGGAAATCATGCTTGATAGCCTTCTGTAATGATATGATTGGCTGGTAAATGAAAGAAGAGCAGTGGATGTTGTTTGCCTCAAATTCGGCAAGGCTTTTGACACTGCCTCCTATCACATTCTCATAGGTAAACTTAGGAAATGTGGGTTTGATAAGTGGACAATAAGGTGGATTCAGAACTTAGTAAGACAATTTCTGGGTTTTGTTTGGGTATAGCTTAGAATCTTAGAATCACCCATGTTGGAAGGAAACTCTAAAGGTCATCTAGTCCAACCCCCCTGCAGTGAGCAGGGATGTTTTCAACTAGATCAGGTTTCTCAGAGACCTGTAGAGCCTCACTTTGAATATCTCCACTGATGGGACCTCAACATTTCTAGGCAACCTATTCCAGGGCTCAACCACCCTCATTGTAATAAACTTTTTCCTAACACCCAATCTAAATCTACATTAAAATCTAATTTAAAACCATTGCAGCTTGTCCTATCATGCAGGCCTTCATAAACAGTTCCCTCTCCAGACTTCTTGCAAGCCTCCTTGGAAGGTGGCAATTAGGTCTCCCCAGAGCCTTTGCTTCTCTAGACTGAACATCCCCAGTTCCCTCAGCCTGTCCTCATAGCAGAGGTGCTCCAGTCCCTTGATAATTTTCATGGCCCTCCTCCCGACCTGCTCCTGAGGCTACTCCCCAAAACACAGTATTCATTAAACTGCACCAGGTTCAGTTTCCTTCATTTTACACTGTCTTCCAGCACTATCCCTGAGGACTCCTAACCGTCAAAAAACTTCAATGTTTTCTCATACCACTTCCCAGGATATTCAGCACACACCTTTAGTTTCATGCAATAAATGCATCTACCCTTCTCCAAAACTGATACTAAGATTTTTAGAAGTTAATAACAAAAACAAACAAACAAAAAACACACACACACAAAAAAAAAAACAAACAAAAAATCCCCTCTCACATAAATAATAAGAAAATGAGCCTTTTGATTTAATATTTAAAAATCAATATATTGATGATTAAAAAGAGAAGTTACTTGCCCTGCTGGTGAATGCATTGCATGTATTCCATGCTAACCTGGTAATCAGATTCATGAGTTATTTTGCAGACAACCTTAATTGTCTTACTGTGGGGACTGCTGCAATTATTGACTGGGAAACATTGTTTTATCCATGACCTTAGCAGATTTGAAAGAGTAATGGTGGAGTTCAAGGCTAAGTATACAATTCTTTGCACAACTTCCAAGTTATCCTTTTCCCCACCTTAACTGAAACCAATGAAGTACAATTATCAATCTCAAATAATTTAAGAAGTTTTTAGCTACTTGCTTTCTTATCATGATTCCCTCAGTATGCATGTATTTTCAGACTTACTGCAATAATTTGTGAGACATTTATATAAAAGAAGATAATGGCCAAGCCTCAACTGATTCTATTCTACCTTCGTTGATCTAGATTTTGAATTCTGTAACAGTATCTTTGAATGCTGTCTACAACTACCTGAAGGGTGGTTATAGCCAGGAGGGTGTTGGTCTCTTCTTCCAGGCAACCAGGAACAGAACAAGAGGACACAGTCTCAAGCTGTGCCAGGGGAAGTTTAGGCTGGAGGTGAGGAGAAAGTTCTTCACTGAGACAGTCGTTCACCATTGGAATGGGCTGCCCAGGGAGGTGGTGGAGTCATCACCCCTGGAGGTGTTCAAGAGGGGATTGGACGTGGCACTTGGTGCCATGGTTTAGTCATGAGGTCTGTGATGACAGGCTGGACTTGGTGATCTTTGAGGTCTCTTCCAACCTCTGTGATTCTGTGATTCTGTGAATATTTCGGTATTTTAAAATGAGCAAAGTCTCACATTATGCACTGAACTTTAAAAGCTTGAGAGACTTTACAGAGAGCTGTGAGTACAACTACCTTCCGGATGCCTGGATGAAGAATTCCAAGAAGGTATGAGGGAAAATAGGGAAAATACCTTTCTATTCTACAGTAGATTTTTATTATTGATTGACATGATATTTTTAAAAAGTAGACATTTTGGATTCATTCAGCACATGCACTTAGTATAACACAAATACTTTTGTGTTTTAGAATTGTGCAGGCTAAAGCTATCAGGTTTTTAGAAAAAAAATTAATCTGGTTAAGACATCCAACTGTGGCCACACCCATAATGATACAGTATGCAAAAATGAGGAGGAGTGAAGGGAAGTGTGCTATACTCTGAAGTGTGCTATACAGCTGAAGTGTGCTATACTTTAATTAACTCTAGAATCCTAGAGTATCTGCCCCTTTAAGAAAGATGGGGAGGTCATATGAGACAGAACATCTTCCAGCTGCGCTAACATGCACTGGGGATCAGCTCTACCCTACAAATCAAAGACCCAAAGGTGCTTTCATGGCAGGCCCTGCCACTGCTTTATTAAAGGAAAACTTGGGACAATAGGAGAGATGAGCTTTTTTCTCTAAGTAATCAATGACAGATTAACTTCTTTCCTACTGGCTTCTAGGTTTTTTCATGTTCTTAAGTATATGTAACTTATTTTATATGTGTTCATAATTGTTTATCCTTATATAAGGTCCTAATTAAATACCCTGACTGCCTGAAATTGTGAAGGAGAATATATTTCTGATCTGTCCTCTCTACCATCTCCTGAAAGCTGGAACAATGGCTAATCTGGCTTCTATTATTAAATTCTAGTGATTGCTTCTCTAGTTCCCACGTGTTCCAGCATAATAAATAAAAGGTGGAAATTAGATATTTCCTGACCTGTAACGTGCTCTGAATGGTTTATTTGGTTTTCTAGTCATGGCTTACAAAGGTGGTGAGTGTTGCAGAGGTAACTTGATTAGCCTCTGAGCAGCAGGGCAGAGGAAATAGAGTTTTACATTATTCAAGCAGCAATTCCTCATACTGATCAAAGAGTAGCTTTAGTACACTCTGAAGGGGTTCTCCCTTTAATTTTTGCCCATCAGAAGCATTACCTGTGTGGCAGGTCTTAAAGCTTTATAGTACAGTGTAGCAGATCTGAATGCTGGCCCATTAAAACCAGTATGTTGCCCCTGTGGGAAGACTGAAAAATAAAAGATAGTCCAATCAAGTAACTGAGAATATTTATGAAGAGAACAAAATTATTCCCTAGCCTCAGTGGCAGTGCTTTTAAATCCTGAAGAGTATTATAACTTCTTTAGTGATATCATTATGCTGGAGAAACAGGAGGATACCACAGAGATACAGAAGATCAGAAATTACTCCTTATTTCTCAGAGACTGATACATATAATATACAAGGGAGCAAAAAATCCTTGTCGTCTAGCAATCTTTTCTTTGATATCTAGGCTGTTAATCAAGTAGTATTTATCATGTTCATGTTCTTTGCATTAATTCAAGCACTGACAAGAGAGAACTTTTAGCAGTAGATCATACTACTGGCAACATATCTATTACCCAGCATTTTAGCAATTGATAAAATACTGTCAAATACTTTATTCAAAAAGCAATTTTCTTAGCAAATTGAAAGACAGTTTGTTTATTCATTGTTTTTGGTTGTTGTTTTTTTTTTTTTCCTTCCATGTTAATGTATACTTTCTTTTTCCTTATCAATGTCAGATGACACACACATTGTCAATTTCTTCTGCCAAACAGCTAAGGCTCAATCTTTCCATCATAATTTCTACATAACAAATTCAAATTAAGATTTACATCTACTTACAGGTAACTTTCTTTTTAAAAAAGAATTTCAGATCTGTTAGGTACCTTAAACATTGATAATATGTTGTGTTTACTCCTTAACTGAAACACCTATCTTTAGATCAGAGACTGTTTATCCTGTATCTGAATGCCTGCTAATATCAGTTTGGAGTAGTAATTTGATCTGGACACATCTGTCTAACAAAAATGCAACAAAGTTAATAGAATATATACCTTAACTAGTGGCAAATATTCTTCTAGACACATAAGTCATGACAACAGAAATGCAGTAAAAATGCATGTTCTCTGTGGGGGGAAATAAAAAACAAACAAAACCCAAACAAATAAACCAATAAAACCCCCACAACAACAACCAAAACAAACCACAATTAAAATCCTATTGGGATACAGCAGTTATTGTGTTTCATTATATGCATGGTTGATAAAGCAGTAAGTGATGCTGAATATTTTCATGGGAGCAGGACTAATATGAAAACAAGGCAGTTATATATACTGTGAAAAACATTATTGGTATCAATCAGACAAGATCCATTCTGGTGTGAAAGAAAAACAGTAAATCCAAGAAGACCTATAAATATTTCCCTATGTAAATCAAAGTAGAAAGATGTGAACAAAAGTACAGATAGAATTAAATGTGGTTAGGGACATAAAGGGGAATAATAATTTCTTCAGGTACATCAAAAACAAAATGAAGGCCATGGTGAAAAGAAAATGGAGACCTGGTCATGAAAGATACAGAGTAGTTTGAGGTGCTCAGTGACTGCTTTGCCTCAGTCTCCACCAGCAAGGGCTCTAGCTGCATTGTCCAAGATCCAGGAAACAAAGGTGGGGAGTGAGAAAAGGAAGTTTCATCCACTGTAAGCAAAGATTGGGTTCAAGACCTTCAAAGAAGCTGAAAGTATACAAGTCACAGAACCATAGAATCATAGAATGGTCTGGGTTGGGGACCTCCAAAGATCATCTAGTCCAACCCCCTCTGCAGTAAGCAGGAGGATCCTGAACTAGATCAGGTTGCCTAAAGCCCTGTTGAGCCTCACCTTGAATATCTCCATGGATGGGACCCCGACCACATCCCTGAGACACCTATTCCAGTGTTCCACTACCCTTATAGTGAAGAGCTTGTTCCTAACATCCCTTCTAAATCTGCTCTTCTTTAAGTTTGAAAGCATTGCCCCTTGTCCTATCACTACAGGCCTTTGAAAACAGTCTCTCTACATCCTTCTTTAAGGCCCTGTTCAGGTACTGGAAGGTTGTTATTCAGTCTCCCCAGAGCTCTGCTCAAGGGGCCCAATGAGGTCCCCCCCACAGGTTCTGAGGGAACTCGCAGATGAAGCTGTCAAACATCCATCAATCATATTTGAAAAGTCATAGTAATCTGGTGAAATCCCTTCTGACTGAAAAAGGAGAAGCATAAACCCCATTTCAAAAAGGGGGAAAAAAAGGAAGACCCCAGAAACTATAGTCTCACCTCTGTGCCTGGCAAAATCATGGAGCAGATCCTCCTGAATGCCTTGCTAACACCATAGTTCATGAGATCATCTCACAATGCAAAACAAAGAATGATGCAAACAAAATAAAACAAAAGGAAGTTTGCTTCAAAATTTCACTCTTGATTTAACAGGATTTCTGCTAGACAGCAATTCAACCAAAAACTACAGCTACAATAACACTATAATATGCTACTAGAGATGTTTAGGAGTTGTTTTACTCAATTTCCTAGGTATCATGCTGGGACTATTAATAACATTTTCTTCCAGAAAACTGCTGAGGGCAAAACCAAAGGCCTGTTTTTCATGTAGTCTTACCTGTAACACAACAGAGCCTAGTGAGGCAACATCTGGAGTACTGTGTCCAATCAATCGAGAGAGAGGGAATTACTGGAGAAAGTCCAAAAGAAGGTTACAAAGATGATTAGGGAACTTAAGTGTGGTGGCTGCTCTTTCTCTAAACAACTACAAGCTGGAAACATGTTTGTGCATGAGTGCCAGAGGAAAACATCCTGCAAAAGCTGGACCTTTGGACATGTTGAGACTTTTCTTTATACAGAGATATTTTTATCTTGTATACAGGATTGAATTCTCCACAACCTCTCTGGGCAACCTGTTCCAGTGATCTGTGACCCTCAAAGTGAAGAAGTTCCTCCTCACGTTGAGGTGGAATTTCCTGTGCAGTAGTTTGTACCCATTACCCCTTGTCCTATCATACCGTGCAATGGAGAAGAGCCTGTCCCCTCCCTCTTGACAATCAGCCCTCAGGTATTTATAAACATTTATTAAATCCCATCTCAGCCTTCTCTTCTCCAGACTAAAATGCCCCAGGGCTCTCAGCCTCTCCTCGTAGGGCACATGCTCCACTCCCTTAATCATCCTGGTAGCTTTCCATTGAACTCTCTCAAGCAGATCCCTGTCACTCTTGAACTGGGGAGCCCAAAACTGGATGCAATACTCCAGGTGAAGTCTCATCAGGGCAGAGTAGAGGGGGAGGAGAACCTCCCTTGATCTGCTGGGGACACTCTTCTTAATGCACCCCAGGATCCCATTGGCCTTCTTGGCCACTAGGGCTCTTTGCTGACCCATGGATAACTTGTTGTCCACCAGGACTCCCAGGTCCTTCTCTACAGGGCTGCTCTACAGATCACCTCCTAACCTGTACTGGTGCAGTTTATTATTCTTTCCTAGAGGCAGGACTCTGCACTTATCCTTGCTCAACCTCATTAGGTTCCTCCCTGCCCATCTCTCCAGTCTGTCCAAGTCTTGCTGAATGGCCACACAGCCTTCAGTCTCCTAGTTTGGTGTTGTCAGCAAACTTGCTGAGCAGACACTCTATCATTGATGAAGACGTTGAGCAAGACTGGATCCAGCACTGATTCCTGGGGGACTTCATTAGTTACAGCTCTCCAGCTGGACTTGGCACCATTGACCACCATTCTTTTCACTCTATTGTGTAACCAGTTCCTAATCCATCTCACTGTCTGTTCTTCTATCCCACACTTCCTGAGCTTACTCACAAGGATGTTATGGGAGACAGTGTCAAAAGCTTTACTAAGGTCAAGGTAGACTACATCCATTGGTCTCCCTGCAGCTACCCATTCAGTTATGACAACACAGAAGGCTACCAGGTTACTCAAGCTTGACTATCCCTTGGTAAATCCATGCTTACTGCTCCTGATCATCATCATCTCTTCCAGGTGCCTGCAGATGACCTCCAGAATGAGCTCCTACATCGTTTTCCTGGGAATTGAGAGGAGGCTCACTGGTCTTTACTTTCCTGGAACCTCATTCTTGCCCTTTTTTAATATTGGAGTGACATTGGCTTTCCTCCAGTGCTCAGGCACCTCTCCTGTCTGCCAGGATTTTGCAAAAACCATTGAGAATGGTAGAGTGACAACATCAGCCAACTCTCTCTTGGGTGCATCACAGCAGGCCCCATGGACTTATAAATATTCAGTTTATGTGACTGAAGCCTAACCCAGTCTTCATTGACTTGTGGAAGGTCCTCCCTCCTCCAGTCTTCTCCTTCATCCAGGGTCTGGAATTCCTAGGGGAGTTCAGTCTTAGGAGTAAAGACTGAAGCAAAGAAGGCATTCAGCAATTTTCTTCTCTGCATTCTCATTTACCAGGGCTGCCACTTTGTTCAGCAGTGGGGCCACACCTTCCTTATTTTTCTTTTTCCTACTGATATATTTGAAGAAGCCCTTCTTGTTCTCTTTTACTTCCTTTGCCTGTTTTAATTTCAAGAGGGCTTTGGCCTTCCTTGTTGCCTTCCTACATGCCCTAGCAACTACTCTAGTTTTCCCCCATGACAAGTCCCTTCTTCCATGAATTGTAAGTATCTTTTTTCCATGAGACTTCCTTCAGAAGCTCCTTGCTCATCCATGCAGGACTCCTGGCATGCCTACCACATTTTTTACTCAAGGGAACACATCTAGCCTGGGCTTGGAGGAAGTGGATTCTGTTAGGGTCTTCTGTTATGGACACTCTGAGAACTGAGGATTCTGCAATGTTGTAAAACTTGACTTCTGAGATTCTCTACACTCTGCATTTCTGTTGTGAAGCAGCAATGGGGTTTGGAAATGGCTCCTGAACCAGAGATCACAACAGGAAACCCAGCTTACAACACTTACGCATCTCTCTTTACAAGGAAAAGCTAAGATCTGGTTCTTTTTACCCTGGAGAAGACTGAGAAAGGATCTTATAATGGGTGGGTGTCAAGAGGATGGGGACAGTCACTTTTCAGTGGTGCCCAGCAACAGAACAAGAGGCAACTGGTAAAAATTAGAATACTGTAAGTTCTACCTGGACATAAGGAAAACCTTCTTTGCTTTGAAAGTGACAGAGCACTGAAACAGGCTGGCCAGAGAAGCTATGAAGTCTCCCTCTCTGTTGATTTTCAAAGCCTGCCTGGATATGTTCCTGTGCAATGTAATCCAGATGAACCTGCTTTAGGAGAGGGGTCTACTAGGTGAAGCCCAGAGGTCCCTTCCAATCCCTACCATTCTACAATTGTGCAATTCTACAACTCTGCAAGAGGGTTACTCTGTCTTACCTGGCACCAGCTTTATTCAAGAAGGCAGTTTCTTATGCAGTCAGCTTTCTATAGATATTGCAAGTATTTCATAAGTATACTCAAGGAATATTTAGAAAGCAAGTCAGGTGTAGATGCCTAGGACAATCTGAGAAACATTATACACTCTCTTTTGACTAGATCACCATTCACATTAGCGATGTCCAGACACTCAGTTCACATATAGACACCTATGGACTATTTTGATTGACAAATCTTAGGTGTCTTACATGTGAGTCTCTTCCTTGTATTACATGTGCATAGACTATATGTCCTTTTAGAGGAATTCTTAGTAATTAAAACACATCTCTTAGTATATATATTTTATCTCTTTCTGTAAGTTGTGGTTTACACACATTCATGACATGTTTTCTATGTTAGTTTCAGGCAGTAAAGTGTTTATGGAGTCATCTGATTAAACTTTTTTTTTTCCCTTTTTTTCTGCTTGATGACTAGTTAAGTGTAGTACTCACTTATGTAGGTGACTTTGGGGCAACTTTATCTAGTATTGAGAAACACCATTAAAAGGCACAACTTCAAACAGCCTGAGAAAATTCAAATTAATCTGAACTACATAGATATTGCAGAGAAAGCAAGGACTGTTTTTATCATTCTTTAAGGACATTAAAATCAAATCAGCATCCAGCCATAACAAACTGTCCCTCTGCTCACTTGACAGACATTTTGCTCAGAGACTGAAACCAGGCACCAAATATTAATATACCCAGGTATCTGACCACAGCTGTGACATTTATACAGGGGAAGGGATAGCATTTCTTACTGCTTCTATTTTTGTTGCTATGTTCTTTTCTGTTTATGGACCCAAATTGTAGATTGCATAGTAGATGGCTTCTCATTTTTTCCTCTGCGCAGAAGAAAATTAGAAATGTAACATGGAATAATCTCATAACCACCATTCACAGCAAACAGTTATGTCAAGAAGTCAGGCTAGAAATAGGCATTTATTGCTTTAAGCTTCTATCATGTTTATTCATAAAGTGATTTCTATAAAAACAATATTCCAGTCTGAATGCATACAAATTATTCTTCTAGGGTTAGTGAAAATAATTGCCAAAGCATATGAACCCCGATAATGTCAATTAAGACTGCAGATAGACAGAACATTTGCAAGTAAATTCAAAATAATGTTTTTTAAATAAATATATAATTTAAAAATATATAACTTGAGTTTAACCAGGATAATGCTAAAAATAGCTGAGTAAAAGTTTTGTTTGGTTTTCCCAACCAAACAATAGTAATGCTTTACCATTCCCTAGAGATTAATAAAATAATTCAAGACAGCTAACAGCAGTCAGCAGTCTTCAACCATACCCAGATGACCAACTAATACTAGGTCTACTATGTGACTGTACTTCAAAATGTAATCAAAAATATTTTGCTGTGATTATGTTGGAACAAATCTTTGATCCTGATTTCCAGAACTGCATCTTAGTATTGGATCTCAACATGGTATGCATGATACTATTTAAGTTTGTGTAACTATTACTTAAAATAATTAGTTACAATTTCTAACCTGGAAATGAATCTAAAGAAAGAGGATGCTGGCATATCCTGAATGTAAATCACCTTGTGAATGTGACAATTACATTAAGAATATGAGAAGTGTCTCAAGATCACTGTGAATGATCTGCCTGATGTGTCCTCTCTGTCCATAGACATAGTACACCTGGAAGTCACATATGCGTTGCAATGTGACTACGGTGTGGGCCAAGTGGAGCTACGATGAATGGACCAGGAACAGTACAAAAACTCTGATCTATGCCACCTTATTATGGGAACATCACCTGGGACATCTCAGGCTGGAGTCAGGAGCCTAGGAACTTCTATCCCCCCTAACCAAAGAAGGACCATGGGGGTCTTTCCCCATTTTCTCTCTCTTTCTCTCTCCCTTTTCTTTCTCTGTTTCATTTATATCTCTCCCGCTCTCTCTTTCTTCATTCGCTCTTTCTCTTTTCTTCTCCTTCTTTCTCTGCTTTGTAATAAATAGTCTCACTTTGATATATGACCAAATTTTTGTCTCAATTTCACTCACGGGAGTGTTCAACAGAACCACAACTCCTTTCTCACTTCTGGGTCGAGACAGAGGGCAAATGACAAATATTTTCACTAATCATTTTTTTCTGAGCATGCAGTTACTAAAAAATATAGATCATTTACTTACTAAGAATGTATACATGGAAATTCCCAAGTGACATTTAATATATGAAAAAAGGGGAAAATGAGAATGTTAGATAACTTGCACACACTGTACACTAAAGCATATACTTATGTTTACTATATACATTATAAAGATAATTAAACAGAAAACTATTAGTTAGTCTTGAAGTACATAGGAATTTAATGTAGGCTTCTGTTGACAGTAATGGTTCGCACAGTAAGTCAGTTATCTGACTGGAAAATGATTTTATAGGAAAAGGGGAAAAAAAAGGAGGAAAAAAAAGCCTTTCAGCAGAACATCAATTGTTACAGCCAGCATCACAGAAACAATAACAAAGTTGATGCATGGCCAACAGGAAGAGGTAGAATGGGTCTACTTGCATCTTCTTCAACAGAACTGCACACAAAAGTTTAAGGCAACTGCAAACCCACACTCTTGTTACTCCCTAATGTATCTATGTAAAGTCATTCTACTATTTTTATATTTGTCATCATTTAATTCCTTTTGCATCTTAATAATATGTTTGCATCTTGACTACATCTCTACATCAGCTGGAGAATTCATCCGTTCTAGAACAACACACTGCATGCTTTTTTTATATTTAATTTGCAACACTGTCTGATGGTGGGATAGTTCAAAGATAGGAAAAGAGTGAACAGAGTATATAGAGAGGATTTGCCAATATATACATAAATAAATTATTCATATATATGAATAATCAAATTTATTTGAAAACATGTTATGAAATTCTGTTTTGGCATCTTACCTTGGTAGAAGCTTCCCACTTTTCAGAACAAGAGGACACAGTCTCAGGCTGTGCCAGGGGAGGTTTAGGCTGGATGTTAGGAAGAAGTTCTATACAGAGAGAGTGATTGCCCATTGGAATGGGCTGCCCAGGGAGGTGGGGGAGTCACCATCATTGGAGGTGTTCAGGAGGAGACTTGATAGGGTGCTTGGTGCCATGGTTTAGTTGTTTAGGTGGGTTGGATTGGCTGATGGATTGGGTGCGATGATCCTGAAGGTCTCTTCCAACCTGGTCAGGTCTATTCTATTCTATTCTATTCTATTCTATTCTATTCTATTCTATTCTATTCTAAGCAATTCTCTTCCCTTTTCTCCTAATAGGGACTGGATTTCTAGAATGACAACTTCACAAGGTGGGACACATCCAGATATTCTGGAATATGGTTTACTAGGAGTGATTCTGTACCTTTCTACTTCTGGATATGCACCTGCTTTGTGATTGTGTCTTGTTTAAATGTCTGTCAGGTTTTTTTACCTAATTTTAGTCATCAGAGTTGTCATTTAAACACCTTAGTGTTTCTGTGTTGTTTTGGTATTTGTATTGAAAGTGGCAAACTATTTAAAAGTAATCAATATGATATTCCCAAGAGCTTGTCCTATTCCCTTCTCTATTTTACAACCAGAAATACAGCAACAGTTTAGAGTTTTCATGTATTATTTAGTTTGCAAACATACTTATTTAAATACAATTTGATTTCTTCTGAGTAATTATAGCACGTGAAGAGACAAAGAAAAAAAAAAAAACAAAACATAATCCCTTGCATTATACAAAACCAAAGACACAGTAAATGAAATATTATTTGCCAGCATTACTGCTTAATAATAGTTTTGACTTAGAAAAAAGTTGACTTCATATCTGAAGTCAAGAAGATAAAATAGAGCAATTTTTCTTCCCCCCTTTTAACTTTTAATAAACTTATGATTAAGAAAGTGATTTTAGATTTTCACAGCTTTGGAAATCTTTTGTGAAACCAGACTCTAATTTTCAGGTGCCAAAGAGCTATCACTCTTTCTCCAGGAGAAAAACAAAGAAACAAAAGAACATTTCTGTATCTAAAATATAGATCATGAAATTATAGCATTGAATTAGTTCCTGAAAATTACATCTTGCATTAGCAGTGTAAGAATATCAGCATCCAAAGATACTTCATGGTTGATTATCTTGTGAAACCACCCTCTACCATCTTTGAAAGGCTGAGACAGTTAGGGAAGGCTGTTGATGACTCAGATAAAAGCAAATGTCCAAATTGTCTTCAGGATGGGCAAGAGACAAGTGCTCAGGGAGCTGCAGACTGGCGTTCTTAACCTAATTCATTTGAAGATTATAGGGAAATATCTCTTGAGAGCCACATCAAGGATCAAGACCATTGTAAAAGAAAGAGGAAGACCGAGACAAGCTATTTACTGAGGTTAGATTGTGCCTGATGAAACTGATTTCCTTCTGTGATAAGAAGACTGGCTTGTTGGGCAGGAGAAGATAAGTAGCTACCCTAGCATTACCAACATTTTAAATGTGGTGTCCCATAGTATGTCTTCTTGTAGAGGTATTGGAAAGAAGTGATCTGAATACATGGAATGACAAGCTAGCTGAAAAATTGATTAAATTGCCATGCAGAAAGAGCTGTTGTCAGCAGTTCAAAATCCAGCTGTTCGCCAGATATTGTACGTCAGTCTGAGTTATTCTTCAGGGTTGATACCAAGGTCAATACTGTTCAACATCCTCATTAATGGTCTGCATGATGAGGCAGAATGTACTTTCAGTATGTCTATGGACAGGAGAATAGCTGATATGCTGAAGGACTGGCTGCCATTCAAAAGGCTTTCAACAGACTAGAGGTATGGGTGAACAAAAATATCTTCAGTTTCACTCACAGGATGGCATAATAGCATGCAAAAACAGTACAGGCTGGAATATGATTGGCTAGAAAGTAGGTTTACAAAAAAGGGACAAATCTTTTGTTTGAGACAAGTTGAACACAAGTCAGCAGTGTGCTCCTGCAACTATGGAAGCTAAGTGTCTGCTAGGCTGCATTAGCAAGATAGGGAATGCATCAGGATGTAGCATCATATATGTTTGCTCTGTTTCCACCATCCCCTAGGCTGCTGTTTATGGCCATTTTAGGAGGCAAATTTCTGATCTGGTGCAGTGTGGACACTATCACATTCTAAAAATGCAATGAAGAATGGGCAAATTTTCTACATGAACTAGAGAAAATACAACTACCTGTACAATAGTTTTCCAACAGACAATTTCAAGAAATGCAATATGATTACTGTCTGGGATAGTCTTTGAATATAACTTGAATAATAATAGGAAGAATAAATCTATAAATTTTCTTCTTTTCTTCTTGGTGAGGTAAGGACTACTCAACCATTAGGCAGAAGAAAATCTTGGTAGTTAAACTAAACTTTTTTTGTCAGCCAGGGGTAAAGTTAAATCAGTAAGAGAATTACTTGGAAAAGAGGCACATTTTCAGGTGGGAATTTCAGGGTTCTCTGGACATCCTAGTTAACAAGAAGTTGATGTCTTGGAGCAGAAGGAGTTCAGGAGGCAATCCATGGCCTGTCAAGGTCAATGCACAGTGGAACTTGAAGATAATAAGATAGTATGATAGTATTAGCATTATATTTAGGTATTTTTTTCCCCTGTATCTTTTCTCACCCACAGATAGGTTCAGCTTTGACCCAAATCCAGAGCAAGGATTAAACACACGGGTATAGATCTGTAGCAGCTCTCCATAAGTGCTATATATTCACAACTCCCACAAATATATTTTACATGCTTTACAATTTACTTTATTCAGATGTAATAGACATCTAATTTGCCAATATTTGAAATATCATGGAACAAATACATGACAATATTCAAGCAGAAATGAAGAAATTGATTTAACTCACAGTTAAATAAGAACCAGCTGCTTTGATGTTTAGCCTAAGAGTGTTTTTTTAAAATACATTTCTGAAGAAAATGTTTTAATAGAATTGTAAACAGCCTTATATGATACCTCAACTACAATGCATAGTTTCCCTTCTTAGTACTGTATATTTGTGGTTCTATTAGACAGAAGGAGAAAGAAAGAAAAAAAAAGGAGGAAAAAAAATTGGAATCACTCACACTTGATGAATAGCACAGTTATAAAAACTCAGCTGTGGTAAATAGAGTCTAAGCAGACATACCCAATCTTCCCAACAATGCACTTTGACTAACTTTATGTTTGATTGTTTACAATCCACAAAGCCATCTCTCATTTACCAGTTTTGCATCTCAGATGGAGGTCTCCTCACTGAACAGAAACAGCAATTGTACCCTCAGGTACCCTTGTCATGCCATACTAGCTACACAATATAAAGTACAATTATAGCAAAGAGAACAGATAACTCTAATGGCTTTATGACTGCAGAAATATAAGTATGCTTGCAAAATTTTCCCTCCCTTCCTATCCCTTTGAAAAACTGTGCAATTTAATTGAACAATGCCTGCTTTATTTTCAGATGATGTATACAACATCTAAACATGTTTTCTTATGTTTTGAATTTAGAAGTTTTCTATTTGAACTAACTACTGTTAAGAATGTCTATGTGAAAAAGAAAAGAAGACAAAACTAAACTAAACTAAAAACCAGATCAAACCAAAACTGAAACCTTATTCTCTGTACTTATCCTCTATGCACACCTTATGAGTATATAGCTTTTTCTTTTGGATTAAAACTTTATCTAAATTTTTTGCATATTGGAGACACTGCAGTATTTTGGCTGGGTTTTGTTGCTGTTGTTGTTGTTTTTATTTGTTTGTTTGTTATAAGCAGGAAATAATGTTTGTATGTAACAGCAAACACCATTTTGGATTTGAGATTGCATCCCATCTCTTGCATATACCAATGCAGTGGTGAATTGGATCCTCTGATTTTTATTTTAACAAATCTTTAAAGTGGTCTTTTGCACCAAATATGAGTTATATTTAAATAATAAGATATTAAGTTTCTTTTAGTCTTTATGCTGGTGGAATTGGAAGTAGTACTCCTATTGTATGTTTAATGTCATATTAATATATGCAGATAATGTGACTGTCCCTCCTACCTTAGGGACCTGAAATTGTAGAGGTCAAATTAAGTAACAAATGCAGTCAGTGTTCACTGGACACCACTGAATTGGTTTGGAAAAGAAAACACTAATTATTATTTCCATGACCATTTTGTAAGTGGTAAGAAAGTGTTATTAGAAAAATGCCAGGAGGGGGTTGGTCTCTTCTCCCAGGCAACCAGCACCAGAACAGACACTGTCTCAAGCTGCACCAGGGGAAGTTTAGGCTCAAGGTGAGGAGAAAGTTCTTCACAGAGAGAGCTGTTAGCCATTGGAATGGGCTGCCCAGGGAGGTGGTGGAGTCACCAACCCTGGAGGTGTTCAAGAGGGGATTGGACCTGGCACTTGGTGCCATGGTTTAGTCATGAGGTCTGTGGTGACAGGTTGGACTTGATCTTTGTGGTCTCTTCCAACCTTGGTGATTCTGTGATTCTGTGAATGCATGAATTTAACTAGTTCTTGTTTTAGGTTCTTTAGCTCTCCAATAGATTTCCAGCACAAATCATTCTGATTTTTGCCTCATCTGTGTCTGTAAAATTAAGTCTTCATTCAGCTGCTGGAAGTTATCAATTATTTAACTGATACTGACAAGGCAAAGGCCCAGTATTTGAACCAACAACTATTACTGTGCATACAGAAGTCTCTACCTGTAGTGTCTTTTGTGTTAATATTTTTTTTTTTCAGTATGAAATTACAAAGAGTTTGGGTCTCATTAACAAATTAAACAGAAATATAAAATACTATTTGATAACTAGCCTAGTAAATAACATAGGAACAATGGAAACAGTTATGTATTGCCTTTAATAAAAACACACCTTTGATAGTTTCTAAGATGACATCCTTAAAATCTAACAGAGAAATATAACTGGATTAAATCCTCAAATATAGATACACTACTTATTAAAAAGCAAACAATTAATATTTGTTATTTTTTGATTGGTAAGTATATAAAGCTTCTGGACCCAGTTTTGTCGAAATGTATTGTGTTGACTGGTCGAATATGAAATATATACCAAACATTTTTAATGACATCAACAAATCTGATTAAATAAAACTAGAAGGGATGCAAGCACATTAGACTATTGGATTTTAAATCAGACAAACTAAAGATGTTTTGAATTTGAGAAGGAAAAACAGCACTTAAAAGTAGTACAGTGTACAGTTCATTTAGGTAAAATTCACTTACAAAATACACTTAAACAACACTACTCCTCAAAAGATGGAGGCACAAGGTGGTCCATAAGTTAAAGGTGGGGGGGGAGGAGGGAGATGTGATTCTCATCATGAAGAAAATGAAAATGTCATTTCCATATGCTTTAAATGCAGTTTATAATTTTTCTGTCTTAAATTTCAGTCTAACCTGCACCTACTTTGAAGGAAATTTAAAGTCCAAGAGGAGACAGCAAACAAGAATGACAAGAAAATTGGAAAACATAGCAAAGAAGGAAAGGTAAAAAACACAGATTTGGTTATGTTTAGCAGACTAAAATGACATCCCTGAAAAAGATAATAACCACTTGTCTTCATTCTCTTGGTAAAAGAAAACATTTCTGTTAAATTTTAAGAAAAATTATCATTATAATAAAGGCAGTGAACTGTGTGAACACATTAACAAAGAGATTCTAGAATAGATTTGGAAGGATCTGAATGAATATTTATCTCTGTTTATATCTCTATAGTCAAGTTTTGTTTCATCCTTCGTCAGTAAAAGAGGACTTAGTGACCTTTTACAAAACACACCCAGTCTCCTATTTACATGATTTTATGATGAAGATTAATAAATAGGGAGAAAAATGTTTCAAATGTTATGACTTAAAAACATGTTAAATTTATTAGGACATATGTTATCTTTTTTCTTATAATAATATATAAATAAACACATAATTTACAAATATTGTTTTCATGGTTTAGTTAAATATCAAAGAAGAAAATAAAAGCAAATGTACATTTGCTATGTAATTATGTTACAGATCTTCATGGACCAATACTCCAATATCACCCACTGGATTATATCCTAATTAATTTACCCCAAATTGCTGTTAATTTAGTGGTGGAGAGGACATATATTTCTTTATTTCATGGGCAGTTTTAACTCATATACATGAAAATTGTCATTTTCTAGGCAGAATTGTTTGGGAGGTTTTTATTATGCTGTATCAAAGCACAGATTTCCATGTAGAATGTCTTGCTATCCTTAACCAGACTAAGTGAAACAATGTATTTCATGTATCAGAGAATACAAGGAAATCTCACTGTATATTTGCCGTGATTTTATGTTCTTCTGAAAACAACTACAAGTAACCAATTCTAGAAAATAGCATATTGATCCTGGTGAACCATTTGTCTGATCTAGCATGGCAAATTGATGGATTTTCAAAGGACTTCATTCCATTAATTTGAACATGATCAAGCTAAAGAAAGTCAGGATATCTCTGCATAATCACATAGTACCTGACAAAACCCACTTTGTCCCATGATTTTTCTGAGCGGACACAGTAAAAGGCATTTTAGGCAGGACCATTTTAGTCATTTGAGGCATTCTTTTTTTTCAGATTAACACTTTAAGTGGATAATCTTGGAGAAAAAAAAACATGCAGTTTACCACTGTGATTGAAGTGACCAATGCAGTTTACCAAGTGATTGAAGTCATTTATGTTCTCTGTGATATTATGTTGGGTTATTTACTTTTTATTTTTGGTTCCTTTAACTTTAATTAAACTTCTATTTCAATTATAAATAGAAATTATACAGACTCAGCACATTATTGTTTAAAAACTGTACAAAACCATAAATGAGGAGGGACTGAGGGAGCTGGGATTGCTTAGCCTGAAGAAGAGGAGGCTCAGGGGGGATCTTATTGCTCTCTACAACTACCTGAAGGGAGGTTGTAGACAGGGGAAGGTTGGTCTCTTCTCCCAGGCAACCAGCACCAGAACAAGAAGACACAGTCTCAAGCTGTGCCAGGGGAGGTTCAGGCTGGAGGTTAGGAAGAAATTGTACAGAGAGAGAGTGATTGCCCGTTGGAATGGGCTGCCCTGGGAGGTGGTGGAGTCACCATCATTGGAGGTGTTTAGGAGGAGACTTGATAGGGTGCTTGGTTGCATGGTTTAGTTGATTAGGTGGTGTTGGATGATAGGCTGGATGTGATGATCTCAAAGGTCTTTTCCAACCTGGTTTATTCTATTCTATTCTAAATACACAAAATCATCTTATTGAAAAGTTATATTCTCAATATCCTCCCCTCCCCCCCATTTTCTCTGTTCTTTATTTTATAACCAAAATAATACAGTAGAATTGCACTTTGACTATTTTTTAAAAACCCATGAGACTGGTGTTTAACTTTGACAAAAAATATATATTTGTGAATGATGCAGATCAAAAAGGCAAATTGCAATTATTGCTGAGTTATAAAAAATCCTGAAGAGTGAGAAAAGAATTTGTATGAATGCTGACATAACAGAGTTCCACTAAGCATAATGCAATTTCAAATATATTCAGATTAGAAAGAGAAAATAATCTTATTTCTTGTAGAAGCAATCTTAAAAGTATATATAAATGCACACGACTATTCTATACCCAGAGATGACACTAATTCCTATCAGATCATATACTCTGTACAATAATGCTGACACACACACAAAATATTTATTTCAAATATTTATACACACTTATGCAGCTCTTTTGTTTTCAGGAAAAAAAAAGAAAGGAAAAATATTAACTGCTGAGTTCTGTAGATGTAAAACTAAGTTTTACCAAACTCATGTTGCCAATTCCATATATAACTGATTTTGTGAATATTTTGTGCATGTTTTATTGAGCATAGTGTTTAAAAATGTATGATTCATTTAAATCATCCCTTTAATGTTAGGAGATAAAACAATGGGAAATGCAGTACATATATGAGCAGAATTTGGATTGACATCCAACTGGCTTCCACGGATTGCCTCTATTTCCTGAATGTTTGCCAAAACACATAGGTGCATTTCTGTCCTAGATAGAAAATCCATCTTGTTGTTTGTCAGACATGTTAAATACATCTCAGTAAACAAGTATATAAACACATATAGCTGCATTTTTATTTTCTTCTGGGTACAGAACAATAGTATTTTGGATCTGCAAACAACTTTTTCCCTGACTGATGTCACTACTACTTAGCCTTCTGAGGTTAACATTTATTGATTCAGTTTTTACTTTGATTGGATCTTACCTACTTCAGTGCTTCACTAAATTGAAACCTTCTGCAGTTCATGGAAGAAATCTGAGAGCAAGACTGTGAGAAAATGTACACTGACCTCAATTTGTTTCAGACCTTATTGGTAAAAACATTGTCATCAAGTTGCAGATGTGACCTCGGCTAGCAGGAGATAAAAATCAAAACTCATATTCTCAACAAGCCGTTAACAGAAGCAAATTTAATTATTTCTAAAGTACAAATAACAGCATTATTTTCCTATATTATGTAAATAAAAGAATTGTCCTCTCTTTCTCTCCCAGTCTATACAGATGTATATCTCCATGCAATATATACATTTCTAGGAGGAGGTACATTGATATAGCTAATTAATGCATGCCCAGTCAGGAAGTGACATAACCTACCTTTGAATTATTGAATTAGGTAACTAACTAAATATATGGGGGACAAATGGGAGATAAAGAGAATATGAAGCTTAAATTTAGCAACAGATTTAGAAATACATCATTTTACTGTTTAAAAGTTTAATATCTATAAATTATTCATTAATTGCTGCTATGCTTTTACAAGATGTAGGTTGATGCTTATATAGTCCCAAGCAAGATATCCTGGTGGATTTTTTTTGTTCGTTTGTTTGTTTGGGTTTTGTTGTTGTTGTTTTTTTTTGGTTTGGGTGCTGTTTTGTGGTTTGGTGGTTTTCCTCTTTGTTTGTTTGTTTGTTTTTCTGATGCTCCTTCCTTCTCTTTGCCTGGGTCAGTCTAAGCTGGGATGAGCAAACACTGGTAAATACCAAAGCTAGCACTGGCAGAGGGAGCACATACAGCATCCTCTGTGTATTTTCTATCTCCAACTTCAGCAGGAATGCAAGGAGAGCACACTCAGATTCAGCAGGCAGCATCACTGCCCAGAATTACACTGCCCATATTTGGAGTGAACTATCACAAATGGTAGTGAGACACCTGAGCTCGAAGCCACTGGGACTTTTCATAAGGGTGTGTAGCAACAGGACAAGAGAAAACATAGAATATAGAATACATAGAATACATAGAATAAACCAGGTTGGAAGAGACCTTCAAGATCATCGCGTCCAACCCATCAACCAATCCAACACCACCTAAACAACTAACCCATGGCACCAAGCACCCCATCAAGTCTTCTCCTGAAAACCTCCAATGATGGCAATTCCACCACCTCCCCGGTTTGAAGCTGAGGGAGAGTAGGTTTAGACTGGATCTTAGGAAGTAGTTCTTCACTTTGAGGGTGGTGAGACTCTGGAACAGGATGCTGAAGGAAGTTGTGGCTGCCTCCTCCCTGAGGTCAGGCTGGATGAGGCCTCGAGCAGCTGAGTCTACTTGAGAAGTGTCCCTGCCCATGGCAGGGGAGGTTGGAGTAGATGATCTCTGAGGTCCCTTCCAACCTAAGCCATTCTAGGATTCTGTGATTCTGTGAAATACCTTTGCTGTACTCTTGTGTAGAGCCCCAAGAGGTGCAGTTCCTTCAGGAATATCCCTGTGCTCTGGATTTTTCACAGGATCCACAAGTGTTTACATCTGAACACAACTACTGTATCTGACTTTAAAAAGTTAGCGGTTTGGGGTTTGTTTTCTGTTTGTTTGTTTTGTTTTAATGCAGGGCGACATTTTTGTTTGTTTGCTATTGTTTTTAATTTGACCTTATGTGTCACATGTTGGGATGTCAAATGAAGTAACTCTGATCATGTGAAATTGGATCATGTCTTATGCATCAACTTGATTGATTAAACCTGACAAGATGCATCAAAATTTGACACACGTTTCAAAATCAGAAATAATGTGGCTCCTGAAAACAATAGTGCTTCTTAATAATTTCTGAAAGATAAATTTTCCTGTGGGAATAAAAACAAACACATAGTCAACAAACAAAGCAAAACAAAAAATCACTAGGTCCTTAACACGATAATTAAAGAGGGAAGGGGAAAACATGTATTTTCACTCACTTTCAGAAAATGTACTAGCAAGTAAACTTGGATGCATTTCCTGTCTTATTTGAATGTAAGAAAATATTTTAAAATAATATTTTGTTCTCTTACACAGAAAATTAATTTGGTGCAGATACAGTCCTGAGGCAGAAAACAGATTTTATTACCCTTTGAGTACAGCCCCAATCAGAAATCTGGTAACATTGTACCACAGCACCTAGTAATGCTCCAACAGGCTTCTAATGCTGAGATATTGTCCAGTAAACTCAACTTAATTCATAGAGTCATAGAATCAGTCAGGGTTGGAAGGGACCACAAGGATCATCTAGTTCCAACCCCCCTGCCAGGGGCAGGGACACCTCACACTAGATCAGGCTAGCCAGAGGCTCACCCGGCCTGGGCTTAAACACCTCCAGGGATGGGGCGTCCACCGCCTCCCTGGACAACCCATTCCAAGGCTTCGTCACTCTCATAGTGAAGAACTTCTTCATCACGTCCAGCCTGAATCTCCCCACCTCCAGCTTCATTCCATTCCCCCTAGTCCTATCACTACCTGATATCCTGAGAAGTCCCTCCCCAGCCTTCTTGTAGCCCCTTTCAGATACTGGAAGGCCACAATAAGGTCACCTCGGAGCCTTCTTTTCTCCAGACTGAACAGCCCCAACTCTTTCAATCTGTCTATCAAACAAGCCCCAAAACAGATCCTACGGAAGATGAGGAAGCACTTTTTGTTTTTTTTCCTTAGCAAAAGACCACATTTATTACATATGAACTTAATCTTATCAAAACAGAAAGGATTTGCTTATATGATAAGCTTTTATAAAAGTGTAAAAAGTTCTATGCAGAAAGAGTGATTGCCCATTGGAATGGGCTGCCTGGGGAGGTGGTGGAGTCGCCATCATTGGAGGTTTTCAGGAGGAGACTTGATGGGGTGCTTGGTGCCATGGGTTAGTTGTTTGGGTGGTGTTTGATTGGTTGATGGGTTGGACGCGGTGATCCTGAAGGTCTCTTCCAACCTGGTTTATTCTATGTATTCTATGTATTCTATTCTATGTATTCTATGACTGAGAGGTTTTTATCAGCATCATCATTTCAACAGAGTAACATAATGATTTATGATTTAACTATAAAAGTCCAAAAGTTAACTTAGTTAATCATGAAAGCAAATAAAAAATAATCTTAGTTCAAACTCCCCAAACAGTTCATTCTTCTTTAGGATTTATTTTCACACACACACACTTATTTCTTTTACCTTAATGGCTTTCTATAGATCAGAATCACAGTTCATGGTAAAATTAAATATAGGGGAAGTTGCTTGTTTGCTAAGTATGTGTAAGAGTCTACTCCTGGTGTGACTCAACAAAGATAAAATCACTTGCTGCTTGCCCACACAGTACCAATCCTGGATGCAAATCACCTTGTGATTGCATCGTGATAACACTGGACTGCAGCTGGCCTATAACAATGGCCCAAGGACCCAGCCATCACGCCTTCAAGACAGCTATCAGATACCCCCAGGAAGGGAGGGTGATTAGTCAATGGACTCTCCACCTGTCTCCTGATGTGTGATAAGTGGATAGGCAGGGAGATGGAGAGGAAGGAGGCGGAGGCCCCCCCCCCACTCCATCCAGACCACTGTCCAAACTCACATGAATACACAGAAAGACTTCCTGGGGAACGATATCTGGATACTTATGATTTCCTGGCTCCTGAATTCCTGAGGGACAATGCTTGGACACATACCTAAGGACTAAAAACTGTATAAAAGACTTGACCACTACTGGCTCAGAAGGGAAGAAAACCACAGAGGAAGAAAACCGCAATGGAGGGAAGAAAAACGCAGAGAGAAAAACGCTGAAGGAGGACCATGCCGCTGAGAAGGAAGGAAGCAGACTAAACCCTCTCTCCATGTCCTCTACTCATGGAGCTGACCCATGCTGCCCAGAGGGACCTCATCTGTTCTCCAGCCAAAGCCTCAGCACCCTTTCTCTACAGACCCAGGCTGCCCAGAGGGATCACATCGCATCTCCAGCCAAAGCCTCAGCACAAACCCAGCACCTCATGCAGCACCTCTCCTCCACAGACTCAAACTGTCTTGGGGTGGGTGAGGGGTGTGGTAATATAACTCCTTTCCTCTTCTCTCTCTCTCTTCTCTCTTTCCCTCTCTATCTTCTCGCTCTCCCCTTCTTATTTCCATTTTCTCTATGTAATAAATAGTCTAGCTGTTGATATTTTGGCCTCGTTTGTGCCGATTAATTTCACAGCACGGGAATATTCAAAAGAACTAGTCTCCTTCCCTCTCCGGACCGAGACATTTAATTGGCGTAGTCGGCAGGATTCCCGTGCAGTGAAAGTATCACAGCAAAACTCCTGTATTTCTGAGAACCCCGAGATGTGTGTGTGTGTCTGAGACGTACTCTGAGTACGAAGTGAGTGCGGAGTCCAGATTCGCGTTTTCACTCTCCCGCGAGGGAAGTGGCCGGAGAAGGACGAAGCGAAATTTTCAGAGAGACTGTGTGGGAGTTCTCAAAAGCTTTCTATGTGTGTGCTTTCTCGAGGAAGATTATCTGGGGTACAAATTTTGAATTTATAGTGTGACCTCCTTGAGAATCCTCTGTACCCTGCTTTAAATGTGTGTGCTTTCCCGGGGAAGATTAACTGGGGTACAAACGTTGATTTTATAGTGTGGCCTCCTCGAGGATTCTCAGTACCCTGTTTTGGGAAACCCAGTTTTGGTGATATTTGTAAAGTGTGTATTCTTTCGGGGATAGTGTGGCTTTCCCGAGAAGGCCGGTATTGAAGCAAAAGTTGAGTAACTTCTGCTGGTGTGTCTTCTCTCCGAGAAACAGAGATTCTTCCTTAAGAATCACAGGTTTCTTGTCCCGGTGTAACAGAAAATTTGAGGTACAAAAGCCGAGAAGCTTTTGCAAGTGTGGGTTCTCTCAGGGAAATCGTGTTACCTCCTTGAGAAGCCCAGGTTGGTTGGTTGTTTTTTCTTGTGTGTGACCTCTCCTGAAAAATCTATTGTGCATTTTTCCTGGAGAAGATTAGTTTGGAGTAAGCTTTTTAAAAGTGTACGTTTTCCAGGGAAGATTTTGTTGGTACAAACAGTGTTTTGATCTGACTCCCTGTGAAACTTAGTGCCCTATTAAGAAATGCCTTGTGAAACAAAAGAGATGGCCCGGAGTGAGAGGCTTTTTAACCTTTTAGAAGCTCACGGTGCCCGCCCATCTGTACAGGTACTTGACTGGGCCCGTGAAAATTGGCATAATTTCCAGAGTGTGGCTGATAGAATTGTGGCTCTGCAGAAAGATGCAAGAGCAAAAGCCGGAAAAGGCAAAGGTTTTATTTGTGCGGTTTTAGGCGCCTGTTTAGCTGCTTCAGTGAAGGAGAAAGAGGAATGGCATGAGCGGGACAATACAACTATTTCCTCTTTGCAGGACTTAGTTTCGTCACTACAAAGCCATGTTGCCACTTTGAAAGACGTAGTGGCAGATCTTAAAATTCAATTGGAAAAGGAGAGGAGGCAAAATTCGTATTTGGACTCAAAACAGGGTGTGAATTACCTGGAGTCTGCCCCTGTGTACCCTCGGGCAGAATTGGCAACTGCTAAGGAAGCTGCTGTGCATGTGAGACCTCTCATTAAAACTGAAGTATTATATGAGGATGGGGAAACTACCCCCACTGTCACAACTAAAGATGCACCTTTCTCCTACACTGTGCTGGCCAAAATTCGTAAAGAATTTGCACGCTCTGCTGTGGAATCTGAGGTGGAATATGTGTGGCGAGTTTCACAAACTGGAGGTGATCAGATTATGTTAACAGAAGCTGAAGCCATGGGCTATTGGGGTGATAATGTTTTTCTAACCACGAAAAACAGGAGTGGACCCTGGAGCCTTACCCAGCGAGCTGCCTATTGGGCAGGGGGGTTTGATCCAAAGGAGAGAGGAGAACCTGTAGTTCTGCAGGGAGGGATGAATCAGATAATGGAAAATGTGCAAAAGGCTGCATGCCTGCAAATGATCTATGAAAGAGAACTAAAACATCATTTTGAATCCCCCCTTTCTCTTCTGGTGGATGCAAACAGAATGACTCCTTTGATCAGGGGTCTCCCTGACTCGCTTAAAATAAGAGGTATCGAGCTCCAAAAGGAAATAGCTAATACCCCACTTTCTTCCAGGACATGGGAAGATTTGGGAAGGGAGTTATTAGATTATGCCAGGCAGTATAATATTCCTGAGGAAAGTAAAAAACCTCAAACTAGAGGCTTGAGACATGTGAAAATGATTCACCCACCAAGCCCCCAGGGCCAGTCGCGCCGTATTCCTAGTAGGCACCTGGCCAGGGGCAGGGAACACTTGAATACCCGGCAATATTGGTGGGGGGTGGGTCAGACGAAAGGTATTCCAAAAGAAGTGGTTGATGGGGTACCCACGAGGCAATTAGAAATCATTGTGAAATGCTGGCCTGAGCCTAAAAAGAGGGCTGAGGCCACTGCTCCTCTCTTTGTGAAACCATTTGGTGAGGGGAGGGGTATGCCACTCAGGGCAACTAAGGGCTTCACTTCTCAGTGGTGAGTCGGGGGTGAAGCATGAGTCAGAAGATCACCAAATGAAAATTGTACGTGGCTCGGGACAAAGCTTTTGTTTGTGTTTTTGTTTGTGTTTAACTTGGCTTTGAGAGAACCTGAAACAATCAACGATACTTCCAGGCCCATTCAAAGTAATTAAGCAAACTCTTTCAAAGGACATCACCTGAGAGGGTGACTGTATGGGAACCTGGAAATACCAGTTTTGTATGTTTTAAGGTTGTGTTTCTTATTTAAGTTCTAATGCTAAATATTACCTGTTATTTAAATTATAATGCTGAAGACTACCTGATGTATTGTCAGAAGGACTTGTCTTGTTACAATATAGAAGACCTCTCAAGTTTTGCATCACAGAAGACATCTCTTCAAAGACTGTACTTTCCATAGCCCCGCAGACATTCAGATCTGGAAGGAAGCTCTCACTTCAATTCCAAACTGAAGGACTGACGGGGTGGGGGGTGTATGGGTTTGTTCTCTTGGCTTCCAGGAGGAACAAGGATGCTTTCACCTTGTGTAATTACCTGTTTTGTCCTATTTTGCTAGTATTGTTAATCTTTCACCTTGTGTAGTGTCCAATATGCAATTTGTGTCTAATGATGGTGTACAACAGATTTGTGCCATTAGCCAACCAAAATTTATGTCTATTGAAAAAATTGTTTAAAACTTCTTTCCTTTCCTTTCTTTTCTTTCTCTCTTTCTTGCTTTTATCTTTGATTGACGGGGTGGTGTAAGAGTCTACTCCTGGTGTGACTCAACAAAGATAAAATCACTTGCTGCTTGCCCACACAGTACCAATCCTGGATGCAAATCACCTTGTGATTGCATCGTGATAACACTGGACTGCAGCTGGCCTATAACAATGGCCCAAGGACCCAGCCATCACGCCTTCAAGACAGCTATCAGATACCCCCAGGAAGGGAGGGTGATTAGTCAATGGACTCTCCACCTGTCTCCTGATGTGTGATAAGTGGATAGGCAGGGAGATGGAGAGGAAGGAGGCGGAGGCCCCCCCCCCACTCCATCCAGACCACTGTCCAAACTCACATGAATACACAGAAAGACTTCCTGGGGAACGATATCTGGATACTTATGATTTCCTGGCTCCTGAATTCCTGAGGGACAATGCTTGGACACATACCTAAGGACTAAAAACTGTATAAAAGACTTGACCACTACTGGCTCAGAAGGGAAGAAAACCACAGAGGAAGAAAACCGCAATGGAGGGAAGAAAAACGCAGAGAGAAAAACGCTGAAGGAGGACCATGCCGCTGAGAAGGAAGGAAGCAGACTAAACCCTCTCTCCATGTCCTCTACTCATGGAGCTGACCCATGCTGCCCAGAGGGACCTCATCTGTTCTCCAGCCAAAGCCTCAGCACCCTTTCTCTACAGACCCAGGCTGCCCAGAGGGATCACATCGCATCTCCAGCCAAAGCCTCAGCACAAACCCAGCACCTCATGCAGCACCTCTCCTCCACAGACTCAAACTGTCTTGGGGTGGGTGAGGGGTGTGGTAATATAACTCCTTTCCTCTTCTCTCTCTCTCTTCTCTCTTTCCCTCTCTATCTTCTCGCTCTCCCCTTCTTATTTCCATTTTCTCTATGTAATAAATAGTCTAGCTGTTGATATTTTGGCCTCGTTTGTGCCGATTAATTTCACAGCACGGGAATATTCAAAAGAACTAGTCTCCTTCCCTCTCCGGACCGAGACAGTATGCAAAAGCATTAAACACTTTCCCTGAACTCAAAATATTTAAACCAGCTAATGATTTCTTTACGTAGACCTCATTTAACCCAGACAAACTTTTAGCAAAGGCTTTTCTCATGGTCTTTCGAACAGCCTGTATCCATTTGTATCTTACAATCATAGAATCATTGAATTATTAAGGTTGGAAAAGACCTTTAACATCATCAAGTTCAACCATAGCCCAATTACCATGACCATTAAACTATATCCTTGGGCTCCACATCTACATGCTTCTTGAACATCTCCAGGGGTAGCAACTCCACCACCTCCTTGAGAAGCCTGTTCCAGTGCGTGACCACTCCTTCAGTAAAGATTTTTTTTTTTTTTCTAATATCCAATCTAAAACTCTCCTGACACAACTTCAGCCCATTTCCTCCCATCCTATTGCTAATTACCTGGGGGGAGAGACCAGTGCAAGCCTCATACGACCTTCTTTCAGGTAGTTGTACAGAGCAATAAGATCTCTTAGACTTCTCTAGACTAAGCAACCCCAGTTCTCTCAGCCACTCCTATGACATGCCCTCCAAACCCCTCATCAGCCTCTTTGCTCTTCTCTGGACACCCTCAATATCTTTCCTACACTGTGGGGAGCAGAATTGAACACAGTACTCAAACTGTGGCCTCACCAGTGCTGAGTACAGAGGCATGATCTCTTTCTTAATTCTGCTAGACACACTATTTTTGACACAGGCCAGGATGTTGTTGGCTTCTTGGCCACCTGAGTACTCTGGTGGCTCATATTCAGCTGACCATCCACCAGCATTCCTAAATCCTGTTTTACTGGTTAATATTTCATCTAACAGGCTAGGAGACATTCTGAACTAGGGTGAAACCCTTTTCATTTGATGGGAATCAGAACAATGAGTGCTTCCCACCTTCCCAGGGAGATATTTATGCCCAAGTTATATTACCTAGACAGTGAAGTAAAGTGAAATTTAACTAAGAAAAGCTTAACTCAAATAGTAGCATTTCACTAATACATCATCAGTAACCTGGGAGCTATGTCTGTCTCTTTCCAAGGTGCCTGTATAATCTTTAATTCATAATAATAAAGTGTGATCAGAAAGAACTATTTTCATAGTAGATAGTTGTATATTTCTGTTTTGGTTGAAGACCCTTTGTCTTCTGGGGTCTAGAATCACATATGCATTTAGTGCCTCCTTCATGCTATCGTAAATGAAGAAAATGATTAAATCTCCAGATCAGCAACACAGTTTGCTCTATGGTGAAACATGAAGGACTAACTAGTTTTTTGCTGTTCTCATTATGTAGTTCTGTCAAGTTCACTATTTCCATGGAGGTCTTAAAAGACCTCAGTATAAATTCAATTCACATTAAAGATTTTAGTGGAAATGTATTAAGAATAAAGATTTGTGTTGTTTATTGCATGAATATTTCATTTATATAGTCAGAGAACTAAGACCTCAAAGCAGTTAGGGTCCCAAAGTCCTATAGCATTTCTTGTACTACCTTTTCCTGATACAGAAAATGTCACATATGTAGATAATTTTGAAATGAGTCATCTGCTGGCAGAAATTACAATCCCAAGCAGCAGTGTTTAAGATTTGGCAGGAGTGTTATCTTTGTCACTGTGTAAAGAGAGCAGAAATGAAAAAATATAATTGAAAGCTGAGGACAACAGAGCTTTTTTTGTCAAGTTTGGTTTGGGTGGGTTTTGTTTGTTTTGCTTCGTTTTGTTTTGTTTGTTTGTTTGTTTTTCTGTTGGCATTTACCCTAGAGCATTTCATTCTTACTTATTATCTCACTTGCTGATTACACAGTACAAATTTAACTCAAGCAAAACTGATAGTCAAGCTTTTTTCTTTTTCCTTTTTCCTTATTCTATTTTTTTTTCTTTTTTTTCCCTCCTTTTCCTTTTCTTTTTCCTTTTCCTTTTCCTTTTCCTTTTCCTTTTCCTTTTCCTTTTCCTTTTCCTTTTCCTTTTCCTTTTCTTTTCCTTTTCCTTTTCCTTTTCCTTTTCCTTTTTTTTTTCTTTTTCTTTTTTTTTCTCTCTTTTTTTTTCTTTTTCTTTTTTTTAAAGTTTTTCTTTTTCTCAAAGGATTTTAGTGAATGTTGTGATTATTTCAGACATATCACCATGAATTAGGTCTCACCTTAGTGCTGGGATATCTCCTATTGCTTCCACTGTACAACTAAACAGATAACTGAGGAAATGGTCACGGTGTGAAGACAGAAAACAATTGTACCAGTACAGGTGCCCAGGTGCTGACAGCAGGAGCTGCAGGGGTGGCCTTTGTAAAGAGAGCCTGGGGCTGCCCTGTATGCAGGACACAGTTGGCTTCAGCCAACTCCAGCTAACCTGCTACAGGGTGTGACTGAGACCCTCATACAAGATGGACACCTTTGGGAAAAAAAGTATTTTAAAAAATTATGAAAAGATACAAAGCAGCATCAGGAGTGAGAGGGGAAAAAAAAAGTGTGAGAAATAGCCCTACACTTTTTCTGAAGAGTCACTAATGAAGGAGTGAAATTGAGAGTGAGACGGGGGAGAAGAATGGTGCTGGTTTAGTGTTTGAGTTTGTGCTTCACACTACCTGAATGAAAAACTAAATCTTTATTTTAATTGGCAATAAATTAATCTTCCCCAAGATGAGTCTGTTTTGCCCATGACTGTGATTGGTATGTGATGTCTCCATCTCAACCTCTTGGGGGTGAGAAATTTAATTCACTTAAAGAATCACCATCAAAGATATTAGCAAGAGGGTTTTTTAATACGAATTCTTAAAAGTGTGACCTAACAGAATTAGGGGAAAAGTTGAGTGCCTAAGTGGCAGTTTGACTGGTTACCAGGGGTAACCATCAACAGAACAATCCAATAGGGTTATTCAGGGCTTCTATCTGCCTATTAATTTATTCTGTTATGTGTAATGTCATTGCTTGCCCTAACAGTCTAACACACTGTGATATTTGAGCTTCCATTTGAAACAGGAGACTCAGAGTTTTCCTTCTTTGGCATACAGAGTGTTGCCTGTGTATGCTCAAATATAAGCTTAAAATGAACTGATCTATTAGGATACAAAATGTATTAACTGAAGAACCAACATAACCTAATATTAAGCAAAGTAAAATGGAACATGTTCTGCTTAAGATATGCTTTTTGATTTATTGTTTTTCTGTTGATAATTTTGAGGTGAGTAAGCTCTTCACAGAAAGAGTGATAGAAGATGGTACTGGCAAACATACTTGGGACGAGCGATGTGACTGTAAATAAAGTAGTATTCTGGTGGAACTGATCCCACTACACTGAAAATCTAGCATCTAAATTTGACTTCTAAGCTAGTTTTCTAAATTCTAATCAATGGATGGAGTTAAAAAAAAAAACAATCAAACAAACAACAAAACAGCACTACCCAGAGCAGCTGTCTACATTGTCAAAAATGGGTGTCAGGTAAAATGCACATCTTCTCCTTGCCTCCCACATTATGATGGTACACTAGAATAGATATAACAACTGGCTAAAGATGTGCCAAAATCTAAGTCAGAAAGTGTCTGGATGTAATATATTTGCCAAATTTGGAGGGTTATCTATCTAAAGTAATGATTACATTCCCTGTTTTTTCTCATTTCCTTAAGCTTTCTGTGTAAAGCCTGTCTCTCTCAGCAGAGGAATGCTTATCCTCTTTCAAGTCCTAATGTATACAGACACACTAAAACTGAAAAATGTTTCCTTCTGGCAGAAGTTCAAAACATACTATTTGATGAGCTAAGGGTTAAAAGTAATTGATACTGTAAGATGAGAAGACTATCTGTACAGAAATAAACTGATACCTCAGACGGAGAATATCAGTCACACTGGTGAGTGAATTAATACAAAGAGTCAGAGAGTTAGAGAAAATCAGGTGGGTTACAACAGATATTGATGGAAAAATAATAAGGCAAAATTATTCCAATCAATAAATAAGAAAAGGATCAAATAAATGAAGTTTTGTAAATATCTGAGAGGTTTTAAAACAACCTGTCAGCATGAGACAATAAAGTTGACAATGGTTTTGGCAGTTAGAAAGTAATGAAGATCTTGTAAAGCCATCTTTTGGAAAAGAGCCAGGAAAGGAGAACTTGGTTAATTGCAATGCATGCAAATAAGCTAGTCAGATAAAAATTTGATTCAATAGGAAACTTAACACGTACCTGCTTTTGAACAAGTGAGTGCTTTCATGGATAGCAAAAGCATAGCAATACTCATAAGACTCAACTAAGCAGTCATCTAATTACTAATTATATAAGGTCAAAAGAAACCCTTCTGGCTTACAAATCATCTATATTGTTTTCTGGAAATTTATTTATTGATTTTTTTGTCTCTTCTAATTCAGACTGTTTTCTCAGACACCACATGTGCACCATCCAAGGATCCAGTACATAAGGCAACGTGTGGTGGGTTGAAATTACCCTCCAAATGATTTGGAGAAAACTACCCCCGAAAATAAAATTGCAAGACCAGCCCTGGTGGAAGCAATTGAAGCAAAACTAAAATTTAGAAATATGAAATGCAATGAATATATACAAAATATACAATATTTACATGTATTTCCAATCTATATACAACACAAGAACCCCCTTGGACAAAACAAAAGGACTATCAAGAGATTCCACATCTCTGTCCCCCCTTTCCCCCTGTACAAGGGAAAAGAGAAGAGAAAGGCAGAGAGTAGCTTGTTAGTACTTAGCCACAACAAGAACACAGCCAAGGTCAGAAACAGCAAATCAAAAGCTACCAGCTGTTACAGATAAAGGGGTGAAGGTGGGTAGTTAATAAAAATATAAATTATTTTATAAATTCATAAATCCCACCAGCTGCATAAGATATGTAAATTCAGAACAATATTATTTACGGGTTCGTTGCTCAGTTGCACAATATCTCCTGGAGCACAGGAACAGGTACAAGTGGTTAAAGATTAGCATTTAGAAAATGATAGGACCCAAGAGCAGTATATTGTCCCTACTAACAAGAGAAGGTATTCCTTGGAGACTCAGGCAGGTTCCAAAGATACTCACAATGCTGGTTCCAGTTGTGGGCAGTTCACTTAGCTTCTCTGTTTCTTAAGGCCTCCTTCTAGACTGCAATGTGTTGTCTACCTGTACAGGGGAGAAAATCCCAGGAAAAGGCCCTAGTGCACCCTAGAAAACCCATTGTATATCAGCTCACGGCCCAAATATCCTCCATCACAAATGCCACAGATCATACCCCACATGCCAAAAAAGGACAAGAAACTCATCAGCATCAGGATCTGCATTGTACAGGCTTGTGCTAGCTGGGGACTCTGCCCTGACATGTGACTTGGGGGAAGGGGCCCAAGTGTCAGTTGACATGGCCTTGAAAGGGGGGTGGTGCCTTCCTCCTTACCCCTCTTCCCACACTTACTGATCTTCACCCCCTTCCAGACTCCATGGGGAGTTTTGGATGCATTGCCACACCAGCTAGTATCAGCTAGAGTGAAGAATCCAATAGAGGTAGAATGTTAGTTTCTACAACTAACTTTATGTTAGTTATCAGACCAATGGGATTATTTAGACCTTACCATTATTTTTCTTATGCATCCAAGAGTAATTTATTTACATTCTACTACTTTCTACTCAAGATATGTGGAAAATTTCCTAGACATCTGCCTAAAACCACAATATGGACAACTGACTTCATAGCTCTTAGATGCAGGTTACTCTGTGAATGGGAAGCTCAGGGGCTTTGCTTCTTGCTTAGGTATTTTATGTTATAAAGTTGAAAATCAAGAATGGTGTCTGATTGCAGTTCTATTGAGACTCATTCTGGCATCTAATGGTCTTGTTCTGAGTTTGTTGAGTGGCCCACAACTGAGTTCCAGGATGGAATGTGCAATCTTTTATAACAGTCGAGAGGAGAGTATTTAGTGAACATTTTAAGGGTTATGAAAATGTTATATCAAATCAAATTAGAATGAGAGAAGTCACGTGTATTTTGTTTATTTCTGTGGTGAGTATCCTAAGCACTAAAATATTATATAATAAATAAGTCTGACATTGCATCACAGAACTCAAGGGAATTAGTCAAGCTTATATCATACCTGATGAACAAATCTTCTTAGGGTGCTTAAATGTCCCAAAGCCTATTTTCTGCTTTGCAAAAGTCCTTAGGAAAGAAAGTGCCCATTTGTCAGTTATGAGCATCCATCATTCCAAAGGATACAAATTTTCAAAATACTTTTCCTATTACATTATTATTATTTCAAAGCTGGTAGCATTACAATTTTAATCTGTTGTGAAACCTGGGATAAGTGGCTTCATAAGATGTCCTTCTCTTTCTCTGATGATCAGAAGTAATTATTATGCTATAGATAAAAACTATTTTAAAAAACCTCAGTTATTTTTAAAAAACCTCAGTTTAGGAAGGATGTTGACTTGCTGGAATGAGTCCAGAGAAGGGCAACAAAGTTGGTGAGGGGTTTGGAACACAAGCCCTATGAGGAGAGGCTGAGGGAGCTGGGGTTGCTTAGCCTGGAGAAGAGGAGACTGAGGGGTGACCTTATTACTCTCTACAGCTACCTGAAGGGAGGTTGTAGCCAGGTGGGGGTTGGTCTCTTCTCCCAGGCAGCCAGTACCAGAATAAGAGGACACAGTCTCAGGCTGCGCCAGGGGAGATTTAGGTTGGATGTTAGGAGGAAGTTCTATACAGAAAGAGAGATTGCCCATTGGAATGGTCTGCCTGGGGAGGTGGTGGAGTCATCATCATTGAAGGTGTTCAGGAGGAGACTTGTTGAGGTGCTTGGTGCCATGGGTTAGTTGTTTAGGTGGGTTGGATTGGTTGATGGGTTGGATGCGGTGATCTTGAAGGTCTCTTACAACCTGGTTTATTCCATGTATTCTACAGGTATTCTATGTATTTTGAGGATGTGAGTTGTTTCATTTGGGCGTGCACTGTAATGCACTAATTAGAATGCAGCTGTGATGTTATTTTCAGAGCTCTGACTCCCATCTTTTACATTTTATTATTAACTGCTAATACACTCAGATGACTTTTTTTTTTCCTGAAAAGAACCCCTTGTTTTGATGATCAAATGGTTAATAATATGAAACATTTTAATTAATTAATTTCTTTATAATAAACCTTTTTAGTTATCCTCATACTAATTCTGTCAACATGTTTCCAATAGACAGTTGTAGGACTACAGGATATATATCATTATGCTAAATCATATTCCTGGAAAAGAAACAAACAAGCTTTCAAGAGACTAACACCCTTTAAATACACTCCATGTCATCCTGTTTTGGCAAGACTGAACTGGATAGAGAATTCTTGTCTCTCTTTCCTCTCAACCTCTTTCTAGTTGTAGTCTTTGCTTAACCTTGAGGGGAATTTTCTTGCTCCTGCTAGAATAATTTTCTTTACACTTGGGGGCCAGATATCTTTATAAGGGATTAATCCTCAAACCCCTCTGGGCTCAGTACATGGAAATGTGTTACTTTATTAGTCATACTTGGTGAATTTGGAAAAAAGCCAATCCGTATAAGGGTTTTATGAAGCACAAGGCTATAACTTGTACAGCAGCAAGGGAATCATCAGGAAACACAAAGTACTCAAGAGTTCCCACTTCCCTTGGGTGTCTTCCTCAGACAAGTAGCAGAAATAATCCCCTTCTGACTTTGTCCCAGAGAACTGATTCTTTTGGAACAGAACAGGAGAAGCGGGTTATCCAGGTGATGCCTATAAATTTTTACCTAAGGCTTAGAATTACCCTTAACTTTCACAGCACTATGTAAATTTTCTAGTTGGCAGCATTTCAGACCTGACACAATTTTGTTTCCCCTGAACTCTGCTAAATACGTGCAAGACTTCATATGCCATCCTTTCCTACAGCATACTTCTGAGAAAAATAATTGAAAGAAGAACCTATATAAATGTTATGAATGAGCTTTCATTTCTTTTGTTTGGTCTTTTCTGAAATGGTTATGAGACTGTTGACATCATTGTGTGGATAAATATCAATGATTTTCTGATAAGGCAAAGAGAAAGGGTAAGATGTTTGCTGAAAAAGCAGTAGGTAATATTAGTCAATGTCCTTGAAAATGATGGGAAAAAAAGAAGTGGATATGTGATAGTTATACCTCAGGTTTTTGTTTTTGATGTATTTAAACTTTTTTGGACATATATTTATTTGCCATTTAAATATTTCTGAGACTTTTATGGTTCCCTACTGCAATACTTAAAGTAAAAATGTGGTATATGACAGATTTATTTATTTATGAGCCTGAATGCTGTTTCTCAGCTTCTACAGAGAACAACATTCATTTAAGTCCTATTCAGATATACATTTATAGGAAAAGTGTTGAAACTCCTGATGAAACAAAGCCAAGATTTACAACAGTGTGCCATAAATACTTCTCATGTTATTAGTCCATGCACAAGAAGTTACATTTCTGTGAACTGCTAAATGATAGTAAATTATTGATAACTGTTCATTTATTACTGGCAAATATGATTCATTTCTCCTGAAGAAGATTAGTAGCTTTTCAGACCACATTTATGTGCCAGGGAAAATATTTCAATGTGTGTTAAATTTCTCTTTTTTTGATCCTTGAATCACTTCATTGATCATTACATGTAGCTGGTTTAAAAAAAAAAAAGAATATAACTTCTGTGATTCTTAGGTAGTTAAGTTTGCATAAAAGAAAACATATCTTTAGGGGAAAATATGTGCATAATGTTTGCTTGTCTCACTGAATGTTCTTAACCAAGGTCTTTGACACTTACATGTGATTACCAAATTGATAAATTATGGACTGGATAAGCAGATGATAAAGACAACTGGACTGCCACAGTGAAAAGCTAGTGATCAGCAGCACAAAGTTCACCTGCCAACCAGTTACTCGTGATGTTATTTAGAGGTCCATACTAAGGCTAATATAGTTCAATGTGTTTATTAATGGCATGAATGATGGGCTAGAGTGGATAGAGTACACCCTCTATGAGTTTATGGAAGATACACTAAACTAAGAAGAAAGATACATTGGACAGAAGGACTACTGTGGGAAGGGACGTAAACAGTGTCTATAAATGGGCTGAACATAGACACACACAAAAAAAAACCCCAGCAAATATAAATATGAAGTCTATTTCAGAGAAGGTCCTTGTGATCCTGCAGAACAAACAAAGCCAGACGCATATTGGGATGAAGGAATAAAATGAAAAAGAGTGATTCACCCCTCTCCTGTTGGTGATATTTTAATTACTGCACCCAGTTTTTTCCAGCATAGGTCACCTAGATGCTCAGGGAGCTTGAGCCCATGACACATGGTAGTTGGGCTTGTACAATAGTGGAAAGACAGAGAAAAAGGTACTAGGCTCAGTATTGGGACCAGTTCTCTTTAACATCTCTCAGTGATCTGGACGAGAGAAATGAGTGCACCCTCTGTAAGTTTTCAGATGACACTACATTGGGTGGGAGTGTTGATCTGCTGGAGGGTAGGAAAGCTCTATATGAGGTTTGACAATGCCAAGTCCGTGGTCCTTCACTTGGATCACAACTCCATGCAATACTACAGACTCACAGCAGGGTGACTGGAAAATTACCTGACAGAAAAGGACCTGGGGGTGTTGGTTGACAGTCATCTGAACATGAGAAGGCAGTGTTCTCAGGTGTCCAGGAAGGCCAAGAGCATCCTGGCATGTATGGAGAATAGTGTGACCAACAGGGCGGGGGGAAGTGATGTGTAGTTGGCACTGGTGAGGTTGAACCTCAAATACCATATTCAGTTTTGTGTGCCTCACTACAAGAAGGGCACTGAGTTGCTGAAGTGTGTCCAGAGAGGGGCAGAAAAGTTGGTGAAGGGTCTAAAGAACAAGTCTTAGGAGGAATGGCTGAGGGAACTGGGGTTATTTAACCTGGAGAAGAGGAGGCTGAGAGGAGACCTCATTGCTCTCTACAATTACCTGAAAGGAGGTTGCAGTGAGGTGGGGGTCAGTCTCTTCTTTCTGGTATCAGGAGACACGATGGGAGGAAATGGCCTAAAACTGTGCCAGGGGAGGTTTAGATTGAATAGGAAAACTGTGTTTATGGAAAGGGTGATTAGACATCAGAATCAGTTACCTGAGGAGATGGTGGAGTTACTGTCCCTGGAAGTGTTCAAGAAACATGTGGACATGGCACTTTGGGACGTGGTTTAATGGTCACAGTGGTCTTAAGTAAATGGTTGGACTCGAAAATGTTGGAGGTCTTTTCCAACTGAAATAATTCTAAGTTCCCAATGGGAGAGTAGAGAAAATACAAAGATGTCTGTTTTTAGAGACGAGAAGTGGAAGGGAAAGACAATGTTAGCATGAGCTGCAATGTGAAAAGTTATGACTCAACATAAGGAAATTAAATTTTATCATTGAGATAGTCAAACACTGGAACAGGTTGCCCAAGAAGGCTGTATAATATCCATCCTTAGAGATACTCAAAATATACTAAATGTCTTGAACTGAGTGATTGAGATTTAAATAAAGTCTAGACAAGATAACTTCTGGTGGTCTCTTCCAAGATAAACAATTTCGTATGTCTATGATCCATATGAGTTATTCACTCAATAATCTGCCACCAAAATAGAACAAATTACTGTCAACGAGGGCCAAACACTGTCCCATAATCCAAATATGTTTTTTTTCATGTATGCCATCAGTTTCCCAGGCGACATATATTCAGTCGAAAAGAAAGATCAAAGAATAAATTAATCTGCTGGTTTACCATTTCCATCACAGACTTGATTCCCTTTTAAAAGTGTGTACAGTATCACTGGGTGAGAGATAAGAGGAAAAACCAAGAAAAAAAAACCAAACCCAGCCTAACATTCAGTAATACCAAACTGTAACATTGGATGAGAAGCTTTTATATCTAAAGGAATGATTCAAAATTTCTGTAACATTTTAACACCTTAGTGTAGTGCAAACTGGTTTTGCACTAATAGTGCTGACAACAGGGGCAACTGTTATTGGTATGTATAGTATGTATGGATTGCTTCTTAGCTTTAACCTTGGATGTCCTCCATTGTTTTCCTGTTTCCAACAAATACTTCTCATCCTGAATGAAACATTACATCTTTCGCTCCTTAAAGAGTCTGAATCAGTTTCTATGTCATCCAAAGCTTTTGTATTTACAAACTTTTCCCCCTAATCAATGTATTTTCCAATATCCAGAAAATTATGCATTCCTTCATTTGACATTAAATGCATTATGGGAGAAAAGTTGATGACAAAACCAAAGGTTATAAAGCTCACAACAGGTAAAACTCTTTTTTCTTTTTCATAGCCACTTGAAGCAAAGAATTCTCTTGTACTTTATTCACTATAGCAGCCAATTTGACACAGAATGATACCGCTGTGTTTTCTTGCTGCAAAGTTTAGTTCAATGCCCTACTGTAAGCAAACCCCCAAGAATTCTAAAGCACTGTTCCATACTGCTTGTTTAGAAAATAAGCATCTGTAGAACTGTGACAATAACTTGGCTAAACAAGAGAAATAAATTGGCAGCTGATAAGACAGCTAAGTTAACCTTGTTGTGTATCTTGCTGGGTATTCAAAATGGTAAGGGGAAAATTTATCATCTCCCTCACATAACACTTATGTAAGGTGATTATTCCCACACACACTTGTGTAACCTTCTTATAAGAGTTGTAATTCCTTTTCCTAATCAGAGCAACTGCTCCCTAATATAAAGGATTATATCTCATACTGGCATAATGAAAATTTCCTTTAACTAAGCAGTACTAATTCTTCTGTTAACTAAGCCATGATTTTTCTGCCTGACTTCCACCTTGGATGAGTTCGATTCTTTAATAGTAACTGCCAAACTAAATCAGACTGAACTTGCATCACTCTAATGATATCCAATAACAAATGCCTAAGGAAGAATATTAGAAAAAGAACAAGTGCAAAGCAGCTGATAGGCTTGAGAAGCTCACTTTACCAGAGCTTGTGGCTTCATATCCAATAGCCCTTGAAAGATTATTCTCCAAGGAACTTCTTGGACTGTTTTTCTCAACTTTAGCATACATTAAGTTTCTGCAGTATCCTGTGGGAAAGAGTTCCACAGGATAGCAAAGTTAATACAAGGATTAAAATGTCTGACCTTTCTAGAGGCATAGCTCTCAAACCATTCATCGCTTATACCTACACAGGGCAGCATATTCATTAAATGTATTCTCATGTTGAATCCTACTTCAGAGATTTAGTTGTTGATTCACCAGGACCACTGAACTGCAATACAGAAAAGAGGCTGAGAGAACAAAAAGTAGAAAGTAGAATTAGTAAATTGGAAAAAACCAATCCCATAGCAGCAATCATATTTTTGTTTTCTGTTTTATCAGTTATTAAACAGATTCTATCAGTCTTCCCTATTCATTGCTGAAATATGGCCTAGTATTTTGAAATTAACGTCATACTGACTTTTGGGTCCAATTCAGATAACGAATTGATTGTGTCACGTCAGATCTTCTCAAAGCTATTTTAAAGCAGAATACAAAAATTGTGATGCTTTGGCCTACATGGTATTTCAATTTGAGAAAACCCAGCTTCAGCATGGTTATGCTTTCTGTAGATCATGTGCCTATTAATAAATGCTTGCTTAATTATATTGCTGTATTTCCTTTATACCTGTTACGGAATGTATTTAGTTTCTAAACTATATGGCAAATGGATATTAATAACATTATTAATAACTTTTTATTAATATGAAAAACTTGCCCAAAACTTATTAAACAGGTTCACTGTATGGTTAGAATATGTATTTACAGTGGGAATGTACAATATTTAGGCAAATATAACAATTTTAGCAATTTTATGAGAACTGGGAGGACATAACAAGGAAAGAGAGAATCCCTGGGAGTGAAATGGTGCTCAACCACAGTGGGAGGAGACTTGATAAGAACTGCTAAGCCGAAGAGGCAATGAATTAATTACTCACAGCTGGTTCCACCCAGGTGGGGAGTGCTGCTGCTGTTGAGGCTTTTGGGGTGCTCTCGTGAGGTGCTGGCACGGCTGGTTGCCAGCAAGGAATGCCACACAGTCTTGGGGCTGGTCTGGCTTCAGTGGATGGTGGGCTGTTACAGCGCTATCACAAAGGGCTCTTGGCTTTCCTGGGCAAACTGAGCCATGGAAAAATTCTAGTTGCAATGGGAAACAAGGCTTGGCTTCAGCTCCATGGCTCATGGCCTCTCTAGCTTGCAGTGAGTAGGCTCATGACTTTTATCCCAGGCTCTGGAACGGGCAACTTGAGGCCAGGCAACTTGAGGCAACTTCAAGCAAGGTAGGTCCAAGCAGGTTCAAGCAAGGCAAGGTGACTAGAAATAGGCCCTATATATATCTTGCCCAAGATTCAATTGGGCCATTAGGGCAACTGAAGCCAGCATGTAGTTACCCAATGAAAAGGGGTTCTACCAGGATGTGGCCATAAAAGGCAGAAACATAGGCCTGGTCACGGAGCTGTGGCCGGTACACGTGCTCTTACCCCAGAAGCAGACTTGTTTACCGGACACACATGGTCCTGTCTCCTTTGTTGCTTTTCCCACATTATCCTTTCTGCAGGAAGGAGTGGGGAGAGGGGGACCATGTCTAGACACGTCAGGGCCTGTCTGTGTTTTGTGCTGGTCTCGTTTGGCCCTACCATGACAATACCTTTATATTAAATGTCACCATATGCATTCATCATAAGCATCTAAGCTACTTAATAAACCATTCCATATGTTCAGACATACTGCCATCAGCTAAAGGCTATTGTAATTACTTTTTAAAGATACAGTATTTGGACAATTTAAATGTGATACAGGGTGGTTTTGTGTTTCAAACACTTTTCTGGAAATAAAGGCATGTGTAAAGGTTGCCTAGGACTGCCTCTAACAAGCTTGTATTGAAATCAAAGGAAATCACTGTTATTTTCTTGCTTCTTCCTAACAAAAATGAAGCAATAAGGTACTGCTGTTTTAAGGGATGTTTATTATTTACTACATCTTATGCAGTTCTTCCTGCTTCATACTGTTTAATAATCTGATTTTAACACTATTAGAAGAAGTTTAAAGACTTTGAGCTGACCAAGCCATGTAGTGCCTGGGGATCTTTCTGAGCTTGCCTTGGTCAAAGATGATGTAGGCTTGCCAGAACTTTGATTTTCTACAGGTCAAATGTGAGGTGTCCCTGCCCACAGCAGGGGTGTTGGAACTAGATGATGCTTGTGGTCACTTCCAACCCTGACTGATTCTATGATTCTATGATTCTATGAAATGCATAGCTTATCTTAATTTAGTTCTGTGAGTATTATGTATGGCAAGAGGTCTAACAAGCCTGTGCAGTTACTGAGTAGCAGGCACAAGACTTCTATTAACACAGATTTGGGGATGAATTTGGATTAGGAATGACAGTTGCATAATTGTAGCTAATAGCTAAACCAGTGTCTATGAGATCAGCTGTAGTAATAATAGCATTCATAATCCAAATCCATATAGAACGACTGCATTTAAAATACCCTTACAATTATTATTTTTTTAAAAAGATCAGTCTACTTTCGTTGGTGTTCTTTAAACCTTTCCAATCAATATCTCTCTGGGACTGCAGGGCAGCTTTCCTCATATAGGGATTAGTAGGATATCAATCAGCATCCTGAGCTCATTACCACAAAGAGTTCAAAGGTGGTAGTGGCATATATTTCTGCTTAGTCTTCACATTTGTTTGGATCTATTTTAAAGTTTTCATACTTTTTTCTTCTCAGGGGCTTCCAGCTAAATTTTGCAAGTTGCAGGACATTGTCACCTAGCTTGAACAACCACATTCTTTTACTGTCCCTATTGGTTTGGGGCTTTTTTCGGTTTTGGGGGGTTTTTTTTGGCGTGTCTGTGGGGTTTTGTTGTTTGTTTTTTTTTTTAAAGTTATTTTTTTCTTTTCATACTGACTTCCTAGGGATGTTCTTTATGGTAATGAACTTAGAACACTGAGGACTCAGTGTAAACCTGTTTTTTCTGCTTGAGGAAGAAAACAGTTGTGAACCTTAGGATCTAGATAAGAACTGAGAGGATGAGCATAACACCAAAGAAAAGGTACATGTACTGGAGTCTTAACTCTATAATTAACAAAGATTTTCTGTAATAATTAGATAATCTGAACTTTTGGTACTGTACCAGTAACAAGAATTGCTGTGTTTGGATAGCACAGTGTTTCTATTAGACTGTTATTTTGCTCTTGGCTTTTCATATGTCCTTGCACCCTGTCATGAGTTGAGCTGAGTCTGGTGTCAATATTCAATACCATGCTGCCATCATGCCAGCTTCATAATGAAAGTGTTGCCTGGAGCAAAGTATTATGGGGCTTCAAATTCAGATTGTAACATTCCTGTTCCACTTTTTGCTTTTGGTTTCTGGATTTGAAGTATTGGTCTTTTCCACTGGTGAGCTGTGGTTCAGGGGGTGTTTCTGTATTTTGCTATTCTTTTCTGCAAATAGGCTAAGGTAATTGTTCATTGGTTTATATTATGTTTGGTAAAGCTCTTTATCTCAAACCAGAATTTCTTTTCGTGTTACTTTCTCTCACTTCTGTGTCGGGGGACAAGGGCTTGTGAGAGTGGAATGTGTTGACCCAGGGCACACCCATAGCAAGATATTTGACATAACATGTATAGCATGTATGTAAAGCTAAAATGTTTCTCAGGGCTTATGAAGGCCAGTTTATCATTTGTAGCTCTTGTATGCAAATTGCATTAAAATATCCATATATACCTTAGAAAAGACTTGAGAAAAAAGAAAGTATGAGAAAAATATACTTCCTTTGTCAAAACTTATAAACTGATACTGTAAAATATACTTCTGTACTATGTTTTGTTGCGTGTGTTCAGGCTTGAATCCTGAATTTTAAGTGTTTTGTCCACTCTGTTAATAGGACAGTCTGTACCTTAGGTTTTTCTCTCAGGGAACTTAAAATTCACCTAGACTTGTGTAAAAGTTTGAGCTACAATGTACACATAGATAATAAAATCCTAACTGGCTGAAACTATGGATTAGAAAGCCACAAAGGGAGGGGTGCTTTCCTGTAGTGATTCAATTCCTCTCTTCTGAATCTCTAACTAATTCCAGAAGGGATCCTAAATCAATAGCAAATGTTTTAGAATACAGGAGTCTCTAGGTGATCAGTTAGAAACACTTTAGACTAGAGAAGTAGAGGAATCTTTTACAGTTAGACTGTCATTGGATGTAAACAGAAATGTCCTGGGAACAGCAATAGGAGTACTAACTTTCTCCTGTCTTACATAAACGGCATAAAAGTTATTTTAACAGACAAGTTATACACTGGATCCTGTCAGCTAATTTGCCCCTCATTCTCTGATAGTAGGTGGGAACATAGGCTACAGGGACAGTATATGAAACAGGAAAAGTATAGTATGATCTTTGCAATGGCACAATTTCGCAAATGATGACAATTAGTAGACAAGAAGCTACCTGAACTGTATGTCGCACCTAAATGGTCACTTAAATTTCCTTTTACTTAATCTCAGTTCAATCTTACACATTGGCTTGCCTGCCTGCATAAGAGATTAGTTTCAAAAGATTGGAAGAAGTTCCTTCATCTGAGATACCCCATACAATTGTGAATAGGCTTCGATTATGTGTGATATTCCACTGGTTATTCCACTTTGGAGGAAGGTGTGTTAATCCTTTGGTTATCTTGCCTAAGAATAGATTCTTGTCAAATCCAAAGAAACAGCCTATTGTTCTGAACACTTAATAGATGGGTGCACCAACTGTGAAACAGGAATAAAGTTCTCATTCAGACACAAGCTTCAATAACAAAATATATGTGAATAAGTACTATCATTCAGCTGATGTCTTTTTATAAATCATTATTTTAAGGCATGTTCTAATTAAGCTTCTCTGTGGCAACCTCTGAATGCTACTAAAGTTACTTGGGTCTCTTCTAGCAAGTATTATTGAAGCAGTCTCAGTCAAAAATAGAATGATAGAGAACTAGTTGTTAAAAGGCTGGTTTTGTGGTTTGTTTTTTTCATCTGTATATGTAATTGTTATGAACACCTCTGAAAGTGCTTACTAAACATAATTTTTATTTTTGAGAAAATTATTACATACAGAAATTTTGACTTCAGAATCCAATCTCCTGATAATTTATCTGACTTAGATTCTGATGAGTCACAGAAAAATAGTACATATTAAATAGTTGCATTTAAAAGGTCAAATACTCCTTAACTCTTACAAATTCTATTTTGTCCCTAAAATGTTAAAGAAAGAAAATGTATATACCATGAATGCACGATTTTGCACTTAAATTACCCAATAGAAATAGATTAAAAAAAACAAAGGTGAGGGTGGGCGGTAAGAAAGGAGTAATGAATAGGTATAACAGTTTAGAAGATAAGTAATATAAAATTAATGAGGAGAAACATCTACAAGGTGAAACAGCTGCAAAAAGTCAGTGAGGCTATGCTTACTTCAGAAGTTGAACAGGGCTTAAAACACTCACTTAGTTTTCGATACTGTAAAGTTGGCAAATTTGTCCCTGGTGTCATTTTAACACCAACCAACTAGTCTTATGCTAAAGAATTCCTGAATGTTTCTGAAGTTTTTGTGGGCCAGGAGCCATTCAATAATAGGTAGCATGTAGATAACCACCTTTTTTAATAAATGAAATTTTTGTAAGTATGAAAATGTGACATTCAATCACAGGAACCTTCAGAATTAGTCCTAAGTACACTTCAAAAAACCAAACCAAACCAAAACACAGCACCCTTTATGTGTGTCTCTTGTATCTAACTCCAAGATTCTCAGTCTTTGTAAGATCTGGCATCAGACTCAATATCCACCCTCCAGACTTCTTCCACTGACTAGATACAACTTCAAGTTCACTAGTGGACCACCTCACCTGCATTCCTCTCCACACATGCAGACACAAATTGATGAGCATATTCACACAGAAAATGGAGTTAGAAGTAAAGTTTAATGAGAAGATAGGGTAAACTGTGTGGAGCTCAACCATATGATGAATAAGGTTATTAATTATGATTTGTGAAAATACTATTTATTAAACCAATTATTTATCAAGATTTAAAATTATTAATAACCTTTAAACAATCTATATGCAAATTCTAGTGCATGGTTATGGAATATATCCTATAAACTGGTACTGTATATGTTCGGGGTCACCATTTGTAAAAGTATAGATGTTTTATAGATGTTGGATTGATGTTGGATTTGCCTCATGCAATGCTTTCAGGATAAGATTTAAGCAGGTGAAGACCTTTATTGCGTTATACAGCAAAGTTATATAGTCTCTCAGAAGGCACATGTGTCACATCCCAATTGGTCATTTTCTACTGGCATATGTGTAATTAAAGCATACAGTAGGTCAAAATAACAAAACAATATTTTAACACATCTAACCAAATTCTGCCAAGCTTCTCTCCTTCAGTTACAAGGTGTTTACACTACTCTCAGAGACAAGGACAAAACATAGCTTTCTCTAACTCAAGCAAAGGCAAATCTTCCCTATAGCCTTATAAAACTATCCAAAAGCAACCCTCTTCTCACAGTTTTTGAAAGATGTTGACACTTGAACGTGTCCAGAGAAGGGCAACAAAGCTTGTGAGAGGTCTTGAGCACAAGCCCTGTGAGGAGAGGCTGAGGGAGCTGGGGTTACTTAGCTTGGAGAACAGGAGGCTCAGGGGAGACCTTATTGCCATCTACAACTACCTGAAGGGAGGTTATAGCCAGGTGGGGCTTGGTCTCTTCTCCCAGGCAACCACCAACAGAACAGGACACAGTCTCAAGCTGCACCAAGGGAGGTTTAAGCTGGATGTTAGGAGGAAGTTCTTCACAGTGAGAGTTGTTAGCCATTGGAATGGGCTGCCCAGGGAGGTGGTGGAGTCACCACCACTGGAGGTGTTAGAAGAGACTGGATGGGGCACTTGGTGCCATGGTTTAGTTGATTAGATAGTGTTGGGTTATAGGTTGGACTTGATAATCTCGAAGGTCTTTTCCAACTTGGTCTGGCCTATTCTATTCTATTCTATTCTATTCTATTCTATTCTACTTCTCATAAAACACTGCCATTAACCCTGACATAAGAAGGTTGATAGATTATCACTAGGCAATAGTGTGAAGTTTCATACTGATATTTTTTCCCAAACCGCATAATGGTATAATGGTGCTAGTTACATCCCTATGGGAAAAAAAAAGAGGGGGGGGGGGGAAAGGTAGTTTTCTAATTAGAATTATATTTAATGTTTCAAAAATAAAATAAATAGATAATAAAATGAAAAAATTCAGAATGCAGTAATTTTTCTTTATACTTTTAAAACTCTGAAGAAGCAAATCTAAACCAAGTGAATGGTTACTTATCAATATCATATTAATAGCTGTAGTCAGAATGACATAAGGTTTACTGTCAGAAGTCATTTATTTCATAAACTGGCTCCAATATCTTGAAATTTTAAAAATAAAATGTAATTTAGAAATATGTTCTCTTGTAGAGCATTAGCATAATTATGTGCATTGTTTAAGAGGTAGACAACAAAGAAACAACACATTAAACAAAATGGCATTGTTTCTATGAATTTAAGAAGGATAAAGCTGGACATGAACAAAGTTAGCAAACGCTAAAAGCATTATTTGAAATTAAAATCTGAAATTTTCATAACACTTCTATGTTCCAAAATTCCATTAACTTTCTATGCAAAATAGTCATTCTGCCCTTTGGGCTTTTGAAAACCCGGCTGTGTTTTGCAAGACTTACTCACCACCCTCATCTTCAGCTGTATGCAATTGGAATCACAGTGAAGTTTTGAAAAATACTCCATAAAACTTATCAACTATTTCTGAAATCCCTTACATATAATGTTATAAAATTGAAGGCATATTTAATAAATCACAATTTGATAATGCATTTTTGATGCTGTGGCCTATCATTTTATTTCATGTGCTAAGTTTACTATAAGGTATATAGAAGCCTAAGGTATATAGAAACCTTTTGGGGACAAAAATCGTGTAGAGGAAATTAGTAAATGTAGTGTGCTCTTTGTGATGCAACATGTAAGTATTTGCTATATGTGACTGTACTGCATATCAATGCAAAACATAGATTTATTCTGCCAGTTATGAAAGAATAAAACATAGGAAATGTAATTTCTTTTTTATTAACAGCTGTTTCTCCATCATTTAACTTTATTTCATTTTGTTTCCCTTCTCAGTTTAGAACTGGCTCATATTTTGACTCTGCAACATCTATTTTAATTATTGGAAATAATCTGAACTCCATTTGTTCATAGGAATCAATATGCAGGTACAAGAAAGGCAAATACCTGGAGTCTCAGAGGAGCAGCTGAATAAAAATATGCTGTGTACTGCTGCAGAGTGATCCAGGGCAAGGCTATAACATGATAATCGGACTGAATAAGGCCAGCTTAAAACCAGTAACAGAGTAAATGGTGTGTTAGGATAATAGGGTGCTGACAGGATATATGCCCTGCAGCTGAATCTTTCTTCTTTTCCTGGAAGATTTTGTAATGGAGAATTAAGCATTGTCTACCTCAGGCTTACTCAGCCAGAATGTATTTCGGCAGATGAAGCTGCTGATATGACAAGTAAAGGCGAAGGAATCAGTCTTATAAAGCCTTAGTGCTTGCAGGCATGAGTCCCTGCACATTGAGCAGGCAAGGTCAGTGCTGTATCCTCTAGAGAGCAACAAACAGGAAAGTCTGTGTAGGTATAGAACAATAGCTGATAGAAAAACAGCTCAAACATTATCCTGTAAGATCTGGTGTTACTACTGAGAAATATATCCCTTAGGGAACTGCAAGGAAAAACATCGATATGCAAAAGTGATAAATCTTTGGAAAGCATAGTACACTGGGAAAATACACATTAAAAAAAAAAGTCCATTAGATTCATTGCTGTAAAAGACCTCATTCACTAATAACAGGAATAATTATAAAGAAAAGAAAATGATAAAGAAAAGTAAATGGCAAATCAGAAAGAGCAAACAGTAAGGATGACACTTACACGTCTTTTAAATTTTCCTATGTATATCTCTCACACCAACAAGACAAAAATTGACCTCACAATGCAAAATGTATTTTTTAGATTTTTAATGTAACAAAATGTACATATTTAAACACATCTATCACAGAACATGTAGGATTTAGTTATTCAGCTAATGTTTATAAGTAAATGTTTTTCTGCATGCTTGTTGATGAGCTGGAAATTAATAAAAGTGTATTTTTTAAAAAGTCAGTGAAATAATCAAAATGAATATTATTTTACACCAATGCATCTTTATGGCTTGTTAGAAGTAATACTGTAATTTTTAACTAAGCAGTTTCATAAATGCAGTCTCCAGTCACATTTCCCAGTTTCCATTAATCCAAGAGAAAATGGTTAGTGATGTGCTACACCACTTGAACACACACAAGGCTTTGGGAGTTGGAAGAAATGCTCGCCATGCCACTTTCCATTGATTATGGCAGTACTGGCTGACTGGGGAGCTCCCGGACAATTGGAGGTTTGCAAATATGATGCCTATCAAAAAGAAGAGCTGGAAGGAGGATCTGAAGAGCTACAGGGCTGTCAGCTTGACCTTGGTATCAGGGAAGGCTATGGAGCAGATTAACTTGAATGCCATCACAGAGCATGTACAGGACAACTGGATGATCATACTCAGTCCATGTGGGTTTATGATAGGCATGTCCTGATTGACCCAAAGAATGATAGTGAATGGAGGTCACAAGTTACAGTGTTCCCCAGGGCTCAGTTTTGGGGCCATTTCTCTTTAATATTTTTACCAATGATTTAGACAAAGGGATCAAGTGCACCCTCAGTAAATTTGCAGACAATATCAAGGTGGGTGAGAGTGTTGATCTCCTGGAAGTTAGGAAGGCTCTAGAGAGGGATCCTGAAAGGCTGGATCAATGGGATGTGGTCAATATTGTGAGGCTAAATAAGGCCAAGAGCCAGGTCCTGCACTTTGGTCACAATGATCCCATGCAACACCACAGGCTTGGAGAACATTGGTTGAAAACCAGTCTGTCAAAAATGGATCTGGGTGTGTTGTTCAAAGGCCAGACAAATATGACCCAGCAGTGATTCCAAGTGGCCAAGAAGGCAAATAGCCTCATGGCTTGTGTCAGAAATAGTGTGGCCAGCAGAATCAGGGATATGATTGTTCCCTGGTTCTCAGAACTGGTGAATCCACACCTTGAGTACTGTTTTCAGTTTTGGACCACTCACCACAAGAAAAGCATTGAGGTACTGAAATGTTCCCAGAGGTGGGCAACAAAGATAATGAACAGTCTAGAGAGCAAGTCTCATGAAGAGCAATGGAGGGAACTGGAATTCTTTAGCCTGGAGAATGCTGAGACCTTATCTGTCTACAACTACCTGCAAGAATGCTGCAATGAGGGGGATGTCTCTGTCTTCTACCAATAACAAGTAATAGTACAAGAGAAAATGTCTCAGTTAAACTAGGAGAGGTTGAGACTGGATATTAAGAAAAATTTTGTCACTGTTGTCAGCATTGGAACAGGATTGCCCGTGAAGTGTTCTCAAATTGCACCAGGGGAGGTTTACATTGGATATAGGAAAAAAAATTCTTTACTGAAAGAATGATCAGGTGTTGGAATACATTGTCCAGATTGGTGGTGGAATCACTGTCCCTGGAGATGTTCAAAACATGTGTAGACATGACACTTCAGGACATGTTTAATAAACATGGTGGTAGTCATGAACCATGTTTTCTGTTGCCTCAGTTATGTAAGCCACATGCAGACACTCACACCATCCCTGCTGGATAGAAAAGATAAATAGAGTGGGTAAAAGTGAAAAAAAACTTTTCAGTTGAGATAAGGACAGTTTAACAGCACAAGAAATGCAAAACAAGAGATTAATTTACCACTTCCCATCAGCAGGCAGGTCTTCAGCCATCTTCAGGAATGCAGGGTTCCATCATGCATAAACATTAGTTGTGAAGTGAAATACCATCCCTCCAAACATTCCACCTTTCTCCTTCTTTACACAGCTTTATATGCTGAGCATAATGTTATATACATAATGTTATATACATAATGTTATATATATAGCCTTTTGGCTATAGAGTATGGAGTAACCCTTTGGAATATCCCTGTCCCAGCTGTGTCTCATTTTAGCCTATTGTACACCCTCCGAGCTACCCACTGGTGGAGTGAAGAGATGAGGAAGAAAAGACCTTGACACTTTGCAAGCACTGTTCAGAAATAGCTAAAATATCCCTGTGTAATCAACTGTGTCAGAAATCCAAAACACTATAGGAGCTATTATGAAGAACATTGACTCTGTCCTAAGCAAAACCAGTACAGTTTTAATCGTTTGTTAGTATCATTATACTTTCAGATAAGGTTTATTATATGGTATGTTTTGTTTAAAGATTTAGGTTTGAAGTTTTTCTGTTTGTGAGTAAAACAATCAGGTTTTTAAATGAGATGCCTGTTGATTGTCAGTCTATTTATACCTATGTCATCATATGGGTATGAATCCATCCATTTTGAGTAGACGTGTCACTGTGCACTTTTTAGCTCTGATCAAACTTTGAAATAATAGCATGGAAAAAAATCTGTTTCTTTAATTATTCACTGCAATCTTTCCCTGTAAAATCTTTTCCTGCATTGTGTAGGAGGATGGTTTTGCCATTTCTGATCAGGTGCTTAGGCGTAGGTCTACTTTAATTTGTTCTGAATCTTGTACATCATTTCTCATACGCTGTCCAGCAACATCTGAGTCAGCATATATGTATAACTGCAAGTTCTGGATTCTTTCTTTTAATATCTCTCACTATTTAATTGAGGCAGAAGGCTACTAGTTGTGATAACAACTAGAGTTGGGCCACGAGGATGATCAGGGGGCTGGAGCACCTCTCCTATAAGGACAGACTGAAGGAGTTGGGGCTGTTCAGTCTGGAGAAAAGAAGGCTCTGAGGTGACATTATTGTGGCCTTCCAGTATCTGAAGGGGGCCTACAAGAAGGCTGGGAAGGGACTTCTCAGGAAATCAGGTAGCGATAGGACTAGGGGGAATGGAATGAAGCTGGAGGTGGGGAGATTCAGGCTGGAGGTGAGGAGGAAGTTCTTTACCGTGAGAGTGGTGAAGCCCTGGAATGGGCTGTCCAGGGAGGTGGTTGGGGCGCCATCCCCGGAGGTGTTTAAGGCCAGGCTGGATGAGGCTGTGGCCAGCCTGATGTAGTGTGAGGTGTCCCTGCCCATGACAGGGGGGTTGGAACTAGATGATCCTTGTGGTCCCTTCCAACCCTGACTGATACTATGATACTATTATTGATTCTTTTCTGTATGGAATATTAGAATAATTTCCAAATTGTCAGAAACTTGTGTATTCCAGAACTTCGATGTTCATCCTTGACAGGCAGGTTTTATTTGTTTGTTTGGTTGATCTTGGTGTTTATGGGTTTGGGTTTTTTTATGGGGTTTGTTTGTTTGTTTGGCTTTTTTAAAACATTTTTTACTATTTTTTTCTAAATTATTTGCACTATTTTTACTCTATTCTTATGCAGCACCGTATTCTTACTGTCCACCTGCTGAAGTTGCTGGAAAAAACAAAAGACTCATGCGTAATCCAGAAAAATATACTCCATGATCAGGGTATCAAAAAACTTCTGTTTGTTCTTCTGTCAGGAGAAATCCAGATTTCTGGCTGATTCACTACCAAGGTAGATAGCAAAACTGAAATGTAAGTTACAGTGCTTTTAGAGTACATTTAACACCTGAGATTATATATTTGCACTGATCTGCACATACTACCCGGGACACATTCTCTTTTGCACTCTCAACAATTCTAGAAAAATAATTATAGCTAAATATTCATTCAAATGTTTTCCTGAAGTATCAGTAGTGATGTCACTAAGGATGTTCTGAGATAAAAATGATACTTTAAAGTGCGTACAAGAAAGAGAAGTACAAAAAATTGCAGGCGATTTTCACTTGCATTAATCTAAGTTGGCATCTCCTATTACTACTGCAGCTCTGGTGCTGGCTGATAAGAAGAATGCTATGACCTTAAGAACTAAAGCATATAAGTCAAAATGGAGGAAGAATATTGATTTTTTTTTCAAGTAGGGGTTACTAAAACAGAGATAGACAGAAATCTTATTTGTGTTAGGAAATCTATCAGCGTCTTAGCTGAAAAAGTGATCTCTCGTGACCAGTGATGTTTCTTTTCAGTGCTTTTGGGTGCTTTGCATTTTGCTTCTAATTTGTTGGGTTTTTGTGATATTTTAGTGTGGGTATTTTTGATCTTAAAGATAATTTTGTATTAGGAAACTTTCCCTTCTGGTATAAATGTGAAATTACTCCTCTTTTTTACTCCCCCCCTCCCCTCCCCCCCTTTTAGTGCAATTGGCCTAGACAAACATTAAGTTAAACATCTATTTGAAATGTTCCAGTTTTCAGAATTCCTCAATTCTTTACATATGTGTTTTCCTCACAACAATTTTAGTGTACAGCACCTATTTTAACCTTTGGAAAGAGAATCACTGGTTTCAATCATCTGAGGAGCCAGTCCTCTCTGTATGAAGCTTTTTTCTTTATTTCTCTGACAGCATGCATGTATCTATCTCTCTCTATATATATCAATATTGATATCTATTTGTCTTCAAATGTATCTCTAAATCTGCACAGATGCATGCACACAAAGACATAAAGCACCATTTTATTTCTATGCAGATATACATTTTAAAAGTGAAATTGCATTTTTATGACAATATTGTTTGCATAAAGAGTATATAAAAACAATCTCTGTACATTCATTATTTTCATTCCTATCATAAATAACCCCAAAGTGCCAGGATACAGTTTCAATCCTTATCTCTGAACAAGGAACAAAATCCATATGTTTCTTTTGCAGAATTTTCAAAGATCAAAACATTGATTACTTGATTATTTCCTTGCCACCGGACAGAGAAAGTATCCACATAGCTGCGTGACTTCTTCTTCAAATGATGAGCAAAATAATGTAAGGAATATTAGCTAGGCATCCAGTAGGTACAGGCTACAAGTTATGTTTTGCTTTGTTACCTTCGAGATATCTTGTGCTTCCCTTTAGACAAGCCATCACTGAAAATGGGCTAGAGTGGGAGGCAATAGAGCGTTTTGATGTGCCTCATCCCCACTAGTAATTCCAAGTAGACTGAGTAGACACTTGTAGAATGAAAAGAGTAATGATACTGCACAGGCATTAATCATGCACTGGATAAAGTGGTTGTTAGATAAGATGCACCTTTTGTACTTCTCTGTCTGCACTTGAAATTCAGATATAACGTGGAAGGACCTCATTGTACTAAGGGCCCTTTGCCTTCAGATCAAATGGACTAGAGAAGGAAAACTTCATAGTGACAGCTATTCCTACAGAAAATCCCCAGAAGCTCCTGGAGGCAAGGGGTTGAGTCATTGTAAAATTGCTTTTCATTCCTTGGATAACATTTGCCTATTTTTGATTTCTCTGAGACTTGGCTGTGTTTTTGTTTTCTTTTAGTTTGGGGTGGGAGTTTTTTGTGGGTTTTTTTGGTTTGGTTTGGTTTTAATCTGGGGTGAGGAGGGAATTGCAAAATTGAGCATTTGGTCATATGATGTTGTAAGTGTTTAGACATATTTTAACACTATTTCTCATCAATCATCCATTGGAAAACAGCATGTTCATAGCTGCAGTATGAGTGTCAGAAGACAGGATTAAAAAAAAATAAAAATCAGCACATAAAACCTTTTTAATGTCACTTTAAACCCTTGAAAATAAATGCAGAAGCCCTGGTGTCTGGAGAATCAGAAACACATTTACCTCTCAGAACTCTGAGGTTTTCATGAATGCGACAAAAAAAAAAAAATTAAAGAGAAATCTCCTATTCCTTTCAGTTATTACACTGAAAAAGGTTTCTATTCTCTGTTGATTGAGGTGACACACCAGTAATTTTAGAAACTGAAGAAGTTTTTAATATCAGGGAGAAATTATCTAGCACTTTGAAACAGTATCTGGAGATGCCATTGGACTTCAGGGCATTCTGGAAATTCTCTACTAAGTCAGCATACAGCTGCCTGCATGAAAATACTGAAAAACACACCAAAAAATCAATAGGGAAAAGAAGAAGATTGCAGTTAGACTGGCTTGGAACTGGACACAATGGCATCACCAATATGAGAGAGGCACAGGAGAAATTAAAATAATTTGCATTTTTTAAATGGATTCTATTCCCTTCTCCCTCGTCTATATCTTACAATTTCCCAAAGTTTGTCAGTTCACTCTGTAGCATTGCTGCTACCCCTCTAATTCAGTTCTCAAGTAATGGACTAGAGAAAGTAATCTCTAAGGAAAAGCATTTCATGAATAATTTGAAAACTCCAACTCCTTGGAATGTTTCCATTTCTACAGGGTCATATCAGTAGGAACCCCACACCTGCCCCTGAACCAAGACTTAGTCCTTAAAAGTGAGTAAAGCTGTAAAGCACATTCTAGAATAGAAAATCATTTCAGCCTCACCTCCTTTCAAATAAATTAAACAGGATTTTGTCTGTAGCTGAAAATGTCATTATCATCAAAGTCATATTCTGTCACAGCAGAACAAGATCAATTTCTTAAAGACACTGCAGTAGGCTGGCTGCTCTATGTGGTTCGCCAAAGCTGAAAGCAACCCTTGACAAATTCACTTTGTTTGCTTACGAGTTAAAAATCAGGGATAGGGAATGCTATTGCAGACCAGTATTTAAACATGCTGCTAGAATATAGCCTCAGATAAGAAAAACAGCCTTCTCTAGTAATCACTGAGAAGGAGAACAAGAAACTAACTTCCAAATACATAGGAAAAAATTATTAAAGCAGTAAGTGAGGAGAAAGGAGAGAAACTTTGTTCACAAACATGAGTGCATGTCAGTGCACACACACAAATATAGATTAGTGTTTGAGGGTTTGCAGCTTGTTGAAGATAAAGGGGGGAGGGGGGAAGGATTTATTTTTTTTTTTAATGTCAATACTTTCAAATATTTGATCAGCTGTATAATGTTTGTCTGATTCTCTGAATGCTAATTCTTTTGCAAGAGGCTTTCTGAATGATTTCTGAAGGGGAGTTATTTCCAACAAGTCGTTGTGCTTTATTGCACTACATTAAAAGTTTTCATCTGGTAAGATCTTTTTGACACTGAAAATGTGTTTCACATTTTAGTCTGTGTTGTTTATGCATTTAAGATGAGAATTTCAGAAGGACTCAAGCATTTTAGGTATTCAAGTCCTACTGAAACTCTGACCCTTAGGTTAAAATTCTCAGAATGTCTCCAGAAAAAACAGTCAACTTTCCTAAAGTAATCCCTTGTAGATGAAAATGTTGTGGGAAACTTACTTGGAAAATTTCAAATCTCAGAAGCTGAAGCTGGGAATATCTCTGTCAATAGCTTACAGAGAGGAGAGGCTCCCTAAAGTCTGCATGATTCCATAGTAAGGCAGGGAATTTTACATAGAATACATACATAGAATAAACCAGGTTGGAAGAGACCTTCAAGATCATTGCATCCAACCCATCAACCAATCCAACCCACCTAAACAACTAACCCATGGCACCAAGCACCCTATCAAGTCTCCTCCTGAACACCTTCAATGATGGCGACTCCAGCACCTCCCCAGGCAGCCCATTCCAATGGGCAATCACTCTGTGTAGAACTTCTTCCTAACATCCAACCTAAATCTCCCCTGGCACAGCCTGAGACTGTGTCCTCTTGTTCTGGGGCTGGCCGCCTGGGCTGGCCGCCTGTCTACGACTTCCCTTCAGGGAGTTGTAGAGAGCAATAAGGTCACCTCTGAGTCTCCTCTTCTCCAGGCTAAGCAACCCCAGCTCCCTCAGTCTAACCTCATAGGGCCTGTGTTCCAAGCCCCTCACCAACTTCATTGCTCTTCTCTGGACTCGTTCCAGCAAGTCAACATCCTTCCTAAGCTGAGGAGCCCAGAACTGGACACAGTACTCGAGGTGTGGCCTAACCAGTGCAGTGTACAGGGGCAGAATGACCTCCCTGCTCCTGCTGGCCACATTGTTCATTTGTTGGTTTCTTGAATGACTTGGGTACATCAGTCTCAGCAGTCTTGCCATTTATCTTTTTCCCACGTTAACAACATGATCCATAGTTGAGTCATGAAGTATAATGTTCAACATCTGTGGTCTAATGGTCTGTGAAGAAAAATATCTTTTTAAAAAAAAAAAACCAAAACTATGTCAATGAAGAGCAAATTAATTCAACTGATAGACTATGGGATTCTCTAATTAAGTGTTCATCTTAGAAGGTGAGTCAGTGTTTGCAAATTGTCCAAAACTTGTCCAGAACAAATTGTCTACTTGTTCTACAGATTTTAGGAGGTATTTTTAGAAAAGTATTGATATTAAATGGATAAAATTTGAGGCAAGCAACTTATATTACTTATTGCTTATTTTGAAGAGAGTTTTATTTATTAGTTTTGCCTATCAGAGTTCTTTAAGGCAAATAAAACATGCTGTGTGTCATTGTGTCATGATCAATCCGTTTTTCTAGATGTAAGTAGTACAATATTTTTTCCTGACAGTTCACTAACTACTGCTGTATGATGTTAATCTCTTTAATGACACAATTATTGCAAGGCAGAACTGCTTATTTCATATGTAAAGCAAGCGAACAAACAAATCAATGGCTTACCAATTTATTAAGGTTATTAAACAGCAATCAGTGAAAAATAAGTTAAGGATCAATATCGACAATGTATCAGATAAACCCAATACTAGACACATAAAAGGTTTTAAAATAAATTAGAAAATTGCTATGTATATTTTTGTATAACTAATTCCAAGATGTTCTTACTCCCCCCCTAAAACACACACACAGTTATATATATATACCCCCTCCCTCAAAGGACTTGTTAGGTTACCACCAAAACCTTTCCCTGGAAGTGCAAGGTGTAAACACCCCTTCAGGGGAAGCATGGGTGTCAGAGCTCTCCTTGTACAGTTCCCTACAACCTGCAAGTGTATGCAGTGGAAAGCAAGTGCAGTGGAGAGCAGCTGAAGTACTGATTTCTCTGTGTCATACACTGCAATGCCACCCAACTAGCTGGAGTGCAGCAGCTAATGGCAGCTACCTACCTACCTGAGCCCTTGGCCATCCTTCAGGTGCGTAGTTATTGTCACCGAGATCTGCTCCATAATTTTCCCTGGCACTGAGATCAGGCTGACAGGCCTGTAGTTTCCAGGTTAAATTCTTATGTCTTGACTGTAATTTCTCATACATAATTTGTTTCAAATTATTAAGATATTATTGCATTCTCCATAGTGACATTTACACTTTATTATCTCTTGAGCCTTCAAATTTTTGATATTGTAATGTGTAATTAAATCTGAAGAATACATATTTGGTTAATGACATTTATAGCTGCTGAACCAAACTTCCATGTAATTTTCTCACTGATTAGACCTACTTCGCAATGAATTTAGAAAATAATTCTATTGATGCTTTGATAAGAATATATCTGAATAATTTTTTTTTTTTTTTTTTTTTTACTGAAAGCAGGAGTAGCTTATCAAAAATCCATGGATTTTATATCTTTTCTCCTCTGGAAACTGCATTAATTAACGGCAAAGGCCGTTCTGTTTCACATGATACAAATGAGACTTTCAGAAAGACAAGTTTCCTCCCTGAAAGTGAGACTGTTGCTAGACCTGTGCTTCACATCCCTTTGGTAAGTCTCCACAGTCTTTTAACTCTCAGCAGGACTTATTAACTCAAAAATAGGACTGTTTTAATGCAGTTTCAAGTTTACTGTTGGATCCTGTCTGGACAACTCAGAGTAGCCAAGGGAGAATCTATTTGCATCAGACTGAAAAACAGTGCAATGAGAAGAAGCCAATCTTTGACTAATCAGCAGTATCCTCTGAGGTATCCCTGTATAAGTCAGAATTTCTGAAACTGGAAATCTATAGTTTTAAATTCCTTTGGAGTATTTGTATATTTGTATTGAGTCTTTTTATGTTTCTTGTTTCATGCTTGATTACAACAATAAAGTGGTTATGCTATGTCATGTTGAGATATTCAACTTTTTTTTTCCTGAGAAGGTAAATGTAGAGCAGAAATGTTATTTATTGCTCAGAAAAGCAGATTTTATGACTTATTCTATTGCAAGTATGTTGAATGTTGACAAATGCACAATCTACAGGTTGATTAATTTTCATCTGATGCATGGGAGTTATTTTACTCAAAACTGTATTGAAAAGGAAGGCTTCTGTGAAATACGCTAGAAATATCAGAGCTGAGAAAGGGCTATATTTTATAAACAGTTGGAATGGTCTGCTATCATTGTCCACACACACAAAAAAAAATAGTTCTGACTTTGGAGTGTTCTTGGATGAAAATTGAAATTATTTCAAATATCACAGTATCACAGTAACTAAGGTTGGAAGAGACCCCAAGGGTCATCAAGTCCAACCTGTTCCAACAGACCTCACAACTAGACCATGGCACCAAGTGCCACATCCAATCTCCCCTTGAACACCTCCAGGGACGGTGACTCCACCACCTCCCTGGGCAGCTCATTCCAATGACGAATGACTCGCTCAGTGAAGAACTTTTTCCTCACCTCGAGTCTAAACCTCCCCTGGCACAGCTTGAGACTGTGTCCCCTTGTTCTGGTGCTGGTTGCCTGGGAGAAGAGACCAACCCCCTCCTGTCTACAACCACCTTTCAGGTAGTTGTAGAGGGCAATGAGGTCACCTCTGATCCTTCTCTGATCCTTCTTCTAATATATATATATATTCACATTAATTTTAGCATTAATAAACCATTACAAACCCATTCCAAATTTCTGAATTGGGAGATTGATATAATGTGTGTATATACACATACAATACATGTTCTTACTTTAGTAAGTTGCACAATTTAGAAATACTATGGGAGGGTGAACATATTTCTAGGAAATTCCTCTGGGGTCCAGCCCATTCCTTGATTTCACAGTTCTGCCCTGACACAGAGTCACCAAGTGCTTTTCAGATTACTACATTAACACAGTCTTAGAACAGTGACTTTATGCTGGCATTCTTAGAACAGTGCAACTCACGACTTGAAAATGATTTTTAAAATTATCTATTGCATGACATCCATTAAAGTCTGTCATGGGTATAACCAGTTGAATTTGATAGTGAGCATTCAATACCATGCTGATGTCATACCAGTTTTAAAACAGGGGTAGGGGGTGGGGGAGGTTGTTTTATTGCTGGCTTCTGCTGCTGCTTATGTTTCTGCTTTTGCCGTGCTTTTCTGTGAAATGGGATAAAATAATTGTACAATGTAGTCATTAAATTAAACTCCTTAACTCAACCCATGGCTTTTTTGTGTTACTTTCCCTGATGATTTGTTTTGTTTTGTTTTTTTAGTGGGAAAGCTTTCTTGTGAAGGCTGTATTATGCAAGGAAAGTTTATTTTGGTGCCCTAACATGCAGCAGCCAGAAAAAAAGTTGAGATAATGAGAAACAAGATAATGACAGGATTCAATTAAGGGAAATTGACAACTTTCACAAACTGATCTTTACAAATACAGAACAGGAGTCAACTCATAGTAGAGCAGAGGATTCAATATCCTCCCATCAGTAAGCCCCCCAGGCTTCCTGCAGTAACTCACATGTGCAGGGTCAATAGGAACAGGTAGCTACCCAATGAAACAAATTATTCAAATGGAGCAAATGTGCTCCTTTAAGAAGTGCACCACCCACAGTGTCCTTACAGAAAAGGTATGAGGCTTTGCAGGAAAAACTAGTTGTGAGCAAGGACAAGGGCTCATGAAGGCCAGAACTGCCACAAAGGCCATAAGTACCACCAAGGCTGACCCCCCTCAGGGAAGCCATAAAAACGGACCCTGAAAATAAAAATCAAAGGGTCATTGTTGTAGGTGACTCCCTGCTGAGGAGAGTGGAAGGCCCAATATGCAGCCCAAAATCACTTCATAGGGAGGTGTGCTGTCTCCCTGATGCTCAATTAAAGCAAGTCATGGGCAATCTTCCCACCCTTGTGAATCCTTCAGACTATTACTCACTTCTGGTTCTTTGGGTGGGTAGTGATGATGCATCAGTGAGAGGCTCACAATCAATTAAAAGAGACTTCAGGACTTTGGGGCAACTGCTAAAGTGATGTGTTTGAAATTTGAAGCTTGAAGCTCAAGTGTTCTCCTCCGTCCCTCTGATATCGACAATGGATGAGAGAACACTTAGGAAGAGCCAAGAGGTCAGTTCATGGCTTCAGGACTGGTGTCATCAACAGGGATTTGGATTTTATGATCACAGCTCAGTTTACAGGGCACAAGAGCTGCAAGTAATACTTAGAATTGGGAGGAATTACAATGTCACTTTCAATAAATTTATATTTCTGTTTGTGCCTTTTTGGAGCGATGGGTAATGTGGGTCTAGCCTTCTGTTTGTGCTTTGCTTTCAGTTTCACTATGTAACCTTGTCTGCCCATTAATAAAAGTGCCCTCACAGCACTTGGGGTAAGCTGTGCTAATTCCTGGTTCAAAGAACCCACTAAAACAGGTACTCAAAACTCAAAACATGACATATAAGTAATTTCTCAGGTTAATATTTATTTGGAATTTACACTTTTATTTAACTTCCTGCTGGACTTTAAATACATATGGATACAGATACTAATAGGAATTTGTTCCTTTAAAAGACTTGTTTTTCAGAATGTGTGATTTTAATACAGTTCAATTCCACACCCACCCCCCCACCCCCCCCGGGCTGTCTATTGTTCTCTGAATAAATGTTTAGAATGAGTAGCTTTGAGTGGCAAAACTTGAGGTACCTTAGGAGGTATTAATCTGATCCATCTGTTAGATTTACTATGCTTTTGGTCAGAAGGGATACCTGAGATGTCTGCTCCAAATTGGAATAGATAGCTGTTAAAAAATTTCCTTCCTCTGAAGCAGGTAAACTTGGAGGCACAATATAAGAGACTTATGTTTTATTTGGAAAACCTAATTTCTCAGAAACCCTATGACATGACAGTGGAAATAATTTCTAACAAATTCTTCTTGCCTGTATTTTTCATATATAATACTTGCCTTAATTATTTTTTTTTGGTGGGTTGTTGCATAGTAGATTACTAACTATGAAGGAGGTTCTAAATAATTTGTAGATATACATTTATGACATCAATTTGAAATAATTAATTCCTGAGATTTTTTTCTACAGCTTGCAGTACATGATAAAAATTTAAATCGACTGGCAACAACAGTTCCTCAATCTTTTGTGTGTGTCCTGAAGAAAAAGAAAAAGGAGATGTGTCTTAAGTTATCAGAACTAGCAAGAAAATTTTTGTTTTGTGAAGTAATAAAAAAAATAAAATCAAACAGAACAAAAACAATTTAAAGAAAAAAAAAATCAAACAGAAACACACACACACCCAAAAGAAGCAAAACAACCCAAAACCTCTTTCTCATAATGGCAAGAACCACAAAATAACTATACTAATGATTTGACATTCATCAGTTTGCAGCATCTGCTGCGGTAGCTGGCAGTCCACTTAAAATGAATCCCGGGAGGCCAGCAGCGCTTGTCTCACAGACAATTAGCCATGGATATTAAATGATCATGAGAATCTTAATGCTGTGAAACTCTGGGGTCTTCACTTCCTATTGTGCATGTGTACGTTTGAGCACTGAATACTACTTGTACACAATGAGGCTGAACTTTGGTATATTTAGACCATAGCAAGTATTTCTGCCTATTCTTAAGAAAGTGGATTTATATAAATATGCAAGGGTAGAAACGGTACATGCTGAAAATGCAGTAAGATTCCACTAACTGCAAGAAAGGGCAGCTTGAAATTTTTATGCCTTTAATAGCTTAATAATGATTATATTACTGAAAAAAAAAAGGGGGGGGGGGCAGGTTATGGTATTTTGTGCAACAGCAGTTATTTACAAAAAAAAAAGATAAAAAAGGTGTCAAAATATTTACTTATTTTTCATATCTCCATCATCCCTGTTCCTCCACAAATCCCTTTTAAAATTTCTCTAAAATAAAAATCTGTAATAATTATGTAAAGATATAATTATGCAAAGGATATGCAACTGCATATTTCAAAGAGGTATACAGGTATAACAGTGCTGATCTAGGCAGAGAGAATTCTATTAAGAAAAAAAAAATCAAGAAAAATCAGAATGTGTAAACACCGTAAGTATAATTTAATCATGCTGAGTATCATCATTTTAAAGATCAGTTATAGCTGTTAAGTGTGAGTTGTCAACTGAATTTTGGATTTTAATGGATTTTAACAGAAATACTTATTTCATGAAGGCTTATTTGTTGTTATTTCTGTTGAAACTATAAGGAAAATTTCATCTGATCTAAAAGTTCCTTTTCACAACAAAGACAAAGTAGTCACGTAAAACTTTATTCAAATAAAGAAACAGTCCACAGGAGAATTCTCTGTGGGTTTCTCAAATTGCTGGAAGGCACAGCTTCCCTTTTATCCTAAATTGACAAAATGACAAAAAATTTCCTTCTCCCTTTCCCTCCTTGACAAAGGTACTCAGGATTTACAGTCTTCCTGATATGTCTGCTACACACATGTAACTCCCCTGCATCATACATGGTCAAATTAGGTTCTTCACTTCTCTGGGTGGAGAATTCAATATTCAATAGCCTGCACTCTGTCCTAAAAGTTCAGACTGTGTTCAGTGTCTGTTGTCTTCAGACAGTCCCACACTGATTTACAGCAAGACCCCAGATCAGGCCCTTGGCAGAAGCTGTTTTCTGATTTACATACACATAGATAAGGTGAACTGTCTAGTTCTTATTTTATTCCAACTCTCTCTTAGCCAATTCTTCATTTTGTAAAGACACTACCCACCTTAATCCTATTAAAAATTACAATAAAAAAACACAAAATATTTGATATTTGTTTAATTGTTTTACTTGTGATTTGCATTTTTGTTTTGTGGTTTTGTTTCTTCGTTTGCTGTTTGAAATCACTAAGTCCTAGGGAAAAGCTTGTGAAAATTATGTGATGTGTTGTGGTGGTTATTTTTTTTTTTTTTTCAGAATTTTAACACTAGTGTGAAATTTTATATGTGCCTTCTGTTTACATCATAAAAGTGATCAAAATGATCAGACCCAAAAGAGGAATAATTGCAGCATGCTTCATGCTTTTTTGTCAAATAATATCCCTGTCGTAGAATTAAGGTGACTTTAATTCTAAGATATATCATAAAAAGGAGATTCTAGGGAGTCTCAATCAGACTACATCTTGTTTTAGCACTGTGTTCAAGATGATTAAATTTCTCATTTTCTCTTCTTGATGGGAGTTGAAAAGGGGAGTTATTTTTATTCCTGGTTTCATCCCATGCTTGTAAAATTATAGATTGCAGATTTACAAAGAAAGTAAAAAGTCAACTCCCATATGTACTCACTTACCTTCAGGAAGAAAAAAAAAAAAGAGTTATTAAAAATGCCATTGCTGCCTTCTTTCAGTTGTGATGATCTAGAGGAAAGAAAAGGAAGTGGTCTAACATAAGCAAAAATTCTTCTAGGAAAATTCTTATAATATCATATAGGGCAAAATGTATTGGTGTGCAATAAACCCAAATATGGTAAGCTAGTATGAAACAAGTACCAGCTTCTCAACACTGAAGCTGGCAATTGAAATCACTGACAAATTTGAGAGCATAACAGTGTAAGAAATGAGCTCACTGCTAAATTTTAAATACAACCAGTTCATCATAAAATAAAGGCAAAACAGCGCTGGGCGCATAGCAGGTTTGCTGGAGGCACCATAACAACACGAGTTGAACTTCTATAGACGTCAAACATACAAATTCATACCTTTCCCCAGTACACTCCCACCCTTCTCTCTCAGGGCTGGGACAAAACCTGCACTTTTGACCCGGCCAGTCTTCATACGTGTCGGCAACCTCACCTTTCTCTCCCAATACACAGGGATCGAACCCCACACAACAAAGACCATGACCAAGCAATCAGCCCCAAGATCGAACCTCACGGTCCCCAGCAATTCCCCTTGTGAAAGCCAAATATTACAATTTCTCACAACATGTACATCTGCCAGAGGCTATAATAGTTAGCAAGACTAGATAACACACAGTATTTAGTTCTCATTATGAATGTTTGGGGAAAGAATAGACTTCTGGGATTTTCTTGACAAGGATGTTGATATTAGAACGTCAAAACCAGAAAAACAGTATAGGTCTGGTGCAGGAGTTTGTATGCATAAAGGAAGGAAGAAAAGAGAATTTTTTTCAACTTTAATATTTTGAACTATTAATATATGAAAACCTGAGCTTCTGAATATTAATTATCTTTAAACTGCAAAGGCATCATTTCTTCTTTTCTCTTTGTACTTCGATATATACTCATGAAGGCACGAGGCATTCTAAAGTTCATGATGTTTATCTTCTCTTATATGCATCTGCCTTCTGAATTTTTCAGATATTCTTTAAACTGCTGAAATAAGTAATTATGTCAATTTAGTAGAAATTACAAACAAGAAAAGGAAATCTGAAAAAAAAAATGATTATTTTATTTTTAGGAATATAGTGTCTATAAAGTTGATTTACAAGAAAAAAAATTAACAGGTAGCCAGATAGATAAAGCACTTTGCTCAAATTTGAATGAAATTAGTGAATCACCGTGAGAGTGGTGAAGCCCTGGAATGGGTTGTCCAGGGAGGTGGTTGAGGCCCCATCCCTGGAGGTGTTTAAGCCCAGGCTGGATGAGGCTCTGGCCAGCCTGATATAGTGTGAGGTGTCCCTGCCCATGGCAGGGGGGTTGGAACTTCCAACCCTGGCTGATTCTATGAATTCTCTGAATGGTGTTTGGGACACAACAAGGGGGGGGTGTGTGTGTGTGCAGAATATAGTCAGTAATGAATGACATTGTTTGATTATGCAAAAAGATAATATTTCAACAGGATGAAAAAAAAGAAGAAAATATATTTCTAGGAAATTATCCTGGTTTTGACTGGGATAGAGCTAATTTTTCTTCTTAGCAGCTAGAACAGTGATGTGTTTTAGATTCAGTATGGGAGTTTGTATGAAAAGAAAACTGATATACTTATTTTTTAGTTCTTGCTAGTAATCGCTGTATGACAAACAGAATGGTGGAAGTTGGAAAGAATCTTTGGAAATCATCTAGTCCAACCTCCCTACTAAAATAGGTTCTCCTAGGGCAAATCACATAGGAAAGCATACAGGCAGTCATCAAGACCCAGTGTCCCAACTCTGGGCATCATCTAGGGGTGTATTAAGATTCAAAAACTCACATGGAGTAAGTTAAAGTGAACTGACACCAAATGGCTGATGAGTCAGATTTATTAGCTCAAATTAAAGATCTCAATCACTTGCACTTAAGGGACACTTGATTGGACTAGAGAAGATGGAAAGTGGGAAGAAAAAGGGGAGGAAAGAGAGAGAGGGAGGGAGGGTGAAAGGGAAGACAACACCACCCTTAGTTCCAAAGAGGTCTCGTGGGCATAGTTCAAGTTCTTGGTGGCAGGTGTACATTCCAGCACTGTCTTTTGCTGTAGATGCAACACTCAGACCCTGGAAGTTGCAGTTGCTTTATAACCTTTTGTCTGGGGATGAGGGGAGGACGCAGGGGCATAGTGGTCTCTCCGAATCACAATGAGAGGTGTGTATGCTGCAATTGACCTTTTCATGGCATTGTTGAAGTGGCTTTAAACAGGGAATTCCTGCCTCTGCAGAAATTATCTCTTTTCATTGTTAAATCATTTGTCAAAGCCAGCAGATGCCCTCCAGAGCTATTAAAGCCATCACCCTTCCCATACAACACCAGGTATGTCACATCTTGTTTGAGACAATTTAATTGTTAAGGGTTATCAGCCCTGACCTGCCACGTATATTGTTTTGATACAGTAGAGGACTGGGCTATCACAGCAGGTTTTGAATCTCTCCGTAGGAATCCTCACAATCTCTCTGAGCAGTCTACTATGGCATCCTCTAAGTAAAGAAGTTTTTTTCTTATAAAAAGATCCATAGATGTTCATATATTATGGGAAAAAGAACATGAAAGATACTTGGACCCTCCACCATTCTATGAGCCTATGATTCCATGTTCATGCAACTGTAGAGAGGGCAAGGGGAAATACTTAGCCTGTACACTGATAGGATAAGGATACCACTATTAAGTCTTCCTTTCTGCCTTGGGTAAACCACCAGAAGCCTAGCTTATATTGGACATCTTGTGGCTAATAGTTTTCAGTATTGTACATTGCTAACTCTTTTAAACTATGTGACAGAAAGCATCATCCAGACTTGTGGACAGAAACATTTTTTGTAACATGAATAAATCTGATAAATAAGGGATTTACCAGATTTATACTGTTATACATGGAAAATACATGCATGTGTGCAATGCAGTGACAGCCCTGGGAAAGAGAGGCTAGAAAGTGTAATTTAATATAACTCTGTGTTAATGGCAAGAATGATTTTATTACTTTACCTTCAAGTTAAGAAATAGCAACTAACTAAGGGAACTAATTAGCATACAGCCTCAGGTTCCCACAATTGATCAGTGAAACACTGAGGTGTCTAGATATTTTCCCCTTCTTTCTGATTTTCTCTCTCTTTTTTAAAAAAATGAAATTAATTTTCATCCTTAAGGCTAGAATGCCATCTTTGACCTGTAAAATATTAATTTTAAAATGGTCTTATTTCTTATTGAAGGGTGCATTATCTGTTCCATTCCACACATTATTTCTATCAATTACAGTAAGTGTTATGGACAAGAGTATATGATACATAACATTTTAAAATATGAATTCTGCCAAATTTAAGCTAAGCTTGATATTCCTCACAATGAGAAAAGATGTTGAGCTTTCACAGGGTTCAGAAGAAGTTATATTTTATAGGGTAAGTGCACACAGACATTATTCTGTTATGTGTATATATTTTTATTAGATATGTGAATTGTAGTTCTGCGTGTACTCAAATGTATGCTGGGTTGATCGATTTTGAGCAATAAAGTACTCAGGTGATTAATAGCAGTTTTTGAAGTTATTATAGAACAAAGTTGAAACACAAAGATTCTTCTTAACAGTGAAATCACATATTAGAATCTTTCTAACAGCAAAATCACATTTTAAAACCCATCAAAGACAAAACCATGAAGCTTCTCTGTACACTGAATTAGCTGTATCACACAGCTGTAAAACACAAAGACATTGTCATTGTATCTTGGGATGTTGCTTGTTAATTGCTTGCAATATTATTGCATATGGAGACTGGAATGGTACTTTGAAAAGAGTTTTACAGAAAATAGAGTGAATTTGCTAAATTCTGTCACTAATGAAAATCATTTCCTTAGTTTCTAAACTAGTAAAAACCTCAATCCCAACAATTTAAGGATAAAAATGTCAGCATAATGCTTAGTGTTCATCATTATTATCAGTGTCATCTTCATCTTTGTAGAAGTATATAGATATCAGTTAAAGAAAGTAAAGTTCTAGGTCTTGCGTACACATGCAATTCCATTCTAGGACACTGAGATGGGAATGGTTTCTGGAGTTCATAAGGTGTTCAGATATAAAACTAGATATAATATAGAGAAGCAGGAATCAGAACTAAAGCTACCCATTGACCTTCTTACAGCATTAATCTTTCCCTTCTTTAGATTATCCATGACTGCTGATTGTTTTATTGAAGTGTTTCAGCTCCAACAACTTCACAGGATGATATTTATTCCTGAAACCTTCATTCAGTGTCTGAGGGTGATATAAACTCTGAAGCATACAACTTACTGACAAAACCCTACATTCAGAAAGGAGTCTGGATCCACAGTTTTGAGACAGATGCTAAAATTTGTGCAAGAAACACAGTCCTTGTCAGTACAATAGTTGTTCCAGATCCCAAAGTTTGCCTATAACTTTCTCTGCTTTCAGAAAATGCAATGCGTGACCTTAGAGACATGAGGCAGCCTTGGAAAAAAATCATCTTCAGGAGCCTCACACATAACATTTGGGTTCTTTGGGAAATACAAAGCCTATGATGCTTTTAACATTTTCAGATGTGTCAGGGGCACAGAATACCTCGACTACAAACATGTAGCTGATACACGCTTTATAGGTTGCCCAGAGAGATGGTTGAGTCACCAGCCCTGTATGTGTTTAAAGGTGGTTTGGATGTGGTGCTTGGGGATATAGTTTAGGGGTGAACCTTGTAGAGTTGGGTTATAGGTTGGCCTTGGTGATCCTGAGGGTCTTTTCCAACATGAACGCTTCTGTGATTCTGTGAAAATAAATTCAGGTAAAAGTCAAGGACTAAGTTTGTCAGTTATCTTTCAATGGACACAAGATTACCTCAGCAGATTAGATATAGAGATAGACATAGCTAGATAGATATCAGTATAGCTACAGATATGGATAATATAGTCAGAAAACATAGTTATATATTATTAAAATTCAAGAAGTTTTCTTTCCTAACTTAAATTTTACTTCAGTCAAAACAAACATATGTATGATTCTGTGAAAATGCCAGAGTTTTTGCAACTGTTTCTTTACTCAGTAATGAGTGTAGTTTATTTATACCTGAACTATAAATAGTCTTAGGTAATCAGACTTTAGTGAGGAGCCTGATGTTACTAACTATTCAAAAATATCAAGTTATTATTGCTACAATGGAAATTCAAGAACCAGCAGGGAGATTGGTGCTATTCCAATGATTTTGTAAAGGAAAGAGTGATTAACTGGTTTGGATAGAGTACATTTAAAGCTCACTTCATCAGCAAATTAAAACCTTTTGCCTGCTCCACCACTGCCATTTCTGCACCCATCCCAGAGCCAGGGGCAAGACTCTCAACTTGCCAAGGTACCACACAGAGGAGACAGGGTCAAGACCCTCAACCAGCCAAGATACCACCCAGAGGAGCTCAGCCCCAGCAAGGAGGCTCAGACAGCACCCGTGGATGATATTGGAGTAGTCATCAAACATTGCCCTAACAACCGGGGGGCCACCAGGCCCCCCGGCCTTTGTTGTCACCACCACCATCACCCAGTGTGCACCATGAGCACTCACCAGAGATGAGAGGAGGATCCTCAGCCCAGATGGGCTCAGCTTAGGGCTTCTGCCTTTCCTGGGGGGGATTATATAGGGAAGTGGGTGGGGAGGGCCAAGTGACCACACCTGGGGTGGAAGAAAGCTCCAATAGAGCCCAGGTGCTCTGGGATTTGAGGGAAAAAAGGGGGGAAATGGTGCAGGTGAGGGATTTCTAGGGTGTCAGGGAGTGATAGGACTGGGGGGGATGGAGCAAAACTAGAAATGGATGGATTCAGATTAGATGTCAGGAAGTTTTTCCCCATGAGGATGGTGAGGCAGTGGCACAGGTTGCCCAGGGAGGTGGTGGAAGCCTTATCCCTGGGAGATTTTAAGGCCAGACTGGATGTGGCTCTGGGCAGTGTGATGTAGCATGAGGTGTCCCTGCCCATGGCAGGGGCATTGGAACTGGATGATCCTTGAGGTCCCCTCCAGCTCCAACAATTCTCATTAGGTTGCGCTGCCCAGGGAGGTGATGGATTCACCATCTCTGGCAGTGTTTAAAATGAGACTGGATGAGGCACTTGGTGCCATGGTTTAGTTAATTACATGGCATTGGGTGATAGGTTGGACCTGATGATCTTGAAGGTCTTTTCCAACCTGGTTGATTCTGTATGATACTGTGATTCTGTGTGAATCATGAAAGTAGAGTTTCTGTGAAAATTAATTTTGAGTTATATTCATAGTGCCTACATTTTAAAATTATTTTTAGAATAAATATCTGAAGATCAATGGCTTGTCAAGCTCTGTCTGCAATACAACTGGTTCAATATTTTTTCCTCCTCTTCTTATTTTTGTAACATTTACAGTGTTTTTATTATCTTTTCTATCATTACCATTTATGTTATTATCTTCATTTTCATATGAATTCCATTTACAGAGATGAAAGAAAGATTCTATCAACCTAAGATTTTAATTGCTTTCTCCATTTTCATAAGCAAGCAAACAATTGCAACTTATGACACCCAGAACACTTAACTAACACATATTTTGTCTTAATCTTAGAAACAGTCTTCATAAACCTAATTCATAAAACAGCATCAAGAAGAAAGAAAGGAAGGGAGAAAGAGAAAAGAAAGAAAGGAAGGAAGGAAGAAAGAAAGGAAGGAAGGAAGAAAGAAAGGAAGAAAGAAAGGAAGAAAGAAAGGAAGAAAGGAAGGAAGGACAAAAGGAAGGAAGGACAAAAGGAAGGAAGGAAGGAAGAAAGGAAGAAAGAAAGAAAGAAAGAAAGAAAGAAAGAAAGAAAGAAAGAAAGAAGGAAAGAAGGAAAGAAAGAAGGAAAGAAGGGAAGAAAGAAGGGAAGAAAGGAAGCAAGAAAGAAAGAGAAAGAAAGAAATATTCTACTTTAATGTAACACCTAAGGTAGGCACTTAAATTTAAAAGAGTAGGTCCTTGAAGTGCAGAATTAAAAGCAACAACAACAAATAAATAAAAAAAACCCACCTACCACCAAAACCAACAAAACACCAAACCAGTTTCATGTTTAGACTAATAGAAATTGTATTGACTTCAGTTAGAAACCAAATACAGTATGATGTCTGGGAAAAAGATTCAATTTCTACAAATTATATTTTGAGCAAGATCACCCTTAAATAATAGAGGGAATCTTAGCATAAATTTCATTGATTTATGGATCTGACTACTATTGTGTCTTGTTAGAAATGAATAAACAAATCCATTCCAGTATTTGAATTTCCATTAATCGCAATAAAATGTATTCAAACCCAAAGTAAAAATGAAACAGACCCTCCCCAAATCAAGCCACTTAAAGCCCTTTGAAGTGATTAAAAATCAATACTATATTTCAAATAAATTGTGCTTTGAACTAGGTTGCAGCATAGTATAATTGCTCAGCTTCTATATAAAAGTTTATGTTTCTGTTGACTTACGTTGATTGTTCTTCATTTAAAAAAAGAAAATTAGTTACATTGATCGTGACATGATGTCATCAAATCCCAACATCTCACACATTGCAGCAAACCACGTGCTGAGAGATTAAGCCAATTTAGTAAGGCTGACCAAAAAAAACTGTCAAAACCATAAATCCTATGTGACTCAATACTTAAGTTTTGGGCTTTCTTTTCTTAATCCTGTATCTATAGACTTCTATATTTTACTTCACTAACTTTCCATTTTGTCTTACAACACTGATACTGTAATCCCACTGAGCTTTCATGTTATCAAATTAAATTATAAATTCATATAGTTTTTCTTCATATAAATGACAGGTTTTTTTGCTAACCATATACACTCACAAAGTCCTATGCTACTCCTCTGCCTGTCACAGTTCACTAAAACAACTGGTCCCAATTTACAAGGAATTTAGGATTTGGTGTACTGTATGTGCTGTAACTCCTGTTTTGTAAACATGTTTCTGTTGACATCCCTTTCTTCTTCTTTTTCATAAGTTAGAAATGTCTACCTTACAAATAAGGTAGAGTTTAAGTCTTTGACAACAGGAGCAGAAGAAGATTGAAATATTTGAGGTTTAAGGGTCTTCTTCAAAAACAAGAATATCTGTAACCTTAGAGAATGATGCAAATGAATATTCAGGAGTCAGTCAGGGATACATTGTTCAAGCAAAATATTCTTTTATTTCAAAAGGCAAACAAGGCAAGAACTTAAATCTTCATGACACATCTAATTGTTCCACAAAGAACTTTAATACAGGTAATTTTTCTTCAACTGCTTTTGACAATGGAAAATCTTGATGACAATCCCAAAGATGATCAAAGTGATATCCTCATCACTGATGCAGGTTATATAACAGAATGATGTTAAAAAAAGATGCAATCTTTGTTCCCAAGCAGACAAACACTTTGAACTTTTCCAAGCAACATAAAGTATCATCAGTTCCTACCTCCATTTAGGTGTTCCATGTCTATCTATCTCACTTCCTGGAACTTAAAATATCTTGAACATTTTTTTCTGCACTACTCTAATTTCTATAGATCAAGATATTTTGCTGGTATGTGGAAACTCTGCGATGCTAATTTTTCATTTTGAAGTAGCTTTGGGTAATTTGCTCAAAAACCTTAAAAAGTATTTCAAAATTAAACAGTAAATAAATTTTTCATTTACACTCTCATATCAAAATACATTTTCAGCTTCCACAGCCTTCAGTACAATATTTCTGAAGTCTTCAGTGGTAACAGACATGGACATAGAACATGTGTCTGCATGAGCAGGTTCATTGTGGTATGAGCTCACTGCTTTCTGTCCATTCTGGGGGGGCCTATGATTGCCATAACACAGGAGCCGTGTGGTGGCATTAGCACAGAACCATACGACCTTCAGAGAAGTAGTTTATTAGCTGAGACAAAATACTGTGATGGTAGTACTCTGTAGTATCTGGATTGGCACCAGCATGTACAGAGACAGTTCATGTGAGAAGTAAACAAAGTGTTTGCTCATTTGTATAAATGGGGCTTTTCTCATTCTTTGTGATATTTTACATCTCATCATATATATCTATTGACCAGACTGGAATATGTCAGGACTTTTCAGGAACCTTGCTATCTAAATGAGGTTAAATCGGATAACAAACACATCAAAAATCCCATGTGGAGATGTTAAGAGCTAGCAACGAGATGCAGAGGTGATCACACTATCACAGTATCACCAAGGTTGGAAGAGACCTCAAAGATCATCGAGTCCAACCTGTCACCACAGACCTCACGACTAGACCATGGCACCAAGTGCCATGTCCAATCCCCTTTTGAACATCTCCAGGGACAGTGACTCCACCACCTCCCTGGGCAGCCCATTCCAATGATGAACAACTTTCTCCTCACCTTGAGCCTAAACTTCCCCTGGTGCAGCTTGAGACTGTGTCCTCTTATTCTGGTGCTGGTTTCTAGAGAGAAGAGACCGACCTCTTCCTGGCTACAACTACCTTTCAGGTAGTTGTAGAGAGCAATGAGGTCTCCTCTGAGCCTCCTCTTCTCCAGGCTAAGCAACCCCAGCTCCCTCAGACTCTCCTCATAGGGCTTGTGCTCAAGGCCTCTCACCAGCCTTGTTGCCCTTCTCTGGACACATTCAAGTGTCTCGACGTCCTTCTTAAACTGAGGGGCCCAGAACTGGACACAGGACTCAAGGTGTGGCCTAACTAATGCAGAGTACAGGGGCACAATGACTTCCCTGCTCCTGCTGGCCACACCATTCCTGATGCAGGCCAGGATGCCTTTGGCCTTCTTGGCCACCTGGGCACACTGCTGGCTCATGTTTAGGTGGCTGTCAATCAGCACCCCCAGGTCCTTCTCTGTTTGGCAGCTCTCCAGCCACTGCATGCATTTATTTCTGATTAAATTCTTCCATCTACTTGTATGTACTCACCAGACTCACAGACAATACATGGTTTAAAAGTTTTTAAACTTTTCAAGAAAGAAAGAATGGGGAAAAAAGATGAAAGAGAAAACTCACTCATACTCTTTATTCATATGTTCTAACTTTGCTGTTACTGCATTTACAACAGTACATTTTCAATGTAACATATACATTTCTATACTCTAATTGCATGCTCACAAATCCTTTTCTTATCATTTTATCTGGGTGATGTCTCAGTTTCCTTTCTAGCCTTAGAATGTAGGTATGCATGACATCCAGCTTTTGAGGGGCTCAAGGAAAGAGGCGGACTTTCAGTTTTTCAGTGACTCTGAATTTCATTAGTAAAAGAAAGTAAAAGAAAGTTAGAAAATCCTAGCAACTAGTAGGGATTAATGTAAACATATATTAATTGAGCATTGATAGATTAAATAAAACAATGAGTTGAAGTAAATTACCATTGAAATAAATATTTTATATAATTTTATACTTTTTGTGGATGAATTTATGCATGAGTAAGTTATAGAAATAAAATTTACTTTGGAAATAAATCTATGTACTAAATTTAATTTAATTTTTATGCAGACTATACATAATTTACTATTCAAGACTATTATATTGTATTCTAATGTACAACTTATACATTTTGTTTAGTTTCACTCAAATATGTAAGTAAGATTTATACTACTAGGTAAAATCAGATAAAGGAGTCCTGGTCATCTATACAGCTTCTTTGAAAATAGAGGGAAAATGGTTCATATGAGGTACCCAGGTAGACAAGGTGGTGGGTTTTTTTTGTTTGGTTTTTTTTTTGTGTGTGTTTTTTTGTTTGTTTGGTTGGTTGTTTTCTTTTTGTTTCTTTGCTCGTGGTTTTGTTTGGTTTTTTGTTTTTGTTTGGTACTGGGGAGTGTTTTCTTTCATTGTTCGCTTTTTTTGTTTGTTTTGTGTAAGTTCAATCTTGCAAATTATTGCAGTGATACTGTAAGCTTTATGTCAAAATATTTATTTTATTTAATAATGCTCCCTCTGTAATGAAAATACATCTAATGAAAGAGAATTTCCTGTAGAAATTGTCATAACTGTTTACCTGTCAGTTAAAGATGCCTTTTTAATATTTGGACTCCAAATTATTCACTGGGTGAAATATCTTCATACAATTTTTGACAGGAAAAAAATGTCTTTCCCATTTGTTGCCTCAAGGATGATTTTCTCAGTGTTTCCATTACAAATTAAGGATTAATGTCATATTAATACCATAGCTATATCACACCAGAGTGAGGTTTAGATGATGAAAAAGTAATGAAGAGAATCTTGTGAAACTACTGGGACATAGTTTGTATGTGTCCTCATCTCTTTCATGAGCAACTTTGAAACAAATCCAAAAATTGCATAGCAACAGTTATAATTTTTAATTTACACTTACTTGTAGTTGGTGTTGGCATTATATTCACATTAAAGGTGTAGAGGGCCAAGGGATGTTAAGAAATGTACAAGGTTTAAGAGATATAAATGACAAGGTGTGAAAACAAGCATCTACTTACTTTAAATAGTTAATTTAATTTAAGATTATCTGTGCATACATTTATTGTTTGTTGTGGATGAAGCATAGAAGGAAAAATATTAAAGCTTTCATTTAAAAAATTTTTTTCAAAGTATACATATCTAGACATGTAAAGAAGATATTACAGTTGAAAGTACAGCTTATATGGATTACAAGAAAGGGAAGGAAAGCATTAATTCAACCCATCTACTGGGTGGTATTACCCTCGGCGATGCAGTCCTCTTTAAGCCACAGCAGTTGTCTCTGACTGACAAGACTGGTAGATATGACCCTGGCTGTCTGGATCTTTCAGCAAAGGACTCTCCTCTATGGGCTCTTGAGTTGCTGGCTTCTCACCATGAAGAGGCATGTAGTTTGATTGTATGTGGAATGAGAAGACTTACTAAAAATAGCTATGGATCTAGGCCTGGAACTTGGTAGCAAAGACAATAGCTCTTAGGCAAAGAGGCAGGGAGCTAACAAGGCTTTGGCAAAGAGTGACTTGTTTACAACTTGGGGTAATACTTGTAAGTATCTTGAGGCTGAGTTTGGCCAGTGGGCAATCTTGTAAACAGCTTTAGCCTATAGAAAGCGTGAGGCTAGAATTATGCCATTACTTGGCAGTGACATGGGCCTAGCATGTGCTTCCCATGTGGTAGGTGTATGTCATTGTTTATCCCTTAGAAGGCAGGTTGGGTTCTTTACGTAGTCTGAATGGTGCCTGGTCCTTTTTTACCCTGAGTTCTAGGCTGAGTACTCATTCTGGAAAGGAGGGTGGAAGTGGCAATGTGGCCAAACATGTTGGGACAAGTTTTACAGTATTTGGGGCATAATTCTGGGCATATGATGCCTTCACCACAAGCATGTAATGGAAATGTCAGAGAGAAACTACCAACTACCTCTTAACATTGCTTGTGTTTAACTGGAAAGAGATATTTAGCAATTAGCATGACACAGTCTGTCATTTTATTTAGGGTTCCATAACTGTACTTTCTGTTTTCACAGAAGTAGCTCATTCTCTTCTATTTTATATGCCTTAGCAGTATGGACACATCACTCCCTGTAACTCTGTTTACATCAAATATAGTTTGCTATTCTGTCCAAGTATTGTCATGCACATTGGTGAGAAATGATGTGTGATCATTTCAAAGTGATTATAAAAAAATTCACATTAATATCACATTTGAAAAAATTACAGAAATAAGAGTTCAAATCCATGCTAATAATTTTTATCCACATAGCTGTCAGATTGTGAATACTAAAGTTTTCTGCAAAACATTCTGACAATGTATAAAGTTTTTTTAGAAAATATTTTCTCTTTTTTTTTGAAATTTGAAGTTGACTATCTCAATTAGTTTTGAAATCATAATAATATTATTTTTTGACCAGTAAAATATAAGTATGATATGCAATGCTTATGGTAAAATACCTTTCCAATGAGAGAAGAAATAACAAATCTTACCAGCAATTTTCAAAGGTATGAAAGTATTACCTAGATCTATACTTCATCTGACCCAGAGACAAGGAGGGAGGAAAGAAGGGGGGGGGGGGGGGGGAGACAGGGGAGAGAGAAGAGAACAGAGGAATGAGGGGAAAGGAAGCAAAAAGGAAGACTTAGAAAGTCCCACATAGATAGAGAATCTAATACAAATCCTGATATAAAATGTGGAATCAGAGTTATCTAGTTTATCACATATTGCTTCTAGTGAAAACAGTACTCATTTTTGTGCCAAACATTACTCTAGGAAGTAATATCATCCTGGTTTTAGCATCACTGTTACTACTTTTAAGACATATACCTTTGAAGAGTAGTGGTTAACCAGGAAGTGTGGGTTTGTGGAGTTTAGGATTCAGATTGTTTTCCATTCAAACTTTTCCCATGACCATAAGAATTTATTTCAGAGAGAGATACTGTAACTTTAAATGCTGAGGACCAAAATGTAAAACCTCAGTTAGTGAAGAATAGTGAGAATACCCCATCTTAAATAATAAGGTATCTTCCTTGATTGAGTGATGAGAACCTCAGGATTCCTCATAATGAGATTTAGTCATCAAAAATTTAATTCCCTCTATAGTTATCAGAGGCCTCCAAGTGAGAGTTCAAACTGTGAAGGTGACTGTTTCACTATTTTAGGGTGGCATTTATTTTATTTTTTACACTGAAAATAAAGACAAATTAGGTAACTGGTTGGAAGTAGAATAAATCTCACATCTATTGCTTGAAACCTTGTAATATTTTAAAATACATATATATATACCCTGAGATGTTAATATGTATGAACATACACACCACACATACACACACACACACACACACACACACATCCCTTTGAAATATATCAAGGATATATTGCAAACAGTATGGAGCTGGAGAAAAAAAAAATCCTATAACTTACTGAACAAATTTAGGGAATAGTTTTCAATCTACTTTTCCTCTCTGTTAAAATGTGTATTAATCACTAACTTTCACTGTTGTAGGGCTATCAGGCTTACTAATAAAGCCATTCAGTCCACACAAATAGTTAAACATTTTCCATGTTTGTTTTTTTTATTAGACTTAGCCAACTGCCTAATTGCTATGTGCATTTGCATGTTATGAAATTGTGTAAACCCTCTGTTTGTTTAGTGAAGGTATAGAAAGATAATTACTTTCCTCATTCATTTGGAAACTCAAGTAACAAGAACTTGTCACAAGACAGATCTTTGTAGCTCTATTTTAACCAGCCAAGAATAAAGCTCTTAATGCGTTCTCTCTCTCATTTTTCATGTATCCACACTGCCTTTTTTATCACCTGGAATTTTTACCATGAGTGTCCACACGGCATCCTGAACATCAGCACTCTCACATATTAGATATCCCCTATCAAAATCCTCCTACACTGTCAAAAATTCTGTATGCAACTACTTTCTGTCCTAAGTGATTTTAAGAAAAGGTAAGAGATACAATGGAAGGTGGCAGACAGCACAGTGATCTGCATTAGATCTATCCTAAACTGAGGGAGGTCTGCTTTTTCTTTTTCAAATTGACAAAGATTATCTAAACAGAAGTCAGATTATAGGCTGCTATATATCAGCATGAGCATAGGATAAACTCACAAAAAAAGCATGAAGACATTTTTGACAGACATTATGGACTTAGTTCTTTTCAGAATTCCCTTCAGACATATGGTCTACCTTTGCTTTTCTCCACCTATTTTTTCATTTATTTTTGAAGCTGGTCATAAATTGCTGCTATTTAGTTATTAGTTTCTAATGGAATATCACATGTTTTACAATATCTTGCAGCCTTAAATCAAATATTATTATTATATATATAAATCAAATACTTGTGGGCATATAGTAGCACTGCTGCAAAGACTAAAGTACAGTCTATCTAATGGTTGAGTGTATCATAGCTACACAAATTTTCATGTGTAGTCAGCGTTTGATAATGCTATTGTTTTCAAAAATACCACATAATGAATTTGTAGCTGAACTCAAGATGTTCATAGGAATAGTAGAAAGAATTCTACTTCCTCAAAATACTGGTGTTGTAGTGTGCTCCAAACCCCACTTCCCCTCCATCTGCAAAGGTTTCGAATGGGGGAAGATAAAGGCACAGAATTCCTTTCCCCTCCTGCTGCAGGCTTGAGTAGGGAAAGGTAAAAGGTGCTTTTTCCTCCCGCTGGGTCCCCACACACGTAGTCACATGTGGAGAAGCCTGCACTGGGATCTGGAATTGTGATTGGCTGGATCCTTCACGCTCAGTATATATTGGTATTGGACACATTGTCTATTGAATTCTTAAAGAGAGAGAGAGAGAAAGAGAAAGGGGGGGAAAAGAGGAAAGAAGACAGAGAAAGAAGTATCACCACAGCATCAAACGGTCACATGCTCCCAGAGGGATCGGTGCTCCAAAAGCCCTCTTGACAGAGTGGGTGGGTGGATGTCCCATACATGAAGTCATGCAGGACCCCTTTATAGTCTTCCTTAGAAGAAAACAACAAAGAAAAGAACTTGTGGTAGGCAGAAAACAAACACGTACTTTCCAGCTGTGGTTTTCTGTACCCGTCATGTCTATCTCCACAGTGAGAGTGGTTGTGGTAGGTGCGAAGCTCGCTCGATCACTGCAAGACATGCTGTCACTTAAGGCCTAAGCATGTTGCTTCTCCAAGTCCAGTAAGACAGCATCCACCTGGTCATCCTGCATCCCCAGGACTGGCCTTCACTGTCCAGTTGGTGTTATGCATGCTCAGTACCATCATGGGCCCAAGCTCATGAATGGGATCTGGCCTCATTTCAGGGAAGGTACATAAAAAAGGGTCTACGAAACTGGATGCCTGTCTTGCAGTTCTTGGAGTCTTGCAGTTCTGCAAAACAAGGGTTTCACAATAAAGCTCTGATAAGTGGGTGGTGTTGGGACATTCTTGTTTTTCTAAGCAATTCAGTCTCTGACAGGACTGCAATAATTTTACTTTTATTGTGGGTGTCAAAGATCTGTAATATTAAAATAATAATAATTTATCTCATATGTTGCAGATAAACAACTTCTCAATTCACTTGAAAGAAATCAGATAGAAGTGGTTTATTGATTTACCAACAACATGTAATTAATAAGCAAACAATGAACTACACATTCAGAACTAATAACCTAAAAACATTTCTACAGCTCATTGCAGAAATTCTTCTCTCCCAGAATCATACAACAATCATCACACACCCCCCCTCGCCCCTCAGTGTAGATGTGGCTGATCTTTACACCTCGCTGTTGTACTCACCAGTGAGAGGGCAACCATTACAGGGAGAGGCTGAGAAACCTGGGGATTTTTAATCTGGAGAGGGGTTTTAATAAATGTTTATAAATATTTGAGGGCTGAGTGTCAAGAGGGAGGGACAGCCTCTTCTCATTTGTGCTCTATGGTAGGACAAGGGGCAATGGATATAGACAACAGCACAGGAGGTTCCACCTCAACATGAGGAGGAATTTTTTTACTGTGAGGGTCACGGTGCACTGGCACAGGCTCTCCAGAGACATTGTGGAGTCTCCTTCTCTGGAGACTTTCAAGACCCATCTGGGTGTGTTCCTGTGTGACCTGCACTAGATTATAATGGTCCTGCTCTGGCAGGGGGGTTGGACTGCAACTGATTATGATGGCTTATGGAGTGGTTTCAGTGCCCAACCTGAGCAGGGGTTGAAATGCCACAGGGTGACTTCTGGCAGCATCAAAATACATTTGACTGCTTCTCAGGTACCTGCTTCTCATTCCAAAAGCTGTCCTACAAAATGTGTCATGCTTCTTTCAAGAAGAATCCCACTTTTCTCAAAAGGCTTCTGGTTATTTCTTAATGCAGCTGACAGTCATCTTAACAAAATTCCATTATGATAAATTTCCCTGCCTTGATATCAATTTGGGGATAAATGTATCTCTCAAGCAGTTTTGGGCATTTCCCCTCATATACTTGAGCTTTCATGAAGTAAAAAACAATGTTCAAAGTTACTTCTTAGTAGCAAAGATGGCATTTGATATATTTAAAATACATGGAAGTTGAAAAAGACAGGACAGTTATAGGGTGGGATGTGGGGGGGGTGTTTGTTTGTTTGTTTGTTTTTTTCTTTTACAGAGAATATGTTTCTGATCAGTGTTTCCCTTTTAGTTCTGTATATAAGATATATGTAATCTATCTTTTTTTGTCTACATTATAGACGTGACCTTTTCCTAGTTAACCATAATTGCAATATTAAAGTTGACACCCCTCAATATGCTAATGAGGAATATCAAGTACATGCTAAACATATATGACTATGTGTTACAGGTTTAGGGCTAGTGCCCTAGTGTCCTAATTGTAAATAAGAGTTTTTCAGAGAATTCAAGAGGGTCCAGGGGATGGGCAGTCCTTAAGGGGTTGAACAGAACATAAGAGATAATTTTATCCCATTTAATTGATCTGCAGAATTTCTATGATAGTCTGATACACAGCTTGTTTTCTCTCTCTTGCTTGATTCTTCCCCTCTGTCTCTGCTTCTGACTTTGCTTGCTTGGTTTGCTGGTTTCTGTTTGGGTTATGGTAAGGAATAGCAGTGGAATTTGTGATTGGAATGGGCTGCCCAGGGAGGTGGTGGAGTCACCATCCCTGGAGGTGTTCAAGAGGGGATTGGAGGTGGCACTTGGTGCCATGGTCTAGTCATGAGGTCTGTGGTGACAGGTTGGACTCGACGATCTTTGAGGTCTCTTCCAACCTTGGTGATACTGTAATAAGTGATAATAACTTTTTAGCTAGTAAGAGCCCTCTGGCCTGTCTGTACAACAGTGTGTTCAGGGGCTGTTGTTCCATTGTTGAATTATATATATTTTTGGTTGGTTGGTTTTATGTTGTTGTTGTTGTTTGTGAGTTTTTTTATATGTTTATTACCTTTTAATATTTTTTATATTTAATTTGCTTTTGTAAATAATAATTTCATCTAACTTGCTAATTCTGTGTACTGTGGTAATTTACTCCTTGGGGTAAACTCCAAATTGTTGTGTGGTGCAAAACCAAGCCACCACAATATGTTACTCAACTTTCCTCAAATCATACTAAATATCACCTAGAAGTTAGGGACAACCTGGGCTGTGGTATACAATCCATGAGAGGGCCATCTTGATGTGTACTTCCTCTGGCAATGTGGTGGGGTGCAACATGGGCCATCACAAGCACCACCACCATCTGCAGCTGCAGCTGAGACTGGGGGGGGAAGACAAAGATGAGGGTGGTCAATGGGCTGTCCTCCTTTCCTACAGCCGAGACAGGGACACCTTTCTTGGTGACAATTAACATCTTTAATACACTGCTCAACTTTTGCTGCATTTCTATTAAAGCTATTGCAAAGCTTTGCATCTCCAGCTATGTTGGACATTAGCCATCTTTGCTAACATTTCTATTATATTAGAGTTGCAGAAAGGTGTACATCTCCAACTTTATTGAATGTGACCCAAGATTTATTAATCCCGAGATCATCTTGCAGTCAGTCCATTTATCACCAGCAATCCTGACTCTGTTGTATCTGACACTTTGAACAATTAAATCTTTTGATGGCCTTAAGTTTCTGAGCGGTGTCAGAGTAAATTCTTCTTGATGCACTAAAATGTGGAGGCAAATGTTAGTTTTGACAAATAGTTCCAGCAAGAGTCCTGGGTTCTGAGAAAAGCAAACATTGGGGTCCTATACTTAATGTGATATCTGGTATACTTAAAAAAAAAAATCTCTATTTTATGTAGAGCTCTGACATTCATTTCTGCATGTGCTATTAGAGCATGTGCATTTGATTCAGCCAGGACAGTGATGGATGACTATGGTGCAAATAAACAGTCTTTATAAAGGCCTGTTGTCTCAATCCAGAAGTTGGGAAGGAGACCTGGTTCTTTTTAACATTCCCATGAGTGAAATTCAGAAACACATCAGGTCATATATCAAGATGAGAGTATTTATTAAGGAGAGAGAGAATGGAGAAAACAAAACAGAGAAAGAAAGAAAGAAAAGGGAGAGAGAAAGAGGGAGAGAATGGAGAAAGAGAGCAGGAGAGAGAATTACTACCCCATGGTCCTTCTTTGATGGGGGGGAAGGGGAGATGTTCCTTGGCTGCTGTCTCCAGCCTGAGATGTCCCCAGTGATGTCCCCCCACCTCTGTCAAGAGGGCTTTTGGAGCCCTTGGTTCTAATTTTGTTCCTGGTTCATTCGTTGTATCTCCACTGGTCCCGCACTCTTGTCACATTCCAGCAGGTCTTCTTGTGTGCCTGCAGGAATCAGTGCTAAGAGGCCTCTGCCCCCTTTGCTGTCCACTGTTCATCACACCCCCTGGGCAGCTGCTGTCTCGATGGTCAGTGATGACACATCAGGTAGGTCGTTCAGGATGATCTTAATCTTTGTTGAGACACTTGCCAGTTCTTAATGCAATCATCACAGCTTGCTTGCTTTCAAGGGAGGATTCTCTCTCCTGTCACTACTGTACACAGTTTCGGTGGTGAGAGAAGGTTCAGTTCTCCCCCCACACACAAAAACCATGGCTAACTCAGAGAAGCAAAAATGGAAAAGAGCTATATTTTACAAGCAGGATGAAATGCAATGAATATATACACAATATACAGTATTTACAATATGTACAAAAATATACAGCAAAGAACATAACACAGAAAACCTGCCCTCCTCCAGCAAGGAGGGTCCCCCCAAAACCCCCTTCTCACCCTTACTCCCTTTTTTCCCAAAAAGGGTTAGAGAGAGAGAAGTAATTATCAAGGAGGAAATTCTGTTAGTTAAAAGCCTATGCTAAGGAAAGAAAAAGAATTATTTCTTATCTTGTTAGTTGAAGGTCAGCACCCGCCAGCACAGACAGAAGACAGCTCTTCATACAGACTGAAAACAACAGACAGAATAGACTGAGACTCAAATTGAGCTAAAACTAAAATTTGAAGTTGCATTCTACCAATCTACCAATGAAATTCATTTAGAATTATCTTTATTTTCCTTTTCACACCAAAACATTCAGCCAGAGTGTTCCAGTAACTGTCTCTTCTTAAAGTCGTAGCCTAAAATGGTCACAACAGTAGTGTACTTGTATACTGTATTCATAAGGGCATCAATATTTTATTGTGGGACAAATGTAGTGCATTCACTGCAAGGATTGTAGCATACTTGAACTAGTATTTATGAAATGTGCTTGATCAGAAAAAGCAGGATCTATATGTTAACTGGAAAGCTAAATAAATGACACCATAGTACTCAACACCTTCACACACACATACTTCTCATTCCAGACTATACTCTCTACCCTGTCAATAAAAAATAATAAAAAAAACCCCAACACAACAACATAAAAAAGTATTATCTTACAATTGTGTCTTCTATCACAGAAGAAAACCCAGGACCAATGACCATATGGTATGATCACAGAGAACCTTCTTCAGGGAAGGCTGTATTGGAACAGATTGGAGAGAAGCCAGCCCTAGGCTTCATGCCCATGTGCTTTTTTATTAGTACTAGCAAGCAGTATCAGTAAAAGCATTCTGATAAAACATAATACTGGAAAACAACCAAAACCATACTACAACCTTTGTGGCAGCTTAGCTGCCTTTATTCAAGAACACCTCATATCATGTAGCTGTGTGAGAACAAATCACAGAATCATTTAGGTTTGTCCTTCTCAGGATGCTTTCCAGCACCTCAGTGTCTTTCCTGTAGTGACAGGCACAAAACTGAACACAGTATTTCAGGTTGTGGCCTCATCAGTGCAGAGCACAGGAAGACAATCACTTCCCTGATCCTTCTAGCCACACTTTTTCTCATAGAGGCCAGGAGGCTATTGGCCATGTTAGTCCCCTGAGTACACTGCTAGCATGTTTTAAGCCATCTTTCAACTAGTATCTCTCAGGTCCCTTTCCTCTGGGCAGCTTTACAGCAACTCTTCCCCAAACTTGTAGCATTGCACAGGGTTGTGGCACCTGAGTGCAGGACCCAGCATTTGCCCTTGTTGAATGTCATGCAATTGGTTTTGGTTCACAGATCCAGCATGTCCAGAACACCTCTATAAGAGCCTTCTTATTCTCAAGTAGATGAACACTTTCACTCAACAAGGAATTGTGAGAAGTCTCATCACTGGACTCCACTTTTTCAGTTTTTTTAAAATTAGGCTCTCACTTTTGGTCCTAATTGGAGCTATATTGAAGTCATTACAGTGCTTGGTGTTACCTCTTATGAACTTGCATCCTTACGAGGATCATTAGACATACCTTGGACATGGTGCAGACTGGCTGAAAATCTGTTGTCAGATATCAGCTGACCCCAGTGACCTGCAGCAGGTATGGGTTTCTTGTTCAGGTGCTGTGGATCTGTGCCCCTGTCTTTGCAGATATTGCTCTGCCTGTGATCCTTGGGTCCTGGCTGTTCATCTGTTCCAGAGCAGCCCGCTGCTTCCTGACAGCTGACAGAAAAAAAGATTTCTAAGTTTGAAAGTTGTACAGTGGAGACACAGATAACAACTAGTGCTTTAAAACATCTTTTATTACTTAAGCTGTTAAGTCTATTAATCTGATATTATTTGTAGTAATATCTGTTAACACTGTGCACCCAAATACTCCTTTGCACAGTTCAAGCAGACACTCATTCACAGTAATATGTCTGGAACATCAGTTGAGAGGCCAATCCCAGGAATTTATTCAGGTACCAAGTATCACATTGTTATATGACTGGTTTCTTGATAAGTTGTTGGAAAGTCCCTCTATGCGGCCTATGTTTTGCCAGGAATCTATATTCTCTGTGTACATAGAGCAGCCACTGCTTTTTGGATGTATTCAGAGTTAAGCAACACTTTGCTGAGGCAAATGGATATTGGTGGCTTTGGACACATTCAGTTGCTTATTGACATCTTGACTTTGTCAGTTCTTGCATTTTCAAAAGTGTTTCCAGTTCCTGGGAGACTTTCACACGTCTCTTTTCAGCCCACTCACTTTTCTGGTCACCGTTTCTTCATCAGCACTCAGAAACACACATAAACACACCCATAAATACCTTGAAACACAGAAAACATAGATTTCCATCTAATGGACCTAGCTAACAAAATATTTCTCTGATAATCACATGGACAAGTGATTATAATGCCTATGGAACAGGCTTCCAACATCATGAAGGAAATAGGATATGGAACTGCAATTTTTTACTTTTTGTATTTTTTTTTCTGTCCCAGACATTGGAATTAAAAGTGAATGTCAGCCTTATAAAGCCAGAATGGTCAGCGAGAAACCTGCTGCTTGAATGCTGCCCTGACAAATAGGGCAAGAGTTTTATCTCTCGGAAAATGCTTAAGTTCTTTTATTTGTAAGATCATAACTCTTTGTAGATTATGTTTGTGGTCCATTCCTTTCATCTCATTGTTGGTTGACCTTTTTTGCTAAGCTGTTCCGTTGTTCCCCATTTCCTGCCTAGCCGTAAGAAATAATAGATTAGACAAAGCTTTCGCTGGCAGAACTTGAATATTACTTTTATTCACAGCTTTGTTGTCACGCTTAGCTGAGCTACTGTTTTGACTTCATTAACACTGAATGGAAATGGGCATACGATATCGTAAAGAATAAATGGATAAGTTTCTTCTTGAGATACGTTAAACTGTATCATATCACATATTTTAAAAGTGCCTGAATTGCTTAAGGAATGTTCTTCTTTGGAGGGGAAATTTATTCAAAAGGGAGTATCTGCAGGATTTGAATTCAAATTAAATAAACTCATTTTAAAAATTATTAAACGGACTCACTAAATGTTCCCCTGAAAAGAAAGACATTTCCTGGTTATTATCTTTATTCCTTTTAGTGTTCACATTGCTACCATTCTATTCTTTTTTAGTGCGTGTGAAAGACAGGATCATATGAACACAATAAAAGAAGTGTTATACAGACTTCATAAACATTATTTTCTTCATGTATACTATCCACAGTTTATCACAAATATAGCATGCAGAAAATAGAACTACTGTTGATAATCCTATTTCACAAATATCGGTTTCTTAGTTCTTCTCCTTAATTATTACCGTAAGTCAGAGTCAGCCCACATCTATTTCTTTGCAACACTCACAAGTAATACTTTTATTATAACTAGTTTCCTGATAGACATAGTTAAGCATTTTCTATACTGTTTTTCATCTAGGATAATTTGTTCACTGTAGGGCATGTCTAAATTGTGCATAATTTTACAAGCTTTGAACAACCGAATTTATATAGCAGAAAGCAAGTTTGCCTTAAAAAATATCAAGAAGAAATAAGATACAATAGCAAAAGATTCTTAGATTCATTATTAAAGGACAGTGAAGCAAACTGAAAAAGGAAACATTTATGTCAGGTATTGTACATTCCATTCTCAGATACTTTTGGTCACACTGATGTTAGAATCATTGCCCACTTCTTGTTCAGTTCCAAGTGTCAGGTAGAACATAGCAGGGGGTGAAATGAATTTATCTTTCTGTCTTCAAGTGAACTAAAAGCAATTTTAGTCTTCCCATGTGGTCACTTGAGGTGCTTGTCATGTTCAAGCTAATGATATCAGGCACCCTTAGGTTGTTTAAGTATTCATGAAGTAATTAAATTCTCATTAACATATAAATAAAAGAAAACTGAAAACAAGTTTAGAAGGCACCTAACATCTGTTCTAATGCTTTTAAGTATTAAAATGTGCCACATACAGAAGGAAAAGTGCATTCTGTTCAGGCAAGTATTTTGCATAGATTATTTATAGAAACTGTAATTAAACTCATTTGGCATATTAAGTAAAGTTAACAGCTAAGCATTGTTTAGGTAGTTCATGTGTCTCTGCCATCTAAATAAGGAATTTAAAATAGAAAAGGGAGAAGTGGAATTAATTTTTGTTTATTCTGAGATCCAGATAATACAAGGACAATAGAACTAATAATCTTTAGAATTAGAGAAATGCAGAATCTTACACTGCAGGCATACTTCCAGCTGATTTTTCAAAATATATTGATTCTTTTAATAACAAAATGATACTGATGTTTGAAAAATGATAGTTGTGCATAATGACTCCTAAGTTAACCATTACATGTCTGTAAATTGAGTCTAACATACAATTCTGTCATACAAGTTAAGACATTGTTTCAAACAGAACCTTACAATCTGAAAAGAATTTGACCTTCTAATATTAAACATTTTTTTGCTTTACATTTTTTTTTTAAAATACTGGAACAAATATATCTTCCCTGTGAACATCCTGTGTTCCTGCTGTTCCACACCATGCACTGCAGTTTTCCATATAATAGAAATAGTCAAATAAATGTTAATAATCTTGCATCAGAGTGTGAGATTGATAGGCTGGAAAATGGCAAAGGAGATAGAAGAATCTTTGACTGAAGCATCTTCAGAGTAAGTTAAAATAAAATAAGTGCTTCATCAGAGGCAGCTGTGGAAGAATGCATTTCTGAGAAGCTAGTCTGAAATAAGTCTTTTAAGAGCAATATACACAATCGTGTTCTCTTTGTAACAATCTCTGTCTTGTTTCGGTTTTCTGTTGGGTTTTTGTTTGTTTGCTTGTTTTGTTTTGGTTTGGTTTTTAGCTTTTTCTAACACAGTAAAAAGTATTCTGTGGTGATATTAAGTTGTTTTATTCTTACTGACATATTAAAAACTACCTAAGACATATTGCTCTCACTCTTAATAGAGTGGAATGTGCAACCAGAGAAATTGAAAACATTTTGTACTCTTTAATTTATAACTTTCATTTTGAAAGGCAGTATTTCATGACTTATTCAAATTTGGCTTGCCTACCATAGTTTCTCCTTGCTGTGATGCCTACTGAAGGAAATGCATGCCAAGTAAGCAATGTGTTGTGTGCATGCTGAAAAGAATGCATTGTGAAAAAGGGCACATAGGCCTACCTGAAAGAAAAAGATAAACACTTTTTTTTCCCTGTTTTTAACCATGGCATCAAAACACAAGTAATTTAAAAATAGCTGCAGTCCATTTTCATTATACACATAAGCAGCTATTATTCTTTTGTGGCATGCTATTCACCATTGGTAACAACAGTTGTAAGCAGCATATGAAAGTGCTCCCCTCTTTATTTGATTCAAAACCTCTTGTTCTGTTCACATCAGCACCAGATAACTGCTATGATTAGCAGACAATAAAATTTTCTTAGGCATTATAAATATGAAAAGGAACCATGTTTTAGTACAACATAGTAAAAAAATATATAATCTTATTTCTCCAAAACCCACACTGCAATGAAGACACTAAATGAAACCTGAATAATTGCAATCTTATACTGATAAAACTCATGAAAAATTAATTTGGTGACTAGTGAAACAGGAACTAAGACTCAGTTGCTACTTTACCTACAGGACAAGGAAATTAAACATTACAAGGCTTGCCTCAGAGAATGTTTGCCCCAAAACAATTATCTGTGCTTATCTAGGTATCCCTACTGATCTTACATTATCTCACAAAACACTAGAGAAATCTTGCCTAAATAAACTCTAACCTTTTCAGGACTCTGAAGATAGGGAACAAACTGATGAAGTCTAAGTCTGTGTGAAAATAACAACTCTATGTCCTGGTTAGAGGCCAGGCAGATCCTCTCTTGCCCCTAAAGGGGGTAAAGGAATGACTCTTACACAAATGGATTGCAGAAGTGATGGAAAGTTTAAATGGAAAAGCAGTAAGTGTTTTAGAGAAGCTACAAGCATAGTGACAAAAGAAACCCAAAGCATAAAGAGTCCCCTTACAGCATACCCAAAATCCTCCCAAAACATCCCCTTTCCCCACCTGAGGGTATACCCAAAACCCCCAGGGCTAGGCTGGTCTCCAGACTGGCCAGGTCTGAGACTGCCCCTCTCCCTTCTCCTGGCATTAGGCCCAGACAGGCCTAAAAGGCACCAGAAGTGTATCTTGTGTGGCAGCAACGGGAGGCACTCAACCTAAACTGCCACACACTAATGTTGGTACAATCTCTTTTATGTAGGGATAGGTGCATCATGCGTCAGAGGGATAGGAGCATCATGCTGCATATAGTACTGGTTCTAAATTACAGCTTCTATTTCTTTAATATCAGTCAGAACACTGTTTTTGTAATCTTCTTGAATAGGCCTTCATTCAAAACTAAGCAAGAGTGATTCCAGGGCTGAATTCTGATGGAGAAAGATGTTATAATCAACACTTATAATCACATTGAATATGTTTCATAAAAATGTTACTAGAGTCATTGAATAAAAGAACATTGGTATATAGATATAAAAGAATACAGAAGAAGAAAATTTAGGCTACAGTTTTTGAACTTTAAATTGATAGCATCGATTATTGATGAAACAACTGTGTTTTTAGAGAAATTCAGGAGCAGTACACTAATTTGCTTTCCTACTCTCTAATGGAGCTACAGAGTAAATTAGAATGAAGAAGCAAAAATGTACAGAAGACAGTGATGGATGACATCCACATAATGATCAAGCACAGTATCTATCTAGATACTGTGAATGACAGTCATTTTATTCTGATAACTTTCACAGAATTCCCCTGGCCTTGTGAAGAACAGAATAAGACAATACAATAAAAGTATTTTTTCCTACCTTCAGGAGTAATAATATTTTCTCAGGATAACAAGGAAATGACATGTAGCTTGAATGTTTTTTTCCCTCCAAATGTCTTATTTTAGCCAGATGTCAAACTAGCATTTATTTAGTATTTGGAAATAGTGCAACAGCTCTAACAATTTTAGCAATGTTGTTGAAACATCACTGTGGTGGTGTTTTTATGTTGTTTTTTGTTTTGTTTGTTTATTTGTTTGTTTTCTTTCCTTTTTTTTCTTCTTTTTTTTTTTTTCCCTCTCAACTAAAAGACTTGGATTGATCAGCTGTATTTATGTTTATTGTTAGAACAAATCCATAACTTAGCAACTTATGATCCATACCTGATCTTGAAGTCTGGACCTGGACCTGATCCTGACCTGGATTTCCTGATGTACCTTCTTGACTTCTTATCACTAATGCTCAACTCATCACTTTCACCTTCAGCTTCCACCTCTCCTCTCATGGAGCAGTCTGACCTTGTGACTCTTTCACAGGAACAGGCTCTCCTCACTGTGTTCAACATATAATGAAGGTCACTGTCTTGCCCAGTTTATTTGGTGATAGAAAGCTGACACTTTTCTCTCACTCCATGAGAGACTACTTTGCTCTCTCTTCTTTCCTATCACAAACCTGACGGTCCCTTGAAACCCACAGAAGAACACCAAAAACAAGTCCTGACTATAAAATCTCTTTATACAACAAAAGTCCTCTGCTTACCTGAAGTAACTTACTTGCCTTGTGTCCATATGTAGAAGTCCCTCCATCAGGTAAACTTCATTTTGTTTTTTTTCTTCATCTGATAAGTTGAGGCTGTCAGGTGATTCCAGTAGAGGCTAATTAGGGCACATGCTGAAGGGAAGTTACACATTATCTCTTCCTCCAAACTTACTTTTAGTTTCAAATACAGCATGGGAATCCACACTGAGGTCAGATGAATATAAACTCATGCAGTGAGAAAAGAAATTGCTTAAATTACTCAGGGTTTAGGAGTGATGGTATTTCAAAACTAAACCAAATCCTGCAAGCAAGATAATTCTTCCTGAAAGGAAGCTAATTTTTCTTTATAGAATATTTAAGTTAATAATTAAAAAACAAGTATATGTAGCTCAGTTGTCCACATTAGTGACACCAAAATGTCTAATATTCAAAATAAATGTGAAGTAGCAGAGCATCACTAGAGAAGTTTCAGAAAAAATATCTCCTTCTATTTTTAGTAATGAACACATATTTCACCAACTACCAACAGGAATCAAAACCTTCAAATTAAGACTGGGCGCATTTTTGAAAGGGATTTTAAGCACAAATGCAGAGAGTGAAGATAAATATTAGAGCTATTCTTACCCATGTTATATAGACACTGAGAATAAACGATTTAATATTCCCTTCTGGCCTTACAAGTGATTTGTTTGTTCTAATCGGTATACTGTGCACCACCAAAAAGATCTTGGCCTCCTCCACTTGATAGCCACCCCTACAGATATTTATACAGATTGATGAGATCCCCTCTCAGTCTTCTTTTCTCAAGACTAAACAGCCCCAGGGATCTCAGTCTCACTTCATAGGGGAGATGCTCACATCCCTAATCATCCTCATGGCTCTCCGTTGGATTATCTCCAGAAGTTCTCTGTCCCTCTTGAACTGGGGAGCCTAAAACTGGACTCAGTATTCCAGGTGTGGTCTCACCAGGGCAGAGTAGAGGGGGAGAAGAACCTCCCTAGATCTGTTGGACACACACATCACAGAATATCATTTGCTCTCTTGGCCACAAGAGCACATTGTTGTTCCATGGTGAACTTGCTGTCTGCCAGCACTCCAAGGTCTTTCTCCATGGAACTGCTTTCCAGGAGGGCAAACCCTAACCTGTACTGGTGCCTGTTGTTATTCATTCCCATATGTAGGACCCTGCACTTGTCTTTATTAAATTTCATGAGGTTTGCCTGCATCCAGCTCTTCAGCCTGTCCAGGTCATGTTGGATGGCTGCACAGCCTGATGGGGTGTCAGCCAACCGCCCAATTTTGTCCTTTTCTTCAGAGTCCCTTTCTTCAGAGCTGCTGTCAAGCACAGCCTATATCGGTGCTTGGGATTGTTCTGACCCAGATGAAGGACCTTGCACTTCAACTTGTTGAACTTTGTGAGGTTGGCTTGTGCCCACCTCTCCAGCCTGCCAAGGTCCCTCTGGATTTACATCCCTTCCCTCCAGTGTATCTGTTGCACCACACAGCTTGGTGTCATCAAACTTGCTGAGGGTATACTCAATGCCACTGTCCCTGCCACCAATAAAGATGTTGAACAAGACTGGTTCCAGTACTGATTCCTGAGGGACTCCACTTGAAACTGGCCTCCACTTGGATATGGATCCATTGACAGCCACCATTTGGGTGTGGCCATCCCACCAATTTTTTTGTCCACTGAATGGTCCATCCATCAAACCCATTCTGCACCAGCTTGGAGACCAGGATGTGATCCTTGTGGTCCCTTCCAATCCTGACTGATACTATGATACTATGTGTTGTGGGACAGTGTTGAAGGCTTTGCTTGGATTCAGATAAATTATGTCAGCTGCTTGGCCTTCATCTATTAATGTTGTGGCCTTGTCATAGAAGGCCACCAGGTTTGTCAGGCAGGATTTGCCCTTGGTGAAACCATGCTGATTGTGCCAAATCACCTCTTCATTATTCTTCTGACTCAGAAGTGCCACCAGGAGGATCTGCTCCATAATCTTACCAGACATAGAGGTGAGACTGACTGGACTATAGTTCCCTGGGTCATCCTTCTTTCCCTGTTTGAACATGGGAGTTATGTTTCCCTTTTCCAGTCAGTGGGGACTTCTCTGGACTGCCATGACTTTTGGTATATAATAGAGAGGTTTAAGCTACCTTATCTGCCAGGTCCCTCAGCATCTGTGGGTATATCCCATCAGGTCCCATTAACTTGAACACTTTCAGGTTCTTGAGAACCTGGTCTTCACTCACAAAGGACAGTTCCTTCTTCCAGTCTTTGCCATTGTCTTCCATGACTCCAGGAGTGTGGCTAGAGCACTTGCTAGTGAAGACTGAGGTAAAGAAGTCATTGAGAACCTCAGCCACATCACTTGTCACCAGTTCACCTGTTTCCTTTCTGAGGGGGTGGGCCCACACCTTCCCTAGTTTTCTTTTTACCATTAATATACCTACAGAAATTTTTACTCTTCCCCTTGATCTCCCTGGCTAGATTTAATTCTAACTGAGCTTTAGCTTTTCTAACCAGGTCTCATGCTGCTCAGGCAGTTTCCTTATATGACCCCCCCATTCCAGCTGTCCTTTCTTCCACTCCTTGTAGAGTTTCTTTTTGTGGGTCAGCATGTCCAGGAACTCCTTGCTCATCCAGGCAGGTCTCCCAGCATTCTTTCCTGCTTTCCTCTTCGTGGGTACACTTTGTTCCTGGCCATGGAGAAGGTGATCCTTGAATACTGACCCTCTGTCCTGGGCCTCTCTTCCCTCTAGGGCTTTGTCCCAGGATACTTTAGCCAGAAGATCCCTAAAGTGATCAAAGTCTGCATGCCTAAAGTCCAGGGTTGTAAGCTTGCAATATGTCCTCCTAGTTGCCCTGAGGATCTTAAATTCTATTGTTTCATGATCACTAGAGCCAAGAAAATCTCTGAGCCTCAAAATGGTCACCAGCCCTTCCCTATTAGTGAGAACAAGGACCAGCGTAGCACCTTTTCTTGTTGGTTACTCTGCCATTTGGAGTAGGAAGTTGTCATCTATGTGTTCCAGGAACGCTGGTGCCTTGCTGTATTGTCCTTCCAGCAGATGCTGACATCTGCTGGTTGAAATCCCCCACCAGGACCAGGGCTTGTGAACACGAAGCTGCTTCTATTTGGCTGTGGAAGGCTTCATCTGTGTGGTTCTGCTGATCAGATGGTCTGTAGCAGACCCCTACAGCAACATCACTTTCCCCTGTCTTCCCGTTAATCTTCACCCATATACTCCCAAACAGCTCATCATCCTTGTCCGCTGATTCCAGCTGGTCACTGATATAGAGAGCAACACCTCCTCCCTTCGCCCCCTCCCTGTCCTTCCAAAAGAGCTTGTACCCATCTATCCCTACATTCCAATCATGGGAATCATCCCAGAAAGTTTCAGTAATAGCCACTATGTCATGGCTTCCCAGCAGCACAGTAGTCCTTAATTCATCCTGTTTATTGCCCAAGCTGTGTGCACTTGCATAGTGGGGCTTCAGCTGTGCTGGCCATGCCACCCTCTTAGGTGAATCCCCTTTGATTCTCTTGGGGTATCCCAGGGCTTTCTCCTTGGCTTACCTCAGGGCAACAAGTTGAAAGCCCTTGCTAGCACTCCATTCCCCTTCCTCTGGTGAGCTGCCCCAATGTTTGTCACAATCAAACATGAGATTAATAACCCCTTCCCCCTTTGAATCTGGTTTAATGTCCTGTCAGTGAGCCCTGCCAACTCCTGCCCCAGAATCCTTTTCCCACTCTGGGACAGGTGCGTCTCACTAGTTGCTTGCAGCTCTGATGCCTTGTAAACTGAACCGAGATTGTAAAATCCAACCCTCTGTCAACTATAATAGTCCAGAAGCCATGAATTGACCTGCTGCCTCTTCCTGAATATTCCCTCATTGCTTGCCAATGTCAGAGGGATGGAGGGGAACACAACTTGAGCTCCTGTTCCCTTAACCAGGGATCCTGAAGGTTCTGAAGACTGTTTTAATTGCAGTATCTCTTTTTATTGCAGCAGCTAGCAGGGAAAGAGTTATTGCATACTAGGGGATATTGTAAAGATTTAAATGCATCATAGGCCATGAAGCATAACATAAAGTCAGTGAAAAACGTAATCATAAAATTATCAAGGTGATGAGCAATAGCACTTTGTATTTTTTTACTTATGTTTTGTCAGAAAGTGGATGGAAAAAATGATAAAGCAGAATCAGTGAGAGTAAAGCTATCTTTATCTAAAATTTGTTTATATTTCTTTGAGACACATGAGACACACTCATTGACAAATCTCTAGAAGAATACAGACTAGTCCTAAGTAGTGAGGTAAATAAAGGTATGGCAGGTGCAAGAGAAATATAAGCACAAATTTATTTGCAATGCATAAAATTCTCGAAGAAATCAACCACGAAATGCCAAGGGTAGTACATAATTGGGGGGGAAAAATCATGCATCCTGTTAATTCTTGCTAATGGAATTGATAGAAAATCCAATCTGTACCTTATGCATGAAAATGAAGGAAAATGTTTAAATGTGAAATTAGCTAAGATCAGAGAGGCCAAATTATGTTTAAAACATGGTACTACTTATTAAGTACTTCCAGTGTGGTAAAAGAGTGGCTGATAATTTTTCTACCAGGAATTTGATTATATCTACTTTTCATCTCAAAATATTGGAGATTTTTTTTCTTTTTTCCCCTTTTCTTTTTTTCCCTTTTTTCCCCTCCTTCCCCCCCCCCCCCCCCCCTTCTTGAGTTGAATAATGTGAGTTATGTGAGTTTTCTATTTTCCTTTTCTTTTTTGGTTTGGTTTTTTTTTTTTTTGCTAATTTATTAATATAAAAGCTAGTTGGGTGTACTCTGTGAATGCTCTTTTATAACTTTTAAATACATGTTTGTGTGATTTAAGTACTGTGAGATAAAATACATCTCTTAGGTATTGCAATTATATTCACATATGCCATGAATCACTTAACTATCAAACCATTCTTGGTTTCCATATGATTACTCGATTTTATATTAAGGAAGTAAAATAGAAAATAAACAATATTTATGTATTCTTTTACAGTATAAATTAAGGAAAATGCTTAATTATTGATGCTGTATAACCCTAGGTAGACATATAACGAAGGCAGTGAGATAATTTTTTTGTAGAATCATAGCTAGAAATGACCTTGAAATGTTATGTATATTGTAACTACACATGAATATATGTTTGCTTGAGGAGAGGCTGAGGGAGCTGGGGTTGCTTAGCATGGAGAAGAGGAGGCTCAGAGGAGACCTTATTGCTCTCTACAGCTCCCTGAAGGGAGGTTGTAGCCAGGTGGGGGCTGGTCTCTTCTCCCAAGCAACCAGCACCAGAACAAGAGCAAACAGTCTCAAGCTGCACCAGGGGAGGTTTAGACTTAATGTTAGGAAGAAATTCTTCATGGAGAGAGTAATTGCCTATTGGAATGGGATGCCTGGGGAGGTGGTGGAGTCACCATCACTGGAGGTGTTTAGGAGGAAACTGGATGGGGTGCTTGGTTGCATGGTTTAGTTCATTAGATAGTGTTGGATGATGGGTTTTACACGATGATCTTGAAGGTCTCTTCCAACCTGGTTTATTCTATTCTATTCTATTCTATTCTAGTTGCATTTTCTTGCAAATTTTTATTAATAAAAATCAAGTTATATGTAAAATGTGATATGGATCTGAGTGATTTTAAAAGGAAATTAGAGACACATTGTGCCTAAGTAGACAAACAAAAGGAGTTTCCAGACATTTTTCAGGGAGAAAACCCTTTAGCTTTCGAGGGCTTAGGAGATATATTTATTAATGTTAATGTTTAATCATCAGTTTTGTTGCTTAGTGTAAATTGGACGATTGTCCCTTTTTAACTGAAGCAATTCTGTATTACACAAGAAAACACTTTCTATGGAAAAAAACCATACAGTAAAGAAAAAAATACTGTCATTGTAGTTTGCTCACTTTCAGAGTTTATAAAGATAAAGAGAATATGCTAAAAGTAGATGAAACAATTCTGGGAATTTTTACAGCTCTCTAGCTTCTGGATGATTCCAAGAGGGAGATTTGCTTTTTTTACTATAAAACAGGAACTGTGTTTATATATGAAGATGGTCTGTATTCCCTGGTATGGCTTATAGAGGCAATGGAATTGATTTTTATTAAGAGTGACTTTGATATACTTTTATCGTGTCTTTGTATTTACATGTTATGCTATTATTTTTATATGAATACTTCAGCTATATTGGATTTATGCTACAGGGATATACATTATCATGTAAGACTCTAATAGCATATGTCAATGATTCCTGCAAAGAGATTTCTAGATCCCAGATGCAGTAGGACTAATTTCATATTTTGTCCATTTTAGTCCAGACTCCTAACTGAAGTTAGGAATCCTTCATTTCCTTCATACAAGAACTTCTTCTATCAACACTTTCTAAAATATATTGTCAAATGTATTCTTCAAAAATCTGCAATTATTAATACAGTTTGCTGACACACATAGATTCAACTTTCTGTTAAAAAAAAAAGCTTCCTTGAAAACAACCACACAAATAGTTGCTGAGTGCTCTGACAGTAACAGAAGAGGAAATATAAAACTAATTCCCCCATTCTACTGGAGGACTGGTTAGGCCACACCTTGAGTCCTGTGGCCAGTTCTGGGCCCTCAGTTTAAGAAGGACATCGAGACACTTGAATGTTTCCAGAGAAGGGCAATGAGGCTGGTGAGAGGCCTCAAGCACAATCCCCAGCTGAGGGAGCTGGGATTGTTTAGCCTGGAGAAGGGGAGGCTCAGGGGAGACCTTCTTGCTGTCTACAACTATCTGAAGGGAGGTTGTAGCCAGGTGGGGGTTGGTCTCTTCTCCCAGCAAACCAGCACCAGAACAAGAGGACACAGTCTCAAGCTGTGCCAGGGGAAGTTTAGGCTCGAGGTGAGGAGAAAGTTCTTCACAGAGAGAGCTGTTAGCCATTGGAATGGGCTGCCCAGGGAAGTGGTGGAGTCACCATCCCTGGAGGTGTTCAAGAGGGGATTGGAGGTGGCACATGTTGCCATGGTTTAGTAGTCATGAGGTCTGTGGTGACCGGTTGGACTTGATGATCTTTGAGGTCTTTTCCAACCTTATTGATTCTATGATTCTGTGATATTTTTAGTTTAACAAGCAAGCAGCTTTACTGTCCGGCCCTTCTATGAATTTGGAAAAAAATGTTAGAATGTATTTATTAAACTTACACTAGATACATTTTTAGTGGAGGACTAAAAGAAGCTGAAGGGTAGTAACTCAAACAAAGGAAGAATCAAGTCATTTTCCCAAAGAGGTACTATGAAATAAAAATGTCTAGTAGTTTGGTGCCAAGAAAAAAATCACTTCAGTCATGTTTATTTTAGCAATTGCAAATGGCAAAGATCGCAATATCCTTTCAGTCCCTAAAATAAAATATAATTTTCAACTAGTACCTCTATTTAAACCATTCTAAAACACTACAAACCCCAGGAAAAGCAATTGAGTCTTCAATTTACATTAATTGTTTCTTCATGTGCATAGATGTTTTTAAAGAGTTGGTATGAAATTTGCAATTACTATAAATTTATTATCAATGGTTCATGTTCATAGCCATTATGATGAACTCTGGTGCCTTTACAAGTTATTAAATGTTTAGCAGAGGTGTTTAAATTTGTCCTCTTGCTTTCAAGTAGAACCTTTGCAAAGCACTGATCACTTATTTGTCAACACAGACCAGCACTGATGAGAAAAAAAGTCTATAATTGTTGTGGTTTAACCCCAGCCAGCAACCAAAACGCTGTCAAGGGTTAGGGCTGGGCCAGCCACCAAATGTGTGACAGATGCTTTCTAGTAACCCCTCTCACTTACGAAAGGAGAAGCAATAGGAAATAAGGGAGGAAGACTTATGCTTTGGAAATAAAACTGAAAATAACTTAATAAAAATAATAATACAAAACCCCATACAGAATCAATATTAAAATACATACAGAATCAATATTAAATCCATTATTTGCTGCCACCATGGATGCTGCAGCAGAATTCCCACTCTGGACTCAGCAGTAGGTGGGAATCAGATTCAGCAGTAGGGTTCTAGAATTGTATTCAGGAACACTTTGGCTGGTATTGAAGGCAAAATGGACAGAGTCCTCCTTGGACGTCAACCATTGAAAAAGAGAAAGAGATAGAGCTTTATACCAAATATGACATATAAGGAATGAAATTTCTCATTGGTTAGTTTAGAGTCACCTGAACTGTCCACTCCTCTGTGTAGGTGCAGCTCTCAGTGTAGGATCAGCTTTTTACTCTTCGCTGTCAGTACAGGACACAAGATTTGTCAGTGACCTTAATTTTCATAGCAGCCCTTTGTGCTAACCTGAAACACTGAGTATTATCAGTGCTAGAAGGCACTATGAAAACATGATATTAGTTTCAGAAAGTACAGTTACTTAGAGAAAATTGTGTTTAGAAGTAAAATCACTGAACAGAATTTGCTCCATTCTAACTCAAACCAGGACAACCATAGAGACCCAGTGAGGTGGGCAGAAACAAAAATATGTAAAACTCATGTGTCAATGACAGTTTAACAACTATACTACTACTACTACTAATGAAAAGGAATATAGCAAAAATATAGAGAAATAAAGCCCAGGAAAAGATAAGCGATAAAATCCAGTTGCTCACCATTCACTTACCAATGCCTAAGTGGTGATTTATGTCCCCCCAGCCAACTTTTCCCACTATATATACTGAGCATGTGAGGGAATGCGCTCTTGAACATGAAAATAACCTTGTGATGGTAGTGATTACATTAAGAACTGAAGAGTGTCTAAACAAAGGTAAGATCAACATGAACAATTTGTCTGATGTGTGTCATATCTGCCCACCAAGACAGCAACTACCAAGGGGATGTGGTGGACAGTGGAAGGCAAAGAGGGGCAAAGGCCTCTTGGCATCAACCCCTGCAGACACACAGAAGAACCCCATGAAATCTCCTGGAGAAGAGACCAACCCCTTCCTGGCTACAACCACCTTTCAGGTAGTTGTAGAGAGAAATAAGGTCACCCCTGAGCCTCCTCTTTTCCAGGCTGAGCAATCCCAGCTCCCTCAGCCTCTCCTCATAGGGCTTGTGCTCAAGGCCTCTCCCCAGCCTTGTTGCTCTTCTCTGGACACATTCAAGTGTCTCGATGTCCTTCTTAAACTGAGGGGCCCAGAATTGGACACAGGACTCAAGGTGTGGCCTAACCAATGCAGAGTACAGGGGCACAATGCCTTCCCTGCTCCTGCTGGCCACAGCATTCCTGATGCAGGCCAGGATGCCATTGGCCTTCTTAGCAACCTGGGCACACTGCTGGTTCATGTTCAGCTGGCTGTCAATCAGTACCCCCAGGTCTCTTTCTGTTTGGCAGCTCTCCAGCCACTCTGTCCCCAGCCTGTAGCGCTGCATAGGGTTATTGTGGCCAAAGTGCAGCACCAGGATGTAGCAATCCCTATGCTTACATGGCTTTACACCTAGTCATTTAAACAGATTTTTTGCTCTCTTCTCCTTTTCCAAGAATATTTAAAATCTCCTATGTTTGCACAAGGTCTTAAGTATTGTATGAAATTAAACCTCTTGGGCTGTAGTAAAGTTTGGTTGTTTTGTTGTTTTTTTCCCTGTGAAATGCCATTGATGTTTTGATGAGATGCAAAACATGAAAAAAATTGAGACAGTAACTAGACAGTAATCAAACTTAATTGCAGTAGTACCAGAAAAGCATAAACTAATTGTCACTTAAGTCCCTCAAGAACAGGATTGTCAGACAGCCAAAAATCAGCAGCAGAAAGCTTTGTGGTTTAGGACTGTGACTTAAATAGTTGACTAATGTGCACCCCAAGTCATAAAGTCTACTCAGGAAGAAGTGCTCTATGTCAAGAAGGGGTACTTGAACCAGAATGAGGTTGGTCTTCTTTATTTCAGGGGCACGCTGCATATGTCCAATAAGCCCATCATTTTCTCCCCTGAAAAGCTATTTATTGTTGCATGGGTTTACTCTTCCCCACACGTAAGGCATTGTGTTTGCTTTTGTTGTGTTGCATGATGCTTCTGTTTTGTCTCTCTTAGTAGCAGTCCTACCTTTCAGTATATGGACAACTCTCACAAGCTTGCTTTCATCATCAAACATGGTAAGTGTATACTCCACCTCATGCTTCAGATTGTAAATAAAGACACTAAATTATATTGAATTGAGTACTGACCTGTGAGAAAGATTAATTAATATCTTACTAGCCTCAAAAGTCTGTTTCCCAGGCAAGGAAAATATGTATTTTCATCTCACCACTTGAATTACAAAATACTATTCAGGACCTTATTGAAGGCCTTGATAAATCAGAGTATGGTGTACAACATCTGCTCTTCTCCTTTTGTACACAAAACTCATCATCTCATCAATGAAAGCTACTGGGTTTGTCGCATATGATTTTGTCTTGCTTAGACCAGCCTTATTATCTACAGGACCCTGGAAATGTCTGCCAATGTATCTTCTCTATGACTTTCTTATGGTCTGAGATTAGGCTTACTAGCTTGTAGCTTCTCACATCACTGTGCTCTTTAAGAGAGTTATGATATTTGCACATTTCTAGTCACCAGGAACCTCCTTCAGTTTCCATGACCAAAAGATGATATGGTATTTCAATTCTTTCAAAATTTTCCAGCTTGGAATTTACTTCACCTTGTTCCAAGGATGTTTGTTTGTCCAATTCCATTTGGTGGTCTGTGACAAAATCCCCCTCTAACATGAATATAGAATCCTATAGAATCTGACACTAAGATTAACAACCTTCAAGTTATGAGGACAAAACTTTAGAGTAAAGACCAAGGCAAATCTTAGTCTTTTTTTATATGCTTTGTTGCTACTCCTTTGGTTTCTGCTGCCAAAACTGCCATCAGACGTCATACACTGAATAAATTGTAGTAATATTTATGAGTAACAAATGCATTTTAGCAGCTTCCCAAGTTGGCTTATAGGTCAGCTGTATCAACAAATTTGCTTTGATATTCTAAAAAGATTTCCCTGCAATGTTACCCTTCAAGCAGGTTACAGTTCCTTTTGAGAACTGAGGCCTGAAAATATGAGGCTTCTAGCTGTTGAAAGACGTTTTCATCATATTTTTTCTTGGCCATTTTGTCTGTTGCAAATACCCATATTATGGTACTTTTGCTAGTCTTTTTTTCTGTTCTTTTAGCTCACCTTTCTGATATTCCTCTGGGAACATTTTAAGGTAGGGAGAAAGAAATAGCTGTTGTTTGTTTGATTATTTTTTAATGTTTCTTTCTTTCCTGTTAAAACTTCAAAAGATGAATAAAGGAAAGAATGAAAAGACAGAGTGAGGTAAGGAAGGAAAGGGACATGGAGAGAATCTAGCAAGTAAGGAAGGAGCACCTCTGCTACAAGGGTAGGCTGAGACATCTGGATTTGTTCAGCCTGGAGAAGAGGAGGCTGTGGGGAGACTTAATAGCAGCCTTCCAGCACCTTAATGGGGCCTGTGTGAAGGATGGAGAGAGACTGTTTACAAATGCCTGCAGTGACAGGACAAGGGACAATGGCTTCAAACTAGAGGAGAGCAGATTTAGATTGGATGTTAGGAACAAGTTCTTCACTATGAAGGTAGCTGACCACTTGAATAGGTTGCCCAGGAAGGTGGTTAAGGCCCCTTCCCTGGAGATATTCAAGGTGAGGCTCAGCGAGGCCCTGGGCAACCAGACCTGGTTAAGGATGTCCCTGCTGGCTGCAGGGAGGTCAGACTAGATGACCTTTGGAGGTCCCTTCCAGCCCAGACTATTCTATGTTTCTACGATTCCATGATTCTATGATTCCGTGATTCTATGATTCTATGACTTAGAATCTTAGACTTATAGAATTGTCAGGGTTGAAAGGGACCTCAAGGATCATATACCTCCAACCCCCCCTGCCATGAGCAAGGACACTTTCCACTAGAGCCCAGAGCCATACCCAGCCTGGCCTTAAAAAATTCCAGGGATGGGGCTTCCACCACCTCCCTGGGCAACCTGTACCAGTGTCTCACCACCCTTCACAGTGAAGAACGTCTTTTTAATGTTTAATTGAAATCTGCCCTCCTGTAGCTTGGTTCCATTCCTCCTAGTCCTGTCACTACCTGACATACAAAAAGTATCTCACCAGCTTTCTTGTAGGCCCCCTTCAGATACTGGAAGGTCTCCTTGGAGCCTTCTCTTCTCCAGACTGAATAGCCCCAACTCTCTCAGCTTGTCTTCACAGAGAGGTGCTCCAACCCTCTGATCATCCTCATGGCCTTTGTCTGGACATGTTCCAGCATGTCTATGTTTCTCTTGTAACAAGGGCTCCAGAACTGGACACAGTACTGCTTGTGGGGTCTCACCAGAGCAGAGTAGAGGGGGAAAATCACCTGCTGGCTATGCCTCTCTTGATGCAGCCTGGGATATGGTTGGCTTTCTGGGCTGCAAGTGTACAGTGGCAGGTCATACTGAGCTTCTTGTCCACCAGTACCCCCAAGTTCTTTTCTTCAGGGCTGCTCTCAAGTCAGTCACAGCCTATATCGGTGCCTGGGATTGTCCCAGTCCATATGCTGGACCCTACAGTTGGTCTTGTTGAACATCATGAATGTAGGAAGATAACATAATCAGAATTTACTAATGGATGGGGAAAATGTATTTATCCTGGTGTCCTACTATCTTAATTTATCAGCAAGATCTGAACAGTATTGATAACAGTCTGGAATAATCTCTTCATACACTTGTCAGTATGTATTAATTGCTTTTCTTGCATTTTGTTTTATTTAAGGGAAAAGAGTTAGTAGGAGGAGAAGTTATTTTTTGAGAAAAGAGAAGGAAATTTGACACAAACTATTGTAACTGTGGATGTTTCTGCTGTCACACAAACAAGAGCCTTCCAGTCATTTGCATATAAAATACATTAGGAAATCAGTGTTTGGTTAACTTTACATGCCTTGTAAGCTTTTCACATGATCTCCCTCCCGGTCTTCTGGATAATTAAAGAGAAATTCTGAGTCCTAAATTAGTAGTATCAGCAAAGTTGTAAAATTAGATATTATTTTTTTTGTAATATAAATTCAAAGATGTTTCATTTCACTGTAAGGGTTTTTATCTTTCCCTGAGAAAAATATTATTTTTTGCATATGACACAGTGAGACACTATGTATTCTATAGAAATAAAAGCTGCAGGAAACTAGCAAGACAAGAACACAGAGACCAAAGAGTCATTTCCCTAGCAAGTGAGATCATGCAAGAGCATTTGGAATAGATCCTTCTCCTTCCTCATGTTTCTCTTTATTGTTTAATGGTTTTCCAGTCAAAGAACCCAATGATAAGTAGCTGGCTTGAATTTTAATAAGAGCTCTATGACAGCAACACTGAAAGCTTCATTACTGTGTGACTGTAATCACAAAAAGCCCTTCAGTGTTTATACTGTCATAGAAATAATTATTGCTACAAGATATTTTAAACCCACTATTACTAAGTACATAGTTTAGAAAATTTACTGGAAGTAATACCACAAAATTGGACTCAGTTCTGAGTTCTGGCATTGAGACAAACTGGCAGGGGCTGTGCTGTTCTAGTTTCATACTGTTTTCACCAAAGTGATCAGAATATTTTGTATGTCCCTTCAAATTGCATTGATATAAATATCATTTTTTAAACTATTTTTTTTGTTCCTAAAATAATCTAAAGTTCCCTGGTCAGTCACTACCTAAGCCTTGGGATTGAATTAAACTTCTGCAAAGATTCACAGTAGGATTTAGTCCCAATAGGTATCAAAGTGCTTAGGATCTGTCATGCAGCTGACCTTGGTCAGGGCCAAAAGTATCAAAAAGCCAGTGTTACAAAAAATTATGGAATATAGAATATTTGGTCTGGAAAAGGTCTTCAAAGATCTCATTATACCTCCTGCCCTCACTCTTGTTCTTGCTCTGGCTCTCTCCTTCATCTTGCTCGCTCCACTTGGACTTGGCTTCTCCCTGGACCTGCCATCTGCAGAGTGGACCTGCTTGCTGTGGAGTGACCCTGCCTGCCATGAAACCTGCAGCTTTCTTGCAGGGCTGCTGCTCATGAGTTTTCCTTCATAGCAGCCATGTCTATGGACACTTTGGTTCTGGCAGGTCCTTTTCCTTTTTCCCTCTTTGGCCTTCCCTAAGGTTTCTGGTTTGCCTCTGGTTGTAAGTGGGGTAAAGCTATTTTGTGGCTTAGCCATTTCCATTTTCTGAATCCTCTACATTGTATTAAATTTGCCCATAAGCATCCTGGTAGAATTTGCAACCAAGTAGAACCTGTAAATAATCAAATAAGTTTTTATACCTAATTTGCAGGCAGAGTTTTGGGAAAAATAAAGATAACTATATTTTTATAATTCCCACCTCATTACTTTCAGACCCTATCAAATCACTAGTGATCAACTGCACCACTGAGTTTGGTGTCATCCACAAACTTACTATTAAATATTATTAATCCCAGTAAAGATCTTAAGGAATATCACTCATTATGATTTTCCATGTGGGCAATGAATTAGTGTAACTCCTTGGATGTGGCTATCCAGTAAATTCCTTTTCTATCTATGTGTCTGTACATCAAACCCATTTGCCTCCAATTTAGAGGCAAGAATACTGGAGCGACCTCATCAAAGGCTATTCAGCAGTCCAGGTAAATGACAGCTGTAACTATTCCCCTGCTCACTGAGATAGTCATTCCACTGTAGAAAGCCACTAGTATAATTAGACAGAATTTGCCTCTGGTGAGGCCATGTTGATTATCTTTCACCACTTCTGTGTCTTCCATATGCCTTCACTGAAGTTCCAGTAGGATGTTTTCCATGATTTTACCAGGGACTGAGAGAAGGCTGACTAGTCAGTAATTTCCAGGGATCCCCCTATTGATCTTTTTTTAAAAATGAATATTCCCTTTTATCTTGTCACTGGGCACTTCTTTATGACTTTTCAAATATGATGGATGGTGAGTTAGCATCTACATCTAGCAATTTCCTCAGAATCCTGGAATGCATCTTATAAACCTGGTATGAATCTCATTGACTCTGGAATGTACCTTGTCTGAGAGGTAGATCAAATAATGGATTTAAGGTTTGCTTGGATTGGTGGAGTTAATTCATGTCCAGGCTGGTATTCAGCTTATATCCAAAACCTGAAGGACTGGCAATGAACAGTTGTGGTAGGTTGAGAGAGGGCTTAGCTCTCCCTCCTCCACAGAGTAAAAAAACCACAGCTAACTCAGTCGGTAGAGCATGAGACTCTTAATCTCAGGGTCGTGGGTTCGTGCCCCACGTTGGGCGCCAATAAATGTGGTAGGTTGAGAGAGGGCTTAGCTCTCCCTCCTCCACAGAGTAAAAAAACCACAGCTAACTCAGTCGAAGAGCAAAAGCTATATATTTACAAGCATATATGGAAAGCAGGTTATATATATAACACAATATATACAGGTATTTACAATATATACACAGAAATACACAGCAAAGACAAATAACACAACAAAAATCCCTCCCTCAGGGAGGGATCCCCTCTTTGGAACCCCCTCTCTTCCCCCCTTACCTCCCTTTTTCCCCAAAAAGGGGTTAGAGAGAGAGAAAGGCAAGTTACTAAGGAAAAGAGTTGTTAGCAAGCTTCAAAAGCCCATGCAGGATTAGTGTTTGCTTATCTGAAGGCCAAGTCCAGCAGTTCGCAGAAGAAGCAGGCAGGGAGAACAGGCTGAAACACCCAACTCCCCCAACTCCCAAACCGAACTGAACTGAGGAAAAAATTTTCCAACCGCTTCACAATCTAAAGCTGAATTTTTGTTTATCAACCAATGAAATTCGTTTAGAATATCAGAATGTTTTGGTTCTAGTACCAAAAACATTAGCCAGTGTGTTCCAGCAGTGTTTGTTCTTAAAGGCACAGCCTCAAACGACCACAGTCCACCCCTTTCTAAACAATTTCATTGGCTGTTCGTACTGTCCATCCAATCCAGAACAATATTTACAGTTCGTAAGTTAAGTTCATCGTCCATTCCGGCTATACTCAGATGTAGATGATTCAGAAGTCCAAGAAAATCCAAAATCAAGAAAATGGAAAACAGTTTGTCTCTCCGCAGACGAAGCGAAGAAAAAGGGAAACAGGGACTCAGGGACTCTCAGTTGACTCAGGGCTCTCAGGGTTCTCAGGGTTCGTGCACCGTAGATTCCTCAGGGACTCTTTCCTTTGGACGCGCTGTAGCTGTACAACATTCTGAAATTAAACTCTCTCAGCTAAAGTTAAATCTCTTTGTGGAATACACTGAATTTCACCATTCTCTTGCATTACCCAATAAGTGTGACCCGGACCTTCTGCTGAAACCACCCCTCGGACAGGTTTAGCCTCTCCTGAGGGCGAAAATACCCAAACAGTTTTACCTAACAGATTCTTTTCCCTAACAACAGGAACTCTATCACCTTCTACTTTCTGTAGCAGATCAGAATGTGCAGGTCCAGCTCGGTTCACTGAACCTCTACTGTTCACCAGCCAGGTTGCTTGTGCTAAATGTTTCTCCCAGTTTTTCAAAGATCCACCTCCCATGGCTTTGAGAGTGGTCTTCAACAAACCGTTGTAGCGTTCAATCTTCCCTGCAGCTGGTGCATAGTAAGGAATATGGAAAATCCACTCAATACCGTGCTCTTTTGCCCAGCTCTTTACAAGGTTGTTCTTGAAGTGAGTTCCGTTGTCTGACTCAATCCTCTCTGGAGTTCCGTGTCTCCACAGGATCTGTCTCTCCAGACCGAGAATGGTGTTGCGTGCAGTTGCATGTGGGACTGCGTAAGTTTCCAGCCATCCAGTGTTTGCCTCTACCATAGTAAGCACGTACTGCTTACCAGAACGAGAACGTGGTAGAGTGATGTAGTCAATCTGCCAAGCTTCACCATACCTGTATTTGGACCATCTGTCACCATACCACAAGGGCTTAATTCTCTTTGCCTGCTTAATAGCAGCACAAATGTCACAGTCATGGATGACTTGTGTGATGGCATCCATGGAAATGTCTATGGATCTGTCACGAGCCCATTGGTATGTTGCATCTCTGCCTTGATGTCCTGACGAATCGTGAGCCCACCGAGCTAAGAATATCTCACCTCGGTGTTTCCAGTCGAGATCAAGTTCAGAGTCCTTGTCTACTTGAGAAACTCTTGCAGCTAAATCTGCCTGATGGTTGTGCTGCTGTTCCTCAGTAGCTTTGCTCTTGGGAATGTGAGCATCAATGTGTCTCACTTTCACTGGAATTCTCTCGATTCGATCAGCAATGTCTTGCCACAGTTCAGCTGCCCAGATGGGTTTTCCTTTCCTCTGCCAGCCATTCTTTTTCCAGTTCTTTAGCCAACCCCATAGAGCATTGGCTACCATCCATGAGTCGGTGTAGAGATAAAGCTTTGGCCATCTCTCACGTTCAGCCACGTCGAGAGCTAGCTGCACAGCTTTTACCTCTGCAAACTGACTGGATTCTCCTTCTCCATCCTTCGCCTCTGCAACTCGGCGTGTTGGACTCCACACGGCAGACTTCCACCTTCGCTTGTTCCCGACGAGACAACAGGAACCGTCTGTGAACAAAGCATATTTCTTTTCATCATCAGAAAGGTCATTGTAAGGAGGAGCTTCCTCAGCACGAGTTACTCTCTCCTCTGGAGGTTTAGCACAGTTGGTATCTTCAGGCCAACTTGAGATCACCTCCACCAGACCAGGTCTTTCAAGATTTCCCATTCGAGCTCTCTGTGTTATCAGGGCCATCCACTTAGACCAGGTGGAATCTGTGGCATGATGTGGTGTGGAACCTTTGCCTTTGAACATCCAATTCAAAACTGGCAATCTGGGAGCTAAGAGAAGTTGTGACTCAGTTCCAATTACTTCAGAAGCTGCTTTCACTCCTTCATAGGCAGCTAGAATCTCTTTCTCTGTTGGAGTGTAATTAGCCTCTGAACCTCTGTAACCTCGACTCCAGAAACCAAGAGGTCGTCCACGTGTCTCACCTGGAGCTTTTTGCCACAAGCACCAGGTTGGACCATTGTCACCTGCAGCCGTGTACAAAATGTTCTTAATGTCTGGACCATCTCGCACAGGTCCCAGACCCACTGCTTGGACTACTTCTTGCTTTATCTGGTCAAAGGCTGCTTGTTGTTCAGGTCCCCAGTGGAAACTGTTCCTCTTTCGAGTCACATCATACAGAGGTTTCACAATCTGACTGTATCCAGGAATGTGTAGTCTCCAAAATCCCACTATCCCCAAGAAACGTAGAGTTTCTTGCTTGTTGGTGGGATTTGCCATGGTAGAGACTCTATTTACCACATCCACTGGAATGTGTCGGCGTCCATCCTGCCACTGCACTCCCAGAAACTGGATCTCTGTGGTAGGACCTTTCACTTTGTCTCTCTTGATGGCAAAACCTGCATTCAGGAGAATGTCCATGATTTTGTTACCTTTCTCGAAGACTTCCTCAGCAGTTTTACCCCAGACGATGATATCATCGATGAACTGGATGTGTTCTGGAGCACCACCTTCCTCCAGAGCATCATGGATTACTGCATGACAGATGCTGGAGCTGTGGATCCAGCCCATTGGCAGTCTGTTGAAAGTGTACTGGATTCCTCTCCAGGTGAAAGCAAACTGAGGCCTGCATTCCTCTGCTATGGGAATAGAGAAGAAGGCATTAGCAATGTCTATGGTAGCATACCATTTGGCCTCTTTGGATTCCAGCTCATACTGGAGTTCCATCATGTCTGGTACTGCTGCACTCATAGGCGGAGTTACTTCATTCAGGGCTCGGTAGTCCACTGTCAGACGCCAGTCTCCATTCGGCTTTCGCACAGGCCACACTGGACTGTTGAAGGGTGAATGAGTTTTGCTGATGACTTTCTGACTCTCCAACTGACGAATCAGATTCTGAATGGGCAACAAAGAGTCACGGTTGGTTCTGTATTGTCTGTGATGCACAGTCCGAGAAGCAACCGGCAACTTAATGTCCTGAATCTTGTGTTGTCCCACAACTGCAGATTCATCAGAAAGCTCAGGTCTAGCAGACAGCTTCAGTTTTTGTCCATCAATTTCTACAGAAGCTACTCCAAAAGCCCATTTGTAACCTTTAGGGTCTTTGAAATGCCCTTCTCTCAGAAAATCAATTCCCAAAATACAAGGTGCATCAGGTCCGGTCACAACTGTATGCTTTTTCCCTTGTTTACCAGTTAAGCTTATATTAATCTCCACTTTACTTAACTCTTGAGATCCACCAGTGACTCCCAGAATAGTTATGGACTCTGATCCCTGATAATTTGATGGCAATATGGTGCACTGAGCTCCTGTGTCAACCAAGGCCCTGTACTTCTGAAAGTGTGAAGTGCCAGGCCACTGGATGTACACATCCCAATAGATTCTGTTATCTGTATTACCCCTCTCCTCCCCCTGGCGGGAGGCAGGGCACCCCTAGTTATGGGGAACATGTCCACAGGTGCAACGAGCACACTGTGCAGTGTTAGAACTGGAGCCACTGTTGGAGCTACTAGAGTTGTCCTGGGGAACTGTAGAAGTAACAGCTACCCTTCTGGTATTGCTACCTCGGGTTCTGCCACCTTGCAGTTCTCTCAGTCTCCTGAAAAGATTAGAAGTTGGTTGACCATCCCACCTGTTCATGTTCTCACCAAACTGATCACGCAGGGTAATCCAAATAGTCCTACGTGACTGCCTTGGTGGTCTGTTTTGGTTTGATCTGTTTTGGAATGACCTCCTTGGAGGATGTCTATTCCTCACAGATGAAACCTGTACCCACCTGGAGGAAGAATTGGAATCATCTCTTTGTGCCAATTGGGAGATGGTGTTTTTAAATTCATCCTTCAGCTCTTTCATGCAATTCTCCAGTTTTCCAGACAGAGTTTCAATGGCTGAAACCAAAGAAACACGTGTCATGCTATCATCCAATTGTCTCAATTGATCAGTGAATTGGCCAACCGTAAGAGGAGCTCCACCATAATTTCTTGCTACAATTCTGCTTGCCAGAATGTTTGCATAATTGGAAGGAGCAAGCTTGATGAGCTTTTTAGTAAGACCATTTCCTACAGGAACATCATCAGGATTCAGAGATTCATGTTCACCATAGAGTACCTCTCTAACAGCAAATTCTCTCAGACGCTTAATTCCCTCATCTATGGTAGTCCAGGGCTTAGGATTCCATGGAAGATCATCTCGGGAAGGGTATCTCATGAGAACCGCCATTAGAAGGCGTATCCACAGATTAACCTTACCGAGAGCCTTGCCTAGATGTCTATCTATTCCATTATCCTTCGAGAGAGTTCCTAGCTGGGCTGCTGACTTGTCTCCAACCATTAGAGCTGGAGCACCTGTATCATAGCATCTACCAAGCCAAGCGAGAACTGGCTCCTTATCTGCTCTGAGATAGTCTTTTCTCACATTTCTAAGCTCCTCACGTGGTGAAGAGCAGTCGGTTATGTCATCTTGTTCTTGCTCCTCTGCCTCCTGTTCCTCAACTTGTGGTCCAAACAACCTTTCAAGGATCCCTTTAAGCTGAGAGGCACCACCACTAGCTGCTGTCCTACCAAGAGATGCATCTCGATCCTCTGATGATCTCAATAACTCAGCTATATTTTTAAGACAGATTTTCTCTTCCTCCCCAGCAGAAGAACCTTGCTGTGCATCCCCGTCAGCTCCTGAATCAGCTTTAGTCTTACCCTTCCTTGTTGTTAAAACTGCTACTTGCTTTACTGGAGCTGTGTTTGGGTTTCCAGCTGCCTTATTATCAGAAGCTGATAAGCTTTGAGACAGATTAGCTGCTTTGGAGGACGCTTCCGCTCCTGCCATGGAAGAAGGAGGAAATGACTTTGCCTCGTTAATGGTGGCTGCCTGGGACACAGGAGCCGCCATGTTTGGGGCTACTGTAGCCCCTGGCTGCTTGCCAGAATCATCACCATTGCTATTCAGAGCTGCCTTGCCGATTGACTTTTTAGCTTTATCTTTAACTGACACAGATTCTCCATTATCATCCTCACTGGATGTTCCTGAAACAGAGCTAGGGTGGCGTTTTCGTCTCTTAACCCTCCGTTTTATAACAAAACATGCCTTGGACACTTTTTTCTCCCGGTACAGTGCTACCAACAAATACACATTAATTATCATCATCAGCAGGACTACACACATCAAGAAAATCAGCTTTGGATCCCAGCCATCACTTAAAATTACCCTTTCACCGAGCGGAATCTTAAACTCTTTTATCTCAATAGGGAGTGTGCTAGATGTAACATTCCTGTACTTTTTAACATAAAAGAATTCCAGGCACTGATCATACAGAAGCCGAATCTTGTACTTAAACCACAAATATAATTTTTGCATTATATATTTACCTATCTTATCGATAATCATACCCAGGCAATACTTGTAGATCAATACACCAAAGACCGAGAAGAACAGACGCTCAAAAAGCCAAAACACCTTCATGTTTGCTCGTTCGACTTAAGCAAGCAATAAATCAAACTAATTTGTCAGCAAACCCCGAGTTGGGCAGCCAATAAATGTGGTAGGTTGAGAGAGGGCTTAGCTCTCCCTCCTCCACAGAGTAAAAAAACCACAGCTAACTCAGTCGAAGAGCAAAAGCTATATATTTACAAGCATATATGGAAAGCAGGTTATATATATAACACAATATATACAGGTATTTACAATATATACACAGAAATACACAGCAAAGACAAATAACACAACAAAAATCCCTCCCTCAGGGAGGGATCCCCTCTTTGGAACCCCCTCTCTTCCCCCCTTACCTCCCTTTTTCCCCAAAAAGGGGTTAGAGAGAGAGAAAGGCAAGTTACTAAGGAAAAGAGTTGTTAGCAAGCTTCAAAAGCCCATGCAGGATTAGTGTTTGCTTATCTGAAGGCCAAGTCCAGCAGTTCGCAGAAGAAGCAGGCAGGGAGAACAGGCTGAAACACCCAACTCCCCCAACTCCCAAACCGAACTGAACTGAGGAAAAAATTTTCCAACCGCTTCACAATCTAAAGCTGAATTTTTGTTTATCAACCAATGAAATTCGTTTAGAATATCAGAATGTTTTGGTTCTAGTACCAAAAACATTAGCCAGTGTGTTCCAGCAGTGTTTGTTCTTAAAGGCACAGCCTCAAACGACCACAACAGTCTACCCAGAACATGGATGCTCTGTGCTGTGGTAATGGTTGCAATAAGCAGTGTGAGCAATCTGGCAGTGTAGGCCTAGAGCCTGACATGGTGGTAGGCTGTGTCCAGTGGCTAGCAGTATAGCAGAATAGTGCTGTGCCTGCACCGTGTGACCAAAGCAGGATGCTGGTAGCTATAAACACAGAGAGTTATCTTGGAATAACAGGACACACACGTGCATCAACAATCTTGCGTGTTATTACTGGTTTAACCAATAATCTATAGTAATAGTGTGTGGTCACTCGTGAGGGGCCAATGAAGCCATGCCAGCAATGCCCTCTGAGTTGATATAAGTTGTAAAGGTTTTCTTACTGTGCACTTCTTCTATGCACTTCTTACTAGCCTGTCAGCTCTACTGTCTGCTCTGTACTATGCTTGCATTATAATCAAACAACACAAAGGAACAATACTAGATCATACTGATCAGCTGTATGGATTCCAACCTCCATCATCCAAAATATGCCTTCTGATACCTTTGCTTTGCTGCTTTCTTTTGCTCTGCTGCAATTAATGGACCTGAGAAGACAAAGTCATGACTATTGGATGGTTACCTTTAAAGAATCAATTAATGTTTTGCAGATGTTATTATTATTTTCCTCCTATCTGAGAAGTCTAAAAATAACAAAATCAAAATGCACATAAAAAGACCCCCAATGATTGGGCTAATTGTCTTTGTTATATGGAAAAAATAAAAGAAAAGATCATAGGAAAAATAAAACAACTACAAAACCAAAATAAATCAAAAGCAAACTCCAACAAACAAACAAAACCCCAACAACAAAAGCAAACAAACAACAGAAAGCCCATTTGCAGATGACAGGAAAGGGCAACAAGAAGGGCAATGAGGCTGGTGAGAGGCCTTGAGCTGAGGCTGAGGGAGCTGGGATTGTTTGGCCTGGAGAGGAGGAGGCTCAGGGGAGACCTTATTGCTGTCTGCAACTACCTGAAGGGTGGTTGTAGCCAGGAGGGGGTTGGTCTCTTCTCCCAGGCAACCAGCGGCAGAACGGGAGGACACGGTCTCGGGCTGTGCCAGGGGAGGTTTGGGCTTGAGGCGAGGAGAGGGTTCTTCCCAGAGAGGGTTATTGGCTGTTGGAATGTGCTGCCCAGGGAGGTGGTGGAGTCACCATCCCTGGAGGTGTTTGAGAGGGAGTTGGACGTTGCGCTTGGTACCATGGTTTAGTATTCCTGAGGTCTTGGGTGACAGGTTGGACTTGATGATCTTTGAGTTCTCTTCCAACCTTACTGATTCTATGATTCTATGAATTAAAAATTAAACAGGCACGCTTAAGTCATAGGCATCATAAGTTATTGTAGGTAAAGGAATACAAAGATGGCCTAGCTTTTGCCATAATTGCACAGAAAAGAAGTGTGTTGTGCTGGATGACTAGGCACTCTTCACTAAAATTGTTGTGCAGGGGTGTACATTCAACACAGATGGGAAAATTAAGGTGTTTTTAAAAAAGGATCTAAAACTGATAATAAAGATCTAGAGTTGTCTGAAATAATATCTTGAGGACAGGTCTTCATTTTAATCTCCAGCCCCTTGTTGCTCAGATTTCAGATTCAGCATACCTCCTCTATTAATTGTTATCTACAGTGTTATCCAGAAATGCTAATATCCAGAAAAGAGATTACTCTTTCAGAAATGCCCTTCTGAACCTTTTAGGAAATAATTTATTGGTAAAAAATAGTGTGAACTCCAGTTTTATCTCAGCTTGACAGATGTTAACTCTTATTTCTGTTTTTCAAGGAAGTTTTATTTCATTCTTACCACAGTACTTTAGGAGAGAAGGGATCTGGTGTACCCAAAACCACGTGTTCTAAACTGCATCTACACAGAAAGAACAAATCAAGAGTCACAATTTTAAGAAGAAAGAATCCTAATTACTGAATCTTTGTGCACAAAACATGGTAATATCCACTTTCTGTCTTGGAGCCTGAAGTGGATTTATACTTCATCCAATTTCTGCGTCATGGAGAATGCATGGACCCAGAATGGAGTCTCTGCCCTTCAGCTGAATAGCTTCTTTCCCCTTATCTTTTTTCCAATCCTAGATGAATCTTATTCTATTTATCCCCGTGTCAAGGCTTCAAAAAGAGCAAGAAAAAGCAGCCTCATATGGTTACCAACATATCCTGCAATGTAATTGTTAAGACATGTTATTGTGAGGCTGAAAATGCAGTTTTAACTTTTCAGATAGCAACCTTGTATCCAAGGTGATTGAACTAAGCACTAGAAATCATCAGTCCTATCTTAAAGGAAGTGCAAGGCTTGTATTTAGGATAGCACTTGCAGACATAAAGGCCAGTTAACTGAAGTGCCACCCTACAATTTCAGAGTGAGTCAATACAGAGCATAACAGTTCCTGTTTTACAGCTGTAGGCAAGTTTCTGTTCACCCTATTACTTCCTAGAATCTCATTCTGAGTTTTTACCTATTGCCAGACATAAGAAGTCCAAACGCAACTGAAATGACTATGATTTTGTACGTACCAACATATGGCTCTGTGGCAGTTTCAGGCTATGCCTTTAAAAATTAGCTGCAGATTTCGAGCAGAAAAGTGGAGAAATATAAACAATTCATTATTGGGTGAAAAAAGGAAAACAAAAGATTATTCTAAACAAATCTCATTGGCCAGAATATGTGAGATGTAACCTAGCAATCTTACACATTCCACTTCATTCTTTCTTCACTTTTCTAGTCTGGCTGTTCTGCTGGGGAGGATAATGCTTTTGACCTTGCAGATAAGGATGCTAACATTGCACTTTGAACTAACATTTTTTCCTAAGGGATTCTCTTTTCTTCTAATTATAGGGGGAAGGGAGGTGGCTCTAGGGAGAGTGGGGCAGCTTTCCCTGGTCATTTTGACTAGGGGGCTTTCTGTGCTGTTTTCTGATTGCAAATACCTGTATAGTATTGTAAATACTGTATATATTAATTGCATTCCATTGTAGAATATAGTTTTTGCTTTGTAAATACAGCTTCCATTTGCTTCCAATTGAGCTGGTCATGCTTTAGTTAATGTAGTAAGAAATTCCAACCCACGACAGGCTCTCTAATCCATTTCAAGAAATAAACCTAAAAAAGTTATAGTTTCACAATCTTGGGATGTAAGCATGCTTATATCCAAAGTAATCTACTTGATGTCATAATGACAAGAAGGTTGTTGCTTATGCTTTTGCCTTTTGTCTTTAGTCTGTCCAGTCACAGCAAAAGTTTCTTCCATCCTCATGTTCAGTATTTTAATTACACTGTAATTATTTCGGGTAGATAGAGACTAACAACCCTAATTATTGTTGTAGGACCAGTTGGCAGAAACAGAACATGAGACTATTTGAGAAGGAGAGAGAAAGCTCACTCTTCAGGGGAAGCTCAGATATTTAAGGTACTGTGCACTCCAAGGTGTGCAGAGATCTTGATATTTATTTCCCTGTTGTTTATTACTTGGTATGTGTATAAAGTATGTTTGGAATACAGTCCTTCTTTAGGGATATAGGATAAGTTATCTATTAAATTTCCTAAGGAAAGGAAAAACCTAACTAGAATGAACTGGATCCACTGCTCTGTAAAAGCCTTTATCAGTCCAAAAGCTGGGAAGGAGACACAGTCCTTTTTGGAGCATTCCCATGAATGAAATTAAGGCACAAATGAGATCATATATCAAGAAGAGACCATTTATTAAAGAGAGGGAGAATAGAGTAAACAAAACAGTGAAAGGAGGAAAAGGGGGAGAGAGAGAGAGGGGAAAATGGAGAGAGAGAGATGTAGAGGGAGAATTACAACCTCAGAGTTCTTTCCTGTCTTCAGTGGGGAGGAGGGGAGAGATGTCTGAGGAGGGTGTTTCTGACATCCCTTCATCTTGTGATGTCCTGGGTGTTGTCGCTCCAACTTGTTCCCGTGATATTTTTCTCTCTGCCCAAGCAGACATAACCCATGAGTTTTTATACTGTTCATTTATCCCAGATTCACCTGACTCATGTCAACAATGCATAAGTGGATTTCCAGGACGTCCTCGTGTGTCTGCAGGGGTCAATGCCGAGTAGCCACTGCCCCTCTTTGCCTCCCACTGTTCACCACACCCCCTGGGAAGCTGCTGTAGCTGACACATCAGGCGGGTTGTTCAGGATGATCTTATCTTTGTTAAGACATTCCTCAGTTCTTAATGTAATCATCACATCCCCAGGTGTTCTATATGCTCAGAAGAGGATTCTCTCAAAGACAAACATGAATTATACGACAGACATTATTTCAGATTTACTGACCTCTTAACCTATTTTTTTTCCTAATTTTACAATAAAAATGCAAACACAGTTAGCTTGTTCTGAACATGTTTTTCCCTTTTTTTTTCTTTTTTCCCCCTCTCAAGACCTCACTGGGGTATTTGTTAACACTGTTGGGGAAGAGTCTGTATCATTGCATCACTCTTTAATCCTGTCTTTTTGTCCATTTCCGTGAATTCCTTTTTCCTTTAAGGAAGAGTTCAAATTTCAGGCAACCACCAACAGAACAAGAGGACACAGCCTTAAGCTGTGCCAGGGGAGATTTAGGCTGGAGGTGAGGAAGAAGTTCTTCACAGAAAGAGTGATTGGCTATTGGAATGGGCTGTCCAGGGAGGTGGTGGAGTTACTATCACTGGAGGTGTTTAAGAAGAGACTGGATGAGGCACTTGGTGTCCTGGTTTAGTTGATTAGATGGTCTTGGGTGATGGGTTGGACTTGATGATCATGAGGGTCTTTTCCAACCTGGTTAATTCTATTCTATTCTATTCTAGTCTAGTCTAGTCTAGTCTAGTCTAGTCCATTCTACTCTCTGGAATAAGACCTGTCTGTTACAACAGAAATGTATTCATTAAGTGAACAAACAGATAAAATAAAATACTGGACAGATAGTATCCTATTTTCTGCTCATATATTTACAACCCAGTTTAGGCAAGCTTGGTTGCCCAGTCAATGCTACCACACAGTAATTTTAATTGGTGCTGCACATCTGCTTTTGAAAACATGCATCTTATGAGATAGGCAGTAGTAAGAATCAGTATATGTTTAAAATGACATGTTTTCAGAATCAAAGCTTCTGAATGTACAGAAAATATATCTATTCAGAGAGAAAACTTCAGGTTCTGCTTCTCTTTATTTTTACATATGTTTTACATGAGAAATATACAGAAATTGAAATTTATTTTAAAATAAAACTGTAAGTGTTCCTCCATTTCTGTATCCAGGAAGTGTTCACATGCAACATACAAGTCATATCATCACTTCTGTGTTCTGGTTCAGTGAGTGCTGACTAAGAGGTGGGATGAAGGCCCTGTTAATATATCCTATTGTAGCTGTGCTACCAGCAAGAACACAGAATTTGCCTTGTTTAGACGTACATGAAGGATACACTAGTGAGATTTTGTTAGTTTGTCTAGTACAGAAACAAAAAGACAATAGAAAAATCTGCATTTAAATACCGAATTTAAAATGTTCAAATGTTGCAGTTAGTAAGCTATGTTTTCAGGGGAGTTGTAATAAGTAGGTTATGTATAAACTCAGAAACATCTACCTGCATAACTTCAAATAGTATTTAAAAAAAGACAGGTGCTACAACTGAATTTTATCAGGACTTAATTTTGTTCATGAGTACAGAACATGCCTTTATCATCCAGAGAGAGTTAGTGCTACACCATTTATTTTCTGGATTTTAGCAGAGCTAACAGACAAGCTTCTGGTCTTGTCCTTAGGAAAAAATAAGTGAAAACATATTTTTTTGAATTTATGGAAAATGAACATGATGTTATTTATCTCAATGAATTTTAGTGGGGTGTAGAGAAGGGGGTATGGCACCAAAGGGACTGACGTCAGCTAGATTTTTGAACATTGTCTCTCATAACATCCTCATTGACAAACTGGATTATGGATCAGGTAAGTTAAGAGTAAGGTGGACATAAAGCTACTTGAATTGCTAGACTTAAAAAATTATAATCAGCATCACAAAGTCCAGCTAAAGGCCGGCTGCCATTAGTGCACCTTGGGGGTCAATACTGTCTCTAAAACTGTTTAACAGCCTCATTAATGAGCTCAGCAATTGAGCAGAATGTAGCCTCAGCAAGTTTGCAAACAGTATTGAACAAAGAGGAGTTACTGACAGACTAGAACACACAGAGGATCACACAGGATATTAAGAGTGGGAAGAGACCTCCAGAGATCATCGAGTCCAACCCCCCCTGGTAGAGCAGGACCATAGAATCTAGTGCAGGTCACACAAGAATGAATCCCGATGGATCTTGAAAGTCTCCAGAGAAGGAGACTCCACAACCTCTCTGGGGAGCCTGTGCCAGTGCTCTGAGACCCTTACAGCAAAGTTCCTCTTCATACTGAAATGGAGCCTCATGTGCTGTAGTTTATATCCATTGCCCCTTGTCCCATCACAGGGTGCAACTGTGAGGAGCCTGTCCCCTACCTTTTGACACCCAGCCCTCAGATATTTATACACATTTATTAAATCCCCTCTCAGATTTCTCCAGACTAAAAAGCCCCAGGTCTCTCAGCCTCTCCTCAAAGAGCGTGTTCTCCAGTCCCTTAATCATCCTGGTAGCCCTCTGTTGTACTCTCTCAAGTAGATCCTTGTCCCTCTTGAACTGGGGAGCAATATTCCAGGTTGGGGTCTCACCAGGGCAGAGTAGAGGGGGTGAAGAACCTCCCTCCATCTGCTGGATGCACTCCTCTTAATGCACTCCAGAATACCACTGAACTTCTTGGCCACAATGGCACATTGCTATCCCATGGATGACTCATCCACCAGGACTCCCAGGTCGTTCTCCACAAGGCTGCTCTCTAGCAGATCACCCCCTAACCTGTACTGGTGCAGGACTCCACTTATCCTTGTTGAACCTCATTGCATTGATGATTATTAGATTAATGATTAGGTAGATGGTTGTTATTCCATCTTGATATGCTTTAAATAAGACAGAGAATAATATCATCAAATTCAACAAAGGGAAATCACTGGAGGCAAACAACCTCCTGGGCCCTAGTAGAAATGTTGCCAACACCTCAAAAGAGGTGATTCTTCCTCTCTGCTCAGTGCTGGTAAGACTCGTCAGGACTATAGGGTGCAGCTCTGGACTTTCTAATACAAAAGAGACATGAACCTACTAGAGCATAAAAATGATGGTGCAAGAAGTTACGTTTGTCTCCCTCTAATTGTCTCGGCATTGTTTACCTTCCCAAAATGTTTCACATCATTGTCCCAGAGGACCGCAAGCTCTGTGCTGATGCTGGATCCCAGGGTAAACAGGACTCACATCCTCATGTTTTCTTTTTTTCTTTCACACTATTGTCTCAAGAGGAATCTCTTATCTGCAAGACCATAAAGACATTGGAATGGGCTGCCCAGGGAGTTGGTTGAGTCACCAACCCTGGAAGTGTTTAAAGTCATTTGGATGTGGTAACTGGGAATATGGTTTAGGGGGTCAACTTTGTAGAGTAGGGTTATCGGTTGGACTTGGTGATCCTGAGGGTCTTTTCCAGCCTGAATGTTTTTTGTGATTCTGTGAAACTCCATGCTGATAACCAGTGGATGCTGGGACTTGATGAGACATGTGGATCTTCTCATGGACAGAACACTCAAAAGGTGACTGACAACAGCAGTTTCGTGAGGTGTTTACACACCATTTCCACAAGCTCTGTGACAATAGCAGTTGATAACCAGATGAGGCCACAAGTTCCACTCTCAGGAATGTTACCATGAGACAGGAGCTGGCACAGGTAAACCACCTGTGGGACTGGTGCTGACACCAGCCAAATGTGTTCAACTGAATGGGACAGAGTGACTAGGTATGGAACTGAAAAAGGTATAAACCCCAAGAGGCAACAGGGAGAGTTTGAATCTTTCCCATTGATCAAGCAGCAAGGCCTCACCTGGATCCATGGAGAAAATCTCCAACATTGCAGCATTTGCTACAGGATCATCGAAATATCAGCTAGATCCACAGTGCTAGTTATCTTTTTTGGTTTGCTACCTCTCACTTATTTCTTCATCTTTTCCTATATTTCTAACTTTTCCTCCTGCATATGTGAACAAAATAAATTTAAGTGTTCTTCCCAAATCAACTACTTGGTTTCATCTTGGTTTCATTCAGGGGATCCATAAAAGAGCAATCCCTTCTACAAAAAGCGGATTGAGACAGGCGGGACACAAAGAAGTCTAATGTTTTGGAGCATGTGACATATCAGCATAGGGTAAGAAAGCTGTGATTATTCGTTTTGGGGAAGAGAAGGTTTAGGGTCATCTTATCAGTATTTATAAATATATCATGTCTTAGAAATAAAGAAGAGGAAGTCAAACACCTTTGAGTGGCACTTAATGAAAAGACATAGGCAATATGTATGAGGGGAAAAAAAGGCTGTGAAGGTGAAACATTGCACAGAAGCTCCTGGAGATATGCAAAATCAAGGAGCACATTGACATAAGCCATGTACTATTATTGATGCTGATTTGAGGACTGGTGTTGGATTAGACAATCTCCAGAGCTGCCTTCTCATCTCAGAGATTCTGTGATTCTGTGAGCATATAGCATTCTGACATTAGGTTTAAGAGTAGTTAATTCATTGAATAAGATCCCTAACTAGTTTCAGTAATTCTATATTCTATTCATGAACAGGCAACTGTCTATAAGGAACAGGATAACTTCCCAATCTTTTTTCATAAAATTAAATCTTGCAAGCTGTTTGTTTTTCCCTACTAGTTTTCTAACAGTGACCTTTAACCCAGAGTTCTTGCTTCAATCACCAGACATCAAATCTCTTAAAGTACTAATCCCTCATGAAGTTTGACTCTGTCACCTTCTAGTATAGTTATTGTAATAACTGAAGAAATCTAAGGAATGATCAGGAAAACTCAATGTAAAGATGATGGTGGGGTTTTTTTTAATTTTAACCAAAAATGGCACTATGTCTCCACTACCAAAATTTTGATTTTGCCATGTTTCTTTATTTGCTTGTTTATATTTTTTTCAAAGTGATGTGTCATAAACTGAATGGTTAAATGAAATGTTGCATCAGTGAGTGAAATGTTTTAATGCAGATTATAGTGTACATACATATGCAGATTGTGGTGTAGATATAAACCTATTGTAATGGTTTAGTGTAAAGGCTAAACTCCCACACTCCCCTTCCCATCTCCTCTCTCCTTACCAGGAGGTAAGAAAGGGAGGGGGGAAAAGGTATAGGGAAGGTTTTCAATTTATTTACACAGAATATTTTACTCCCCTGCTACAAATGTATCAGATTACATCACCAATATAGAGAAGAAAAGGAAGAGGAAAGGGAATACCCATCTGAATCCCATACAGGCAAAACCACAGCCACCCTTTCAAGGACGGGAAAAGCCAGAGGGTGACCAATCCCCCCCTTTTCCAGGGCCATAATGTGATACAGCCATGAGTGCAGTAGCCATAAATTCATTATTCTGATAGTGGGGAATATTATGTGGCTCAAAACCTCTACATCCATGTGTAACATATGTGCATTCTGACAGTTCATTCTTGTAAATAGTACAGTAGAAATTGTTAGTAAATGTTAAACTTAGTATTTTCTCTTTTCTGTACATCATAGAAACTTGTTTAATGCAGCATGACTGCTGAGAGTTCTTGCAAGCATATATTTTGAAGATAGAGATATGCTCTCTGCTCCAGTGCCCCTCACTTTAAATTGGTCCCAAATTCAACTTCTTTTCAGGAATAAGAACTAATTACTATGATGGTATGTTTTCAGTTTTCTGAACATCTGTCTGGTTCGCTTAAAATATCCCAAAGGCATTTACCACTTCCAGATCTTGCATCATTTCCTCTATTTCTGGCAGGACTCTTTAAAACTTAGCCCCTAAACACTACTTGGTGTGTTTCATGAGTTTTCCTCTTTGGGATGTGAAGACCTTAATTATATCCCTATGAACTTCTGGCATAGGTTCAGATGCTGAGAAAATAAACAGCAGCAAGTTCACTTAAACAGCACCTCTAATTGAGAAGCAGCACTATGAAAAGTGGTAACTACCTTTCACCTACTAATTCTCTATTAGGAAACCATAGTGAGATTAATTCTGTCCATCATTAGGGCATTACAGCTCTAATGGGAAGTGAATTTAACAAAATCTGTATCTGAGAGACTATGTTTATGGTTTTCTCAACTTGTGCAGGATATGATACAGTATTAATTGGCTAAAGGGTATAATAGTGAACTTAAAATATGTTATACAAGAGTCTGATAATGCATATATTCTGTTGACACATCTAAACAAATCAATTTCGGCTGGCTCCTGTGTTCATACTTAGGAAAAGTGAAGTGAGTTTATGATACCAGGGCTTATAAACAAAGCTGTATTAGTTGTGCACATGGAGCCCTCCTTGGACCTTATTGATATCAGTGTCTGCAAAAATAGAAGACCTGTGAAAGATGCAAAAGCATTGTATGGGGTTGAATACAACCCATTACTGGGTTCTGCATTTGGGCCTCACCAATCCCATGCAACACTACAGGGTGGGGCAGGGTGGCTAGAAAGCTGTCTGTGGTGGTAGAGCCAAATAGGCACAGACATGTCCTGGCGTGACTAGGCATGGTCCCCCTCTCCCTGCTCCCTCCTGCAGGCAGAAAATGAAATATAGGAAAAGGGACAAAAGAACAGGTACCATGAAGTGTGGTAAACAGAGGGACATATTCTCCCTTTATGGCTGCACAGTGTGCGCACAGGCCATGCTTCTCCTAGACCAGGCCCATGTCTTTGCCTTTTATGGCCATGGCCTGGCAGAATCCCATTTCATTCGCTAACTGCTGGCTTCAGTTGCCCTATTGGCCCAATCTGAGCCTCAGGCAAGAGAGATGATTTTATAAGTCTTTTCCAACTGAAATAATTATATGATTCCTTTTAAGTGCCACAAGCTACACTAATTCTGTTGATGTGACTTTAGGTGGTTTCATCTACCTAATGTGGATCATTTTGTGCTGAGAGGTGACATCCTGTATCACCATGGTCTTAAACATGGACTGCAGGGGAATCTCTGATCCAGTGCCTGGAGCTCCACCTCCTGCTACTTGTGTCTGTAGGGCTGTTTTTAGAATAGAATAGAATAGAATAGAATAGAATAGAATAGAATAGAATAGAATAGAATAGAATAGAATAGAATAGAATTAACCAGGTTGGAAAAGACCTTCAAGATCATCGAGTCCAACCTGTCATCCAACACTATCTAATCAACTAAACCATGGCACCAAGCACCCTATCCAGTCTCTTCTCAAACACTTCCAGTGATGGTGACTCCACCATCTCCCTGGGCAGCCCATTCCAATGGCAAATCACTTCTTCCTAACATCCAGCCTAAACCTCCCATGGCACAGCTTGAGACTGAGTTCTCTTGTTCTTGTGCTGGTTGCCTGGGAGAAGAGACCAACCCCCACCTGGCTCCAACCTCCCTTCAGGTAGTTGTAGACAGCAATAAGGTCTCCCCTGAGCCTCCTCTTCTCCAGGCTGAACACCCCCATCTCCCTCTTACACTTTCTCACCAATCTCACAGGTGCTGTGCAATGACTCTTTCCCTTCTTAAATATATTTTCACAGAGGCACTACCAGCTCGTTGATGTGTTCAGCTTTGGTCAGTGCAAGTCTTCAGAGCTCACTGGAACTGACTCAGTCAGACATAGAGTTGGCTTCTGACATCTTCTGACGGAAGCCACCCCCTACTTGGCGGGTGAACCTTGGTGAGTGAACCCAATAGATGATATTTGAACTATGCAGTATTCAGGAAATGAGAAGCAGAGAGAAGTCTTTGCTGATGATAGTTATGATACATGAATCATTTTTGATAATAAATTACAAAAAATCAGTTTCTATACATTTTTTTTAAATCTACTTTTAGCTCAGTAGGAAGCCCTGGAAGCACACAAGTATCACACCACCATATTGTGACTTCTTGATTCTCTTATGTGCTAGTATGGGATAAGTTATGTTTCAGGGTTTCAGATTAGGATTTCTGAGAAAATCTGATGAGCCTTTACCATAACTTAATATTTTTAATTTTTTTCCTTTTTTTTTTTCCTTTTCTTTTCAAATTATTGTTTTCTGAAGACAGACCCTCTCAGAATCTGGAATAATGTGCACATCCAGACTTTCTGCTAATGTGCAAAGCAAAGATTATGTGTGCCTTTATTTTTATTTAGATATATATAACAGTTTTAAAAAATAAGTTTGAGTTTCCCCTGTGTTATCCAAACATCAGCACAGCAGTTATGCTGTCAAACTTTTGTGGGGAAGGCTACAATTGTTACATCTGGTAGCATTTATACAAATATTATGCACTATATATTTTCAAATAATTAGGACATAGTGTATGAAGTTGGCATTCTAAGCACCTGCAAAGATTAAATAAAGACATCTGCAAAATAAATCATTAAATCCACCACCACTCCTAGCCCCCTGCAATGGTTAATTTTATTCATCTAATACAGTATATTTAAAAAATAGATTTTATTTGTAAAATAGACTAATATTTCCATTTGTAAGGAATCTTAGGTTTCTTCTAGAAGAAATTTCTGAAAGCACTCCAATCATATGCATTTTAGGCTGATCCAGAATGCAGGATTTGAGACAGGGCTATCTATAAGGTAAATCCCAAGGTCCACTCTGGAGATGGGGGTGAAGACAAGGTGGCATACAAATGTAGTCTTGAATTTATCCAGGCATACCACTCAGGAGAAGAAGTCAAGGCACAGCGTACCTAAAGCATAGTTCAGGTCAGATCTGAGGGCCTTACCCTGAATTTTAAAAGGCACTCCTGGGCCCACAGGTAAGAAAATGGAGGTAGGGGACTAAGCTGAGGGTTTTCAAGACATCAAAAACCTATTAACAACCTAAGAGTTTTTTAAAAGATAAATGCTTAAATCCCTATATTGGTTTCCAGAGGAAAACTGCTGAGGTCCTAACAGAGGATTATCTCAGAAGATGTAGGCAGAAAAGGAAAATGTTTCTGTTTTATTCACAAATACATCTATAGAACTTCTTTGTAGCCTATTTCTATTATAGTCATCTTAAAGATACATTTTCTCCACAATTAGAAATTTGGAAGGAGCATTGGAGGATGTGAAAGTGTGCATACTTTTCATTTTTTTTTCCTTGAAATTGCTTTTTATTATTTCCTCATACACTCTTCTGAGAAAAAGCTAGACTTTTTTTTGTCTATGAATGCAGGATCTAACAGGATAGAAAGATTCTTACACTTTTCCTCTCTCTATTATGTCTCTCTGCCTGGTCAAAACTTAGTTGTCCATACAAATAGAAAGAATGAATATTTTCCAACAGGCAATTACTTTTTGCTGAAAAAAAAAAGATGAAAAAAAATAAAATAATCTGAGGGTATTTTTGGTGTGCATTGCAAAAAAAAAGGAACACATTTAAAAATTCAGATGAACATTCATAGAGATTGCATTGCAAGGGATTCTTTAGAGAAGCTGATTTCAAAGCACATGGAACTCAATAGAGAAAAAAAAAAAAGTCTTTTGAATCAGGCATTACATTCTTTATTTGTTCAGAAAGTATTATTTTCATCAGTGCAAAAAAACCTCAGAGCAGAGAAAGCTGGAAACCCAGCAGTCTGTTCCCAGACAAGATTTATATTAGCAGATGCTACCAGGATAAAGAAACTACAGGCAGAATTTGGAACAGGTTAACATTTAATGCTATGAAACAATATAACAAGCCAAGGAAGATTTTGCTTTTTTGTTTTCACATTTTATTTTACTAAAATATGCAAATGAATTGTTGAAAGAGTTCTAAAAAAGGTTAGGCTTAATTGCATGAATGTACAATCTTACTTGGAAAGTGTCACACTCATTTTCTTCAGCTGTCCATCCTGAAAATGTTTGGTTTGGATACATTTGAACTATGAGCTTGGATTGTTAGTTGAAATACTTTTTTTTTTCCCTCTTACCTTGCAAGTCTTAGTTAGAAAGTACTTTCAAAAGGAACAAACAAACAACATAAGGGCGCTTGGTGCACGTGTTCTTTTTAGTTCATACTTACACCCTAAATATCCTGCAATGTCTGATGAGATATCAGGAATAGGATGCAGCTGTCATTGCAAGATTTGTCCTTTATTTTTCTGATGAAAACCATCCATATATTATCAAAATATCAACTTGCTTGCAGGAACCTTACTTTCATCCTACCACTGCACTCCCTGATTAAAGAGTCCATCTCTGTCTTTTTTGTAGGTCCCTTCTAAGTACTGGAAGGCAGCTTATAAGGTTTCCTTGGTGCCTTCTCTTCTCTGGGCTGAACAACCCCAAGTCCCTTAACCTGTCTTCATAAGCAGAATACTCCAGTCCTCTTCTGGTCTTGCCACAAGTCCATGTCCTTCTTATGCTGGAGACCCTCAATCTGCCAGCTGCACTTCTTTTTATGCTGATCAGGATATGATTATCTTCTCAGCCAAGAGAGTACACTTGGTTTATATTCAGTTTTCAGTCCATCAATACCCAGTGCTCCTTCTCCACAGAGCTGCATGCAGTCCAGTTGTCACCCAGCCTGTGTTTGTGCTTTTGATTGCCTTGACATGTGTAAGACACTGCACTTGGCCTTGTTGAACTTCATGGGTTTTGCAAAGGCCCACTTGTCAAATTTGTCAAGATCTCTCTGGATGACAACCCTTCCCTCCAGGTTGTAGACCACACCACTCCAGATTGTTGATAAACTTGCTTAGAATGCACTTAATCCCATTGTCCATGTCTCTATGATGTTAAAAAGCAGTAGTCCCAATATGATCCCAGAGAAGTGTTCCACATCACTGTTCTGCACATGGACATCGATCCACTGGCCACGCATCTTTCAGCATGACCAACCAGCTAATTGCTATCCATCAAGGGGTCTGTCTGCATCTCTCTAGTTTAGACAAAAAGATGTCATGTTGGGACAGTGTCAAATTTTTTGTACAAGTCCAGGTAGAGAAGTTAGTTGCTCTTCCCTTATCTGCTATAACCCCATCATAGAAAGCCACCAAATGGGTGCTATCAAGCACAGTTTGCCCTTAGTAAAGCCATGCAGGCTGTTAAAAATCACCTCTTTATTTTCCATGTCCCTTAGCATAGTTTTCAGGAGGATTTGTTCCATGATCTTGCCAGGCACAGACATGATGCTGACTGGTCAGTAGTTCCCTAGGTCTTCCTTTTTTCCTTTTCTTTTAAAATGGGGTTAAGTTTTGTCTTGGAACTTCACCAGACAGTCATGTTTACTCAAATATGACAGATAGAGATAGTAGCTTAGCTACTTCATCCACTGTTTCCCTCAGGACCCATGGATACATGTCATCAAGTCCCATGGACTTGTGCACCTTCAAGTTCATTAGGTGGTCTCAAAGCTGATCTGCTCCAGATGAAGTTGCTGGAGCATGTCCAGAAAAGGGCAACAAAGTGGAGCATCTAGATCTAGAGAACAAGTCTTAGAAGGAACAGCTGCAGGAACTTAGATTGTTTAGTTTTGAGAAGAGAAGGCTGAGGGAAGACTTCATTGCTCTCTACAATTACCTAAAAGGAGGTTGTAGCGAGGTGGCCATCCATCTCTCCTCTCTAGCGTCAGGTGGTAGTATGAGAGAAAATGGCCTGAAATTGTGCATTGAAATAGGTTGCCCAGGGAGGTGGTGGAATCACCGTCTCTGAAGGTGTTCAGGAAACACGAGGACATGGCACTTACGGCTATGGTGCTGTTAGGTGGTGCTGTTAGGTCATTAGTTTGACTTAATGATCTTAGAAGTCTTTTCCAAACAAAACAATTCTGTGATTCTATGACTCCTACAGCTCATAGTTCCTCATTCTCCCCAAGGATGGGGCCTCAACCACCTCCCTGGACAACCCATGCCAGGGCTTCACCACTCTCATGGTGAAGAACTTCCTCCTCACCTCCAGCCTGAATCTCCCCACCTCCAGCTTCATTCCATTCCCCCTAGTCCTATTGCTACCTGGTATCCTGAGAAGTCCCTTCCCAGCCTTCTTGTAGGCCCCCTTCATATACTGGAAGGCCACAATAATGTCACCTCAGAGCCTTCTTTTCTCCAGGCTGAACAGCCCCAACTCCTTCAGTCTGTCCTGATAGGAGAGGTGCTCCAGCCCTCTGCTCATCCTCGTGGCCCTTCTCTGGACACATTCCAGCATGTCTACGGCAGTTCAGCACAAATGAAAGTGTTATTTTGAGCTGCTTTTAAAAACGTAATGAAGAGAAGAAAGGAATACATATATATAAATGTATGGGGAGAACAGCAAATACTGTATATAGTGGAACTTCATGAAAACAGGTTTCTCTAGTTTAATAAGCCAGCATTTTCTATAAAAATGTAGGTTGTCTTTCTGTGGTACTTATTTGTGATTCCTACCTAATACAGCACAGGATTAACTTTCTCATATGCATAATCACCTGGCCACACATACTTCATGGCCTACAGCAAAAGCAGAAAAACTTTTTGACAATAATTTGTATGGCTCTAGTTGCTTTGTCTTGCTTAGGATTTGTATAATTTCAGACTAAAATTTCTTATCTTTTGTCAACAAATAGAGGTACATATAGCACCATCTAGAGATATAAAAAGCAAATTTTAGAAGTTAAACACTATCACTCAACCCATATACAAGATGATTTTGCCATTTACAATTACTCTTCTAACCATATTTTCAAATGACAGGCTCTAAGAAAATCACAGTTTCCTCTTAAAAGCTCCTCATGGTGAGTAGAAATATTAAATGTCCTTCAAATAATATGTAGGATAAACACCAAAAAAATCATAGAATTAGTATCATTTTATTACACTTAAGAAAGTAATCTTTTAAACATTGCTACAAAGATCTAGAAATGCATACGTAGGCACAGTGGCATTAAAGGTACTACAGATTCCTGGGTGATGTTACTGCTTCTTTTTTCTGAAAAGAACTAGCCAAATTACAATATGTGCAAGATTCTCAGCTGAATAATTCTGTTCGGTGAAATAATAAATAATTTACATCATTATAAATCATTTCCTTTGCTACTCTGCAGTAATAGTTGCTTTGACTGACTAAGAAGTCCCTGTGCTTTATCTTTTACTATAGTCAATGGATGACAGGAAAAGGCAAGGATGAGAAAATGGATTTTTAAGTGTTTTTAATGTGTCAGTGAAGGAGTAGGCAGCTTATTACTTACTTTTCCTCCCTTTAGCTGCTAATTTTCTTACGTGATGAGCTGCTGCAGCCAGGACATTACAGAACAACTCTTATCTGAAAGAAAAATAAACCAGCTTATAAATAAGTACCAAAAGTATATATAATTATAAAACTTTGTCTTGATTCTAAGGTAATATTTGAAATCCTACTTCTGTGTCAAGACATTTTAAACTGTGTCAAATCAAAAATGAAATCTAAAATAAATTTATTTTTAATATCATAGTACAATAGTATCTAAGCCCTTTTGTATTGTCGTATAGACAAAAATAAATACATTGCAATTAGTGAAACTATTTGAGTGGAAAATGAACACACTGGAGGCAGCATGAGACACTAGAATATTTACAGGAAGAAAAACTATATTAAAATTTGAATAATTAAAAAAAAAAGAGAGAAAAAAATCTTCAATATCTTGTCAGAATACTGATAAAGTTAATGACCATATTTCCCCAAGTCTACAGCTATCTCCTGTAACCAATGTATAAAACAAAAAAATCACTAGAAGAGCTGAAAAGTTATAGTTGAAGTGTATATGAAGGTCAGATACAGATTATTGTTGCTTTAAGATATATTACTTCAAAACTCCTTTCTTAATAAAATATGCTGGTCTCAGTAATGTTGACACAGAAACACAAAGTGCAACACTGGCAATTCATGAAGAACTGTGTTTTGCAATCAAAGTTCTTTATCACCTTTACTTGATTACATCCTATATTACTTCAAGTTATATGCTTGAAAGAAATTTACTTTCCTATATTTTAATCTTTGTCCCAAATTTAATGACATTATTGTGATTTCCAGGGATGGCTTCCAATCATTAATATCATCATGATTTATGAAACTGATTTATGAAAGATTGTGAAATATTAAATTAAGTGTTTCTAGATTCTCTGGTCATTGTTCAATTAGTTTAGGACATGTATTTGAGAAAAAGCCAAACCAAAACAGAACAAACAAACAAAAAAACCCCAACCCCAAATAAACAACAACAGTAAACCACAAACCCCTACTAAAATCCTTGTCAAATCAAGCAACAGAATCTGGTTTTGTGCATAAGGCGCTGATTATTCACTTAGGCTTTTTTCCTAGAAGACAACTCTAAAGAGCGATTCAGGTGTTCTTTTAAGATGGCTAGGATGAACAATCTTCTGAAAGAGTTAGTCAGCTCTTCTATCTTGCATTTTATCTGCTCTCCTTTCCCTGTCAAGGACTGTAGATCACATGCTTATATTACACACTGAGGTCAACTCAATTGCACTTATTACCAGACTTATTATATGGTAACTGTTTTACCTTGGTTTTTTTGAAGTCACTAAAACATGAAGTTGTACTAAATTAGCTTCCACTACATTTAATTAAAATTATCTATCTGCTTTAAGGGAAAAAACAGAATCCTAAGAGGTAGCATGGAAGGAAATATTCCCTGGTGTCCTATACCCAAAAACAAAACAAAGCAAAGCAAAGCAAAACAAAACAACTAAACAAACAATCAAAACATGTAAATAATCAACTATGTTTCTAAAAGCTAAGAGAAATAAAGTATTATTTTTGCTAAAATGGACACATGTATAGCAAAACCAGCTGTAGTTTTGATTCCAATGTGAATTTTAAATAGAAGGAAAAAATGTATTTCAATGGTACTATTTATCTTTAAACAATGCAAACTAAACAACACTGAAATATGGGCCATGTCTTTTTTTGAGCTGTGTAGGTGGACCACATGCAGGAAACATTAGGAAGTCTAATTAAAAGATGCAGAAAGTGTTTATTCTAATAATGTGGCTTATGATTTCCAACGATCAAATACAAATAAGAATATAAATAAAAGTTACTGTTTGACCTCCCTTCAGAGCACAGAAGTGTTACGTACAGAACATATCAGTATGCAGCTACAGCAGGCCTCATTAGTTTGCCATCTGCCATGGTGGATAGATGCTAAAATGTTGTTATTGCAAGGTTCATTAAGCAGTAAAATTATAATATTGTAAAAAAAAGAAAAAAGTATTTTAAATAAAAATCCCTTGAAAGAAAACAGCTGCCAAATGATGACTGAGGCTGTGATCCCATTAAAAAGAAAAGACATCAAACAAATAGAAGAAATGTTAAAACAGTCATATCAACCTTAGCTTCTCTCCCTTTTAAGAATGTTAAGCGGCTGTAGAGATGAATGAGATAACCTTTTCAATAAGATGATATTTTCCACAAGGCAATGTTTAAACAACACATATCCTAGTAATTTTAATTCTAGCACATCTTCATTGGCTAAGAGGTAAGGGTAGCTTTGTTAATGCTTTTAAATATAAAAATATAAATTACATTTTTAGCTAACAGACTATGTCCTTATGTAAATACTTCATGTCCTCTGAGACCATCTTATCTTTCAAACCAAAAGCAAAAATCTTTTCTTTTTCTAAATGGAAGTTCCAGCTATATAAATAGGTTTTATTAAATTTTCAGAAAAGGACAAAGGCATATGACATCCCCTAAATATTTCTAGGTATTGATACAAGAACATCAAATTCTCTCAGGCCACCTATCATTAGCACTGATTGAGAGATAAACCTCAAATTTCATATGGACATTGGAAAGGGAATATTTTGTTACCATTATGAGAAACCACCTGAAAAACCTTACAAAGAGAAGATCCAAGGGAGAAGACAGACACATTTTTCTCCTGTGCTGTTAAAAATATAGACAGACAAAAGTTATTCCGAGTAATGTGCAGACTTCATAGGGCAAAAAGGAAAACAAACTCTGCCGTTTCACAGCTCAAGGATCTAGAGTTTTTGGTTGGTTGATTCTTTTTTTGAGGGGGTGTTTTTATTTGGATTTGTTTGTTTAATTTTATTTCTAGAGAAAGGGCACAAATTTATTTTGAGTCCAAGTTAATAGAAGCAAAATTTGTGTTATGCTTGCAAAATGACTGCATTTATTTGGAAAAAATTAAAAAAAAAAGAAATTATCTGTCCAACCCCATGACCAAAAAAGGTCAATACCTCACTTAAGCAGTACAAAAATAAAGTTAAAATTTAGAGTCTGAGAATTACATGTGATATTCTTATATAGAAAAATGTTTAGGATTACTAATGGACACTCCATAAGTGCAATAGTGTTAATTTTTTTAGGTGGTAAAGTGGAATCATTTGACTTCTCATGCCTAGGACCAGAAGGGATGTTGTTACAATTAACAGAAGCAGCAAAAACTAGGTGATCTCCTTAACTCCAATGTTAGAACACTAATCAGTGCCCAGAAACATTCTTGGCCACTGGAATAATATCAGCTATGCAGTTAAGTGTTAGTTTTAATTTTCTCAGATTTTTGAAATAAAATCTTTCCTTTATTGGGTTGTTTGCTGGTTGCTGTTTTGTTTTGTTTTTAATATGACATCATATTAACTATTTTGCATGTATAAATAAGAGAAACGGCTCCGTTTTAGTTTGCTCTAGAAACTGATATATGTTTCTCCTATTTCAGAGTAATATTCAGGTCCCTAGAAAGTCTGTGATAAAATAAAATGTAATCATGTTAAATGAATAACCTTACAACTTGCATGCAGTTCTGGAGCCCCTATTACAAGAGGGATATGGACATGCTGGAGCATGTCCAGAGAAGGGCCACGAGGATGATCAGAGGGCAGGAGCACCTCTCCTATGAGGACAGACTGAAAGAGTTGGGGCTGTTCAGTCTGGAGAAAAGAAGGCTCTGAGGTGATGTTATTGTGGCCTTCCAGTATCTGAAGGGGGCCTACATGAAGGCTGGGGAGGGACTTCTCAGGCTATCAGGTAGTGATAGGACTAGGGGGAATGGAATGAAGCTGGAGGTGGGGAGATTCAGGCTGGATGTGAGGAGGAAATTCTTCACCATGAGAGTGGTGAAGCCCTGGAATGGGATGTCCAGGGAGGTGGTTGAGGTCCCATCCCTGGAGGTGTTTAAGACCAGGCTGGATGAGGCTCTGGCCAGCCTGATGTAGTGTGGGGTGTGCCTGCCCATGACAGGGGGGTTGGAACTAGATGATCCTTGTGGTCCCTTCCAACCCTGACTGATTCTATGATTCTATGATTTTAATATGATAAAAATCTTAATGCAATTTTAGCAAAACATTTTTGATACATTTTTTTCATATATATTTCCAGTAAACCTTTTTTGCCAAATTATAAAGATCAGTGAATGTAATAAACTTTCAGTAAAAACTTATACATTGTTTTCTATCTCTTTCTGTCTGTTTATTGTATTTCCTGATAAAAATTAAAACATACTATTCATGTGTTCTCTGCCTGCCTCCTTTCTTCCTCTGGTAGTTAACACATGATGTCAGTTGGTGCTCCCTACTATGTTGCAACAAGACAGATTTTGGCAAGATCAATGCTTGTGAACATGACTCTACTATCAGAACATGGTAGAATTTATTCTGAAGCTGTACATATTTTAAAATAGCTTTTGATAAATCTCATACATATCATGCATGATGCTGACACAATCATAAGCATGAAATTTAAAGGTTGATCGTTACTGTTACAAAATGATTCATACAAAGTGGATTAAAGTGGAAGGCAACTAAGAAGGCTAAGGCCTCACTGGAATTCAACCTTGCAAGGGAGGTCAGGAACAACAGAAAGGGCTTCAAGTATTTTGCAAGAAAAGCTGACACCAGAGTCAGAGAAGGCCCACTGCTGAATGAGATGGGTGCCTTGGTGACAGAGGACACAGAGAAAGCAGAGTTACTAAATGCCTTTGTCTATTTCTATTCTGCTGGAGGCTGTCCTCAGGAGCCCCAGGTCCCTGAGGCCCCAGAGTGGGACAGGACAAAGAAGATATTTTCTGTGGTTGATGAGGACTGGGTTAGGGAGCAGTTAAGCAATCTGGACATCCATAAATCCATGGGTCCTGATAGAATGCACCCATGGGTGCTGAGGAAACTGGCAGAAGTCATTGCCAGACCACTCTCCATCATCTTTGGTAGGTCATGGCAGACAGGAGAGGTGCCTGGGAACTGGAGGAAGGCAAATTTCATTCCAATCTTCAAAAAGGGTAAGAGGGAGGACCTGGGTCACTATAGACTGGTCAGCCTCACCTCCATCCCTGGAAAGGTGATGGAGCAACTTATCCATGGCACTGTCCTTAGGCATATCAAGGACAAGAGGGTCATTAGGAGCGGTCAACATGGCTTTACCAAAGGGAAGTCATGTTTGACCAACCTGATAGCCTTTTATGAGGGCATAACCAGGTGGAAGGATGATGGTAGAGCTATGGGTGTGGTTTATCTTGATCTCAGTAATATGCTTGACACTGTCTCCCACAGCATCCTAAACTAAGGCAGTGTGGTGAGGCCACATCTGGAATATTGTGTCCAGTTCTGGGCTACTTGAAAGAGTCCACTGCAGAGCCACGAGGATGATTAAAAGAACTTAACATCTTCTGTACGAGGAGACACTGAGGGAGCTGGGACTCTTTAGCTTGGAGAAGAGGAGGCTGAGAGGTGACCTAATCAATGTTTATAAGTATGTGAAGGGTGAGTCCTGAGAGGATAGAGCCAGGCTCTTCTTGGTTGTGCCCAGTGACAGGACAAGGCGAAATGGGTGGAAGTTGAGGCATAGGAAGTTTCATGTAAATATGAGGAAAAATGTTTTCATTGTGAGGGTGACAGAGCATTAGAACAGGCTGCCCAGGGAGGTTGTGGAGTCTCCCTCTCTGGGAATATTCAAAACCCTTCTGGATGTGTTCCTGTGTAGTCTGGTGTAGGTGATCCTGCGGGGGGTTGGACTAGATGATATTTTGAGGTCCCTTCCAGCCCCTGAAATTCTGTAATTTTGTGATTCTCTGATCTGCCAGACAGCAGCCCAGTGGAGAAGGACCTGGCAGTCCTGCTGGATAACAAGTTATCCATGGGACAGCAATATGCCCTTGTGGACAAGAAGGCCAATGGGATCCTGGGATGCATTAAGAAGAGTGTGTCCAGCAGATCGAGGGAGGTCATCCTCCCCCTCTACTCTGCCCTGGTGAGACACCACCTGGAATATTGCTCCCCAGTTCAAGAGGGACAGGGATCTACTTGAGAGAGTACAATGGAGGGCTACAAGGATGATTAAGGGAGTGAAGCACATGCCTTATGAAGAAAGACTGAGAGACCTGTGGCTTTTTAGTCTGGAAAGAAGACTGAGAGAGGCTCTAATAAATGTATATAAATATATGAGGGAGGAAGGGACAGCTTCTTCTCACTTGTGCACTGTGATATAACAAGGGGCAGTGGATGTAAATTACAGCACAGAAAGTTTCACCTCAGCATGAGGAAGAACTTCATTATTGTAAGGGTCACAGAGCACTGGATCAGGCTCCCCAGAGAGGTTGTGGAGCCTTCTCTGGAGACTTTCAAGATCTGTCCAGATGCACTTCTGTGTGACCTGCACATGGTCATGCTCCAGCAGGGGGGATTGGACTCGAAGATCTCTCGGGGTCCCTTCCAACCCCTGACATTCTGTGATCCTGTCATCCTGTGAAGAAGGATTTGCAGGTTCAGATCTCTGAAAACTGTAATCAAACTGTAGATTATTTTTAAAAAATTAAAAATCAATCTTCCAGATTCACTCCTGAAACAGAGTTGAGAACATAGTTATATATATATATTTTAATTAAAACATAGTATTATTTATTCACTTGATAGAAGAGAATATGCTGGTTGCTGAGATGAGCAGGTGGCACTATAAACAATTGAAGAAGACAGAATATTGTATAGACTTCAGTAAGACTATCTCTTTTCTAACAGTGTTACATATTCACTAAAAAGATTAATGTTTTCCTCTAGCCACTCATCACTGAATAACAAGATGGGCTCTTTGTTACTAACAGGACTCATCAATACCAAGAAAGAAAATTGAACACGAGTATGATGTGACCTGTGAGTTGATCTATTTCTGATTTTACAGATACTCCATTTCATGTGTATCATCTGAAAATGGATGAAATAGTAGGTTTTATGATGACTTACGTGGAACTTAATAACTATAGTTTTATGTGACATAATTGTTATTTATTAGCTAGGTAATTTACAAGACAATGCCATCTTAATAGCATAGATCTTATGAGTTACTGTGACAATGTGTCATTATTTACAGCGTGTGCAGTGACTTGATGTACTTACACTCACCATAACTGCTCATGGATTACAGTTTGAGATCTTTCAAAAGCAGAATAGATAACAAAATGTGTCAAAGTGTACTTCATACTGATAAAGCAGCAAGACCTTAAGGAATAGAACTATTTCATTTAAAAGGTGTATGTAGTACAATACTGAAATTAATTTCACAGCAAAATAAAATATGCAGTAAGTTCAATGAAAACAGTAATATCTTACATTATGATCCTCACCACAATTAAGAAGTCACCATAATGTCACTATAACATAAATTGAAAATAAACATCTATCCTGAATGCTATGATGTGATACTAACAGCAAATGTTGGCTTAGTAATTATTTAATATATTTACTATACTCTTCTAAAAAGCAGGACATTGTTGATCCACCCACTTAACAAATATATATAAACAAATAACAAATTATCATAGCTGTCTTAAAGAGCTTATATTGGAATTTAAAATTAATATTTAAGGAACATGTTCAAGAGATGAAAGACTGAGGAGGAAAAATGACAGACCTAAAGCAGACCAACTGCTGATTGATTCTATGATTAGTGTCGTGAATTCTGACTAAGTTTGAACAGAAACAATCTGAGCTAGAGGTATGATAACTGTCAAGTCATCATGTACATTTTTCATCTCAAGTCAGCATGTATGTTTGTCATTATCATTCATTTTCAGTATTCACAATGGTACAGTCTGAGGTTTTGCTGTCTGCAGAATCTTTCCATGCCTGTTTAGGGTTGCTCAGGGAGAGTAAGACTAAATAAAGTTAATGAAGTATTTATCAAAGCTCATCCATCTTGTAAGTAGCCAGAGTATAAGGCACTTTCTTTAAGGCATCACTACAGGTTTCTAAATTACATATATGCTTAATAACAGCATGGGTTTACCTCAGAGCTTCTTTTGTAATGCAAATTACTTGCCACAGTCAGGTCTTCACTGATAAGCAGCCACCATTTTCACAGACTAAGAGGATTCAGCACTTACCAATGTCTGAGGTATGAGATGTAAACATGTGTGTGTAAAGAGTAGACTATTCCTTAAATCCTGCTTGAGGATATCAACTTTTAAAACAGTTGTCAGTCTCCTTGCAGTCCACCATAGCATCATATTGAATTAAAATAGACAAAAAAAAAAATACGCTCGATTATGGTAAAATCAAGATATACAGAGAACTCTATAGTTTCAATAATATGGAGAAGAAAATATATATCCCTATACTTAATGAAAACAACACTCTTCATAAAGACATTTGGTAGCTAATAACAAAGGAGTGATGGCAAAGTTAACAACTATAGAAAAAGCAGTTTTTTCCATCAATCTGTGATTGTTGGTGTCAACAGACACTTTAATTTCACTTTGCAAGATTCCCTTTTTAAAGCCTGATATCTGTTTCAACATCTTTTCACTTCAATGGACAAAGAATTTCAGATGAATATAGTTTCTCCATCTCTTCAACCTTTCAGCTTTAGAGAGCCTTTATAATTTACTCTGTAAGGTACATATATATTCTTTAGTGCAGAAGCAGGGAAGGGTAAGAAAAAAGGGAAAACAGATAGAGGGAAGTTTCTTAAATGTGAATTCTGCCAACAAAATGCTTTATCTCCAACTAAATGGTAATTGTAGAATATTTTAAAACATGGAAAATCTTCAAAGTTAAGGTGTTTCCCAGGGGTCAGTACTGGGTCTGGTCTTGTTCAAACTTTTCTTTGGTGACCTGGATGAAGGGGTAGAGTGTGCCCTCAGGAAGTTTGTTGATGTTACACAACTGGGAGAAGTGGCTGACACATCAGAACACTGTGCTGACATCCAGTGAGACCTGGACAGGCCTGAGGGTTGAGCAAAGCAGAGCCTCATGAAGTTCAACAAAGGAAACTGTGGAGTCCTGCACATGGGAAGGAACAACCCCATGTTCATTACAGGATAGGGGTTTATCAACCTGGACCCAGGAGTCCTGGTAAACAGCAAGTTTACTATGAGGCAGAAATATGCTGTGTGACCAAGAAGGTCAGAGATATCCTTGTGTACATTAAGAATATAGCTGGCTGCTCTAGGTGCATACACATCTGAAGTACTGTGTCTGGTTTTGGGCTTTCCAGTTCAAGAAAGGCAAGGAACTACTTGGTAGAGTCCAACAGAGGGCAACAAGCATGATTAGAAGAATAAAGCATCTCTCTGATGAAAGGTGGCAGAGTGACCTGGGGCTTTTCAGACTGAAGAGAAGGTGTCTGAGAGAGGATTTTATCGATGCTTATGAATTTCCAAAGAGCAGGTACCAGGAGGATGGGGCCAGTCTCTTTGAAGTGGTGCACAGTGATAGGACAAAGGGCAATGAGCCCAAACTAGAACATGGGAAGTTCCACCTAAACACAGGGAAAGATATTCTTTACTTTAAGGGTGCCAGAGACACTGGAATATACTGGTCCAGAGTCTCCTTCTCTGGAAATTTTCAAAACTCACCTAGATGCATTCCTGTACAATCTGATCGAGGTGAACCTGCTTTAGTAGAGTGATGTCATGGTCCAAGCAGTGGACTCATGATGGCTCATTAGTGTGATCTCAAAAAAACCTCAGGCAACCACAGCAGGGGGTTCACTTCAATCAATAGTAAAACTTTATTGTTTGCCCATAAGATGGTGCACAATAGGTAGGGAGATGTGAGAACAGAAAGGGGAAAGTTAAAATAAAGTGAAGAGAGAAAAGAGAAAGAGGTTTATAGCTACCACCAATGCAAGGGTCCAAGGATGTCTCTCTCATCCCATGTCCAGTCCTGCTGGTCTTTCTGATCCTTTCTTGATCCTCAGGGGAAAGCTCTCCTAGTCTTCTTGCTAGGGAGACATCTTTTATAATCAATTTTCCACCCACCAATGTCTGAATGTCACTCTCTGCCCTTCACATCCCCGACAAGTAAGGCTTCCATGTATGCCCAAGGAGGAGTGAATGAGGTGTGGTCGGCGCAAGGAGACACGTCCAAAGTGTGGTCTGCCTTGGAGTTGGGAAGTCTTCATCCAGGAGTTGTGTTTTCATGTTATAATGACAATGCAATGAGCAAAGTTCTCTAAGGTTCATGGTTCCCTTAGCAACACCAGGACATCAATCCCTTTTGGCAGCAGTTATGGTTCTTCATTCTGAAACAATAATTGGAAACGGTGGAATCGTCCATCATACTTGACAGGTACGGATGGTTGGTACCAGGTAGGCCTCTTCCCATGGGACCTGCACCTGCACCATGGAGATCGCATTCCACTGCACAGGCTCAGTAACTTATTATGGAGAAAGCCACTGCAAACTCATGCCAGAAAGTTAGACTGAATTGTTAGCCCAGTTTCTGGGGTACAGAGGCCTCAATTCGTGATGAAAATGATGAGACAGATAATGTACTTTGGACTGCTCCTTACAAGTGGTTGGACTAGAGGATGCCCAGAGGCCACTTCCAATGCTAACCATTCTGTGATTACTTGATATCTTTCAATAGTCCAACTGACAAAGCTTCCAAAATCAGCTAAGCTTCCCAGACTACTAGCTCTTCCAGGTCTGATATGAAGACTGCAAACTTTAAACTAAATACTGAGGAACCCCAAATCCCTGTATATTTCTACAGTGTTTCTGATTCATGAGGCTGTATGAAATTTTCCTTTAGGTCTCAGCATCTTTTAATTCTTCTCTTTCAGCTTCCTAAATTGTATTTAATATCACCATTGTACATGTCATTTACTATGCACATTCCCTCCGTTAACTATTTAATTTTGTTATTTATTCTTGGTTCTCATTATTCCTGTTTGGTTTGTGGTGACCTTGGCAAAATCATGGCACTTTCTGAGTTTCTGTCACTGTCAGTAATGGGTTACTTTTTTTCATTATCACTTCTGAAATTTAGGAATTATACTAAAATATGTAGTGCTGTGTTATTCCTCTGTGTCTCTAATATGTCTCCCTGATATTCTTTACTGCAAATCCAATTTTTTTAGAATCCGTGTGCCAAAGGTAATATTAAGTGAATATCATAATGCCCAAATTCAAAAATAGAGGTTTCCATCACAGTTCATACAATTGATTTGTAGAGTCTGCTGTCCTTCTGTACTCAGCACTGGCGAGGTCACACCTCCAATACTGTGTTCAGTTTTGGGCCCCTCACTGCAAGAAGGACATTGAGGTCCTGGAGTATGTCCAAAGAAGAGTAACTAAGTTGGTGAAGGGTGTTGAACACAAGTTTTATGAGGAACAACTGAAAGAGCTGGGATTGCTCAGTCTTCAGAAAGAGAGGATGAGGGAAGACCTTGTTGCCCCTGAAAAGAAGTTGCAGCGAGGTGGGGGTTGCTCTTTTCTCTCATACAAAAAATGACAGGACTGAAGGAAATAACCTCGAGTTGTGGCAGGGAAGGTTCAGGTTGGATATTAAGAAAAAATTCTTCACAGAAAGGGTTATCAAGAACTGGAACAAGTTTTCCATGGAAAAGGTTGCATCATCATCCTTAGAGGTATTTAAAAGATTCACGGATTTGGTGTTTAGGGGTATAATTTAGTGCTGGAGTAGTTTGACCCACATAGTATATATATATATAACCCCCACTATTAGTAACAAATACCAAGCTCTATTATGACCCTGGGAAGTAGGGGTGGGGGTGGGGGAGGTGGAGTGGAGCATTGGTCGCTTTCTCACTCTTCCAGTTCTCTTTTCAGGCAGCTGTGTTTTGTCTGTTATAGGATCTGGATGGCTATTTCTTTGTCCCTGTTCCCTCTGTTCTCTCTCTATATACTGTTGTAATCTAATACCTTTGTAGCAGGGAAGTAAAATGTTTTGTTTAAATCAGCTAAGACTCTCTCTCTAACTTTGTTTCTTTCTTTCTTATCTCCCAGTAAGGGGAGAGAGGGAGAGAGAAGAGGCAGGAGAAGGTGGGAGAAGGTCTGTTACCTCCTGACATTCTTTAATTGACGCCCAACTCAGGCACAAAACCATTGTCTTAATTAAGACAGTTGGACTTTTGCAGAAGAGTGCCAAATTGAAGTGCACAAAGAATAGGTTTCCTTTCTTGTCAAGGCCTTCACTTTCCTGGTTCCAGCACCTCTTCTGGCAATGTTATATAAGTTCTCATGCTTTTTTTTTTTTTTTTTTTTTTTAATTATTTTGCATGCCCTTTTTATAACTGTGGTTTCTGTCATGATGTTTGTAATTGCCCCTGAAACACTGCACCGGAGGCAATATCGCACCAGCCGGGACTCTGTGATCCCCATTTATAAACCAATTCAACAACTAGAGAGACGAAAGCTGATCACTAAGACTCACTCACCCTTCAACAGCCCTATATGGCTGGTAAGGAAGACTAATGGTGAATGGAGACTGACAGTGAACTGTGTGTTCTAAATGAGGCCACAGCAGCAATGAGTGCTGCAGTGTCAGACACGCTGGAGTACCAGCTGGAGTCTAAGGAAGTCAAATGGTATAGCATAACTGACATTGCTAATGCATTTTTCTCCGTTCCCATAGCACCAGAATGCAGGCCACAGTTTCCCTTCACCTGGAGAGGTGTCCAATATACCTGGAATGGACATCCCCAAGGGTGGAAACACAGCCTGACCATTTGTCATGGACTGATGATCCAAACTGCACTGGAGAAGGGTGGAACTCTGGGACACTTGCAATACATTGATGAAATTGTGTGGGAAGTTTATGTGAAAGGGAACAAAATAATCCAGATTTTTCTGAAGGCCATGTTTGATATAAAGCAAAATAAGTTCAAGGCACCTGCAACAGAGATCCAGTTTTTAGGGATAAAATGGCAGGATGGGCATTGTTGGATCCAATAGATGTCATTAGCAAGATCACAGCTATGTCTCCACCCTCCAATAAGGAGGAAACACAGGCTTCCTTGGGTGTTGTGGTTTTCTGGAGGATGCAAATCCCAAACTACATTATGATTGTAATACCTCTCTACCAAGTGACTCAGAAGAAGAATGATCTCCAATGAGGCCCTGAGCAACAAGAAGCTTTTGAACAGATCAAACAGGAGATTGTGCTGCAATAGCCCTTGGACAATTTCAGACAAGACAAGAGGTTACAAATGTGGTCTACACAGCAGCCTGAAAGAACAGTCCACATGGAGTCTTTGGCAAAAAGCATGGGAATAGACGTGAGACTGACTTCTGAGGTTTTGGAGTTCGGGCTATAAGGGAACTGAGGCCAACTACACTGCAACTGAAAAAGAAATACTGGCAACATATGAAGGAGTTGGAGGTGATCAGTACTGAAACACAGGTTCGCCTGGCACCCCAACTGCTAGTGCTGGGCTAGATGTTCAAAGGGAGAGTCTCCTCTACCTATCTATCATACAAATGATGCCACATGGAGCCAGTGGATCACATTGATAACACAGTGGGCTCAATTAGGGATCCCAAATCACCCAGAAATCTTAGAAGACATCACAAACTTGTGAGAAGGCAGAGATTTTGGGATGTCACCAGAGGACATGGAGGTGACATGTCCACAAGATGCTCCACCATACAATAAATTGCCAGGTAATGAAAAGCAATATGCCCTGTTCACTGACGGGTGTGGCAGTTTTAGGCTATGCTGCAGGAATTAATCAATCAAGCAATTGCCTCACATTGGGTGCCAATTAGTTTTTGTAATGTGGTGCATTGAAATTTCCCCACAACATTAACTTTGCAGACCAGATCAGTTGGAAACAAATGGAAGCTGTATTTACAAGCAAAACTACAATCTACAATGGAATGCAATGAATGTGTACAAAATACACAGTATTTACAATATTTACTGATATTTACAATTAACAAACTACACAAGACCTCCCCGATCAAAGACCAGGAGAGCTGTCCCTATGCCTCCCACCCCCTGTCCAAAAGGGAGAAAGGAGCAGAGAAAGAGTAGTGGTTAGACTTATCTAAAAAACAATGCAGCCAAGGTCAAGAAGAAGCAAATTTGTCTCCCTTCAGAGCACAAAGTGAGCAGAGAAGAGATCAGAAGTTTGGTCTGTAAGGCGTGAGCTCTGTCTACATGCCACTTCACTTACATTAAGCAGTAGCTCCACAAATGAAAAACAATGGAAAATGAGAAACAAATCTGCTCTGGAGGTAGAAGTTGTACAACATGCAGAGATGGGAATTTGTTGCAACTGCACCTTATTGCAAGGGTAAGCAAAGTCAGGTTAAGAAGTTCTAAAAAAAAAAAAGTGGATAAGCAAATATAAATAGTGGGTTTTTTCAGGTATTTTTGAGCCTTTTTTTTTTTTTTTGTGGTCAATAAGGAAAAATAAACCCCAATTATTTAATTACTTCAGAAAAAAAGGGAAGATAAAAGCAAAGGTAAGGACTCTAATTATCAGAAGGGAAATACACTGAAGGGGGAAAAAGTAGAATTTCTAAGTACTTGCTCTGCTTCAGTTCATTCAAAAGGACTCTTGTGTAAAATGATTAATTATGTTGGGAGATGAATAACATAAGAGAACAGACATCAACACTGTTAAAAAGCAAAGGAGAAAATACTTCGACCAAATTAATGTTTTGAATCAGTAGGGCTGGATTAAATCCATCAGAGAGCGCTAAAGGAATTAGCCAATGAACTTTCATAGCTAATAGCAAATGATTTTACAGGACTACAAGGAGATCTTTGAAATGCAGATTAGTGGCTTGACATCAGTTATAGGAAAAAAATATGCTAAAACAAATATATAACATGAATAAAAGTAACTGTGATAAATTCTGGAATTATTTTCAAGGCACAAAGGAAAGTAAACGTTATGCATCAATACCAGCTTTTGTATCAGAAGAAATTTCATAAATGTGATCTCTCTTGCCTAACATTTAGTACAATAATGCAGGATGTTGCTGTAAAATAAAACCATTGATAAACAAAACTCTATATTCCCAGACCCCATGAAAAACAGTTAACATTTCTATCAAACGTTACCAAAATAGCTCAGAAACCAGGGGAAAAACATAATAAATAAAAGAAGGATCATTCATGAACTGCTTTAAATAAATCATAGCTCTAATAATCCTTAATAAAAAAACAACAACCCACACATTCAGACCTTAATACATTAAGCTTAATTTTTTTTTTTTTTTCAGAATTAATACTTGTGAAATTAATATTTGCACCTTACAATCAGAGGTCAAACTGGAAAACTGATATAAGCATTACTTATTTCTGAGTATTAATACTTTTAATTTCACACTGTTGGACTCATTTGAAGTCTCTAGAGCCTTAAATACAGCTCACACTGGGCACAAGAAAAACAGTTACTGTGTCACTCTCCTCAGCAGAAGTCAGGTAATGGTTACAGGTAAGTATTGCTATCTACAAAAGGCTTTCACCTGCAGTGTTCTTCCACATCACAATCTCAGTTTCCTTCCTAAATTTTTCAATTCACTTACAGAAGGATGCATTATTATGTCATTCCTATACTAGACACAAAGCATTTAGTTGCAGAAAATTCTGTGTCACTGTAAATAAAATGATACCAAAAAACCTTTGATCTTCATAGACAGACTACTTCATACATAGAAGAAGTAAATTCTTTTCAAGCAAGTTACTGTAGGTCACTAAGGACTGAATTGGAGGTTAACATCATCAGAGAAAAAATCACAGGAATGACAAGGAAAGCCTTGACCCTGACTGCTGAAAAACATCCTCATGAGCATTGCCAGCCTGAAGTAAATGATCATTTAATCTGATTTCCAATAAAGAACTTCATATAATTATTCAATAAGATATTTATGTTTGCCAAATGCAGTCTTTCAGTTAGTAGGATTAGTTGCATTACGAATTATTTGACCCAGCTGACACAGAGTATTGGTTTACATAGAATACATAGAATAAACCAGGTTGGAAGAGACCTTCAAGATCATCGTGTCCAACCCATCAACCAATCCAACCCACCTAAACAACTAACCCATGGCACCAAGCTGCCCATCAAGTCTTCTCCTGAAAACCTCCAATGATGGCGACTCCACCACCTCCCTGGGCAGCCCATTCCAATGGGCAATCACTCTCTCTGTATAGAACTTTTTCCTAACATCCAACCTAAACCTCCCCTGGCACAGCCTGAGACTGTGTCCTCTTGTTCTGGTACTGGCTGCCTGGGAGAAGAGACCAACATCCGCCTGTCTACAACCTCCCTTCAGGTAGTTGTAGAGAGCAATAAGTTCACCCCTGAGTCTCCTCTTCTCCAGGCTAAGCAACCCCAGCTCCCTCAGCCTCTCCTCACAGGGCTTGTGTTCCAAACCCCTCACCAACTTTGTTGCTCTTCTCTGGACATGTTCCAGCAAGTCAACATCCTTTCTAAACTGAGGGGCCCAGAACAGGGCACAGTACTCAAGGTGTGGCCTAACCAGTGCAGTGTACAGGGGCACAATGACCTCCCATTGGTGAATAAGTTTTCTAAGCCTAGAACTGTGTAATGTTCAGAGTCAGAAAAAAAAAAAAAGGTGTTTGAATAAATAGTTTTCTGTAAAGAACTCAGTTATTCCAAATTAAAATATAACAAGTGTTGTTAGAATGGAAAAGTAAAACTCTGCAATGAATTTTACCCTCAAGTCACAAGTGACTTCTCTTAGAACAAGAATAGCTAAGGAAATAATTAACCAAGGAATTGTATAGAGGTATGTAGTGTAGGTACATTGTGGTGTGTTGTAATGTAACAGTGACAAACCACTTACATACCCCAATACCTCTGTGCTCACAATGAAATGACATTTTGGGTGTGTTTACACTGGAGTGTGTGTGACACAGCTCTTAACAATTCTTCACAATCGCTTCTGATAAAAAAATCATTATTTATTATAAATACATTAATGAGTTGCCTGGGCTAGATGAAAATTAAATATTGTAATTTTAAGTAGTAATGAATGATATTTTAAAAAATCTCTCCCTCTCTCATTTCCTGTTTGTCTGCACAGTTGAAGTGCTGGTATTTAGTTATGGTACAGGAAATTACAGATGAACTACAATATTAGTTGCAGAATCACAGAAATATTCACGTTGGAAAAGACCCTCAGGATCACCAAGTCAAACTGATAACTGTACTCTACAAGGTTCACTCCTAAACCATATCCCCAAGCACCACATCCAAATTACCTTTAAACACATCCAGAATTGGTGACTCAACCACCTCCCAGGGCAGCCCCTTCCAATGTCTGACCACTCTTTCCATGACATTTTTTTTCCTGGCCCTTCAGCAGCTTTGTTGCTGTCCTCTGCACTCACTCCAGTACATTGAAATCTCTCTTGTATTGATGTGCCCAAAACTGAACACAATACTCAAGTTGTGGCCTCACCAGAGCTGAGTGCAAAGGGACAATCACTTCCCTATTCCTGTTGGACACAGTATTTCTAATACAAGCCAGGATGCTATTAGTGTTCTTGGCCACCTGGGCACACTGCTTGGTCATATTCAGCTGCCTGTCAGTTAGAACCTCCAGGTCCCTTTCTTCTAGACAATAATTTGTGAGTTTTATTGTATTGTGTTTGGTTTGGTGTTTGGTGTTTGTTTTTTCTCAGAAACCATTTTTAAATTTTACAGTAAAAAGTGCTTTTAGAATTAATTGTGTAACTGCCTAATTAAAAAAATACTAGGATTGTCTCATCTAAGAAAAAAGATGTAAGTCAGTGTCATTGACTCATTGAATTATATAATCATAAAATCCATAGAACGGCAGGGACTAGAAGGGACCTCTGGAGATCAACCAGTTCAACACCTCTGCTAACGCTAATCTAGGTACACCTAGATCATAGTATCATAGTATCAGTCAGGGTTGGAAGGGACCACAAGGATCATCTAGTTCCAACCCCCCTGCCATGGGCAGGAACACCCCACACTAGATCAGGCTGGCCAGAGCCTCATCCAGACTGCTCTTAAACACCTCCAGGGACAGGGCCTCAACCACCTCCCTGGACAACCCATTCCAGGGCTTCACCACTCTCATGGTGAAGAAATTCTTCCTCATGTCCAGCCTGAATCTCCCCACCTCCAGCTTCATTCCATCCCCTCTAGCTCTATCACAATCTGATATCCTGAGAAGTCCCTCCCCAGCCTTCTTGTAGGCCCCCATCAGATACTGGAAGGCCACAATTATGTCACCTTGGAGCCTTCTCTTCTCCAGACTGAACAGCCCCAACTCCTTCAGTCTGTCCTCATAGGAGAGGTGTTCCAGCCTTCTGATCATCCTCGTGGCCCTTCTCTGGATATGCTCCAGCACATCCATATCCCTCTTGTAATAGGGGCTCCGGAACTGGACGCAGTACTCCAGGTGGGGTCTCACCAGAGCTGAGTAGAGGGGGAGAATCACCTCCCTTGACCTGCTGGCCACACTTCTCTTGATGAAGCCCAGGATCTGATTGTTGCATCCTGTACTAGTTCAGTGCACATCTTGACCAGGTTAAAATCAACTACATTTATTTACTATATATATTGGCTCAAGAGGTAAGAGACATCTCCTACACTGATAGGAAGCAACAGGCAAAGGAGTTGTGTTCATAGTACATTGTAAAAATACTACACAATTTAAAAAATATTTTTAAGTTTCAAATGTACTCCAAGTAGTAAATTTGCTTACCCAACCGCTTCTTTTGTTTAAATGTTCCCATTTCTTTGCAAGTATACACAGTCTAAATTGTTTTTCTCTATATTTTTTTCCAACTCAGCCCTTTATAACATAATATTTTATTCACATCAGCTTTTGTCCATTATCAGTGTTGATCAATGTTGTAAGATTTATTGCATAAACACAAGAGCAGTGTAGAAAACCAAAGAAACAAAACAAAGACTTATATGGGCTTTTGGCTGAGACGATTAATTACAGAGATCCCATTTGCTTCTCAACAGTATTAGATGTTCTGAGATGATGCAAACATCCAAAGTAGCATCATATAGTTGAATTGCTGAATCACTGAGAACGGAAACATTACTTATCAGCTTATAGTAGCACACACTGTGAAAACCAAGTAATCATTTTATCTGGCCAGCAAGATCCATGCCCTCCAGTGCCTGAAGATCAGTGTTTGCATGAACAATCTGATTTTGGCACCGTTTTCTGCTTCCTTCACAATCGGGCACAAGCCAGCTACTAGAATAAGCAGTATATTGATTAGAATTTTGGGATTTTTCAGGAAATTGATCTCTTAAACAGGTTATTTATCAGGAAATGTATTTCAGCACATACATGGGACAGTTGCTTGGGTGGCTTATATGAAGCACATATATTGAGCCTGCAGGATTCTGTCAGAGAACAAAGGCAGATGTGTGAAAGAGCAAGTTGCAATATTAGAATGCAAATAGGAAAGTTGGAATATTATCTATCAAAAAGTGTTGCACTGGGTATTGAGGACTGATAGTGGAGAGCAGATGGATTTTGACAAAGAAGCAGACAGATTTTTGGTTGATATGAGAGGAGAACTGTCAAAGTACCAGCTGTGGTTGAGAAGCAAGGATAACCAATTAATTGTCTGTGCCCTTTTTTTTGGCAGATGTCAAGTTCTGCTATCTTCTATTTACAGAGGCTTGATTCCTCAAGAATCCACAGAGGAAGGCATTCTTTGGGAAAAAAAATAATAAAGAAGTTAGGGTATTCTACATCTGGTACCACAAGCTAGCAGTTGTCTTTCCCAAATTGTTGAAGACAAATTGAGAACAAATGATGAACTGGACTATATGAATCTCTTCTGGGTATTTCCCACAGAGAGTTAGGTTTCAGTTTAATTAAGCTACATTTTTCATATCTTACTTTTCTGAAATTGCAGGGTGCACATGTTTTCTAGTAAACCATGAGACCAAATACTAGCAGGCATTTTTATACAAACCACGTACACAATGTTGTTATTGTCTGGAAACTAGATAAATTCTCTAATAATGTATTAGAACAGTCATCAGTTAGGCAGCAAGTTATTTCAGTGTGATGATTCCTCATACAACATAGGGAACCCATGTTTTTTAGGCAGGTATGCAATGAGTGGAAAAGTTGAATAGAAAAACAAAGAGTGCAACCTGGAACCGAATAATATTACGGTTTCAGCTTTCTAGGGCAAATGACATACTTCACTGAAGTAACAATTAAATCACTAAGATGGATAAAGCACTGGCTTGATGGCCAGACAAAAATGGTCAATGGGTCCATATCCCAGTGGAGGCCAGTGACCAGTGAAGTCCCTCAGGGATCAGTCCTGGGACCAGTCTTGTTCAACATCTTTGTCAGTGACATGGACAGTGGCATTAAGTGCACCCTCAGCAAGTTTGCTGGTGACACCAAGCTGTGTGGGTGCAGCAGACACACTGGAGGGAAGGGATGCCATCCAGAAGGACCTTGACAGGCTAGAGAGGTGGGCACAAGCCAACCTCAGGAGGTTCAACAAGACCAAGTGCAGGGTCCTACATCTGGGTTGAGGCAATCCCAGGCACAAATACAGGCTGGGCAGTGACTGGCTGGAAAGCAGCCCAGAGGAGAGAGCCTTGGGGGTGCTGGTGGATGAGAAGCTCAACATGAGCTCTCAGTGTACACTTGCAGCCCAGAAAGCCAATCAGATCCTGGGCTGCAGCAAGAGAAGTGTGGCCAGCAGGGCAAGGGAGGTGATTCTCCCCCTCTACTCAGCTCTGGTGAGACCCCACCTGGAGTACTGCGTCCAGCTCTGGAGCCCCTATTACAAGGGGGATATGGAGGTGCTGGAGCATATCCAGAGAAGGGCCACGAGGATGATCACAGGGCTGGAGCACCTCTCCTATGAGGACAGACTGAGAGAGTTGGGGCTGTTCAGTCTGGAGAAGAGAAGGCTCTGAGGTGGCCTTACTGTGGCCTTCCAGTATCTGAAGGGGGCCTACAAGAAGGCTGGGAAGGGACTTCTCAGGATCTCAGGTAGTGATAGGACTAGGGGGAATGGAATGAAGCTGGAGGTGGGGAGATTCAGACTGGACATGAGGAGGAAGTTCTTCACCATGAGAGTGGTAAAGCCCTGGAATGGGTTGTCCAGGAAGGTGGTTGGGGTGCTGTCCCTGGAGGTGTTTAAGGCCAGGTTGGATGAGGCTCTGGCCAGCCTGATCTAGTGTGGGGTGTCCCTGCCCATGGCAGGGGGGTTGGAACTAGATGATCCTTGTGGTCCCTTCCAACCCTGACTGATACTATGATACTATTCAAGAAAATAGATAGGAAATTATTCTTAAATGGAGAATAACTCTACCAAAAAAAGCTTAAAAATCACTTTAGTTCAATTCATATGTCAAGATTCAGATATAACTTTTTCCATTACTTTATTTTTTTTTTTATTATGAGTGTATAAAAGTAAAATCTGAAGTTCCATACAAAGTCCAAATATTACTTTGTGTATGAGCCAGAGTCCCCTCAAAATCCCTAATTCCATCTTTTGTGCATCTACCAGAAAAATGAGAAAAATACAATGTGGTAAATGTAAACATAACTTTACGACACCATGAAGTGTATGCCTACATAGTGTTTCAATTCAGATAAGGAGTGTGCTTTTCAAAAGAACCTTCTAGGACACCCCAACTATAAAATATCGACATTAGAAAAAAATGTAGGATATCCAGCAATCAGTCTGCAGAGCAAAGTAGTTGCAACTGAGAATCTAATGTAAATACTACAAATAGTTTCAAAGTTTTAACTTCATAGAGGATGGTGAAGGTCATGGAGGGTTTTCATTTAACTCCAATCTTGCCCTGTAAACTGGGTCTCTGCTAATCACAGTATCACCAAGGTTGGAAGAGACCTCAAAGATCAAGTCCAACCTGTCACCACAGACCTCATGACTAGACCATGGCACCAAGTGCCACATTCAATCCCCTCTTGAACACCTCCAGGGGTGGTGACTCCACCACCTCCTTGGGCAGCCCATTCCAATGACAAATGACTCTCTTAGTGAAGAACTTTCTCCTCACCTCCAGCCTAAACTTTCCCTGGTGCAGCTTGAGACTGTGTCCTCTTGTTCTGGTGCTGGTTGCTAGAGAGAAGGGACCAACCCGCTCCTTAGTAGTACACTTTCAATACAAAGGATCTAGTCTGTAGGTTCTAGAACCTTTCAGGATGCAAAATAAAGCTCAGTAAATGACCCTGGAATCCATCTTCTCATTGCTGAAGAGCTAATGCAGCAGTTTGTACAGTTCTCTGAAAAACTGGTTGCATTTTCTTGTTCCTCTTTTTATTTTGTGTATCCCATACAGAGAATTGTTTTAAGACTTTTTATATTCATATGTGGTTACAATGTATTTTAAAGTCGGTTTTGTTCTAGAACCTCTTTCATTTGTTTATGTTGCTGCATCTGACAGAGGTAATTGCTGTATGCTTCTCCGCCTCTTATGCCTTACCTTGTAAGAGATATTACTGTATTCTGCTGACTACACAGCTACCAAACAGATTGAAAAGTTTCATCATTCTGAAAGCATCACTTGCTTTAGCCAGCAAATCTACATAAGTAAATTATCAAAATGTAAAGCAATTAGTTCATATGCATATATTTCAATTTCATAGATTATAGCCTCTTTTTTTTTTCTGTAATGAAATTAAAGGAAGATGTTAATGATTCTTGTTTCTGACACAGATTGTTTTTTTCTGCATATTTGATTTCTCCTAAAGAATGTTCTTAGGTTGCACACATATGCAAAAAAACAAATAAGCATGATGGCACAGGGGAAGATGGGGGAAAAACAGGAACTACATCAAGAAAATGGTGCCCTGCCCAGCCCCTCCCAGGACTGTCCCAGGAGAACCTCAGCTCTCAGTCCAGAGGTGACATTTGCCTTGTGAGTTAAAGCAGGTAGCTCTTCCATTATTTCACAGAATGATTGAGAATCACTCTCTAGGGGATTTGGGACAGAATTATGGCATGTAGGGGAAGAGTACTTAGGGATTGCACAAGATTCATTACAGGATGTTAGGAGGAAGGAAAAAAGGGGAAGGGAAAGAAAGTGATGAAGATGATCTTGGTAATTTTCCAACTTTTACTCTTTCATAAGCTACCAATTTTCTACAAAGAGACAGTGATTTTTGCAAATTATTTTACAGTTGAAAACTACTTCAACTTTTAAATGAACACAATTCAGACTTTGAAGTTCACAATACAAAGTAATTTATTTGTTTGTGGTTTTTTTTTCTTGTCATTTGTCTTAGGTTCTTTAATTTCTTGAGATTATAAATAGAGGTTTTGTTATTACTGATTTGCAACAAATGGCTTTGTGGTTGCTTTCTGTTACAGTTCTTAAGCTACTTGGTTGGATTTAACAGAAACCAGAACAAGTGTCTGGTTTTTCTGATTCATCTTTTAAGAGCTGCTATATTTTTATCTGTGTCTTCACAGGATAATACAGCCATCAAAAACTGACAATGAACCTGGTTAAAATGAAATTGTTTGTTTGGGTTTTTTTCACAGAAATGTTTTGTTGCATCATCATGAAATAAATCTGAGTACAATAAATTAATTTTCTATCAATATTGACACCATCAAAATATTTTCATCAATGAGTATGAAATTTGATATGACAATACTTTAATCATTTTTTATCTCTCTACTAACTCAGATACAATTATTATACTTAAAGTCATATTTCAAGTTATTTTAATGTTTTAAAGACCATTACATAGAATACATTGTTGTGATTGTATGTGACTTTTCAATGAACCAAGTAATAAGATTCATATTTAAAGCATTTTCTTTTAGTTATGTTATTAAGAACACGGAATGCTATCAATTTACTATTAGATGATTTTACCTCCACAAGTGGAGTGACTTTAGTGGAGTGTCTTTAATGAAGTTATTTCACAGTAGCTGAAGTCTGCTCTGGAACTGAAACTGACTTTTTGACTATAATTATTGTGATCCACAGCTTCATTAAGCTGGATTTAGAAGTTCCATTCCTGTTTGCTTATTTTGCTTTTTAAAACAGAAGTCTGAAGTCTTGCTGTTAAGTGTAAGACAACACAAAAAAGAACAACACACAAAGCGCAACATATAAAGAACAACACACATGCACAAAACCCACAAAAACAAACAATACAAAAAGCAAACAAAAACCCAAACCCACAAAACCATAACACAATCACATAGAAAATATCATCTCCATAAGAGCCCAGGTTTGAAAATATACCAGAATTGGCTGTTATGGTGAAAAACTAAATACTAATGGATTTTCCTTGAGCTATCTAAAGTGTACTATCCTGGAGAAGTGGAGGCTCAGAGGAGACCTTATTGCCATCTACAACTAACTGAGGGGAAGATGTAGACAGGTGGGGGTTGGTCTCTTCACCCAGGCAACCAGCACCAGAACAAGAGGATAGTCTCAAGCTGCACCAGGGGAGGTTTAGGCTGGATGTTAGGGAGAAATTCTTCACAGAAAGAGTGATTGGCCATTGGAATGAGTGGCCCAGGGAGGTGGTGGGGTCACCATCAGTGGAATTGTTTAAAAAGAGACTGGATGAGGCACTTGGTGCCATGGTTTATTTGATTAAATGGTGTGGGTGATAGGTTGGACTTGGTGATCTCAAAGGTCTTTTCCAATCTGGTTAATGCTGTATTCTGTATTCTGTAGTAAGACATTTGGCATTTTGTCCAGAGATGGTGAGGAATTCCGCACTATTCACATTGTTTTGAGCAAAAGGAAGAACTATTTTTACTTTGTTTAGTTGACATTGCCAGGAAGCAGGAGGGCTGGGCTGCTCCAGAAGTGTTGGGGACACAGGAGCAGAGAGCGACAGCAAGGAAAGCAGGGCAGTGCCCTCAGCAGCAGCAACAACACGGAACCACAGAACCTGAAGAAGAGCAGAGTTGATCTGGTCATCACTAGAGGATCTAGGGTCAGCCAGTAGCTCTTTCCTTTCCAGACAACCCCACAGCAATGAGTTCCAAAGTTAAAGCAGATAGTTGATTCAGCAGGTCAGAATCACCATTCTGAAGCCTATTGAGGGGAAGAACAAGAGCCACACATGACTTCTCACAGCTCATTCTCACACAGCTCTTTTAACATAAATCTGATCCAAAGATACACAGGAATGCCATATCATGGCTAGCCTTGAGCAGCAGCAACTAAATTCGTGTGGGAGGGAAGGTTGCAGAGCCTGTTGTTACACTCAAGGCTGTTGCAGACATTTCAAAGTGAAAATAAAATTAAATGGAACATCGCATCCACCTAGAAACTGTCATCAAGGAAAATACTAACCTAGGAACTCATAATATCTGCTCCCTGAAATTCTAGGAATCAGGTAAAGCTGTGATACAGCAACATCCTAAAAGTTGATGAGAGTAAGTTTCATGCAGGTTCTTTTAAAAGTGCTGAAATATTCATTTCCATTGGAAAGAAATCAAAGGGCCTCTAGATATGCTTTGGATGGTTGCAATAAGAGTTGCTCTCATCGGGAGTTTCAATCATTGCATTGCTGCTTATTTCTTCACATTCACCAGGGAAATCTTTTCTTCACATCAGCACAACCTGGAGATAAGAGAGAGGCTTCTGAGGAGGTTGGAATGATTGATGCTGTTATGCATTCATGTAGAACTATATTTTATCCTTGCATTTTTTTTACTAACTTTGTTACCAGGTTTAAATAATACCTAATCTTTTCTTTTGCTATTTTCACCACCAGAAATGTCAGATGTGAGTCCAGCTAATCTGAAAAATATGCACATTTGGAGTTATACCAGTAGGTGTATAGATAATAGCCTGAAGATTTGGCCATCTGGTTCTGATTTGTGGAAGTGAGAAGCTGAGGTGCCACAAGAACTACAAAGCCTTAGGCTCATGAATTGATGTGTTCTTGGGTAATTATTTACCATGCTGCATGTTTTGCCACATACTGATCAACAACAAACTAACCCTAGATGATGAGTAAGAAGGAAGCTAAGAAGCAATCATATCCCTGAACAATCCCCAGAAGCTTTTCAGATATTATTTATTATGACTGAAAAAGCAAAACTTGCCGCTGATAGTTCATTCCTTAATGCTTAAACCAACTTTTTTAAAATGCATATGATATCCAATAAAGAATAAACTTCTCACATATTTGGAAAGAAACAGACTGAAAATAAAAGCTATTTATGAAATAGAATAGAATAGAATCAACCAGGTTGGAAGAGACCTTCAAGATCATCATGTCCAACCCATCATCCAACACCATCTAATCAACTAAACCAAGAGCCCTATCAAGTCTCCTCCTAAACACCTCCAATGATGGTGACTCCACCACTTTATATACTTGTTTAAACAAAATTTAACTCACCTTCAATTTTATTTAATCTGACGCATCATTTTATTTAATTTTTTTAGGGGGAAAATAGTCTTAATGGAAATTTACCTGAAAATGTATGAATGCCTAGATATGAAAATGTCTAATTTCAGTCAGCTGTAATTGGTGTGCAGATAAATATGGATTTATTATTGTTTTAATAGCACTAAATTGCATTTTTAAAGTTTTTAAGCTCTGAAAAGATTAAAGGTCTTATGCTAAGATTGTCTGAGTAGTGACATCTATCACAAACTTCAGTAAGATACCAAAACTCCTAGAGCTAGAAGAGTTTTGGTTGTTGATCCACCTACCCTGTTTTATAAAGAAAAACCTATAATTTTTGATCTATTATTTCATTACAATCAAACTATGCTGATCAAATAAATAGAGAAGTAAATTAATAAGCTTTATAAACTCTTCAGTGATAAACCAGTACTTTAAAAGTACAAGTCTAACACTCAATCCCCTCATCCAGATCATCAATAAAGATATTGAACAGGATGGGGCCCAGGAGGTGTCAATTTTACTAACCCCTCTCTTCACTTCCCCAAGAATTGAAAACTCTATCATTTTATGATCATTATGCCTGAGACAGACTTCAACCATGACTTCCCCCACAAGTCCTGCTCTGTTCACAAGCAGTAAGCCATGGAGAGCACCTTCCCTCGTTGGTTCCTTTACCAATTGTATCAGGAAGTTATTCTTTACACATTCCAGGAAGCTTTGGGACTGTTCTCTCTATGCTGTATTGTATGTCCAGCAGACATCTGGAAAGTAGTAGAAGTCTCCCCTAACAGGACAAGGGGAAGAGATTGTAAAACCTCTTCCAACTGCTTATAAAATAGGTAATTATTAGATGTCTTAAGAAAGTTGCATCTGTCTTAATTCAATGGGTATTTTCCTATCTTTCCAATCTCTTTGTTTGTAACAGTAACTGAAAGAAATATTTGAAACAAATATAATTTCAAAATTGTTGGCATAGTTTTATATATTGAACTCTGTGTCAGCTTTATAGGCAATTGTAGTTATAACACTTTAACACATTGCAAAATACATAGAATGTAATTCTCAACTACCTTAAGTGATTTCCTTTGTTAACCATTACCTGTTAATCAGTTCTGTGCAAAGTAAGGTAAAGCAAATGGTGTTATATATAACTTGCTTCAGCTAATATATTTTACAAGGCAAATTATTTAATATATAAATGCTCATAAACATGCAGGTACCTGTCAGCCTATGTGGAAGAGCATTTTGTGAATGTAAGAGTATAATGGTGCATTATAATAAACAAATAATAGCCAATGAAGAAAGAATGCATTTGAAAAACAAGTGTTTTTCAGGTCCTGATGCCATATATATCTTTAAATGTAGTAGACAAAGATGAAGGAGAAGGCAGATAGTTCTGTTCTCAGGTCTGATACAAAGCTACATGAAATTTTTAAAAGTTAATTTAGATTAAATGTTTATTGCACACTAAATACACATCCTTTTTAATAAGATTTAATGAACTTAAAAATTAATAGTGACTTAATCTAGTTGCCTTATAATTAACCCAACTATGCCAGCAATAAATGCGCTTTTTCTCTGTAACTGACAAATTAAACTTGCAAAAAGCTTTAGGATTTAACCAGTGTTTAAGAAAATGTTTGTAGTGTGTTGATAAGATATCAATTAATTTATGGAAATTAGCATGTTAATTGGCATTTATTTTAGTATAGTGGTAGTTATCTGGTCCATGGTTAACTAAAATACTTAAACCTTTCCTTTCAATATATAATAATGTAATCATACTTTTATTACCTACTTCATTTTTAGGCAATGATATGACAACTGAATTTATGTCCCTTATTTTTTGAATCTCAGTAATAAAAAGTAATTTTGTATTATTAGTGAGACACTGGTTTTTTGACAGCACATTAGTGGTGTGCATTTGGCATCGTGTGGAATCTAATACCAAAGGTGGCATTTACCTGAGTCTGTGGTGACCAGTATCTCCCCTTTGCCATGCTTTTTTTTCCTCCTCCTTCCATTTGATTTTTCTTTTTTCTTTTCTGGAAATAACATTAATGTGCATAGAACCACACTCTGTATACACATCATCAGCACGTATATATATAATGGAGGAAGGCAGGGGCAGTGGCCAGGGCTCCCCAGACCCTGGGAAATGCTGCTTCCTTCAGCCTGACCTCTGTTCCAGCCCAACTGCCTTGCAGCCCATTCCTGCAAATGACTTTTCCTGTGGGTCCCATGGCCCAGCACAGTCTCATTCTCATATCCATGGATGTGTCTGATGACAGGGTCTTGCCCTGCCCTCCTGGACCCAGGGAAGACTGGTCCCCAGCCTGCAAGGAGCACCTGGTCCATTCCATGCCCTGATGTGCAAAAAAAATTTAAGTTCCCTAATAATATCTCAGTTGTTTTGGATGTTAAGAAGTAAACCTTTTTTTTTCCTTTTTTTTTTGTTTTTTTTTTTTTTTTAATAGGGGAAGTATATTTTGGTCTTCAAACACTCTGACACAAATCTCTCAAATCCTACTCCAATATTAAACCCAAAATTGAACAAATAAAAAAACTAATGAGTTGTGCTATCTCAGAGGACAGTTAACCAATCTTGTCACAGATCCTTCTTTTTCTCTCCTTTGATTTTATTCACCTGAAATACCTGCAAATTACTATCATAGAACCAATAAGGTTGGAAAAGACCTCAAAGATCATCAAGTCTAACCTGTCAGCCAAAACCTCATAATGACAAAACCGTGGCACCAAGAGCCATGTCCAGTCCCCTCTTGAACACCTCCAGGGATGGTGACTCCACCACCTCCATGGGCAGCCCATTCCATTGGCTAACAACTCTCTCTGTGAAGAACTTTCTCCTCACCTCAAGACTAAATCTCCCCTGGTGCAATGTGAAACTGTGTCCTCTTGTTCTGGTGCTGATTGTCTAGGAGAAGAGACCAAGCACCTCCGGGCTACAACCACGCTTCAGCAATAAGGTCTCCAATGAGACTTCTTCTCTCCAGGCTAAACAATCCCAGCTCCCTCAGCCTCTCCTCATAGCGCTTGTGCTTGAGGCCTCTCACCAGCCTTGTTGACCTTCTCTGGAAATATTCAAGAGTTTCAATGTCCTTCTTAAATTAAGGGGCTCAGAACTGGACACAGTACTCAAGGTGTAGCCTAATCCAGTATTCAGTATCACTAAGGTTGGAAGAGACCTCAAAGATCATCGAGTCCAACCTGTCACCACAGACCTCATGACTAGAGTAGGGAGGACACTAGTGCCCACTGCAGGCTTGAACTCACGACCTTCCCATTATGTGCTACCAATTGAGCCACTGAGTACAGGGGCAGAAGGACTTCCCTGCTCCTGCTGGCCACACTATTCCTGATGCAGGCCAGGATGCCATTGGTCTTCTTAGCCACCTGGGCACACTGCTGGCTCATGTTCAGCTGGCTGACAATCAGTACCCCCAAGTCCCTTTCTGTTTGGCTGCTCTCCAGCCACTCCGACCCCAGCCTGTAACACTGCATGGGGTTGTTGTGGCCAAAGTGCAGCACTTGGACCTGTTGAACTGGTTGTGTTGGACTCTGCCCATCTGTCCAGCCTGTCAAGGTCCCTCTGGAGAGCCTCTCTACCCTCTAACAGTTCAACACGTGCTCCAAACTTTGTGTCATCTGCAGATTTACTGATGATGGACTCAGAACCCTCATCCATATCATCAGTAAAGATACTGAACAGGATGGGGCCCAGCACTGATCCCTGGTGGACACCACTACTGACTGGCTGCTAGCTGGATGTGGCACCATTCACCACCACTCTCTGGGCTCGGCCCTCCAGCCAGTTACTAATCCAACGCAGTGTGCTCCCATCCAAGCCACGGGCTGACAGCTTGGTCAGGAGTTTGCTGTGGGGGATGATATCAAAGGCCTTGCTGAAGTCCAGATAGACTACATCCACAGCCTTCCCCACATCCACCCATCAGCTGATCATAGAAGGAGATCAGGTTAGTGAGGCAGGACCTGCCCTTCCTAAATCCATGTTGGTTGGACCTGATCCCTTGGCCATCCTGTATGTGCTGTGTGATTGCACTCAAGATGACCTGTTCCATAATCTTTATAGGCACTGAGGTCAGGCTGAGAGGCCTGTAGTTTCCAGGTTCCTCCATCTGACCCTTCTTGTGGATGGGATCACATTGGCCAGTTTCCAGTCATCTAGGACCTCTCTGGTGAGCCAGGACTGGTGGAAAATGATGGAGAGAGTCTTGGCCAGCTCATCTGCCAGCTCTCTCAGCACCCTAGGATGGATCCCATCTGGTCCCGTGGACTTGTGAATATCCAAGTGGCTCAGCAAGTCCCAGACTAATTCCTCCTGGATTTCAGGGGTGCTACACTACTCCCTTACCCCATCAACCAGTTCATGAGGCCAGTTATCCTGAAGTCCTCCTGCCTTACTGCTGCAAATTGAGGCAAAGAAGGTATTCAGTACCTCAGCCTTTTCCTCATCTTTAGTTACAATGTTTCCCTCCAGGTCCAATAAAAAGTGAAGGTTCTTCTTGCTCCTCTTTTTAGCATTAATATATTTATAAAAATGGTTTTTATTATCTTTCACAGAAGTGGCCAGCTTAAGTTCTAACTGGGATTTTGCCTCTCTAATTTTTCTCCTACAAGATCGAACAATGTCCTTAAACATATCACAAGTTACCTCCCCCTCTTTCCAAAGGCAATACACCCTCCCAATGAGTCCTGCCAACTGCAGTGCTAGTACCCTCTTCCCCTTTCTAGATAAATTCACCCCATCAAGGTTCAGTAGGTCAGGTGCAGTACTACCCAGTCTCTGTCAAAAAAGATCCTTCCTGTTACTCACCCTGCTCTTTCTTTTTTTTTTTTTTTCCCAAATTTTACTCACTTTTCCAGGCAGATATTGAGGACATTTATTCCCCCTTCCCCCTCCCCCCCCCCCCCCCCCCCCCCCCCCCGCTTTTTAAATGCTTGTAGATTTTTATCTTATTTAGCAAATACTTTAGGATTGTGATCGTATGTACTTAGGAACGTCTCCCCACAATCCAAGTGAGCAGCACTGAAGTATCTCCATTATGCATCTGGACATGAATTAACATTCATATCAATACTGAGGAATTTCTTACAAAGACATCTCTATCTAAGCATGCTGATTTTCAATGCATTTCAGTACAGGATATTTTCTCTTGGGGAAGCTGCTTCCACAGACGGTCTCTCTTCATGCTCACAAGGTAGTATATTACAATTCAGTAGCCATACTAATGCTTAGAAGTGCATGACTGTTATGGAAAATGCATTATGCCTCTCTGTCAGCACTATATTTTTTTTTCTTTTCCCCATACATAGTACTGTGCTTAGGCAATGTGTTCACAATCATCATAATATAACATACTTAATGAGCATTTCTCTATGAATTTGCTGTTTTTCCCCATTCTTTGGAGTAGGCAGGTAAATGATAGTGGATGATGAAAGGAAATAAAATTATTTGGCTTCCTGTCTTTTTGTATTCTTTAATACATATATATACATAACAAAATATAAATACATTATTCTGAAGAAATAAATATTTTATAGCAATTCTAGTAAATATTGTGTTTTAATATTGCTTTGGAATTTCTTCTCTTAATCATCCTAAAGGAGAGATTTTATATAGAATAGAATAGAATAGAATAGAATAGAATAGAATAGAATAGAATAGAATAGAATAGAATAGAATAAACCAGGTTGGAAGAGACCTTCGAGATCACTGCATCCAACCTATCATCCAACGCAATTATCTGTTTGTGTTAATCTATTTAGAATAATTGCACATTTAGTTATCTAATGAATGTATGGAAGCCAGAATAACAGGAATTAAATGAATACATGGAAAACAGAGAGTTTGAGAGATGGGATGTCCACGTATCATGATGTACTTCTAATTTGTGAATTGAAAGAGGGGAAGACATGAATCTTGTATTTTGTATTTAGAAACTTAAGGTCTGCTTATCATGTGGGAAGAAAGCTGCTACACAACAATGTAATGTTCAGATGGAGGTAAACCTGTGTAATGCTTATCTAAGACAACATGGATAATGTCAAACCAGGCTAGGGACAGACCAGATATCCCTGAAGACATGAGCAAAAGAAAAGGGAAAAAAAAAACCAACAAAAAGAGCAGATGTGGAGAGAAAAAATGCAACTGAGATGAAAACCCTCCAAAGCCTACTACCAAAAGATACTGCCAGGTATGGACAAGAGGAGCCAAATGTAAATTCATAGGAGATAGCATGAATGTGTAGTAGCTAACTGTATATTACCTCTATAAAACTTGTGTTCAGGTACAGATGTTAGAAGGAAATGTTGTATCAATCTTGCAATTTATTTTTACAAAGTCTTAGCTGCATCAGCAATGTCAAGAAGTAGAACAATGCATAATCAAACCACAGAAACTGAGTAGGAAAGAGGACATGATAAAGTATGCTAAATTCCAAGACTGTTAAGTTCTATGTTCTACATTATACAGGATATAAAACTAAAGAAAGTTTCTCAACATTTACAGCTCTGTCTTTTTATGTAGTTTATAAATCTGCTTTCTCATTTCTGACATAGCTCTCCTCTATAGTGCTGTACAGTAGCAACTTCAGTGTCAAAACACTGTTCCTCTTGCTACAGAAAAGGTTGGGTTTTTTTTCCCTTTTTCACACTGGGTACATCAACCTTATTTGTAAATGAGCTCCAAAAGCACCATATTAAAACTGTGGGAAAAAAAGTTATTAATTCATGCAAGTTTTGGAAGACAAGATTTTGTTAGAATATTTGAATATTTCTATCAAATAATTGCCATAAAGAAACACATATTTTAAAGTTGTTGAACCTCAGTGTCCTGTTTGCTTAAACGACCTGTAAATCAGCATCCATGTTTGGAGACAAAGTAAGATATTTGTTTGTTATGGAAATCTGGTCTTACTATCCCAGTTTATATTACTTAATTATAAAATTTTCTTAAAGATGATAATTTTACTCTATGAAATGCTGAACTGATTTTAAGATGGTGTAGTTTACACATTGAAAGGAAAGAAAAATTAGTAAAGAGCTGTGAAGTGAGCTAGTCATTTCCGTGTTTATTTTTCAACATGTAAATCATAGCATCATAGAATTGTAGGGTTGGAAGGGACCTCAAGGATCATGTGGTTCCAACTCCACTGCCATGGGCAGGGACTCCTCACACTAGGTCAGGTTGCCCAGAGCCACAGCCACCCTGGCCTTAAAAAACTCCAGGGATGGGGCTTCCACCACCACCCTGGGCAACCTCTTCCAGGGTCTCACCACCCTCATGGTGTTCTCCTTAACCTACCCATTTCTATTTTTGCTCCATTCTCCCTAGAGTGTCATTTTATGGTGTCATAACCTGACACCGTAAAAACTCATCTCACCAGCTTTCTTGTAGGCCCCCTTCAGGTACTGGAAGGCCACAATAAGGTCTCCTCAGAGTCTTCTCTTCTCCAGACTGAATAGCCCCAACTCTTTCAGTCTGTCCTCATAGGAGAGGTGCTCCAGCCCTCTAATCATCCTTGTGGCCCTTCTCTGGACAAGCCCCAGAATGTCCAGATCCTTCCTGTAATAGGGGCTCCAGAACTGGACACAGTACTCCAGGTGGGATCTCACCAGAGCTGAGAGGGAGAATCACCTCCCTTGACCTGCTGGATATACTTCTCTTGATGCAGCCCAGGATGTGATTGGCTTTCTGGGCTGCAAGTGTATACTGGTGGCTCATGTTGGACTTCTCATCCACCAGCACCCTCAAGTACTTTTTTTCAGGGCTGCTCTCAAGCCAGTTACTGCCCAGACTATATCAGTGTTAGGGATTGCTCCCACCCAGATGCAGAACTTTGCATTTGGTCTTTTTTAACATCATGAGGTTGTCATGACTCACCTCTCCAGCCTGCCAAGGTCCCTCTAGATGGCCTTCCTTCCCTTCAGTGTGTCTGCTGTACCACACAGCTTGGTGTCATCAACAAACTTGCTGAGGGCGTACTCAATGCCACTGTCCATGTCACCAACAAAGACACTAAACAAGAGTGGTCCCAGTACTGATCCCTGAGGCACTCCACTTGTTACTGGCCTCCACTTAGACACGCACCCATTGACAGCCACTCTTTGGGTGCGGCCACCACAGACTGTCAAGCTAGTTCTTTACCCACTGAATGGTCCATCTATCAAACCCATACTGCACCAGCTTGGAGACCAGGGTGGGATGTGGGACACCGTTGAAGGTTGTACTCAGGTCCAGGTAAATGACGTCAGTGGCTCAGCCTTCAACTGTTAATGTTGTGACCTTGTCATAGAAGGCCACCAGTTATATCAGGCAGGATTTGCCCTTGGTGAAGCTATGATGATTGTGCCAAATCACCTCTTCATTATTTTTTTGCCTCAACAGTGCCTTCAGGAGGATCTGCTCCATGATCTTACTGGGCACAGAGGTGAGACTGATTGGACTATAGTTCCCTGGGTCATCACTCTTTCCCTTTTTCAAACTGGGAGTCATGTTTCCCCTTTTCCAGACAGTGGGGACTTCCCCAGACTGCTGTGACCTTTGGAATATGATGGAGAGAGGTTTAGCAACCTCATCTACCAGGTCCCTCAGCACCCTTGGATGTATCCCATTGGGTCCTGTGGACTTGAACACTTTCAGGTTCTTCACATGGTCACAAACCTGATCTTCACTCACAAAGGACAGTTGCTTCTTCCAGTCCCTGCCATTATCTTCCATTATTCTGAGAGTGTGGCTGGAGCCCTTGTCAATGAAGACTGAGGTAAAGAAGTCATTAAGAACCTCAGACTTCTCCATGTCACTTGTCACCAGTTCACATGTTTCCTTTCTGAGGGGGCTCACACCTTCCCTAGTCTTCTTTTTACCATTAATATACCTCCAGAAATTTTTACTGTTCTCTTTGATCTCCCTGTCTAGATTAAATTCTAACTGAGCTTTAGCTTTTCTAATCAGCTCTCTTGCTGTTCAGGCAGCTTCCTTATATGGTCCCCATTCCAGCTGTCCTTTCTTCCACTCCTTGTAGAGTTTCTTATGTGCAGCATGTCCAGGAGCTCCTTGCTCATCCAGGCAGGTCTCATAAGCATTCATTCCTGATTTTCTCTTTGTGGGTGTATGGCAAATACAACATCTGTTCTACTTGGTGGTGGTGGGTATAAATATATGCTTCAGGGCTTTGAAGCAAGGGCAAATCTGAAGAGCATAAAAAAAGGATGCATAAAAGAATATTTGTACATCAGCATCAAATTTAGGTTGTCATTTTCTAAGTACAAAACTGACATTTCAGCCTCTTCAGCGGACACATCTTTTTGTTTGTTTGTGGCTTGGTTTTGGATTAGTTTTGTTTTGTTGGTGGTTGTTTTTTTTTGTTGCTGTTGTTGGGTTGTGTTTTGGTTGGTTGGATTTGGTTTTTTGTTGTTATTTGTTTGCTTGTTTTTTTTTAATCTAGAGATATTTCTCCATAGACTTAAAAAAATCATATGCATACTCTCTGATGTTTAGATTTTAAAATTTTGTTAGATGAAACACCTAGTTTGGATCAAAAGAGAAATTACCTTTGATTGATTATCAGTGTATTAAGTTTGTGAGGCAAGAGTTTGGTAGAGGGGTTCTACGTAGGTGCCTTCTGTCAGAAGCTGATAAAAGCTTCTCCTATGTCTTACAGAGCCAATACTCTCTTGCTCCCAGATGGACCTGTGACTGGCCAAAGCTGAGATGGTCTGTGACAGTGGCATAACCTCTGTGAGAACATGTTTACAAAGGGGAAAAACACTACTGGGAAACAGAAGGTAGAAGACTGAGAATATGTGGGAGCAACAACTCTGTAAATGTCAAGGGCAGTGAAGGAGGTGGAGGAGATAACCCAAGTCCCAGAGCAGATTCCTCTGTAGCCTGTGGTGAAGACATGACAAGGTAGGCTATGTTCCTGCAGCAAACAGAAGTTAACAGTGGAGCAGAGAGCCACTTGCATCTCAAGGTCCTCAAGAGAAGGTGGTTGTCCAAACTAGTTTGTGACCCCATGGGAAGCCTACATTGAAGAAGACTTCTGTCAGGACTTGTGGCCCATTTTGAAACAAGCCCACACTGGAACTAATTTGCTGTCAGGGCTTATGACTTTTGTGGGGGACCATGCTACAGTACTATGTGAAGAACTGTAATGTGTGAGAAGGATTCACGTTGGAGAAGTCCATGGAAAACTGTGTTTCAGAGGAAAGACCCCATGCTGGAGGAGGCAAAGAGTGTGTGAGGAAGGAGTGGCAGAGGAAATGTGTAATGAACTGATCATAAATCCTGTCCACCTGCTGTGCTTGGAGGGAGGACGTAGAGAATTCAGAAGTGAAGTTGAGCATGGGGAAGAAGAGAGGGGTGGGGTGAAAATGGTTTAAGAATTTTATTTGTTTATTTCTCATTAGCTTACTCTGATATGATTGGTGATAAATTGGTGATTGTTTTTCTAAAGTTGCATCTGTTTTGCCCATGATCATAACTGGTGAATGATCTCTCCCTGTCCTTATCTCAACTAATGAGATTTTAATTTTATTTTCTCTTTCCTTTCCAGCTGACAAGGGGGAGTGATAAAGTGGCATTAGTGGGCACCTGGCATCCAGCCAGGGTGAACCTACCACAAGCAGCTAATTGCTTTTTGTATTTCTAACAAATTTTCAAAGCTGGTGACCTTTTGGAATTACTGCCAAGTGCACTCCAGAAATGTCTTCACACAAACACTCAAAAATGTAGTATCTGAGAATTTCTTCTTTCACACTGTCAAGGAAGGTACAGAGAAAAGCTTTCAATTAACAAAAAGGCTACTTTATTATCCATATTACTTCAACTCTTGAACATTTTCATATTCTTATTTGTAGAAAACATATGAAGTATGTAATATTTTTTTGCCTGATATTTACTTGGACCTTAGCTGCACATATTGTATATCATAGAATCAAAGAATCACAGAATCACAGAAAGTTAGAAGTTGGAAAGGACCTACAGAGATCATCAAATCCAACCACCCTGCCAAAGCAGGATCACCTAGGGCAGGCTGCACACAAACACATCCAAGTGGGTTTTGAACGTCTCCAGAGAAGGAGAAGGCAGCCTGTTCCAGTGCTCCATCACCCTCACCGTAAAGAAGTTTCTCCTTGTGTTGGAGTGGATCCTCTTGTGTCTAGCTTGTACCCATTGCTCCTTGTTCTATCATTGGCTACCACTGAAAAGAGACAATCACTCTATTCTGACTCACATCCCTCAGATATTTATAGACATTAATGGGATCCCCTCTCAGCTTTCTCTTCTCAAGACTAAACATCTCCAGTTCTCTCAGTCTTTCTTCATAGGAGAGATGTTCCAGCCCTACAGTCATCCTCATAGCTCTCTGTTGAACTCTTCTCCAACAGAACCCTGTGTCTCTTGAACTGGGTAGCCCAAAACTGGATACAGTATTCCAGGTGTGGTCTCACTAGGGCAGAGTAGAGGGCAAGAATCCTGCTGGACACACTTTTCTTGATTCACCCCAGCATGCTGTTGGCCCTCAATAGATAACTCCCTGTCCACTAGGACCCCAAAGTCTTTCTCCATATAGCTGCTTCTCAGCAGGATAAACTAGTCTGTGCTGGTGCCTGGTATTATTCCTCCCCAGATGAAGGATTCTGCACTTGTCCTTATTGAACTTCATGCGGTTCATCCTCACCCTGCTCTCCACCCTGTGTTTTGATTGGTATTAAATTAATGAGTTGGGAATTATAAAAATATAGTTATCTTTATTCTCCCAAAAACCCTGCCCCAAAATTATGTACAAAACTGCTTAGATTTTATTTACAGCTTCTATTCAGTCATGAATTCTTAAAGGGTGTTTATGTGCAACTTTAGTACAATTTAGAGAATTCAGAAAATGGAAAAGGCCAAGCCACAAAGTAGCTTTACCCCACTTATAAAATCAGAGGCAACCCAGGACCCTAGGCAAAGCTGATGAGTCAACTGTCTGGGCAGCGCAAGGGAAGCCACACTGCTGGTGTGTTCCAGCAAACAGCTGCAGTTTTTTTATGGCAGGCAGGGTCACTCCAGCACGAGGCAGGGAGTAGAACCCCTGGGTAGACAGGTCCAGAGAGAAACCAGGTCTAAGTGAGTGATCTCTCCATTTTCACTGTGAATCCAGAGTGAGAGCAGAACAAGTCCAAAATGAGTGCCAAAAATGATCCCCAAATGAGCCTCTGACTGCTTTCTGGTCACTCTATTTAGGATTTCCCTAGACAATGTGTCCAGTGCCAGTATATACTGGGTGCAAAGAACCCAGCCAATCACAATTCCAAACCACAGCCCAGGCTTTCCCACAAGTGAGGGACCTCAGCTTGTGTCAGGAAGAATGGGTGCCTATTTCCCACTCCATCCCCAGGAGGAGAGGAAGACAAGTTTGTGCCTTTGTCTTCCCCCATTCAAACCTCCGAAAATAGAGGTGGGGGGAGGGAAGTTTGAGCACCCTGCAACAGCCTGTCCGCATCTCATCAGATGGCAGCACAGCCTGATGGGGTGTCAGCCACCACACACCCCCCAACACTGCACACTGTTCTCCCTACAGTTTTATGTCATCATCCAGGTCTGGACTGAGTACAGATTCCTGGGGAACACAACTGGCCACAGGCTTCCAACTTGACTCTGGTCCCCTGATCACAACTCTCTGAATTCTGTTGTTGAGTCAGTTATCAATCCACCTCACAGTCCAATCATCTAACATACTTTTATTGAGTTTACATACAAGGATGTGATGGAAGAGGATATTGAAAGCCTTGCTGAAGTCAAAATAGACAACATCCACTGCTCTCACTTCATCTATCTATTTGGTCATACCTTCATAGAAGACTAACAGATTTCTCAAGTAAGATTTCCTGTTAGTGAATCCATACTGTCTACATTTGATAATCTCCTTTTCTTTCATGTGGACATTTGATAACCTCCTTTCTTTCATGTGGAGATGACCTTCACAATGAGCTGCTCCATCACTACAGGTTGCTGCACTGATTGGATCTTGTCTGGAATTTCCTGTCAAGAAACAAATCAGAGGTCTTCAGGGTGCTTAATTTCAGAGACTGTTAACAGCTAGGATGTATAATTATTATTTATTTATTTTATCCACCAGGATACTCTGGTATTGCCACAGTAGGCTTTGGCCTAGTATCTATTGCCAGTACAGAGTATATTCACATTCTCTCATGTTAAAAAGGGCATGGTAAAGATAGAGTACTCTGGTATTGCCACAGTAGGCTTTGGCCTAGTATCTATTGCTAGTACACAGTATATTCACATATGAGACATATGAGACATCTCTCTGAAATATTTTTAAAGCACCACTATCACATTTTGAAGGAATTTGTGAACATATCCTCTCCTGCAACCCCAGCCTCCTCTCATATATAAATAGGAAAAAAATCTTTTTTAGAATAAAGGATGGGTGCAAGAACTTTATTAGGCGACACAAAATTTAAATATGGCCAATTCAACCTATATTACTTGGCTTAGGGGTCCATGATTGTTTCTCAGGACCAAATGCCTTCAGGAATGCAGACGATGAATTATCAGCATGATACTTAAGTACCAAGCAAACTTCCAAGTTAAATCAGTCTACTACATCATCAGTAAAGTTTACCTCCAGGCATTAGGAGAAATAGTGTTTATGGAGCATAAATATTGTTTTATGGAATTTTAGTCTGGACCTTAAGAACTATAATTTTCAATTTAGACATAAATTACTTTGAAATCCTTTTTAAGTTTTTTAATCTTGTAATTATTTATCTTGATCCTCAGTATTTTCTCAGATATTTTTGTATTTTTTCCACTTATTTCTTATGCTCTGTGTTTTAATTTGAATACTTATTTTTATTGCCCACTTCCATGTCAGCATGTAGAAATGTATACTTTAGGGAAGATTCCAAATCTACTGCAGCACAAGTTATTTCTTTATATAAATTATCTTAGATGATTGTCTTGTCATCAGATTTTGTGCATTTTGAAAATGGCTTAATGCAAAGAATAGAGAGGTCAGAAATATACTTTCTACCCATTTAAAAGGAATTTTAAATCACTTTATACATAAATGAAAAATTGATTTGTGTACATGATCCATAAAATTAGCTGAGTAGCTGGCTTCAAGTGATGTATTTTTATTTTTCTGCATAGATACATGTGCAAAACCATGGAGCCAGAAGGAACTTTAGGAAATAGTCCAATATGTTCTATTTTAAACATATATTTACAAGGTCTTTTCCTGCATATTTTTAAAGGCTTCCAGTAATGGAGACAACCATATCTCCAGGATAACTTGTCCATAAAAAGACATGTTAATAGCCAATTAGAATAGCCCAGTGCAGTCACAAAAATGATTGAGACTGGAACATCTACCTTCTGAGGAGAGACTGAGGGAGATGGGTCTCTTTAGCTTGGAGGAGATTGAGGGGTGACCTCATTAGTGTTTATATATATGTAAAGGGTGAGTGCCAAGAGGATGGAGTCAGTCACTTCTTGGTGGTGCCCAATGACAGGACAAGGGGCAATGGGTGGAAGCTGAGGCATAGGCAGTTCATAAAAACATGAGGAAAAAAACTTTCACTGTGGGGGTGTTGGAACATTGGAACTAGCTGCCCAGGGGGTGTGCGGAGTCTCCCTCTCTGGAGATATTCAAAACCTGCCTGGATGTGTTCCTGTATGATCTGGTATAGGTGATCCTGCTCTGGCAGGAAGATTGGACTAGGTAATTTTTCAACATGCCTTTCAACCCCTAACATTCTGTGATTCTGTGATTCTGTGAACTTGACTTCTCAAAGTAAACTATTTATTCCATGTTCAGGTCACTAAAATACACACACACACATAGAAAGATTGTGTAGCATCTTTCTGCATACGCAGAGAATTATTAGTGACGTTAACAAAGTAACATATGGCTGTGCATAGTAGTATAACGTAATTATTTAGTTATTAGCAGAACTGAGTTGACAAGCAGTAACTGCAGGATTTTGGAGAGAAAACAAGAAAAATAAATAAGGGGAGACTTATCTCTACAGTTTTACCTTGACTCAGAACAATGTCTAAAATTTTGCCTAAAGAAAAAATGGAAATTTAAATGAAAATTCAGTATCTGCTTTGCTTCATCAGTGATTTTATTATGTAAATATCTAATCCATTTATATTGAAATAAATCAGTTATCAACAAAAAAAAAATCAAAAGAATAATAAAGCAAAACATCAATGGCTTGCAAGAGATTTTTCAGTATTTTTGAGACTATCATTAGAATGAGGAGGGCAATTTCAGTATAATGAAAGTGTTGTTAGGACTGCATGTTAACAGAATTGTTTCAGTCGTTATTTAAATCATTTATTATTCCCTTGGAAACTGTGTGACAAAAATCTGTAAGCCAAAATGTAAATGTAACTGACAATTGACACTTGGAGTTCAAAAATTGCCATCTTATTTGTATATCAGCTGATATGTCTAGATGCTTGAATTTGTGCATGTTCAGATGGACAAGAACAGCTTGATATTGATGTTGGGAATGCATTTGAGTCTGCCATTGAGCAGCAGTGTCTTTTTGGTCTACTTAAGCTTTCCTCAATATTATTCTTTTCCTGTAGTTGTGCATTCTGACTCATGTCAGAATAATGTCTAAAACTTTATTTTTAAAAGTGGAACACTTTACACAAATATTGCTTGGATCTTAGATTTATTTTAACAGTCTCTTTTTCCTTCTCAGATACTGCGCCGTAGATTGTATTTTCAAAACAAACAAAAAATCATTGGTTTTCCTGTTTAGAACTGGATAGGTATTCACTCAGACATATATGTATCGATAAATCATGAGATAATTGTAGTATACAATTATACTTCTTAGGTCTTTTGAAGTAATGTTTTTATTATTATGGGGAGGAGAAAAAAAATCTATCATCAGAGGCAGTATCTCTTTAATGGACTGACTAGCAACTAGACTGAGGAAAAAAATCAGTTAAGCTTTTTGGACTTGCAAACCCTTCATTGGGTCTATGATAGAGGCAGTAAATTTGGAAGTGAAATAAGAGGTGATAGCAATAGCCCAGATTTTATCTAGATATGCATCATTTAGGGAGTCTTTGAAAGAAAAGAATGTTTATAAGGAGAAGAGAGGAAAACAAGGCAAAGAGAAAGAGAAACTAAAGAGAAAATACTTCTTAGTCAGAGAAGAGTTTGAAGAAAAGGTAATTTGAAACACAAATACATTAGAGAGAGAGGAAAGGTTAAAATATAATCAGCTATCAACCAATTTTCTATTAAGTTTCTGTATTTGTGTCGAGAAAATCTGAATCTCTGAGAGATAGAGACTTTTTTTTCCCTAAAACTGAGAGATCAGACATGGCTTGACTGTTTCTTTGAGAGATATTTATTGCTTGACAGTGAAATAAAACTTTAATAGCAAAAAAAATCCCCCAAAAAACAACAACCAACCAACCAAACCCAACAATGTTCTCTAAAAAAAATAATAAAGTAAAAGGAGCTTTTGAGATGATTTTGATAAAATCAGTTGGGTCTTTAGTGACAATCTCATGATGGGTTGTTGTAGGTCTCTCAGAGGCCTGCTTTGAAAGTTAGCAACATTTTCTGACAGTGAAAGATTTTTCCTGAAATTGTTGTGGAAGTGGTCTAATGTTCTATTTGAATTGTGACATACAGAGTTCATTTACATTTTTTTCCTTTATGGTGGATAGCATTAGAAACAAAAAGCTAGAAGAAACTGCCAGAATTTTTAATCAATGTAAGTAGAATGCAGGCTCATACCTTGATTTTTACTGACATGAATATCCATCATAACAGCTGAAAATTTTATGCTAAATAAGCTGAAATAAAAAATGCACACAGCAAATAGAGAAAGGGGTTGGGTGGTTAGAATGTCTAATGAGACATTTTGTGATATTCTTCTGTTGCTTAATTTACACGATCAGATTGATAAACATGGAATAAAAAATATCTGAAAATGGTGTTAGTATATCAAGAAAGAGGATCAGCATGCTAAACTATGCAGTAAGGGTTATAAGCATAAAAGTTCATGTTAAGATTTGCTAAAGAAAGAAGGAACTTATAATGAAGGAATGTTGTGACCCTGAGTACCAAGGACACGTTGGTATCTGATCTAGAGAACTGCTAATCAATAGGCTAATTATTTGAGTAGTGATGGTATTGGCTGCTCAGATCTCCTATCTGTCTTGGTAAATAAACTTCTGCCTTGACAGACAAGCTGTAGTTTTGATTTTTTGGGGGAACAGGCGGTTGTAGTTGTTATGTTTGGTTGATTATTTTTGAGTTTTAGATAGAAAGGTCATCTGAAAAATCCTAACTGAAGATAACAAAGATGAAAATTTATTGCCAGATAGAAAGTTAAACAAAAAAAAAAAAAGACAAGAAAAAAAAACCAAAAGGAAAAGCAATTACTTTTACTTTTAATGCTTTAGGGTTTCTTTGAATTGGCAATTTAATTGATGACTAGTTATAACCATATTATTTACATGTATATATTTGCTTACTCATCATACCAGCTGAAAAACTGAAAAAAGAGTATAATTTTTACTTCTTCACTTGTTTACTTCTTTAATATGGAATGCTAATAGCATTAATAAATTAGAAAAAAACCCAATCTCTTATGAAACTGTATTTGCCATAATAATACAAAAACTACTAACTGTATTCTGTTCCTTTTACCTTTAGGATAATATAGGGAACTATCCATGAGATTTTGTATATTGAAACATGATAAGGTTAGAGTAATGATTACAAGATTTATCACAAAGGAGATGCATTTGCATTGAAAATTATTCCACTCTAATGTTAATCTTTTCAATAGATTTTATGAATTTATAATTAAGATATTAATGGTGTGGCAAATATAAATATTAATAAAAGCATTAATATTTTTATTAATATGAAAGTAATGCCAAAATCTATTAAAAGGTTTGATGTATGGTTAGAATACATATTTACAGTGGGAATGTACAGAATTGAAGCAAATATAACAATTTTAACAATTTAAGCAAATTGGGAGAAATAACAAAGAGAGAATCCCTGGGTGCAAAATGGTGCTTGGCCACAAGTGAGGCAGTCTATGGGTATAGAATAGAATAGAATAGAATAGAATAGAATAGAATAGAATAGAATAGAATAGAATAGAATAGAATAGAATAGAATAGAACAGGTTGGAAAAGACCTTTGAGATCATCAAGTCACACCCATCACTCAACACCATCTAATCAACTAAACCATGGTACCAAGCAGCCCATCAAGTCTCCTCCTAAACACCTTCAATGATGGCGACTCCACTACCTCCCTGGGCAGCCCATGCCAATGGGCAATCACTCTCTTTATGAAGAATTTCTTCCTAACCTCCAGCCTAAACCTCCCCTGGTGCAGCTTGAGACTCTGTCCTCTTGTTCTGGTGCTGGCTGCCTGAGAGAAGAGACCAACCCCCACCTGGCTACAATCTCCCTTCAGGTAGTTGTAGACAGCAAGAAGGTCTCCTCTGAGCCTCCTCTTCTCCCGGCTAAGCAATCCCAGTTCCCTCAGCCTCTCCTCATAAGGCTTGTGTTCCAAACCCCTCACCAGCTTTGTTGCCCTCCTCAGGAAACATTCCAGCAACTCAACATCTTTCCTAAACTGATAATAACTCATAATAACTGATAAGTACTGATAAGAACTGTTAAGCCAAAAAAGAAATTAATTCATTACTCACGCAAGGTTCTACACCAAATGGGGAGCTGCTGCTGTATATTAGCCTTTGAGGTTTTTTTGGATGCTCTTGTCCCCCTGGCAGGGTTCGTTGCCTCAAGAATGCCACGCCATTTTGGGCTGTTTACAATGCTGCTTGCAATGGGCTCTTGTTGTCTACAACTACCTGAAGGGAGGTTGTAGACAGACAGATGTTGGTCTCTTCTCCCAGGCAAGCAGTACCAGAACAAGAGGACACAGTCTCAGGCTGCGCCAGGGGAGGTTCAGGCTGGATGTTAGAAAAAAGTTCTATACAGAAAGAGTGATTGCACATTGGAATGGGCTGCCTGGGGAGGTGGTGGAGTCGCCATCACTGGAGGTTTTTAGGAGAAGACTTGACAGGGTGCTTGGTGCTGTGGGTTAGTTGCTTGGGCGGTGTTGGATTGGTGATGGGTTGGACGCGATGATCTTGAAGGTCTCTTCCAACCTGGTTTATTCTATGCATATGTATTCTATGTAACTACCTGAAGGGAGATTGTAGCCAGGTGGGGGTTTGTCTCTTCTCCTGGTCTAGACTCATCAGGGCCTGTCTGGGTTTTTGCTGAGCCCGTTTGGCCCTACCACCACAAGCTTATGTATGCAAATACATCTATGAACATGAAACTGAAATTTGTCATGGTGAATGTTACACACATGTTGAAACTCACTATTAAATACAACATTCAAAGCAGATCAGTCTGCAACATGTGGCTGAATTAGTATAAATAGTATTAGCACAATCTTTTAAGTCCTCACGTGTTAAAGTGAATGCACAGTCTTTATTTTTATGCTCCTCTACAAGATGCTGCATCTTGGGAAGGAAGATTTTCACTGCTTAGTCAAGTAATATTGCCAGAAAAGGGCTAAAAACAAACAGTATAGTGATTTGTGGATTACTTGGGTTCTTTTTTAGTAATTGTCAGTAATTGAACAGCTGCTTCCTGTGTTTAGTAAAGTTCAGCCAAAAGGATTTGTCAAGCAAATCATCTAACAGAATATTTCAGTAGCTGATTCTCAAGGCAAGAAAAACACAAGTGAACTGTGCTGGATGATAAATGCTAAGGAAAATATTGGAATAATCCTACCATTATTATGCAAATTGGAGACAAAAATCCCTGATATAGTTATAGCCAAGGTTTCAAAGAAAGTGATTTGGCTCCTTTTTTTCCTGTCAAGGTTTTTTTGCAGATTCATAAATGGCATCAGGTTGGTAGGGACCCTCAAATGTCATCTCATCCAAGCCCCCTGCAATGATCAAGGACATTTCCAATTAGAGCAGGCTGCCCAGGGCCACATCAAGTCTGAGCTTGAATGCCTCCAGGGACAGGGCCTCAACCACATTCCTGGGCAGCCTGTTCCAGTATTTTACAACTCTCATTCTAAAGAACTTCTTTCTTATGTCTAACGTAAGTTTACGCTGCTCCAATTTAAAATCATTGTCCCTCATCTTGTCACTACATGCCCTTCTAAACAGTCCTTCCCCATCCTTCCTGTAGGTCCCCTTCACATATTGAAATGTAGTTATAAGATTTCCCCTGAGTCTTCTCTTCTTCAGGCTCAACAGCCTTAATTCTTTCATCCTGTCTCCACAGGAGAAGTACTCCAGCCTCTGATCATCTTTTTGGCCCTCCTTCATTCCAGAAGATCCTCTTGTGCTGAGGGCCCCATAGCTGGATACAATACTCCTGGTGAGATTCCACCAGAACACAGTGGCATAATCACCTCTCTCCTTCTGATAGCCAAACAAGTGCACTTGTTGACTCATGGCTAGGTTCTTATCCACCAGTAGTACACCTAAACCTTTTTCTGCCAGGCTGCTCTCGATCTCATCATCCCCCAGCCATTACTGATATCAAGGATAGGAACTTGTACTTTGCCTCATTGAACCTCATGAGATTGTCCTCAGCCCACTTCTTCTGCATGGTATCCTGTCCTTCAGTCTTTTCAACTGCACCACTCAGTTTGGTGTCATCTGCAAACTTTCTGAGGGTGTACTCAATTTCACTGCTACATCATTGATGAAGTTACTAAACCACTGTGATTCCAATACAGACCTTTGAGGGACACCACCTGTTAGCAGTCACCATCCAGACATTGAGCCATAGACCACTACCATTTGTATGAGGTCATCCAACTGATTTCTTGTCTGCTGGGCAGTCCACCCATCAAATCCATAACTCTCCAACTTAGAGAGAAGGATGTTGTGGGGGACTGTGTCAAAGACTTTACAGAAGTCCAGATGGATGGCATCTTGTGGCAGTTTTAGGCTATGCTTTTAAGATTTAGCTGCAGATTTCAAGCAGAAAAGTAGAAAAAATATAAATAATTCACTATTGGGTGTAAAAAGGAAAACAAAAGATTATTCTAAACAAATTCATTGGACAAAATGTGTGGGATGGATGCAGATGTACCCTAACAATCTTTCACATTTCACTTTCATTCTTTCATCTGGCTGTTCTGCTGGGGAGACAATAACCGCTTCTGGCTGGCCTTGAGAAAAGATAAGAACACTAACATTGCTTCTCTAAATTAACATTCCTTCCTCTGAACTCCTCTTTTCTTCTGTTACCGCATGGTGGGGGAGGGTAGTGGTGGAGCAGTTTCCCTGCTCACTGGACAACCAGAAGGAGTACAGGGAGGTTTCTATGTTATTTCCTAATTGTAAATGTCTGTATAATATTGCAAATACTGTATATTTTGTACATATTCCTTGCATTCCATTGTAGAGTGTAGCTTTTTCTTGTAAATACAGCTTCCGTTTGCTTCCAGTTGAGTTAGTCATGCTTAGTTAATGTGAATGGGAAACTTAAACCCACCACACATCTAATGGTCTTCCCTTGTCCACTGATATAGTTACACCTTTCCCGTTATGGATTGTATGGCTTTCTGGGTGGAAAAAATAATATATAAATATATATTCTATTAATGTACAGTGAAAATATATTTAAGCTGTTGAGGAGCAAATAATTCCAATTCTTGAAAATCAGTATTTACCTAGAAAAATATAGTTGTGTTCATAGTTTTATGTGAAGTAAGTAAGATCCACTTCTGCACAGAAGAATCAATGCTGATCTTAGACGTGAAATATAAATCTGAGCAACATCATTGTGTGACTGGAGTTACGATGAAATAACTTTGTTTAAATATCTATGACAATTCCAAAAGATGAAAGATACTTCTCAAATAAGTATACTTGTCAACAGAGCAAATGGAAAACTATCAATTGTTAGAAACTAAAATTTTTTTGTTCTACATACTGGCATGAAAAAATACTGATGTATCATTGATAGAGGGAATATAACAATGATAAAGCTGACATAGTCAATAGTTCAATAAAATGTACATGAAAGTGAGGGCATGGATTCATCTCAGTCATCTAAAATGTGTGATGAGGCTATGGGGTGATAAAATAATTACTGCCTTGAGAATTTTGTATATTATAGTCACATGAAGACACTGGATTGGCTATATATTTGAAGAAATGAACTTATCTGTCAAGCTATACAGCAAAGAAAAATTGAGATGGAGTCTGTAGAAAAGGTTCTTTTAATTATTATTTGTGAGATACCACAGGGATGCCATAGTTACAACAGATGCCAGATTAAGTCCCCAGATTAAATGTGGGAACTAATTTGTAACCCAAGTTTTGCTTCCAATAATAACAGCTGCAGAATAAAACCAAACTCTTTTGCTTTGCTGTAAGGTCAAGGGAATAATAAACTAAGATAGTTTTATTACCTATAGCTTTTTTTTTGCTTTTTTTTTTTTTTTCTGGAAGGATTTTTCTCTCCTAATTCCTATCTGCTCTACTTTGAGGCACTTTTTGTTTGGTTAGTTGGATTTTTTAAATCTTTTATTCATGTTTACAAGACACACAACAACAGCATTAATTTGAACAGCACTTTCCACCTACACCCTGAGTTTTTCTTTTTAATTTGTTGTTCGGATGAGACCTGAATATATAATTATTCAAAATTAGTTTACTAAATGCATTAAAGTACAACTTTGGCATAAAACATTTGTGATAATAGATTATCATTTTATTGCACGTATTAAACATTCCAAAATTCATCTGATTAAACAGATCTGCTTTGTTATTAGAAGGAAATAAATAAATGAAGTTACATGAACACTGATGGAGCAAATACATTTGAGAATTCAAACAAATAATTGGTTCTGTTACACCTAATTTGAGCTGTGCTTTTAAAAGCAAATGAATGACAAGAATCCTTGCACATGAGTTGGCTAGGCTCATTGACAAGGCTTTAAACTAGTTTTAAAGGGGCACAGGGATGTAGCTGGCTTTGCCACTGAGAACTCTGGGTGTAGTAGCCTAATGCTTGTGGTGCAGTGTTGGCATCTTAGATAACCAGAAGGTTTACCTCCCCTCAAGGTTGAAAACTATGTACTCAACTCCCTCCCTGAAATGCTTATAAACCAATGCACGCAGCATGAGCAACAAACAGGAGGAGCTGGAGGACATTGTGCTACAGGGAAACTATTATATAGCAGCCACCATGGATACCTGGTGGGGTGACTCCCAGAACCAATGTGCTGCAATCATGGGTACCAACTTTTAAGAAGGGATAGACAAGGAAAAAGAGGTGATGGAGTGGCCCTCTATGTTAGGAAAACATATAAAACATTGCAAATTAATGAAGGTGATGATAGGGTTGAGTCCTTATGGGTAAGAATCAGGAGTAAGGCCAGCAAGAGTGATATCATGGTGGGAATCTGTTATAAACTATTTAACCAGGATGAAGAGGTAGATTAATTTTTTTATGAGCAGTTGAGAGAGGGTTCACAATTGCTTCCCTGTAGAGAAGGTTTTTTTTCAGATAGCTTTGGAACAGTTATATTTTGCCCTTGAGTTAGGAAAGCACACCTTATCAGTAACTGAGAGAAAGAGGGAAATGCAAGGGAAGATTTTCCTTTGTTCAAATTAAAGAAGGTTACATATGGTCTCTGACTTAGAAAAGAATGTAAACATCTTGCAACTGAAGGGAGAAACTTGGCAGAATTTGGTTGGCTGTGCTAGAATATTGTTTTGTTATTTTAACCTGTTGTACGCCTTAATTACATGCACGCCAGTAGAAAATAACCAATTAAGATGTGACATACGTGCCTTCTGATAGAGCATATAACCTTGCTGTATAACATAATAAACATCTTTGCCTGCTAGTACCTTGGCCTGGATGCTGTGCTCTAGGGTGATCAAACACCTACAACCCATACCACAACAAATGGTGACCCACGACGTGCACCCTGATCACCTTGAAGTCATTGGTCTCTATGAGACTCGCTAGATGCTGTTGGCCACTGAAAGGAGAGCCCAGTGGCCAGTGACAGTCCCCAACTTAGCTTAAGTATAGGCGCAGAAAGTGCGGATGTCCAGACATTAAAAAATAAAGAAAAATTGAAGGCACCTCTGGGAAAGAAAAAGAAAAAAAAAAGGAAAAAAAAAAAAAAGAAGAAACTGAAGAAAAGAAGAGATATGGAGCTGTGGGGCGGAGGTGAGCAGTTGGAGTAATTGTAGGGGGATTGGAGCCTCCTTTTTGGTGAGCACATAATGGGGAATCAGATATCAAAAGAAGAGAGAGCAATATTCTGAATCTTTACTTATATCTTGAAGAAAAGAGCTATAACTCTCTTCAAAATGTTTTAATTGTGGACAAAAAGGACATTTTAAATTAAAAGTATGACTCAGGAGGAGATAACTGTCCTAGAAGCCTTTCAGAAACTCTTTAAGCAACATGAGAAGTCTATCAGTAGCTCTGCTCTTCAACAGATGCTCTTTTCAGCTGCTGAGCACTGCTCCTCTGTCTCTAAAAGAACAGTGTATGATCCAGGGATCTGGCATAAGATCAGAACTGAGTTTTGGGACTATGCTAATATGAAGAGTAAGATCAGAGAAATTAAGGCAATGCCTGATGCTGAACCTAGCTTGGAGAAGCAAGTGAAAAACACTGATTGCCAGAAACTTTTGTGTGCCTTAAGAAATCCTGCTGTAAAAGATGTTCTAACAGCTTGCATGCATCAGCATCCAGAAACTTTGGCAACAGAGGCTGTCACAGCTTCTCCCCCAGCCTTTGATGTTTTGAACAGTGTGGGCAGTGGTATGGAGTGAGGAGGAAGCAATGGCTTCTGCTCTAGCCATCTCGAGCTTCAGAGCGGTGGTGCCAGCCACAGCAGGAGGACAAGCAGGAGACTCAAAAAACATCAATTAATCTCAGACTCACTGCTATCACCTCCCTCTGGGACTTACTTGCTATCTTTGGGTGAGAATTTTACAACTTCTAGCAAACTTATGAGACTTTCCATGCCTCTGATGGATGCTGCAGCCTGATCTCTCGGTTCTATGGGACCTTCCTTGGCACCAAGGGATCCTGCAGTTCAACCTGAAGAGCTACCTGGAAAGGGAGCTGTTGTGGATTCGGCAATGTTCTCCCCACACTCCCCCACTCTGTGGCTACAGCAGTTTTGCTGAGCCTGACAGTTCCCCCCTTCCCCCCTCCCCTTCTTTCTCTCTGTTATCTCTCCCCTGTCTGCAAAAGCTGTATTCTGATTTAAAATAAGAGTGCTAAGTTTTGTTAAGAAAAACATTCAGCATTTTGTATGTGCAAACCAGATATGGATAATGATTTCAGCATTATTTCTGATTGTAAGGGACTTTGGAGATTTGTTGCTTTGATGTTTTTGGTAGTTAAGTTTTAACAGTAAGCATAATGAATAATGAGTACTCATGAAAAGTATTTAGTAATTATAATAAGGTATATCAAGTAATAAGGAATAATAATAAATATGTTAAGCATATGTCAATTATCATATACTATTATAATTAGTAATTGATTATAGTAGACATGATAATAAGATATGCATGATAATGGGTAACTTTCAGTAGAACAAGTTATTCTATGAGTTCAGAGGTTAGGTTTTTCTTCTGATTTGAACCTTCTTTTTATTGTGCGTGCTGTAACATTTCAAAAGAGCTCTATGTAATATAGGTGAGGGTTGTGGTAAACAGGTTTTCATTTTAAAAAGCATGCTTTAGCTAATGTAACATCTTATGTTTCTTGTTTAGACATTGATTGACATTACGCGCCATATAGAGAACAACCAGAGAATCAGGCCCAGTCAGCATGGATTAACGAAGGATAGGTCCTGCCTGACAAACCTGATCTCCTTCTATGATAGATGACCTGACTGTTGGATGAGGGAAAGGCTGTGCATATTGTCTACCTAGACTTCTGAAAAGCCTTTGACACCATTTCCCACATAATTCTTGCGGACAAACTGTCTGCTCATGGCTTGGATGAGCACACACTGCTGGTTAAAGCACTGGCTGGATGAACAGGCCCAAAGAGGTCAGTTGAGGCCCAAAGGTCAATGGAGTTAAATCCATCTGGCAGCCGGTCACAAGTGGTGTTCCTCAGAGCTCAGTGTTGGGACCATTTCTATTTAACATCTTTATTGATGACCTTGATGAAGACACAGAGTGTGTCAGCAATAAGTTTGCAGATTACACCGACATAGGTGGGAGTGTTGATCTGCTTGAGGGTAGGGAGGCTCTACAGAGGAAGCTGGGTAAATTTGATCAATGGGGTAATGTTAACAGGATGAGCTTCAATAAGGCCAAATGCCAGGTCCTGCACTTGGGTCACAACAACCCCAGGCAGTGATACAGGCAGGAAAGCTGTCTGGCACTGGTGCATGCATATGTATGTCCAGTATCAGTTTTGAATATTCAGGTTATTATTTCTATAATATCATTTAAGTATTAGTGAGATTATGATTTTATTTTATCAGAATTTAATTTTAAGGCCTTCTTTCAAAAATTGTCTTGAAAGACAATTACCTGGAGACAAAGAAATGATTCTTATATCTCAGAAACAATTGTGAAATCTGAGTAGCATGTAATACAACATCTGATCTCCCATTCAGTACTGTATAAGATTTACCTGCTTTTCTAACACATTCCCAGTTTTTCAGGGAATATTTATTTTGACAACACCAACAAAAGTCTGGACATATTTACTTTCTGGTTATCTTTAATATTCATTTTTTTTCCATAAGCCTTAATATCTATACAATTATGATCAGGAAAGCAGTCTGAAGTTTTACAGCACATTATTTTGATTAATGAAGTTGTTTCTATAACCTTTTTGTAAGGGCCAGATTGCAAACTGTTTACATTGTTACTGACTTGAATATTTCTATAACAGTGTAGTGGGTCTCTTGAGGTGAAGAACAGTATAGAACAGGGAGTAAAGGGTAGCTTGTATTTAAATTAGTCTTTGTGGGTGTTGCAGCTTAATGATCCTGCTCTATACGAATGGCATATATTAATGAATATTGAGGGCAACAGCAAGTCTCCCACTGACTTTATTGATCAGGATATTTATTAGACCTTGAACATTTATAGCATAATCTCTGTCTCAAAACACAAAGGTTACTTCAGATTCACATCACTGTGGTTTATAGTAAACAGTGATACACTAGCTGCCCTTTGGCTTTCAAGACCTTACCTTGTTGTTCAAACCTATATCAAAAAGCTTCCTGCTATAGGAAGAAAAATCTAGCACAATTAGTACTGAAAGTGTGTCTCATATTTTACTCCTGTACCACAACAGCCCGTTTGAATGTGTTAAACTTTGAATCTTCTTCACAACTCTATTCCTAATTACTTCATTTATTTTCCAAAGCTTCCAATGGATGTAAGATTTCTTATTTTTCCTTAAACTATTTTTTTACCATAATGAAATTACACATATGCACAATCTCTCCTTCCTTCTTGGAAGCATATATGTAACGGTTTCTCACACTGCTGCATTTACTTCTGTTTCTCTTCAGGATAACTTAAATTTATAGGAAAGTTGACTGATGACTTAGGATTTTACCTTTTCATGCCTCACTAATATATTGATTATCTTTTAATCCATTTATATTTAAAAAAAAAAAAAAAAGTTGTTTTGTGGTTTGTTTTTTTTCCCCACAATATCACACAATGGCTGAGGTTTAAAGGGGCTTCCACAGATTATTGAGTCCAGCCCTCCCTGCTCAAGCAAAGATGATACACCCTCTTTTTTCCCCTTATTATGCTCAGAAGCTCATAGCCCAACATATTCCGGCACATGGGCACAGCCTGTTCCTGCACCTTCAAGAATTCTTTCTTGTAGTAGGTCCAGCCCTCCTGGACCCCTTTGTTTTTAAGGGTTGTTTCCCAAGGTACCTTCTGAGTTAGTTCCTTGAGTGACCTGAAGTCTGCCCTTCGGAAGTCCAGAGTGGAGGTATTTTTGATGCCCCTCTTAGCTTGACTGCATATTGAAAACTCAATTATCTCATGGTCACTGGACCCCAGACAGCCTCCAACCACCACATCTCCCACCAGCCCTTCCCTATTGGTAAAAAGAAAGTCAAGCAAAGCCTTACACCTTGTAGGCTCACACAGCAGTTGGGATAAGAAGCTGTCCTCCATACACTCTAAGAACCTTCTAGACTGCCTCCTCTCTGCTGTTTTATGTTCCCAGCAGATACCTGGCAGGTTAAAGTCACCCGTAAGAACAAGATCTGGTGATCTTGAGACAGCCTCTATCTGCCTATAGAATAATTCATCAACCTCTTCATCCTGGTTGGGTGGTCTATAGCAGACTCCAACCAGGATGTGAGCCTTGTTGGCCCTCCAATTCTCACCCACAGGCGTTCAACTTGATCATTCTTGATCTCTAGTTCCATGGTGTCTAAAGCCTCCCCGATGTACAGGGCCACCTCTTCACCCCTTCTCCCTCGCCTGTCTCTCTTGAAGAGCCTGTAGCCATCAATTACTGCGCTCCAGTTGAGTGAATCATCCCATCATGTTTCTGTGACGGCAACTACATCATAACTTTCCTGCTGTACCAAGGCTTCCAGCTGCTCTTGTTTGTTACCCATGCTGCATGCATTAGTGTACATGCGCTTCATCTGGGCTGCTGTTTTCACCCCTGACTCCAGCTTACTACCCTCAGACTCCTGTCTGAGTGGCCTGGTTTCAACCCCTTCCACCTTCAAATCTAGTTTCTAGCCTGTCAGTGACCACTGCCAACTGCCTTCCTAAAGCCCTCAACACAGGAGAGATATCAAGGTGCTGGAGCAAGTGCAGAGGAGGGCAAGGAAGCTGGAGAATAAATCTTATGAAGAGCAACTGAAGGAGATGGGGCTGTTTAGTTTAAAGAAGAGGCAGCTGAGGGGAGAGACCTCATTGTTCTCTACAAGTACCTGAAAGGATATTGTAGAGCGGCTGGTGTTGGTCTCTTCTCACAAGATATTACTGATAGAAGAAGAGGGAATGGCCTCAAGCTAAGACTAGGTAGATTTGGACTGCACATTAGGAAAAGTTTAGTCACAGAAAGAGCCAGGCTGCCCAGGGAGGTGGTTGAGTCACCAGTCCTGGATGTGTTTAAAGGTTGTTTGGATGCGTTCTTAGGGATATGGTTTAGGTGTGAACGTTGTAGAGTAGGGGTATTGGTTGGTATTGGAGGGTCTTTTCCAAGTTGAATGTTTCTGTGATTCTGTAAAACTCCCCTGACGTAACTTTGGGCCACTTCTTCTCATACTATCACTAGTTACTAGGGAGAAGGACTGACAATCACAAGGTTTTGCAATAATTTGTCTAATCACAACAACTCCTGAGGACTCCAGTGCCCTCCCACTGACCCTGTCCAGGATCTAAGATACATATAAATCAGTACTGCAGTTACTCACTTGATTTTTGTCAATATAAATCAGTTAAATATCAGATCATACACTGTGAGGTGTCCAAAGGACCCTATTGGCTTACTTATCACCAGAAGTGGAATAGAGGATTTCCCATGCTAATCCTCCAACCCTTTGATCCACACCTCTTTACAAGCATTCCAAATATTTTCATCCTAATAATCATCTCAGAGAAGAATGTCCTGAACCTAGGGTCAACTGTCCTTTCCTCCCCCACTCCACAGTCTGGATTTTCTTCCCTAGCACCTTTATGCACTTTTGTGTCTTCTGTTCACATCTGTCTATACAGTGCCACACTAGAGTGTCCCACAACTGTTGATAATAGGTTGACAACTACACAGTTTGCAAATCCTGCTGTCTTTCCCCCAAGAAAAGGAAATAGAAGAAAAAGAAAAGAAAAGAAAAGAAAAGAAAAGAAAAGAAAAGAAAAGAAAAGAAAAGAAAAGAAAAGAAAAGAAAAGAAAAGAAAAGAAAAGAAAAGAAAAGAAAGAAAAAAAAGAAAGAAAAAAGCAAAGCAAAGCAAAGCAAAGAAAAGAAAAAAGAAAATAAAAGAAACCCAAACATTTCTTACTGACCTTCTACTGATTACGTCTGATGTTTTTTTTCATTGAGGGCATGTTAGCACTTTTGGAATCTCAGTAAGAAAGGCATGAACACTCAAAGCTGGTTAACTAATTTATTGTGTAAAGGATGGAAATGAGAGAAAAGTTAAAAACAATCTTAAATCCCTTCTGATGCATGGTATCACAGCTGTTGCAGAATTGGATAAACCCCTCCTTGATTTCTATCACATTATCCATAACGGTCATGTCTTTATTAATAAATTATATAGTCTGCTTTGAGTAGTAGCATCTTTCTTTCCAGGATCCCAAAAGAACTGATGTGTCCTCAAGTTAAAAATATTTTCTTGAGTTGTGTTGTCAGTCATCTTTCTCTTATACACTAAACACTTAAATGAAGATATACATTATTTGAAGACAATAATTTATCCCTCTTTCACATCTGGAAACTATGTAAGTCATTGAAAGCAGAAATTATTGACATTGGCATCTAATACCACTCTATCTACGGTGTCTTTACATCTTTGTTAGCTTTACAGTTTGATCAGAAACATTTTTTTCAGCACTGTTATTCCTGTCATAATTTGATATATTCAGATTAGATTCCTTTTGCATGATACTAATTGTCACTTTTACTCAATATCTTTTTTCCAATCTTTGAAATACAATCACACAATTAGAAGAGTATAAAAATATCTCTACACAGTTAAGAATGTCTCCTTCTTCTGCAGATAGTTGTTATGCCCTTCTTTGCAAGAACAAGCTAAGATGTCTTCACACCATAAAATGTGAAAGCCAGTAGAGATGTAAAAATGAGAAAGTTTTGCACCATGGTTGAAAATGTGGTTTTATTAGGCAGAAGAGTGGGGCCTTAGCAAGTTCTGAGTTCACTCTGAATGGTCATATTAAACTTCAGATTACAGGTATCGAGAACACTATTTTTGATTCTTTAAATATTTTGTAGATTTTCTTGTACTTTGTTGCAAAAATGGTAGGGGATGGTTTCCACATTTTTTCCACTCACTTTGGATGTCTCCTCCATAACATGAAAAAGAATATTAACTGTGCCATTATCAGTTTTTAGTGTCTATTCTTGATTACTATACTGATCATGAAAAAAATAAATCAATTTTAAAACATTATTAAAGAAAAAAGAATTGTATTTTAAGTTGGTGAAAAGTTTTAAATGTATATACATTTAAGCAAAAATATGGCTGTAGAAGTTTATGCAATAGCACAGCCACCAACAATAGAAAGACCTTTCACCAGGAACACTTAGTATAGATCTTTTCGCTATGCAAGTCACCTTGGAGAAAATCCATTGTTTATTTTATGCTAGTCTACTAATTCCATTGATTTGTCACCACTCATTCAATTGCAGTTGGAGATGATGTTTCTTAAACAGTCTTCTCTTCATAATACGGTCCCAGCTTTACAGGTGTCATAGAAATAGTTTAAGCCATTTGTTCATTTGGAAATGAGAGATTTAACTATGAATGAATGAATTTCAAGCCTCTAAAGAAGAAACTTTGATCAGATCCATTTGCCTTACCATAGACAAAGTAGCAGCCTTGTCAAACCAAGCTTCATATTGACTCGGAAGGGTAACTTCAGAGTTAAAATAATATTTTGTCCTGTAACTTCTTCAGTTTCTGAGCCTGCCAACCAGGGTACAAGTAGGAATCAAGCACATATTTTAATTTAACTTCTGAAAAGACAGTATATAAATAATTCAGCTCTGAAAATTACTTTGCAAGTGCCAAATTAATTTCATGGAAGTTGTTGAACAATTATCACAAAAAAGTTTTACTCACCATCAATTTATGCTAGGGTTGCAATAAAATTTCTTTATGAAGTTAAAGGCTTTCAGCTATTTTCAAAAGACAATGCAGAAATAAACAAAGTTTCAAATAAGTGTGGGATGAAAAAGAGCAGGAATTCTGGAACTCAGGAAAATAAAATCATGCACTGGAAATTATTTACTCTATTAACTTCACGGAAAACACATTGTCATTCAAACAAAAGGCAGAGCAAATAACCTTAGCTGTCATCACAGAAAAGTAATGAGTCTGGGAAACCTGAAGAAGAAAATAGCTGTACCTTTTTGCTGAGGAATTGAACTCTAGATGACTAGAACATGGGAAGCTTGAAGTGTATTTGAATCTCCTTCAAGGCTGTAGAGGAGGAAACACAAGATCTGAAAATTATACCAGAAATGTCCTCATACCTGTAAACATTTAAGCCCCTGAAATGGCAAGCTTCAAACTGAGGACAATATTAACTTAAAAGGGTTTGTATATGGATTGACTGAGATATTCATCACCTTCTGATGCCAATACCAACTTTGCTTCTGAAATTTGATATAAAAGAATACATAGAATACATAGAATAAACCAGGTTGGAAGAGACCTTCAAGATCATCGCGTCCAACCCATCAACCAATCCAACACCGCCCAACTAACCCATGGCACCAAGCACCCTGTCAAGTCTTCTCCTAAAAACCTCCAGTGATGGCGACTCCACCACCTCCCCAGGCAGCCCATTCCAATGGGCAATCACTCTTTCTGTATAGAACTTTTTTCTAACATCCAGCCTGAACCTCCCCTGGCGCAGCCTGAGACTGTGTCCTCTTGTTCTGGTACTGCTTGCCTGGGAGAAGAGACCAACATCCGTCTGTCTACAACCTCCCTTCAGGTAGTTGTAGAGAGTAATAAGGTCACCCCTGAGTCTCCTCTTCTCCAGGCTAAGCAACCCCAGCTCCCTCAGCCTCTCCTCGTAGGGCTTATGTTCCAAACCCCTCACCAACTTTGTTGCTCTTCTCTGGACTCGTTCCAGCAAGTCAACCTCCTTCCTAAACTGAGGGGCCCAGAACTGGACACAGTACTCGAGGTGCGGCCTAACCAGTGCAGTGTACAGGGGCAGAATGACCTCCCTGCTCCTGCTGGCCACACTGTTCCTGATGCAGGCCAGGATGCCATTGGCCCTCTTAGCTGCCTGGGCACACTGCAGGCTCATGTTCAGTCTACCGTCGACTAGCACCCCCAGGTCCCTCTCAGCCTGACTGCTCTCCAGCCACTCTGACCCCAGCCTGTAGCTCTGTATGGGGTTGCTGTGGCCAATGTGCAGAACCCGGCACTTGGATGTGTTAAATCTCATGCCGTTGGACTCTGCCCATCTGCCCAGCCTGTCGAGGTCCCTCTGCAGAGCCTCTCTACCCTCCAGCAGATCAACTCCTGCCCCCAGCTTGGTGTCGTCAGCAAATTTACTGATGATGGACTCGATGCCCTCGTCCAGATCATCAATAAAGATGTTAAAGAGCATGGGGCCCAGTACTGATCCCTGGGGCACACCACTGGTGACTGGCTGCCAGCTGGATGTGGCACCATTCACCACCACTCTCTGGGCTCGGCCCTCCAGCCAGTTCCTAACCCATCGCAGTGTGCTCCCATCCAAGCCATGGGCTGACAGCTTGGCCAGGAGTTTGCTATGGGGAACGGTGTCAAAGGCCTTGCTGAGGTCCAGGTAGACTACATCCACAGGCCTCCCCACATCCACCAGGCGGGTCACCTGATCATAGAAGGAGATCAGGTTGGTCAGGCAGGACCTGCCCTTCCTAAACCCATGGTGGCTGGGCCTGATCCCTTGGCCATCCTCTAAGTGTTGTGTGATTGCACTCAGGATGACCTGCTCCATAGTCTTTCCTGGCACTGAGATCAGGCTGACAGGCCTGTAATTCCCTGGCTCATCCAACCGGCCCTTCTTGTGGATGGGTACCACGTTGGCCAGCTTCCAGTCATCTGGGATCTCTCCAGTGAGCCAGGACTGATGAAAAATAATGGAGAGTGGCTTGGCCAGCTCATCTGCCAGCTCTCTCAGCACCCTAGGATGGATCCCATCTGGTCCCATGGACTTGTGGGGGTCTAAGCTGCTGAGGAGAGCTCCTATCACTTGCTCATGGAACACAGGGAAACCATGCAGCTCCCTGGCTCCCTCTGCCAGCTCTGCAGGCCAGCTGTCTGGTAGACGTTCTTTCCAGGTAGTAAAAACTGAGGTAAAGAAGGTGTTAAGTACCTCTGCCTTTTCCTCATCCTGAGTTACAACATTTCCCTCCATGTCAACCAAGGAGTGGAGGTTGTCCCTGCCCTTCCTCTTGCTATTAATATATTTATAGAAGGACTTTTTGTTGTCCTTCACATCAGAGGCCAGTTTAAGTTCCAAATGTGCTTTTGCCTCCCTAATTTTCCTCCTACATGCCCTAGCAACCTCTTTAAACATTCCATGGGTTGCCTCACCTTTCTTCCACAGATTATACACCCTCTTTTTTTCCCTTAGTTCTATTAAAAGTTCATTACACAGCCAGGCTGGCCGTCTGCCCCGGCGGCTCCTCTTCCGGCACACTGGCACAGCCTGCTCCTGAGCCTTCATCAGCTCTTTCTTGAAGCAGGTCCAGCCCTCCTGGACCCCTTTATTTTTAAGGGCTTTCTCCCAAGGAACCCTCTGAATTATTTCCTTGAGCAACCTGAAGTCCGCCCTCCAGAAGTCCAGAGTGGAGGTCTTCTTGCTGCCCCTCTTAGTTTGACCAAATACCGAAAATTCTATTATTTCATGGTCACTGGCCCCTAAACAGCCTCCGACCACCATAACACCCACCAGCCCTTCCCTGTTGGTGAAGAGGAGGTCAAGCAAAGCCTTGCCCCTGGTAAGCTCACGCAGCACCTGGGATAAGAAGCTGTCCTCCATGCAGTCTAAGAACCTCCTAGACTGTCTCCTCTCTGCTGTGTTGAGATCCCAGCAGATGTCAGGCAGGTTGAAGTCGCCCATGAGGACAAGGTCAGGAGATCTTGAGACAGCCTTAAGCTGTCTATAGAATGCTTCGTCGACATCATCCTCCTGGTTGGGTGGTCTATAACAGACTCCAACCAGGATGTCTGCCCTACCGGTCTTCCCTCTAATTCTTGCCCACAAGCAATTCTGAAACCACTATAAACACTTGTCAATTTTTCTTTTACCCTCATGTTAGCAAAATGTTTGTAACATGAATGCCAGAGAACATGTATTCCCCATCTAGGATCTCTTTCAAGGTGCTATTCACTACCTCTAAATTCCTCACACTGAAATAAAATTCTGGATTCTTTTTTAATGTGTATTTTTTGTCCTGTGCAACTTAATTCCTAATAAAGACTATCACATATTATTGCATATTCATAAATTAATGTCTTTTAAAATATTAAGAGAAACTGGGACATTTATAGTGGAATTTGAAGGAATTCTCTTGGTAGGCATGTTTTCTTCATTCTTTCTGCTGAAATAAACTCAACATGTTGAACACCACACAGAAATTTACGAATTGGAATGGTCAAAATTGTGGCTGACCACTGGGGACTTGAAATGAAATATGAACCATGTCTCTTGACTGGCAAACTCCATTTAACTTCTTTCCTCTTCCCTATGAATAAATGTTTCAATACTTCCACTTTTTGACCTTAGGGAGTAACTTACCTGAAAGTCAGATTTAAAGGAGGCAGCAATTTACTTACTGTAGCAGAATTGCAGTCCATTTTGATGGATGGAAAAAATTATTCATGCGTAATTAGGAAGACAGTATAGTGAAAACACAAAAAGAAAAACAAAAGGAGAGTCATGCATAGAAATAAACAGATACAGCAATTAAAAATTATTTGAAACCATATTCTGTATTAGTTATTCTGAGCTGGGGGGCATATTTCTCTATTTTCTCTAGCAAAGCTGTTCTGTTTTGCGTAAATAGTAAATATCAAGTGGAGCACCGATGTGAAAATATTTTTTGTAACTTGTGTTCAGCACTTATGTCTTCAACTCATTTTTAACAACCTCCTGGGTTTATGTTATGTTTGACATATGTGGAAATCAGGAAAAATAAAGTGTCCACATTTCTCATTCTTATTAAATTAGATTGGAAGCGACTGTAAACAAAATTACCCTGATCTTCTAGATAAACTCAAATCATTCTTCACTAATATTAAGAAAGTTGCTGTTTTGGGGAAAGAATAAGAAAAACAAAAATCAAAATCCCAAAACAGCTACAGTTAAAAAAAAAAAAGAAAAGAAAAAAAAAAAGATCAAAGAGAAAAGGAAAAAAAAAAAAGATAAAAAAGAAAAAAAAAAAGAAAAAGAAAAAAGAAGCATTATTTTATTTCTGTTCTTTTGAAATACATAGGATCTCAAGGATTAATGTATATTAAAACATAAAAATTATTCTTTCTAAAGAGAAAAAATATTCAGATATTTCATCACTTCTTTTTTAAAAGTAATTTTCAGGAACTCCTCATTTCTTTCAAATTTCAGCAGTAAATTTTCTGTTGGTGAAGAATTCACATATTACCAAAATACATGTCTTAAGAATGGAGGAAATTAAGTAATGCATTCACAAGAAATATTTTATGAGATCTTATACTAGGTTCTATATTCTCAGTAACAAATGAAAACAGCAATGACTATACTAGTTGGCATTTTTATAACCTTAAGTTAATGGATTATTTGAAGAACAGAGGACACCACTAACTTGCCATATATTTCTACACATTTATTATGCTTTCTATACACTGCCTTCACAACTTAGATTATCATTTTAGAACAGAATAGAATAGAATAGAATAGAATAGAATAGAATAGAATAGAATAGAATTAACCAGGTTGGAAAAGACCTTAGAGATCATCAAGTCCAACCTATCATCCAACACCATTTAATCAACCAAACCATGGCTCTAAGCACCCCATCTAGTCTCTTCCTGACACCTCCAGTGATGTTGACTCCACCACCTCCCTGGGCAGCCCATTCCAATGGCCAGTCACTCTTTCTGTGAAGAACTGGGGCCCAGCACTAACCCCTGGGAGACACCACTAGTGACTGGCTGCCAGCTGGATGTGGCACCATTCACCACCACTCTCTGGGCTCGATCATCAAGCCAGTTCCTAACCCAGCAGAGAGTGATGCTGTCCAAGCCGTGGGCTGACAGCTTGGTCAGGAATCAGCTGTGGGGGACAGTACCAAATGCCTTGCTGAAGTCCAGGTAGACTACATCCACAGCCTTCCCCACATCCACCAGGCGGGTCACCTGATCATAGAAGAAGATCAGGTTGGTCAGGCAGGACCTGCCCTTCCTAACTCCATGCTGGCTGGGCCTGATCCCTTGGCCATCCTCTAAGTGCTGTGTGATTGCACTCAGGATGACCTGTTCCATAATCTTGCCTGACACTGAGGTCAGGCTGACAGGCCTGTAATTCCCTGGCTCATCTAACCGGCCCTTCTTGTGGATGGGGATCACATTGGCCAGCTTCCAGTCACCTGGGACCTCTCCAGTGAGCCAGGACTGTTGAAAAATGATGGAGAGTGGCTTGGTCAGCTCATCTGCCATCTCTCTCAGCATCCTAGGATGGATCTCATCTGGTCCCATAGACTTGTGGGAATCCAAGTGGCTAAGCAGGTCTCTTAACTACTTCCTTCTGGATCACAGGGGAACTATACTGCTTCCTGACTGCATCTGCCAGCTCAGGAGGTCAGTTGTCCTGAAGACAACCTATCCTGATATCAAAATTTGAGGCAAAGAAGGTGTTAAGTACCTCTGCCTTTTCCTCATTTTTAGTTAAAATATTCTGCTCCATGTCCACTAAGGAGTGGAGGTTGTCCTTGCCCCCCACTTGCCATTACTATATTTGTAGAAGGACTTTTTGTTGTCCTTCACAGAAGTGGCTAGTCTAAGTTCTAAATGGGCTTTTGCCTCTCTAATTTTTTTCCTGCATGGCCTAGAAACATCCTTAAACATTTCATGGGTTACTCACCTTCCTTCCAAAGACAACACACCCTCTTTTTTTTCTCTTAATTCACCCAGCAAATTCACTCCATTTTAAAAGTGAAGATAAAAACCTCATTTCTGCAATGTTTTATTCTCCCTCATGTTCTAGGGTGTGATTCAGATACATTATCTGATGTATTTCAGATCTCTGTCCTGAGTGAGAAAAACAATGTACTCTATGAGTGTTCTGATGACCACCACAGTTATAGCAGGGAGATTCTTGTCCACCTGTCCCAACATGGAGGAGGACACCCAGGTTTTCTCAGGTCATTGCTCTGCTCCAAATCACAGTGCAATATCTCACGCTACTGCTCCGGTGAGGAAGACAGGGATGAGGTGCTTCCTTCTTGAAGCTTCACATTTTAGAGGTTGTTCTGGTGTCTCTGCAGATTTGCTTTACTGGACTGCATTTACATCACTATTTCACTCATATGGGCATTTCCTGAATCCACAAATCATGTGTTCCTTTTTGACAGTTGAATACATTTTGATCTCCTCCATCTACGATTACTAGTTACATCTTCACATTACTTTTGGGTACTAATTTAGAGGCAGAATTGAACAATTCTTCATGCTACTTTCAGGTCACCAAAGTCATTCATCTCCAGGCAAATGCTTTTTTACATCATTCATCAATGATGTCTGAGGTCAGTTTTAGCAAGCTAATTTCAAATCTAACTAATAGGCAGAACTAGGCACCTTCAGTGGGAAATCCACAATTTAAGCAAAATAAAAAGATCTCTGGAAGGGTTTATGACTCTTCATCATCTGTAAAGGAAATTTGGAATATCGTTACAATAATTTAGACTCCCAACTTAGGGTCATTGAGAAATCCAAAGGTATTTAGGGTGAAAAAATAATACAGACAAAAAATCTTGAAATTCTAGACCCTAGCCTAGCCTAAGAAAAGTAATGTGTCTAGTCACTCTTCAAATAATTTCAGGTTTATGATATATCTATAGGATATTTTTTAGAGTCAGATGATTTGGAACATCCTGTCTTTTTGTCAGTACCCATATTAGTGAAGCTGAGACAACTTCTAGGGTTCTAGAGGACAATATGACAGACATATCCCATCTCTATAACAGAACAAGGATTAGGAAACTAACAGATCTTTTTCTTTCTACTTACTGATTGCTATTGGGTAAATCTGGGCTTTCAAACTGAAAGAGTACTATGTTACATATTCCTTTTTTGAATATCAATGCCTTTCTTTCCTTCACTAACTTTATAGGACCTTTTTCTTCCTTTAGGAACAAATTCATTTCCTGTCTCCAAATACATGATAACACCATTTGCAATGTTCTCATTATTTTCTTTCTACATTTTTTCTGTTATTTCTGTGTTCTGAGGAGGATAAAGACCTAATTTCATTCCCTTCTTTGCAGAACATTGTTACATTTAAATTCCATTGTGGGTTTAGTCCGCAAACATTTCCTACTCCAACAGATAAATATCCAAAATAGACTATTTGAAAATGTAGATAATATTGGTGCCTAACTACATAATACGAGGAAGGTTAAAATCATAATTTAACACTAGTGAAGAATAAATCATACCCAAGCTTTTCTGTGTTCATTGAGAATATTCTAGTAGAAAAAACAAACATGAAAAAAGAAATCCAAATAGTTTCCCATTACTTCCTACTATGTTGCTCTATCCAAAGAACAGATTTGTTCTGCTACAGATTTACTATTTTTTTTCACCACTGAAGTGGGACTAATATTTGGTAATGACTAAATTTTAAACATTTCAATTACTGTACATTATTAAAAACATATATAAATTAGTTTAAATGAGGTCTGATTTGAAAAATACTCTATCTTGTCTTGCTTAAATTTTTTATAATCTGAGGTGCAATATTCTCTTGCTAGCCAGTATTTGCTAACCATTATGCTGTTGCCAAGCAAGTGAAAAGCAAACAAACAATAACCATAATTTATGTATGGATCTATTACATTTGTGCCCAATTGCTGTAGAGCTGAATAATTTGTGTTTTCTATGCTGGCAAGTTTTCCTAAAAAACCTTGTTTTGGATCTGTGTGCATGGCATATAATTGCATCATTGATGAGACTGGCATAGAATAAGGGAAAATTGTGTTGGCTTGTGCCCTGAAAAGAGAAAATAAGTAAAAAAATAAAAGGAGAGGAAAAAAAAAAAAAATCAATGCTACTCAAGAGGAAGGAGCAAGATGTCCTTTGAATGAAAAGCAGGTTTGCAACTTCCAAGATCTTCTTGTAGACAATGAGAAGAATATGAATAGTCCTGGGAAAACAAAGAAAGAAACAAACGACTCCCCAAGACCAAAACAAATTCCCCAAAGGAAACAAACAAACAAGCAAAACCACAAAAAAAGCACTAGATAGAAAGAAATACAAATAAATACAGTAACCAATAACAAAACCCCAGTTAAATTTGACCAATACTTCATCTGTGGAGAACATTTCACATTTTTTCAGCAGTTTTTCATTTCTTTCATTTCTTCTTCTCTACATTTCTTATTCCTGTCTGTAATATTTAATCTATAACTCTGCTCTGAGATTTATTAAAGAAAACCCACATCTTATCTCTTTAAATCTCCTTTGGATTGTACCTGCTTTACCCATATTTCTTTTAGCTACCCATCTTAATTTCATGCCACTTTAATTTTGTTATTTATTTTTCTTTGCCTCAAACATGATTTTCACATGTGCTTTGGCTCCCTTGAACTTAAATAATAATCTTAATCACCAAAACTCACTAATACTTTATTTCTCCATGGTGCCATACATTTCTTTGCTTTAATATTGCTCTAATTGACTTTATCACAAAAAAAAATCCTTGGGGTAAAGTTAATAGTGGTTGTTTTTTTTTTTAGTTTTTATTCTTTTTGACCTGCCTTTCCTCTTTAAGATTATTGACACATGCTTTTCAGAAAGATACTAAAGTTTCTTGGTTCACAGCCCTCTAAAAAACTTCTAAAAAGATTCTAAACCAACTGCTTCAATATACAACAAAGTATAATGGATTTATTTTTCCTTGTGGCTTTATATTGTAAAAATAATAGGTCTTGGGATGTGTGTTGTTGGGTTTTTTTCCCCTGCTATTGCTGGTTTTGTTTGGTTGATTGGTTGGTGAGGGTTTTTTTGTTTTGTTTTATTTTTCATTGCCATTTAATGGTGATAACTTAAAAAACCCCTTAGGAGTATTACAAATTAGTCTAGGAAAGAAATTTTTCAATTTCTAAGTTTTAACATTGTAACACAATTGATAAAAAAATTCCCTGGAAGAAATATCAAACCTTACTAAGTTCTGGTAACAGCATATGTTCAGTTCTGTTAAATCTATAATTAAATATGGATGGATTATATTAGCATAAATTGTTTTACAATGAAGTCAATATGAAGAGATTCACGGATTCTTTCTACTCTGATATTTTGAAACAAGAAACAAAAAGAGGAATAGGTTTTATTCTCTTTTTGAAAGTCATTCCAATAGTAGTGATTGATCTCCTTTAGAGCCAAACTATTATCCTTTTGACAATCAGTTATGGAAACATGCTTGTACTCCCTTTTATTATTTCTGGCACAGATAGCTCAGTGGTTGCCAGTTTTGCAAATATCAGACCCACTGTCTAAATAGTTAGGTAAATCTTTGCCTAAATTGGAAGTGAAAGGTCCAGCCAAAAGGAAGGGGAAAATACAGGAAATTTGGTTTATTATAATCAAGAAATTTGTTCTCAGGGTTTATATATATATATATACACACACACAGAGAGAACCACACGTATACATATCCTTTAATTGTCTTTAATTTTCCAAGCTTAGATGTTTTCTTACTGCTTAAAAAATTATTTCACCACAGATGAGATTACCCCAGACCCAAGCTGTAATGGCTGTTCTATGAGAAGTGGTAAAATAGACCCTCAGTGAAAGAGGAAGCAAAACAATTCATGCAACATTTTGTTTTTCTGGTATAAATTTCACTTCTATGGCTTTTTATTTATGTTAGCAAGAGGCAAAGAGTTGATGTATATGAGCAGTAAGTAGGATTTTGAAACTTTGTTGATACTTTTATAACCTACAAAAGGTGAGTCTTTACAAAAGACCTCCAAGCTAATCAGGAAGACATCTTTGAATGTGCCTGCACTTAAAGTATAGCAAGGGTTATTTTCAGTTAAAAAAGAAAGTAAAATCTGTCTAAATGTGAATGTACAAAACATTTTAAAAGCTATTTTCCTGCTGGATTTTGGGACTTGTTTGGTTGTGAGCTTTTTTGGGGTTTTTTTTGTTTGGTTTTGTTTTGTTTTGGTTGGTTGGTTGCTTTCCCAGTGTTGGTAATATGATTTATTTTGGGACTAAGCTCATTTTCTGATAATATTTAGTACTATTGTGGGCTAGCAGTCATAAGTCATTAAGTATCTGTGGGGCTTGATATGATGTAAAAGGAATTGAAAAAAGGTACTACAGAAAGGAATTTAAAAAAAAAATAAAAGGTTGTCTAAAAAATTAGACTAATCAACAAAAAAGACAAAAATTACCTTACCATTCTTATCCTCACTACATTTACCAGAATCTTCACTCAAAGATTTTGACAAAGATGAAAGAAGTCAGTAAATACTCATAACATCATGACTAATTAACAAATACTGTTGCTATCCCTTTTCACTCATGCTTCCATCATTTTCATGTTTAACTGAGGTGGGAGTTGTCAAGGCTACTTTTATTGTAATTTTTATGCATCTTTTCATTTTTGGAAAGGGATAAAGAAGTTTCAGCAGGCCCTTGTGATTTATTAGTTCCAGAAATGTATTTTTTATAAAGGTTACACCTGAAATTTATATCTGTACTAAAAGAAAAAAAACCAAATAAATAACAAACAAACAAATAAACAACACAATGAAAAAAGTATCTTAATTTACTATGGTGCAATTATTAATTACATTGATAATATGGTGGAAAGGTAAAGAAATTAGGCTGGATGTTGGGAAGAAATTCTATACAGAGAGAGTGATTGCCCGTTGGAATGGGCTGCCTGGGGAGGTGGTGGAGTCACCATCATTGGGGGTGTTTAGGAGAAGACTTGATGGGGTGCTTGGTTACATGGTTTAGTTGTTTAGGTGGGTTAGATTGGTTGATGGGTTGGATGCGATGATCTTGAAGGTCTCTTCCAACATGGTCTATTCTATTCTATTCTATTCTATCTTAAATTTAAATATATGTATATATTAAAAAAATGTAAAATTGGGAAACAACAGAGTAACAACAGCTCTACTGACCTAATTTAAATATCAAAATTGTAATTATCAGCTTCTTTTTTGCATTCTTTAGCACTGATCTTTTTCTCACATAGATGTTCTTCTTCCTTGCTGGTATACATTTAATTGTGAATGCAACTGGATTTCAACACTGTTTTAGGAATTACACCATTCTTGGTTATTTGTGATTATTAATTGCATAGTGTTTGGGATATATTCATGTTATGTAATTTTAATTCTCTTCATCAGAGATAGTTATACTAGAATAATTTAATATCCTTCAGGAATATTTTGACTGCATAAATTAAAAAAAGAAGTTCATAGCCTTTCCAGTTCTGGGCCCCTCAGTTTAGGAAAGATGTTGACTTGCTGGAACATGTTCAGAGAAGGGAAACAAAGTTGGTGAGTGGTTTGGAACACAAGCCCTATGAAGAGAGACTGAGGGAGCTGGGGTTGCTTAGCCTGGAGAAGAGGTGGCTCAGGGGAGACCTTCTTGCTGTCTACAACTACTTGAAGGGAGGTTGTAGCCATGTAGGGGCTGGTCTCTTCTCCCAGGCAACCAGCACCAGAACAAGAGGACACAGTCTCAAGCTGCACCAGGGGAGGTTCAGACTGGATGATAGGAAGAAATTCTACACAGAGTGATGTGCCGTTGGAATGTGATGCCCAGGGAGGTGGTGGAGTCACCATCATTGGAGGTGTTTAGGAGGAGACTTGATAGGGTGCTTGGTTGCATGGTTTAGTTGATTAGGTGGTGTTGCATGATAGGTTGGACACAATGATCTTGAAGGTCACTTCCTGGTTATTTCTATTCTATTCTATTCTGAAAGAATTTGATATTATGGCTGGAAAATTGTGTAATTTTGGTTGAATATATACAAGCACTCTAATGATCAAACAATTATGCCTTGATCTTGCATGATAGTGAAAATGTGATTATTTGGAGGATTTTTAGGCACAGGAATACAGTTATTTTATTAATTATCCATGCAGTAGTAGCATTGGGAGAAAAAAAAAATCAATGAATAATTGATAGCCGCTTATTTTCCTGTGAAAGCGAAGTGGCATATGGCACAGAGTTTATTCCAGAGTGATGATCAGCAGTTTTGAGCTTGTCACAGCAAATTCTTAGAATTCAGTCTATGCATATTGTCTTCTGATCACATACTGTCAATGGATGCTTGACATATATCACAGAGTTCTGGCTTTGGTTCTTAGTTTCCCATGAAACAGAATACTTATAAAGTCATAAAATATTTATCTTCCTAGGTACTTTACTGGTAGATTCCATTTTATTGCAATTTGTGATATGACAGGACACTAAAAAGGAGGTGTGAAATTAAGGCACAAACAAGGCCAAATATTAAGTGAATCTGTTTATTGAACAGAAATGAAACAGAGGAAGGGACAAAAGGGAAAGACAAAGAGAGAGAGAGGGAGGGAAATGGAGAAAGAGAGAGAGAGAGAGTACAAAAGGAATTATATTACCATCTCAAAAAGCTTTTCTGTCTTTGGCCAGAGGAGGAAGCAGGGAGAGAGGGAGAGAGACGTCCCACAGTACACCTTTTTGACTTGTGCTGTCCTTGGCAGAGACAATCATATTTTTGTTGAGACCTTCCTCAGTTCTTCATGTAAGCATAAGGTGATTTGCATCCAGACATCCCAACTGTCAAAAGAGATATTCCAAATCGTATGATACCATGATGAACAATAAAACTGGGAGGAGCTGCCTGGAGGATGGTAACCTGCTGCTTGGGGATTGGCTAGGAATCACTCAGACAGTGGTGAGCAATTGCATTGTGCATCACTTAATTTGTGTATTATTATTATTATTATTATTATCATTATTATTACCCCTTATTTTCCTGTCCCATTAAACGGTTTTCATCTCAATCCACAAGGCTTGCCTTTTGTCCCAGTTTGAGCTGGGTGCCTTAAGAAAGCCACAAAGCTGAAGTCCTCCAAAGGGTACAGTGTCCAGGAGGTGTACTGGAATGTGTAACATTTGCATTTCCTCCCATACATTATACATCATTATAAAGCTGCCTGAGAAGTCAGTTGTTTTCTCTTTCTTCCTCTGCACATCCCTGGACACAGTGACCACCCTTACCTTGTTTGGGGGGAGGATGGTTTCAGTCTTATCTGTACCCTTCAAAGCCAGACTAACTTGCTGCACAGTATTGGCCTGCTTGGGCCTAGTCCCAGGGACTAAGGGAGGCAGTTTCAGACCTGGCCAGCCTGAAATGAGGCTAGCAATCGGGGTGAGGGAAGGAAGAAAGAGCCCAGAGGCATATGTTGAACCCCAGGATGGGAGAAAAGGAGTACTGGGGTTTGGTCTGATTTGGTGGAGGTTTTTGTGTGAGGCTATTGGCTTAATAAGCTGCTGTGTCAAGTCCAAAATATGCATTCCTGTGTATTTTATATGCTTTACTATGCTCTCCACTATGTAATATTGTAGTATTGTATCTTATGAAAAGCTTTTCCATTTAAACTTTCCAATACTCCCATCCTGTGTGTAAAGTGGTCTTCTTCAGGAACAGTGAGGCCAGCAGGAGCAGGGAGGTCATTCTGCCCCTGTACACTGCACTGGTTAGGCCACACCTCGAGTACTGTGTCCAGTTCTGGGCCCCTCAGTTTAGGAAGGATGTTGACTTGCTGGAATGAGTCCAGAGAAGAGCAACAAAGTTGGTGAGGGGTTTGGAACATAAGCCCTACAAGGAGAGACTGAGGGAGCTGGGGTTGCTTAGCCTGGAGAAGAGGAGACTCAGGGGTGACCTTATTACTCTCTACAACTACCTGAAGGGAGGTTGTAGACAGGCGGATGTTGGTCTCTTCTCCCAGGCGGCCAGTACCAGAACAAGAGGACACAGTCTCAGGCTGCACCAGGGGAGGTTCAGGCTGGATGTTAGGAAAAAGTTCTATACAGAAAGAGTGATTGCCCATTGGAATGGGCTGCCTGGGGAGGTGGTGGAGTCGCCAACACTGGAGGTTTTCAGGAGAAGACTTGATGGGGTGCTTGGTGCCATGGGTTAGTTGTTTGGGTGGTGTTGGATTGGTTGATGGGTTGGACACGATGATCTTGAAGGTCTCTTCCAACCTGGTTTATTCTATGTATTCTATGTATTCTATGTATTCTTTTGCTATAGAGACATTAGAGCAAATTGTCCTGCTCTGAACCACGACACCTTTTTTTTACAATTGTCTCCACCATCCCGTTAGGAATAAGATTGCAAACGGCTGTGTCGTGTTTACCCGCCAGCTAAATTTGGACTAGCATTTGACTCTTACACTACATCTGCATTGGGAATAGGAACAGAGCTATGTAGTGAATCCGTAACAATTGTTGGCTTTTTCTGAACAAGAAGCTAAAAGATAAGACCATATAAAAAAGAAATACAAAGAGATATTAGACTAGATTATCTTCAGAAGTCATTCCCAGCCCTAATCAGATAAAATTATTTTCTAGGTTTTATGAGGGCATTGCCAGAAATAACACAACTGTCTCAAAATATATAACATACATGCTCTTTTGCTCATGATTTCTATTTCTAGCAATTGCAGAAGTTTAAAAGATCACTCTCCTAATAACATATGGACAAAACTAAGTTAGAACAGAATGCAAGTGCCAGAATGATGTGCTTGTAATACATAAAAGTGATAAATAACAGAATAGCTCATCGGATGGGTAGAGAAGGGTCTGGTTCAATGTTCCAGACCATTTCATCACACAGTAAGAGATGTAGTTGGGTATAAATTCCCTCTGAAGAAATACAGAGGGAAATTAGACCACATACTGAAATATCTGTAAGGGGGGATTAAAAAATGTGTAATAAGGATAAAACCAGAAATCATAAAAAAGCCACTCAAATTTTACTAATTTTTACTATTGATCGTAATATATTTATTAATGTTACCCTGAACTTCAGCGAAGCAGGCAATTGCCCCAATGACCCATTCTAGTCATACAATTCTATTATCCTTTGCAGAGGATGAAATACTTTAAAACTTATTTCTACAGGCCAAAAGAGCAATCATTGTTATTGTTCTATATTTTCCAACGTTATTTTATGTGTGAAAAAGAAAAAGGAAAAGAAAAAGAAAAAGGAAAAGGAAAAGAAAGAAGAAAAAGGAAAAGAAAGAAGAAAAAGAAAAAGAAAAAGAAAAAAAGAAAAAGAAAAAGAAAAAGGAAAAGAAAAAGAAAAAAGAAGAAAAAGAAAAAGAAGAAAAAGAAAAAGAAAAAGAAAAAGAAAAATTATAAGAAAAAGAAAAAGAAAAAGAAAAGAAAAGAAAAAGAAAAAGAAAAAGAAAAAGAAAAAGAAAAAGAAAAAGAAAAAGAAAAAGAAAAAGAAAAAGAAAAAGAAAAAGAAAAAGAAAAAGGAAAAAGAAAGAGAAAAAGAAAAAGGAAAAGGAAAAGGAAAAGAGAAAGGAAAAGAAAAAGGAAAAGAAAAAGAAAAAGAAAAGAAAAAGAAAAAGAAAAAGAAAAAAGAAAAAGAAAAAGAAAAAGAAAAAGAAAAGAAGAAAAAGAAAAAAAGAAAAAAAAAGAAAAAGAAAAAGAAAAAGAAAAAGATAAAGAAAAAGAAAAAGAAGAAAAAGAAACTTTCCTGCTCAAAGTAATCTTTATGACTTCATCACTTACTGACCTTTCTATTCAGTGACTGACTTACCTTGACAAACAAACTTAACAACTGTACCCTTCACTATAAGAGAACAAATCTTTCCAAAAATGGGCACTTGGGAGCCTTACTTCAGTCAGGCAAGGATTTTGATATGTGCAGTGAGTTGGATAAATCAACTAAATTGAGAAAATCAATAAGAAACTGTTATTTTGTCATTGGCAATATTCACTATTATTCCCATCTTCTTTACTGAAAGCCTGGATAACCAGTTTAGAGGAATATAAATAAAGTGAGGCTCATCTTCTGTTGGAATTAGGCGTGTACATCTGGCCATGTCTAGTTGCCTTAGCTTACCATTGTCATTAACAGAAAGAAATGGTCACTTCTAGAATGTCAGGCATCTACCAAACACATGCATAGACTTAAGTTTGAAATTAATTCTAACATAGAAGTGCCTTATCTTATTAAATTCAAATGGAAATTTGCATTCCTAATTAAATGTAGCTGGAGTACATTAAAACTGCGGTGCCTGTAAAGCTGGGTGTAATGATTCTTACATTATGGGGGTTTTTTCTGATTTTTCTGTTCAAAATATAAAACACCTAAACATGTTCTGTAAGGTAAGTGTAAAGCACAGGATTAGGTCATATTTGACAATATTTTTTTTTTTTTTTTTTTTTTTTTTCAATAGATGGGAGGTGTTGTGAAACTGATCATTAAAGCTGAAAGTCTATTCTGGAATGTATTCTTTATTACGTAATTTTCCTGACAAACCTGTACCAACCCCAAAGGATATTCAACTCCTTAATAGAACAGCGCAATCAAGAGACAAAACCTTTCTGGATATTGGTTGATCATTGATCAAAGCATCAATTTATGAGGTAGAAATCTTTCTTGTAAGCCCAGATCAGATACGAAGAGGAATTAAAACTATCACTCACAGCTTTAGTGAATATCTCACTAATCACTGATCTTCATAGAGTCTTTTGTGATTTTTAAGCACACTTAATGCTTTATTTTGGGAGAATAGATTTTCTTTTCCATGTTTATTTTGTTATGTTCCTGAAAAGCACTTAAAATGGTCCAAATCAAAGGTTTTGTTTAAAAATTGTTAATTCATCCCTGAAAGAATTGTCAAGTTTTTAAACAAAAATAAAACCTGTTTAATTTAATGCCAAATACCTCTCTTTGTTGAAGCTTAATTTATTTTCATTCACGTCATTGTTGTTTGCCATTGAATGTTTTAAAAATTAGTTGTTTCACATGTGAAATTATGTTCTTTGCAAAATATCGGAACACAAACTACCCATTCCTTGTATTAGTGTCAGCAATTCAATCTCTGTCAGCAGATACCACACCAGTCAGTTATGAGAAAGGGTAAATATCTCATTTTTTGTTTCCTCATCATTTTTCTCTTCTCTTCTCTTCTCTTCTCTTCTCTTCTCTTCTCTTCTCTTCTCTTCTCTTCTCTTCTCTTCTCTTCTCTTCTCTTCTCTTCTCTTCTCTTCTCTTCTCTTCTCTTCTCTTCTCTTCTCTTCTCTTCTCTTCTCTTCTCTTCTCTTCTCTTCTCTTCTCTTCTCTTCTCTTCTCTTCTCTTCTCTTCTCTCTGTCCTTTCTTTTTGGAAGTTTTATTTACATTGAGAACAAAACTATCACAAAAATTCTGCTTGCACATCTTCCTTTGAGACTGTTGGTTGTACAAGTGTTCAAGACTTAATATTCCAGTAAAAGTGTACAGCCTCAACTGAGACATCCATAATAGCACTGCATCATCAATAAAGTGAGTCCACAAGATATCCTATATATTACAGTAAACAATTTCGAATCTTATCTTTGTACATCAGTTGACGTTAAATGAAGCTGAATAGAACAAATCCTGATTTTTCACATTTACTGTTATTAAAGAATGGAACAAAGTAGTGCCAAGGGGAATAGGAGAATAAAGCTATGGCTATTCAGTTGTGAAGAAAATAAATTAATAAAACTAACCTCATTTCTTTTGTACATGCTTTCAGTTGATGGCCTGGAGAATAATTCCCTTTATGGGAAAGAAGTGTGGGGACTGGATAATGTAGTGTATTTCTATATCTTGCCTCGGTACTATTGACAAATTGTGTATCATCAGTAGCTGGTAGGCTACCATAGTTTTTTATTTCAGATATACTTTTATATATCAACTAAGCCTCCTGAACATACATTTCCTACATAGCTTTTCTATAACGCTTAATGGAAACTTTTGCAGTCCCATTGTACTGTGAAAAAAGGTTTAAATCCTGTAAAGCAGACAATGTTCATGATATATCAGGGACCATGGAAGACAGACCATTTTTTGAAACTAATCTTCATAACTTACTGTGCTTCAGATTCCTATGAAATATGAAGTCCACTTTAACATTTTCTGGACATGCACTAACAAAACTGTGTTTCACAAAAAGCCCCCATGCATCTCTGCAAATTGAATCATCTTAGAATGATCTTCTTTCAGGAATCTAATTCTTCACATCAGTTAACAATCTGAGTGGTGTGTGAGCAAATATAGATTTGCCCTAATTGACGTCTTTAGGCTTAAGTGATCTGTTGTGTGGTGTATGATTAAACAATAAAGGAGAGGAACAGGTTTTTACTGGATGTTTGTAACTCGAAACAGGCATCTATGAAATTGATCTATATCTGAGTAAAACCCAGATGCTTTCTAGGAAAAATAATTTTTTTTTTTTTTTTTTAAAGTCTTTAAACTTGAAGACAGGCAGGAAAATTAAGGATTTTCCCATTGGTTGCTGCAACACATCCTCCCTAAAAAGCTTCATTGTCCAGCTTTATCTTTTCTTGTCTCCTTTTATAGAGAAAGCGAGTGCAATAGTTCTCTGTTTCTGCCACAATCTTTTTCAGGAAGAGAATCCGTTCTCCACATCTGATAAGAGAGCTGTGAAAAATAAAAAAGTTTGCTCTTAACAATACTACTCAACATTAGAGCTAGTCTTGAGTTGAATCTGCTGCTGATATTCAGTACTGTGTTGCTGATATGCTAGCTTCAAAATGAAAGTGCTGGCTGGAGTAAAGTATTATGGGGCTTGAGGTTTAGATTGTAACATAAGAGGCTTCCTGTTTCAGTTGCTGCTTTCAGTTTCTGTGTTTGGGCTGTTGGTGCCTTCTGCTGGGTGGGCTGTGCAATGGGGAGGGAGAATGTTGCTGGCTTCTGCTGCTGTTCCTGCATTTTGCTCTGCTTTTCTGCAAACAGGGTAAGGTAATTATATATTGTATTTTTCCCAGTAAAAATCTTTTGCTTAAGTCTTTATTTCAGTCTGTTTGTCTTTTTGTGTGTTTTTTTGTTTGCTTGCTTATTTGTTTTGTTGGGGTGGGTGGGTGTGTGTTTTGGGATTTTTTTGTGTGTGGTTTTTTTGTGTGTGTGTGGTTTTGTTGTTGCTTATTTGGCTGGCCTTTTTTTCTGTTGTTTGGTTTTGTGGGGTTTTGTGTTCCTTTTGTTGTTTGTTTGGGGGTTTTTGTTGTTGTTGTTTGTTTTGTTTTCATTAGTGTGGAGAATATTGGCCGAGGGTGAATTCTGCTTGGCAAACCTGATGGCCTTCTATGAAAAGGTTGCAACATCAACAGACAAATGACATTACCAATTCAAAGACCTTGACACTGTCCAAGATGGCATCCTGATGTCCAAAATGGTAAAATATGGTTTGATGGATGGACCACTTGGTGGATGAGGAGTTGGCTTCATGTCCACACCCAAAGAGTGGCTGTCAATGGGTCTATATCCAAGTGCAGGTCAGTAACAAGTGGAATCCCTCAAGAATAGTACAGGAACCAATCTTGTTTAATATATTTGTCAGTGACATGGACAGTGGCATTGAGTGCATCCTCAGCAGGTTTGCTGATGGTGCAGCAGACACTCTGGAGGGAAGGGGTGTCATCCAGAGGGACCTTCACAGGCTGGAGAGGTGGGCCCATGAGAAAGTCATGAGGTTCAAGAAGACCAAGCACAGGGTCCTGCATATGGGTTGGGGCAATCCCAGGCACCTATATATACTGGTCAGTGACTGGCTTGAGAGCAGCCCTGAAGAAAACAACTTGGTCATACTCATAGATGTTCTCATGAGCCAGCAGTGTGCACTTGCAGCCCAGAAAGCCATCTATATCCTGGGCTGCATCAAGAGGAGCGTGGCCAGCAGGTCAAGGGAGGTGTTTCTTCACCTCCACACTGCTTTCATGATATCCCACCTCGAGTACCGTGTGCAGTTCTGGAGCCCCTATTACAACAAAGATATGGACATGCTGGAACATGTCCAGAGAAGGGCCACAAGGATGATCAGAAGGCTGGAGCACCTCCCCTATGAAGACAAGCTGAGAGAGTTGGGGTTGTTCAGTTTAGAGAAGAGATAGCTCTGAGGAGACCTTATTGTGGCCTTCCAGTGTCTTAAGGAAGCCTACAAGAAAGCTGGTGAGGGACTTCCTAGGATGTTGGGTAGTGATCAGACTAGGGGGAATGGATCCAAACTAGAGGAGGGTAGATTTATATTAGATGTTAGGAAGAAGTTCTTCACCATGAGAGTGGTGAGACAGTGGAACGGGTTGCCCAAAGTCATGGTAGAAGGCCCATCCCTGCATGTTTTTAAAGCCAGGCTGGATGTAGCTCTGGGCAACCTGATCTAGTGGAAAGTGTCTTTGCCCATGGCAGAGTTTGGAACTAGATGATCCTTGAGGTCCACTCCAACCCTAACAATTCTGTTATAGTCTTCTGGGTTGTGAGACAACCAGATCAAACCCTTCTTCTGCTTTGGCAGTATCTTTATACACTAGAAGTAGATTGTAAGAAAGTTTGTGGTTTTGTTTAGTTGGGAAAACTCCCCAATGAAAGAAACTGATAAAATTGAAACAGTGCTGAAGGCATGACTGTCCATTTCAAAAACTTTTCTTTAAAAGATTTTTGTTTTCTTGCTTCCTTTAGACAAAAGTATGAAATTTACCCAGGTTTATATCACTGTTAGGATTATCCATTCTAAAAGTCATTTGATAATCTACTCATGTTTGACCTCTAAATAAGAAATAGCATTTCTATCTCCTCAGAAAAGATTAAAAAACAAACCCAGAAATACAGTAGCAATTCCATTATATTCTCATCCTCTTTAGTCTTCAGGGAACTTCATGCAACACTTGCACATTTCTTGAACTATTTGCCTTCCTGCTAAAATTATGCTTGTCTAAGGAACTGATTAATTAATAAAGAAAATATCATATATGATAGGATTTTTATATAGGTGTGTGTACTTGATATCCATTTGATGTGTGTATAGGCACTCAAAGGAACATAGTTCAATTTTGTTAAATCAGTATTTTAATTGAGACTTTTACAACTTTCTATGTTCTATACTTTAAATGGGTTTTTTTTAAACATTTCATTTTTCTGTATTATATACATTGATTTAAACTCTTACAGCACACATACCACTATGAGTAATTATCACTTACATTTAAATGTCTCATGCTCTACGAATGAAGGTTTTGCAGGATGAGTCAAAAGATGAGACAAGAGATGAGTTAAAAGCATGTATTATAGATAGATACATGTAGAGTGCCTTGATCTCAACACAGTAATATTAAATTCTGCTCACAGGGAAAACCAAAACAAAGCAAACAAACAAACAAACACCACCCACACCCCCAACTAACATTCTAATCTATCTTAATTGCTAGACTGAAAAGTAGTAACAGAAGAAGTATCTGAGGTCCATATGATAGAGTAATTTAAACTGCAAATCAAATGTAAATTGTCTGAATTCAAAGGATAGGAACATATATAAAGAGCTCATATGATACCTTTCCAGGAATGAATTACACCAACAACATGCCAGAGTACATGTATGCGTTCTGCACACAAATGGATTCTGAATTTCACCAATATTTAGAAAGTAATCTATTTAATAACAACAGGAGAGCCCTCTCTTCTCCTTGCTGAACACCCCCACCTCTCTCAGTCTGCTTCTGTAGGAAAACCCTCTGATCATTTTTGTAGCCCTCCTCTGGACTCCTTCCATCAGATCCATAGCTTCCTTGTGTTGAGGACCCTGGAGCTAGACACAGTACTCTAGGGGAGGTCTCTAATGGCACAGTCAAACTCACTTCTCTCACTTTGCTGGACATACTTCTTTTGATGCAGCTCAGGATGTGATTTGCCTTCTGGGCTGCAATTATGCTCATGTCCAGCTTTCTATCTACTAAGTACTTTTCTGCTGGGCTGCTTCTACTACATAATCCCCCAGACTGTATTGATAATGAGGATTGTCCCAACCCAGGTGCAGGATGTTGCACTTGGTCTTATTGAATATCATAAAGTTTTCCTGGGTCCACTTCTGCAGCTTATCTGGATCGCTCTGAATGACATCCTGTCCCTGTGACATACCACCACAACACTCAGCTTAGTATCACCTGCAGACTTGCTGAGACTGCACTCAATCCCACGATGTCATTGCTGCAAGACATTAAATAGCACTGGTCCGAGTATGTACTCCTGAAGGACACCACTAGTCACCCATCCCCATCTGGACATTAAACCATTGACCACTACCCTCTGAATGTGACCATCCAAACAATTCCTTATTCATCAAACATTTCACCCATAAAATCCATGTCTCTCCAACTTAGAGAGAAAGATGTTGTGGGGTATCATGTCAAAGGCTTTTCAGAAGTCTGGTCCTTACTTTGTTCACGGTAGTTATTCCATTGTAAAAAGCCACTAAATTACACAGAACTTGCCCTTGGTAAAGCTATGAAAAGTATCTTTAAAGATATGCCAGCTGTCTTCTGCTCTCTTATCCCTGAGGACCTTTTCCCATGGGACCCTATTGACTAATTCCTTGAAGAGCCAAAATTTTGCTGTCCTAAACCTGACTGTGCAACTTACCTGATTCATATCCCATAGAACTGTGAACTCCATCAGTATGTGCTTGTTGTATGTGATTCCTCAGCTGAAAGGATACACTTCCTTGTAAAATATGAACAATAGAGTGATCCATAGAGAAAACAAACCAGTTATAGATCCTTCTATAGTGTGTTTGTCGAATGTGTCACTACTACTTGCATTTCAAACAATCATCTCTTGTTTCCTAACTACTCATTATAATACAAAATATTTTTCTCCAGGTTTTGATCTTAACTCCACTGGTCAAGAGCAAAATGGAATCACTTTGAAAATTAGCTTTGGGGAAAAAAAAAAAAGATAAAAAGATAAGGGGAAAACTACTTGAATTAAACAGATGGTATGTATTGCTAGCTTCTCTGTATTGAGAAGGAAACTAATCGAGAAGCTATTGAGAGATATTTCAAACACAGACAAATTTAAAATGTGCTGCAACAATAATTCATACAGCTAACTAAAGTAGCATAAAAAATGTTCCTGCTGTGTTACTTAACTAAAAGTGCAAAAGCTTCATCTCTGCAGTACCCTGGATTAAAACACAACCTCCTTATGAAATTACCATGAAATTGAGTTGAAGCACATGCAGAACTAAACAGATTGTTTGGAAAGCATTCAGCTACAAAGCTGTGCTTTTTTTAGGCCTGCTGAAATTTCAGCTGACTTCAAGGAAGCTAATTTCAATTATTTGCTCTGTTGTTTAAGCAAACTGTATCAAAGGCTACAATAGTGTATATCTACAAGAGTTACTTTGGACTGGTGAGACACAAGATACCAACATTTCTAAGGGGAAGAAAGCAATAAAGGGAAAGAAAGAGAAACTAGATGAGCTGAAACAGAGGAAAGTCAACTTAGAAGAGATTCATTGACATTGACAAAATAGGGTACTGAAAGACTATGGAAGACAAGAAGGTTAAAGGAAGACAAAAAGGTTATCAGAAGTAGCCAACATGGATTTACCAAGGGAAGATCCTGTCTGACTAATCTGATAGCCTTCTATGAAATTATGACCAAATGGATAGATGAAGGAAGAGCAGTGGATATCATATACCTTGACTTCAGTAAAGCTTTTTATACTGTCTCCCATAACATCCTCATAGAAAACTTCAGAAAATGTGGCGTAAACTGCTGGTCTGTGAGGTGGATTGAAAATTGGCTTGACAACAGAGTTCAGAGGGTTGTCATCAGTGGCACAGTGTCCACTTGGAGGCCTGTGGTCAGTGGTGTTCCCCAGGAATAAGTACTGGGTCCAGTTCTGTTCAATATATTTATCAACAACCTGGATGAGAGGATTGAGAGTACCCTCAGCAAGTTTGCTGATGGTACAAAACTGGGGCAGTGGCTGACACCTCGTGAGGATGTACAGCCATCCAATGTGACCTGGACAGGTTGGAGAGCTTGGTGCAGGCAAATCTCATGAAGTTCAATAAGGACAAGTGCAGGGTCCTACATCTGGAGAGGAATAAGAGCAGGAACCAGCACAGGTTAGGGGCTGCCCTGCTGGAAAGCAGCTGCACAGAAAAAGGCCTTGGAATTCTAGTGGGCAGCAAGTTCTCCATGGAACAACAATGTGCCCTTGTGGCCAAGAGAGCCAGTGGTATCCTGGGATTCATCAAGAAGGTTGCATCCAGCAGGTCTAGGGAAGTTCTTCTACCTCTCTACTCTGGCCCCGTAAGACCACACCTGGAATACTGCATCCAGTTTTGGGCGCCCCAGTTCAAGAACGACAGAGAACTGATGTAGAGAATCCAACAGAGAGTCACAAGGATGATTAGGGGACTTGAGCATCCCCCCTGTGAAGAGAGAATGAGATCCCTGGGGCTATTTAGTCTTGAGAAGAGAAGACTGAGAGGGGATCTCATCGATGTCTATAAATATCCGAGGGTTGGATGTCAAGTGGAAGGGGCCAAACTCTTCTCAGTGGTGCATAAGACAAGAAACAACAGGTTCAAACTTGAACATAGATTTCATCTTAACATGAGGAGAAATTTCTTTACAGTGAGGGTGACAAAGCATTGGAACAGGCTGCCCAGGGAGGTAGTGGTGTCTCCTTCTCTGGAGACTTTCAAAACCCACCTGGATGCATTCCTATGCAGAATACCCTAAGTCATCCTTCTTTAGCATGGGGGTTGGACCCAATGATCTCTTGAGGTCCCTTCCAACCTCTAATATACTGTGATACTGTGATGCTGTGATACTGTGAAATGGATGCATTACTAATGTGCTAATATACTCTAAGTCCTTTTTAAGATGGAGTATAACATGGAGTCTAATTCTTCTTTTATGTCTATCTAAAATGAAATTATAGCAGAGGGTTTGTAACATCACAAGAGGTAGTCCACACACATTCTGTTGAGTTGTAAATTGGGATAATTCAATGGAAATCTACAAAGACTGAAGCCACCAACCATCCACTGGTCACACTTCACATGTAAATGAATATTGAGGTCAGATACATTTTGTATACAGTGCATATTTCTCCTGTCCAGCAGATCCATTTTCTGAGACAGCCATGGGAATTATTATCTTTATTTATCTGTACGTAAGTGTATGTGGCATTACTGTGATAGGGTCACCAGATGGTGCTGTTACACATACACTTAGACCTAATTTAATCTGTACACATTAAAGCTTCAGGGGGAAAAAAAAAAGTAATTCTGGTTAACTTATGGAATTTTTTTTTAAATGTTTTTAGTTAGCAAATACCAGTGAACTTTGGGCTTGCTGCTGTTTTTATCAAAGCCAATGCTGATCTTGAAGTAAATGCTCCATGACAGATGAATACTTTTCTGAAAAAACAAGTGGTTTCACCTAATAATTGAGATTCCATCCCTTCTGCCATTGATAAACAGCTGTATATAAAACAAATATCACTATATCCAGATTTTGCACTGAGATTTCCAGCACTTTAAAAGCTACTACCACTCATCAGAGGGATGGTGATATACTTCACCATAAAGAATCATTAAAAAGGGATATTTGACTGAATAATGATCATTTATATAAACTGTTAAGTACTTGAATTGGTGCTATTTTTCTACTAAAATTACTTTCCATTTTGAACATTATAGATTTCTTGCAATGGACATATACAGACTTTTAATGTCAAAATCTGTCTGTCCAAAAGCAAGGCTTAGAGATTATTACATTAAAAATGAATAGCACTGAGAAAAAACAAGAAGATAAAGTGACATTATTTACACTAAAAAGGATAAGTGACTACCTACGGTTTGTGTAAATAGAATGGAATGGAATGGAATGGAATGGAATAGAATAGGAATAAACCAGGTTGGAAGAGACCTTCAGGATCATCACATCCAATCCATCACCCAACACCATCTAATCAACTAAACCATGGCACCAAGCACCCCATCAAGTCTCCTCCTAAACACTTCCATTGATGATGATTCCACCATAATAACATACATGACAATGATCTGAAAATGTTTGTCATATCAGCAGTAGCAAAATACCATAGAATTTGGTGTGGAATGCCAAGCTGAGAAACTGATAATAAAATAACCCATATATATGCAAGTTTTGTGGAATATTGACATTTGTAAAGTTTCTAAGCTAACAAAAAAGCTAAGATCAGTAGTATTTAGCAATATTAAAACAAAATTCTGAGCTTCTTTTCTAATCCACAGTTGGTATTTGTAGATTCAGGCCAATTGCCCATGCCTCCAACATCCTGTTTAACATCCTTTCTTTTCCTGAACAATGATTGAAATGCTCACATGACAAAACATTACTCTGGTAGAGGCAATTTGTAGCTTGTCTGTCTTATTCTGAACATTGTTTCTGGTAGAGGCAATTTGTAGCTTGTCTGTCTTATTCTGAACATTGTTCCTGATTAACATTTATACCAGAGGAAAGGATATTTTTTGTTTCAGATAAGCACTAATGTAATCTTAAAATAGTTAAAGATAGTTAAAAATAGTCATCTTAAAATGTTAAAGCATCAAGATCCAGACTTGAAACTCTTTCACTTCATAGATTTGCAGATCGAGTGCAGTTGAAAGAGACTATGAAAGGTCACTTTGTCCAACCCCTACGCAGTGAGTCCCTGCTCAACTAAATCAGGCTGTCCATGGCTACATCAAGCATGACCTTGAATATCTCCAGGACAGTGCCTCAACCACATCTCTGGGCTACCTGTTGCAGTATTTTATCACTCTCATTATAAAGAACTTTGTCCTTATATATACCCTAAATCTACCCTGCTCCACTTTAAAACCATTGTCCACATTCTATCATTACAAGCCCTCCAAAACATCTTTCCCTAGCCTTCCAGTATGTCCCCTTCAAATACTGAAATGCAGTTATAAGGTCTCTCCTGAGTCTTCTCTTCTCCAGGCTGAACAACTCCAATTATTTCAGCCTGTATTAGCAGGACAATTGCTCTATTCCTCTGATCATCTTTGTGGCCCTCTTTGTGGCAGTATCCAGTCACCAGAGGGAAAAAAATGGATGTCTGGATTATCAGGTTATCTTGCAAAAATCAAGATATCAACTTATTTTGACAGACTATGAAAACCCTTCTTTAAAAAAAGGGAAAATTGGTTCAACTCTGTGATTCTGTGATACATGTAGTCCATTAAAGACATTTTCCCTTATATGATGTGAATATGTGTTCACAGACGTTCATACTAAAGATCCAAATATGTCATGAAATCAATAAATACACCAACCACTGAAAATCTGCATAGGAAAGACCTACTTCATAATAGAACTTCCCTTTATGTGAATTAACACTGGAGAAAAGACAAAAACCGAGTTAATTTCCAAGTCTTAACACAGGGTGAAATACTTGCATTTGTAAGAAATAGTTTTCTAACCTATTTTTAAGGACTTACAGTATTGGAATTATAAAAGGTAAAGGTAAATCTTTCTACTTTCCTGACCTCTAGAGCTTTTTCCTCTAAACCAATCTTAATCATTGCAAATATTGACATCCATTTTCTTCCAGTCTCACTTGGGACACAGGTAACTGCTTACATATTCTACATAGTCTACAGCTACCTGAAGGGCGGGAATTGGTCTTTTCTCCCAGGCAACCAGCACCAGAACAAAAAGACACAGTCTCAAGCTCCACCATGAGAGGTTTAGACTGGATGTTAGGAAGAAGTTCTTCATAGAAAGAGTGATTGACCATTGGAATGGGCTGCCTGGGGAGGTGGTGGAGTCACCATCACTGGAGTTGTTTAGGAGGAGACTGGATGAGGCACTTGGTGCCATGGTTTAGTTGATAAGATGGTTTTGGGTGATAGGTTGGACTCACTGATCTCAAAGGTCTTTTCCAACCTGGTCTATTCTATTCTATTCTATTCTATTCTATTCTATTCTATTCTATTCTATTCTATTCTATTCTATTCTATTCTATATTTTTTGTGTGCTACTGTGATTTTAATTATGATGATAGCCTAATAAAGAGTGATGGACACTCCTTTAACTCAGAGCAATTTTGATTAGGTTAATATATAAATAGTAAGAATATAATGCCACAGTGAGACATACTGCTATATGCCTCCTTAGCGCATAATTATGGCAAGAAGAAGCTTTGCTTTAGTTTTTGACCCATACCGATTTACCCCTATCTAAATCAGAACTGTGGACTGATGGCTCTGTAATTACTTCCTTGAACAATTTTTGGTTTTGTTTTTTTTTTAAATAGCAAACCTTTGAGAAAGCTTTACTGCTCAGGTTATAAGAGTCTTCTACTGAAAACTAGCTTTGACCTTGGAGATTTTCTGTGCATCTATCTACCAGGTACAAAACTAAGTAAGCATATCACAATTTAAACTCACAATACTTTCTGGGAGAAAACATATTTTAGCATGCATTTTGGGGGAATCTAATATAGGGAATATTAGGCACCTTTTACAACTTTCATTTTTGTCACATATTCCTACCAAGAGGGAAAGTAAGGTTCATAGAACTTTTTTTCCCCAATTATTCTATTGTATTGTATTGTGTTGTATTTTGCTTTATTTTGGTGGCACTAGAAACAAGTAAGTATCATAGCATGCATATATTGTTGGGTTTTTTTAATTATTGGGTTTTTTTTCCCCATTGCCATCTTTTTCACCTGCTCCCCATAAAGAACGGTCAACAACCCAAGGAATGTGCAGTTGTATTTAAAAACATGCCAGTGTGGCAGTTTGGGCTGGGTGCCTCCTGCTGCACCACAGGGTGCACCTCTGGTGCCCCGGGTGTCCTTAAAATAATGTTATAAGGAATAAAACCTGGATTACAAGTTTAAAACATTCACTTTTCCTTTAAACCATTTTTATCTCCATCACAAGTTGTTCTAATTTCAATTAGAATGCTAATGCTATCAGTTATCTCCTAGTGTATTAGAATGCTTATTTTTGGTTTATTTTCCTGGCAAGTAATTCTTCAATACATTGTTGCAGCAGATGCTGAGCACCTCCTGAGGACAATCAATTAATTCCCTTTAGAAGGGAGTGGGAAGTCAACATCCCGTGAACTTCCTATGAACTTTATTCCAGATAAAGACAAACAACAGGTTGAAGACACATCACAAAAGATGAACTGAGCCACTGATTGTGTTCTTTGAATTTCTTGCCCCATGATTTTGATGAGGCAACTTGTACTTGTCTGATAGCAAAATCCAAAGGGAATCTTCTATCTGCTCTGATATTGGCTCTGGATAGAAAGCTCTTTGTTCCTATTAAGCTCAGCTGCCACCTGTCAGACATATTTTTGAAATATTTATAGGCTTCATTGTTCTGTTAAGTATAAGGCATTCTTGTTAACATTTAGACATAATTTAGGGCATATTTCATAAGCACAGCCGTTAAATATTTATGGCTAACACTCATTACTTTAAAAATCACATATACATACTTTTTCAATTATTAATAAAGAGAGTTGGGACAGACCTTGGTTTTATTACCCTGCACTTCTTGAAATTAATTTTTTCACATATTTCTGTGTTAATACCCTTAGGAGGTCTTACTAACTTATTTATTTGTTTGTTTGTTTTTAAAGACATGGATGTTGAAATCACTGCTCTTTTAACCCATCATGTACAAGACTACTGTCACAGAATACATGTCTAAATACAACCTGATGTAGTTGAAGATGATCCTACTCATTGCAGATGGGATCCACAAGATAACCTTTAATGGTGTCTTCCAACCCAAAGCATTCTATAATTCCACTGTTTTGGTTTGTGGAGGAGGGGAGTCTACTGAACCAAGTGCAAAAGTATGTGGAGATACTTACAAAGTTTAGATACTCATGGATATGTATGTATAGACAGCAATTCAGTGTTCTCAAATAGGCAGTGTGCACTGTAGTTACAAAGTAGAACTGATTGCAGCAAAAGATAATCAGACTTCATGATGATTAACGTCAGTATCTAGATACATGTTCTGTTTGAGGATATCCTCATTTCAATCTGTGGTAATTCTTTTTAATACTAACACTCAGTATTTTGACATCAATTGTTGTCATAAGTTGAGTTTTAATCTGCTGCTATTTATAGCATCCTGCCTAATGCCAGTTTCAAAATGAAACTGCTGGGTGTAGCAAAGTATCGAGGGGCTGGAAGTTCAGATTGTAATATGAGAAGTTACCTGTTCTGATTGCTCCTTTTGGAATCTGGGGTTTTGGGTGTTGGCTTTCTTCTGTTGTGCTGGCAGCCAAAAGGGGAGGGATGTAGCGGTATAGAATAGGATAGAATAGGATAGGATAGAATAGAATAGCATAGAATAGAATAGAATAGAACAGAACAGAACAGAACAGAACAGAACAGAACAGGTTGGAAGAGACCTTCAAGATCATTGCATCAAACCCATCATCCAACACCATCTAATTAACTAAACCATGGCACCAAACACCCCATCAAGTCTCCTCCTAAACACCTCCAATGATGGTGACTCCACCACCTCCCTGGGCAGCACATTACAATGGGCAGCCACTCTTTCTATGAAGAATTTCTTCCTAACATCCAGTCTAAACCTCCCCTGGCACAGCTTAAGACTGTGTCCTCTTGTTCTGATGCTGGTTGCCTGGGAGAAAAGACCATACTCCACCTGGCTACCACCTCCCTTCAGGTAGTTGCAGAGAGTAATAAGGTCTCCCCTGAGCTTCCTCTTCTCCAGGCTAAGCAACCCCAGCTCCCTCAGTCTCTCCTCATAGGGCTTGTGTTCCAAACCCCTTGCCAACTTTGTTGCCCTTCTCTGGACATGTTCCAGCAAGCCAACATCCTTCCTAAACTGAGGAGCCCAGAACTGGACGCAGGACTCAAGGTGTGGCCTAACCAGTGCAGCGTACAGGGGCAGAACGACATCCCTGCTCCTGCTGGCCACACTGTTCCTGATACAGGCCAGGATGCCATTGGCTTCTTGGCCACCTGGGCACACTGCAGGTTCATGCTCAGCCTACCATCAACCAGTACCCCCAGGTCCATCTCTGCCTGGCCACTCTCCAGCCACTCTGACCCCAGCCTGTAGCACTGCATGGGGTTGTTGTGGCCAATGTGCAGAACCTGGCACTTGGATGTGTTAAATCTCATGCTGTTGGATTCTGCCCATCTGTCCAGCCTGTCGAGGCCCCTCTGGAAAGCCCCTTACCCTCTAACAGATCAACTCCTGCCCCCAGCTTGGTGTCGTCTGCAAATCTACTGATGATGGACTCAATGCCCTTATCCAGATCATCAGTGAAGATACTAATCTGATCCTTGGGGGACACCACTACTGACTGGCTGCCAGCTGGATGTGGCACCATTCACCACTACTCTCTGGGCTCGGCTCTCCAGCCAGTTCCTAACCCAACTCAGAGTGCTCCTTTCCAAGCCACGGGCTGACAGTTTGGCCAGGAGTTTGCTATGGGGGACGGTGTTAAAGGCCTTGCTGAAGTCCAGGTAGACCACATCCATAGCCTTTCCCACATCCACTGGGCAGGTCACTTGATCATAGAAGGAGATCAGATTGGTCAGGCAGGACCTGCCCTTCCTAAATCCATGCTGGCTGGGCCTGATCCCTTGGCCATCCTCTAAGTGCTGTGTGATTGTTTAGCTTGCTTGCTTTTGCTTGCTGCTGCTTTTCGCTGTGCTTTTTCTGCAATTACTTAAGATACTTTTGCATTGTATTATTGTGATCTCATTTACCCAGTAAACTCTTACTTTATCTCAACTCTTTATCTCAACCCAGAATTTTTCTGCATGTACTTTCCCTCACTTCTGTGTTGGGGGAAACAGACAGGTTCGCTTTAACCTGTTACAATTGTGTACTGCTGTTGGGACAGGAAAACAAATAAGATAAAACTTTTAACAATTTTCACTAAAGAGGTAGTGCTACAGAAACTCCCATTTTAGCTTTGAAGATCTCTAACTCAATGTCTCCTAGAGATTAATACACTTCTGTTCTAAGCATAGGAATACAAATAGCTAAAAGTTAAGTAACTATTTGCTGTTTGTTTTGTGAGATTGTGTAGTGGTTCGAACCACATGTATAGAGGATAGATAGATGGAGAGAGAGATAGAGAGAGATAGAGAGATTACGAACTTCTTTTTCTTCACACCTTTGCATAATTTATGAATTAAGCAATAAACCAAAACAAAACTAACAAACAAAACCAAAACCAAACCAGCTAAATATATCTATATTAGCTGATTGCATTTGGGACAATAATATGTGGCAATAGTGAAAACTGCAATATTCTTGTAGAGCAGGCTAGGTTCTCGCCCAGTGTAAACACATTTCTATCCTGGCCACCATTATATATGTACAATCCATAAACATCAAATAAAGGAAGATATACTTTCATGTAGATTTTAAACATGTATTGGTTTGGGATTGTATTCCAGCTCTTATCTTAAACCTGTTTTCTGAGGCTATTTTTTCATTTCAGTATGTTTTGGTACTTAGAGAAGAGTACTCTGGTGTTTTCATGTTGGTTTATCTGCTTAATGTTTAATCAAACATCTATTAATAAAAAGCAATTTTAAAAGTGTGTTTCATACACATGTATACAGAATGCATGTTATATATACATCATTTCATGTATGCTGTAATGCATGTTGATAAGAAACACTTCAAAACCAGACACAAAAAGTTTCCCATGAAATAAATGGACAAAGTATAGCATGTACTAAATGCTATTCCCATTTTAATTTTTATCCACTTCTCCAGCTTTTCTCTGTAGAACCCTGTGTGAATGTCCTTAGGAGAACTTACTCTTTTATGGTAACATATGAGAAATCAGATATGTAGTTGGTTTATAAATAGAAACACAAAATTGGCTTAGAATCTGTTTTTTCTGTCTATAGTGTTGGGGTGTGTTCTGTATTTTTGTTGCTTGGGCTTTGCTCGTTGTTGCTTTTCCTGTTTGCTTCTCTCCTCTCTTCCCTTTTGAGAAAAGGTATTCCCAAGTAAAATAAAATCAGTCTTCACAACATTATTTCTTTATTACTTAAAGTAATACATCCCTTTTTTTTTCATGTTCTGTTTATAGTGCAAAAGTTTACATTGGAGAGTAAGAATGTGAAAAAAATTATGCTGAGTTCAACAGTTTACTTCTTCTGTCAGATGGGTTTCAGTAATGTTGATGGCACCTGTGTCAGTGTCTGGGTCATAGAAAATAAGTATGACTTTGGCATCAGATTCATAACATATAACAATTTCATGTAATGAGTTGTTTTCTCTTGGAAATGCTCTAAGCTACAAAGACCCCAAAGACCAATTTTGCCTAAGTTGGAGATATATATACATACATACATATATATATATACACACACTAGAAAATTGTGCTAGATTCTTTCTGTGGGCAGCTGAGAGAGTAGTTGTAGAAGGCTCTGAGCATCTCCTGACATTCAAGGACCTTTCTGTTTTGTTTTGGTGTGATAATTATTAGGAACTTTCCCTTGTTTCTTGTGTAGCTAAAATGAATGTTTAATGATGAGCCTTTAAAACTCATCAGTTACTGAGAATATCAGATACTTGAGAGGCCTTGTTGTGGCCCTTCAATATTGAGAGGGGGCTTATGAGAAAGATGGAGACAGACTTTGAAGTAGGGCCTGTTGTGACAGAACTAGGGGTAATTGTTTTAAAGTAAACAAGTGTAGAGTCTGACTATAGAAGTAAGAATTTTTTCCACAATGAGGGTGGTGAAACCACAGTACAGTCTGTTCAGAATGATGAAAGATGCCCCATTCCCAGAAGCACTCAAAGTTAGCTAAGATGGGGCTCTAAGAAACATGAATGTGTTGAAAATGTCCCTGCACATTGCAGAAGAGTTGAACTAGATGACCTTTGCAGGTCTCTTGCAACCCAAAGGATTTTATGATTTTATGAACTTTAAAGACCTCAGACAGAGAGAAACTCCACATTTTCAGAATATTAATGCCAGAGCAGGCACCTATCCTAGTTCCACTTGTATGCTTCAGAGGTGCCAAATTACAAACATACATGTAGAAGGAATCCCTTTTACTTTGAAGTGGAACAAATTTGTGCCTAAATATGACTGAAAAGTTGAGTACAATTTTAAAATGGGGAAAATTGTAATCTCTATATCTTTTCTATTTTCAGGCATATGGTGGAAAATTGAAGTCTTTCTTTAAATCTCTGACTTCAATGGAAAACTGCTTACTGAATTCACCATGGAGCTGCTGCTGCAAGTGTACATCTATATTAAACTAGATGGTACTCAGTTTCAAATCAGCTTTTCATTTAATTAAATTATTTTGAAATGATAATTTAGAATCTTAGCTGTATTTTAAACTTTCAGGGAACAAAACCAATGGAAAATTACTTCAGCTTCAGTTCTGAATCATTATTTTGTAAATGTATCAAACATTTATTTTAGACAATAAATGAATAGGTGTCCTCTCAATTGTTAGATGAAAAAATATAAATCACAGATTTCCTGTCTGAATCAGACTTCAGAGGGAAACATGTGAACTGGGCTTATGGTTTTTCCTCTAATGTACAAAAGCAGGAAATGTCTTGATGTGAGCAGCTGTTTAGAGTTTCTTTTCCTCTTTTTTTTTTTTTTTCACATTTTTTATCATCCCTTCTGCTTTTTTGTTGTAAGGCACTTCCCAGTGTTGTTTACAATTAGATACATTAATACTGCAACATATGTTTGCAAGGATTAATATATTTAATTGCATTAGCTTTATACTGGCAAGCCAGGAAATAGAAACTGGTGATTAAATCAATAGCATACAAAAAGCTAACAGAATGTAACAGAACTATTACAATCATTTTAATGGAGATAAAACAAATGAACAAACAACAAAACAAACAAACAAACAAAAGATAGATAATGAACATTCAGAAGCTGCTTGTCCCAAACTTGTAATGAAGAAATAAAGCCCTGACTTTGCACTCCTTCTTGCAAACATTGTGTTCAGACCTGTTGTAACTTTTCAGCTGATCTGTGAGTGTATCTACTTTACAAGGCAGAAATGTATGCAGATACACAAGATAAAAATAAATAAGGTAGTTTAGGTATCAAGAGTAGTTTACCTGCAGCAGCAGCACCCATAGTATTGACTAATTTGCCATGCTTTTCAGTGTAATGAGAAACTAGATTGCTCACAATACACAAGATGGCTTTGTTTACAGCTAACTCGTATATCTTGACATTACCATGTAGCATAGATGGAGCTATATGCAAACAAATTATTAACATCTTAGACTAGAGTCTGAATTTTTTGAGGATTCAGTAAGGTCACAAGCATATTCTAAGCAATATGTAGCAAAATTTGGGCTAATAGCAATTAATGAAATCCAAACATTTTAACCTGCAATTTAGAAATATATGTTTCTAAAATACTTGTTTGTCCTGAATGCTTCAGAATTGAACAAACTGAACAAAACAATGTAGTGCAAGTTTCATAGAATCATAGAATTGTAGAATGGTGTGGGTTGGAAGGGACTTCCAAAGGTCACCTAGTCCAACCCACTCTGCAGTAAGCATGGACATCCTCAACTAGATCAGGTTGCCCAGAGCCATATTGAGCCTCACTGTGAATATCTGCAGGGATGGGGTCCCAAACACCTCCCTGGACGACTTGTTCCAGTATTCCATCACCATCACTGTAAAGAACTTGTTCTTAACATCCAATCTAAATCTAACTTCCCTAGTTTGAAGCCATTGCTCCTCATCCTATTGCTACAGACCTTTGTAAACAATCTCTATAATTTTTGTAGGCCCACTTCAGGTATGGGAAGGCTACTATTATATCCCCCCAGAGCCGTATCTTTTCCAGACTGAACAACCCCAGCTCCCTCAGCAGAAGTTCTCGATCCCCTTGATCATTTTTGTGGCCTTCCTCTGGACCCACTCCATCAGGTCCTTGTCTTTCCTCTCTTGAGGGTTCCACATCTGGATGTAGTACTCCAGATGAGGTCTCAGCAGAGCAAAGTGGCAGATATGCTGGTCATGCATCTCTTGATGTAGCCTAGTATGCAACTGGGCTTCAAGCACACACTATCTGCTCATGTCCAGCTTCTTGTCCATCAGCACTCCCAATTCCTTCTTAGCAGGGCTCCTATCACCTCATGCTCTAGTCTGTTTTGATAGTGAGGATTGTTCCATCCCATGTGCTTGCTCTTGTTGAATCTCATGAGGTTCACATGTGCCCAACTCTTCAGCTTGTCCAGGTCCCTCTGCATGACATCCCATTCCTCTGAGCAACCCTTAGCTTGGTGTCACCTCCAAACTTGCTGATGTTGCACTCTATCACACTGTTTATACCATTAAGAAAAATACTAAACAGTACAGGTCCCAGTACAGACCCCTGAGTGACACCGCTTGTCACTGCTCTGTATCCGGACTTCAAGCCATTGAACACTACCCACTTATCCACTGAACAGTCTACCCATCAAATCCATATCTCTAGATGATATAACAAGTAAAATAAGCAGTACAGTTTTTCATACCTGAACTAGCTTGTCTTCAAATGCTGCCTGTGTGACTGACTACACAGACATACATGGGAAGCAGATGACTGAGGAACAAAATTTATTTTCAGCATAATGTGTCAAGGTTTCTTGGGGGGTTGAGGGGAAGAAAAATAATTAAAAAATAAAGTCTTTTCCACATCTTATTAAAAATTAAAATGTCTCATAAATTCCAGTTACAGAATTTTTGGAATGCTGTCTTACATGTTGAAGACACTTCTCAATTTTGATTAGTACCTTTGAGCAACCAAATTCTGAAAGCTGGATGTTCAGAGTTTCAAAATGAACCAGTTTTCAGGCTTAGGTAGACAGAGAGAGAGGCTAAGTAATGAAAAGCTGGGCCATTCAGCCCCTCTGTTCTGTCTCACATGCTTCCCTGACACTTAATCCTATGTCCTGACTCTTTGCTTTATCAGTATTACTTTCTACTTCCCATTATTGATTTAATTTGAAACCAATATCTTTATATTGAAATCTTCTATGGAATTTTTACCACACTGAAGGAATATTCTATATGTCAAAATCATTCTTTCATAAAATTCCTAGGCAGTTCTTGTAATCAGTACAAAGTGCATATAGCTAGATAGAAAACATTTTGTGAGTGGAAGCTTCTGCAATACCTTTTATTTGCCACTTCAATCTTCTTCCCTCTTTGTCAGGACTACAGAGAAAAGAGAAATGTAAAGGTTATAGACAAAACTTTTATTATGCTGTAAATTCTTCTAAAGTATTTGTGAGGCAGGAGGGAAGAAAATAACATAGTATTTGCAAATACAATTCTAGTTCTATCCTTTTTCTTTCACAGTGGTTTATTTCTTTTTTTTTTTTTTTCAGCAGTAAAGTCTGCATTGTGCATCTGGTTTTAGGAAAGTAAGAACTTCTCTGATTACTTCATAAAAAAAAGAGTAATATATGTTCATAAATAATTCAAAACATGGCAGTTATGACTTGAAAAGTTCAAGGGCAGTGTATTGATAGTGCAATTTGAACTAATTCCTATTTAATCTTCAAAATCATAATTAAACTCAGGAGAACATTAAAATATGAATCTTATACTGTCATGAAAATGTTACAGTTAGTAGGATTATTATTTCTGAGTTCATAAAGATGAATTACATCTTACATATCTATTTTAAGCAAATTCATTTCTTACTGACTTTAGCAAAAGAATAAATAGACCTTCAATACTATGGATTTGTGCCACATTTCTTCACCTGTATGCATCAATTCATTGTATCATTTCATGTATATACTAGAATACATGCACAATGGAAAACTTCCAAAAGAGAAGAGAAGAGAAGAGAAGAGAAGAGAAGAGAAGAGAAGAGAAGAGAAGAGAAGAGAAGAGAAGAGAAGAGAAGAGAAGAGAAGAGAAGAGAAGAGAAGAGAAGAGAAGAGAAGAGAAGAGAAGAGAAGAGAAGAGAAGAGAAGAGAAGAGAAGAGAAGAGAAGAGAAGAGAAGAGAAGAGAAGAGAAGAGAAGAGAAGAGAAGAGAAGAGAAGAGAAGAGAAGAGGTTGGAAGAGACCTTCAAGATCATTGTGTCCACCTCATCATCCAACACCACCTAATCAACTAAACCATGGCACCAAGCACCCCATCAAGTCTCCTCCTAAACCAATGATGGTGACTCCACCACTTCCCTGGGCAGTACATTCCAATGGGCAATCACTCTCTCTGTGAAGAATTTCTTCCTAACAACCAGTCTAAACCTCCCCTGGCACAGCCTGAGACTGTGTCCTCTTGTTCTGGTGCTGGTTGCCTGGGAGAAGAGACCAACCCCCACCTGGCTACAACCTCCCTTCAGGGAGTTGTAGAGAGCAAGGTCTTCCCTGAGCCTCCTCTTCTCCAGGCTAATCAACCCCAGTTCCCTCAGCCTCTCCTCATAGGGCTTGTGTTCCAAACCCCTTGCCAACTTTGTTGCTCTTCTCTGGACATGTTCCAGCAAGCCAACATCTTTCCTAAATTGAGGGGCCCAGAACTGGACACAGGACTCAAGGTGTGGCCTAACCAGTGCAGTATACAGGGGCAGAATGACCTCCCTGCTCCTGCTGGCCACACTGTTCCTGATACAGTCCAGAATGCCATTGGCCTTCTTGGCCACCTGGGCACACTGCAGGTTCATGTTCAGCCTACTATCAACCAGTACCCCCAGGTCCCTCTCTGCCTGGCCACTCTCCAGCCACTCTGACCCCAGCCAGCACAGTAAAGAGGGATATACAAAAGTCTAAGGTTGTGTAAAGCTTCTTTTTTTTTTTTTTTTAATTTATTTTTATTTTTAAAGTTCCAGACAGTATTAGCTTGTATTAGAAACACTTTGACCAGCAGGAACAGGGAAGTGACTGCTGAAACCAGGAAGGGAATAGCTTCTTCTCCCTAGTATCAAGCAACAGGACTAGAAGAAATAGATGCAAGCTGCACTAGAGGAGGTTTAGCCTGGATATTAGGAATTATTTCTTCACTGAGAGGGTTATCGAACATCGGAATAGTCTGCCCAGGGCAGAGGTGGAATCAGCATCCCTGGAGGTGTTTAAACAGAGTGTGAAGCTGGTGCTTAGGGACATGGTTTAGTGTTGACCTTGCAGTGGTGGTTTGAAGCTTGGACTGGATGCTCTTGAAGGTGTCTTTCAACCAAATATATTTTGTGATTCTCTAAGTTTTATAGAAGAAGTCCTCATGTGGTACTCCCAATGATGTGTTAGATTTATGCCAATGTGATCAGAAAAACCAAAAAGAAAAAAAAAAAAAAGAAGAAAATAAAAGTAAAGAAAATTTCCTTCCCTTGACATTTCCTTCTTCATAATATAAATCTATGAGAATGCAATTATCTTATATGTTTTTGGTAATCACAAATCAATAAGCTCATTTTGATTTAAGGAAATAAATAAATAAATAAATTCCAAACCGCTATTTTTACAATTCAGGAGTCACAACATAGATTATGGAGCTAAGAGGTCAGAAATCACAGAATCACAGAATGCTGGTGGTTAGAAAGAACTTCAAAGATCAGCGAGTCCTACCTCCCTGCCACCTAGGTCCCTAGCTGGACCACCTAGGGCAGGCTGCACAGGAGCACGTATCTTTTCACTATCTTTGTTGAAGGCTGCTGACAAGAAGACTGAAATAAATGAAAAAAAAAAAAAAACCAGAAAAAAAAATGCATGAAACATCCAAACTAAATGCAATTAAAATGTAGCTGTTCTTCAGCCATTTAGAAAAACTCAAATGTCCCAATATGTTTGCAATTCATTATTAAAAAGAATAAAATACTTGTATCTAAATGTATTTTTTATTATTAGACTTAAAATACATAGATGAGTTTTCAATTCTGTTTGTTGAATGAGATATATTCAGTCTGTTCATGCTTTCAACATCAGTCTATTTACTATTGCTCACAGAAATTTCATCTGCAGTAGTTGGTCCAAGCTCTTGCTGAAAAGTCCTGAAACTCATGATGTAACAACAGTGTTATTCTACTCCCACTACATTGGAATACATCTCATAAAATTTGTCCTAGTGACTTGGTCTGTAAGAGCAGGTTGCAAACCTTTCAGAGATATTTCCTCATTATTTTGACTGCTGTTACCTCTATGTTATTTAATGCTTATGCTGTTTCATGAATCTTTCCTTCAAGCAGTTTGAAAGATACTTGATCATAAGCAGCAAGATCATCTCAAATTCTTCAGAGTCCTCATTGCTCTAGATCTTCTCTTTGATCTAACAAACAAAGCTCAGTCCATTGTGTTTTGTATCTGACTGATGATTTTCAGTGGCTGTATTGAATTTTTTATTTTCTTTCTGTCACTTTGTGTTCTGTTAGGTTTTCCGCTTGATCTGTGAATGACAAGTACCTTTCTCAGAGCAGAGTGATAATCATTCTTACAAAACTAGAGTTGCATTCTTTGCCCAGGGAGTGAAAATCATAATATTACAAAAAAACTTGCAAACTACCCACCTAAGAGCCTTAATTTCCAACAACTTTAAGATAAATGAATAAAACACACTAAGATTCAAAGTGAAAATTAGAATTGAGCTCATTTAACGCATTTGCAAAGTACTATGGAAAGCAATTATAATTATTTTAATAGAGCAGAAATTTGATAGTGAGGGAATCCTTTCTTGAATTAGTAAATCACCTTGTGATTGTGACAATGTTAGAAGGATCAGTTACTAATTTTGCTAGTATTTTCATGCTATTTTACAGGCATCATATATGAAACAGTTATTCTCATTGGGAATATATGGGATAAATATAAATATATATATAAATATAAATATATGGGAGTATGAAGTATAGGTGAATATTCTGCCCATAATTTTAAAATGGGAGTGCATATATTTGATAATTTTATAAACTATATTTGTATGTTTTAAATGACATTATTGATATAGAAACAACATCATGTAACAACAACATTTTTACGACATAAATTAAAGACATGATTTTCCTCACTGTAAATGCTCTTATGTTAACAACTGTTACTTGTGCCAAATGAGTTCATGAGCTATTGCACATCCACAGTTGTACCATGGTATAGAATAGAATAGAATAGATCAGTTTGGAAGAGACCTTCATGATCATCACATCCGACCTATTATACAACCCACCTAATCAACTAAACCATGTGATCAAGCACCCCATCCAGTCTCTTCCTAAGCACCTCCAATGATGGTGACTCCACCACCTCCCCAGGCAGCCCATTCCAACAGGCAATCATCACTCTCCCTGTGTAGAATTTCTTCCTAACCTCCAGTCTACCTCCCCTGGTGCAACTTGATACGTCCTCTTGTTCTGGTGCTGGTTGCCTGGAAGTTGCAGAGAGCAAGGTCTCCCCTCAGCCTCAGCACCCCCAGCTCCCTCTCTGCCTGGCCACTCTCACCGCAGTCTGTAGCACTGCATGGGGTTGCTGCGGCCAATATGCAGAACCCGGCACTTGGATGTGTTAAAACTTCTGCCGAAACCCGGGATCGAACCAGGGACCTTTAGATCTTCAGTCTAACGCTCTCCCAACTGAGCTATTTCGGCTGCCATATGTAACGCCCATGCTGAACCCAATATGAAGAGGTATCAGTGATGGTGTAATATGTAAGCTACTGTAATATTTGAAATGTTTTCTTTTTTAATTCAACCAATTTCTTAATTATCTTCACATCTTACACCATACTTTTAGCAATGCAGGTTTCTGCAGTGCTCACTTTTCTTAGAGAGTCTCATCATAGTAAAATGATCTCTACAAGCCAGAAGTTTTGGACATTAACATTCAAAAAGGTCTTCTCATGAGATCTAAGCATAGCTTTCAAAAAATTGTACCTTCCAATAGCTTGCAGGTGCAGGGACCATCTGCACAAAATTTTCACTGGCTGTGGGCCATTTCAGTGTTACAATATAATGTCTGTCCCTAAATTATAATGTCATGTTCATAATATATTTTCCCCACATTTATAAACTTAAATAGTCCTCTTGTTTTTATATGGCAATATTTTACAAGTAAACAAAACCATAAGAACATGAATTATAGTTGTACAAATAATTTAAATAATCAAGCTGGATTACTTTTAATGGTATAATATGCAAATTTGGCTTGTTTGCAACTCTACAGATAAAACCTGGGATGTACAAAGCTCTAAGGGTTAGAATATAATGTATTCAGTGCTCATTCACTATCAGAATAATAATTGTCATAAGTAGACAAATAAACAATAGCTCAAATAAACAAATAGACTATAAAAGACAGACTGTTCTTACTCCCAAAGTTGCCTGGTGTGCAGAACAATTTTGCATGACTAAACCCCCAAATTATTAAAGAACTTCTATCATTAAAAGAAACAGATGTTCTAATGATACAAATTCAACTTTCAGGTAACTCCTCACATGGTACAGTTCCACTAGGATCAATACAATCATTGAGTTCAACTATGGAAAATGATTCATTCTTTAGCATTACCGTATGTAAATCATAACTTGTTTGCATATCCTATTGTTCAATAAATATTATTAAACAGACAAGCCATTTTGTTCATTTTCTATAATAAAAATGAGTTTCCCTGAAACAGTGAACACTAGATTCGCTCATGATTCAGTCCTGAGAACTATCAATCAATGCTTATTACTTCAATCTCTTCTCAAAATGAGCATTTGTCTTCACTTCAATCTAATAGACACTGATTAAACTTTTGACACTTTGCCAAGATATATGCAATTATGTAGATGTCTCTGCCCATATATACCTAAATTAAAGCTAGAGGTTGCCACTTTAATACTGTATGATTTGATATAATTGCTCTCATCACTAGGAAAAACTATATCTAAATGAACAAACAAATTAAGCAAACACACACAAATAAAGGGGAGGAAAAAAAGTGAAAGACAAAAGCTTTCATTCTCAGCAGGTAGCACACTAGCATAAATTATATAATTGCATATCCTGCTCATAATCTGGTGAAAGCTCAACTGATGTTCGTAGGTACTCATCACAGGTGGCATACAAGGCATCAATAATTGCAAGGTCATACCCACAACACCATAATCAACATTCTATCATCAGTTCCATGATCACATTTCCAAGGTCTGTAAGCTTTATAAGATTAACATTTTCTCTAGAATTATTTTGATACAAATGAGTGTAGCATAAAAGTTGAGCTTTTTCTCAGGATTTAAAAAGAAAAAAAGGCCTTTGATTTGTTTTGTGTGTGACAGCAAGGGTTCTTTTCATCTTTAGAGAACAATTTCTGCTCTCAATCCTGTCTTCCTTCACCTTGAAGGTTTTATAGTAATGAAATATGGCAGGTACTTAATCACTATTATGTATTTGAGTTTTTGAAAAATACAGTTTTAAAATAAAGATCTTCTGCTTTCAATTTATGAGAAATAATTTAATAAACCATTTTCATGATCAGTTAGTGATAACCAATATTTTAGTACTACAAGAGTCATTTACATTGTCTTTCTAAAATAAGTAGCCACATGGAGAGATAACTCACAATTTTCAGAAGTACCGAGATAGAATATGTTCTAGAACCCACAGAATATAAGTAGTAAAAGTTAGAAATACACTCTAGAGTCCCAAGATAACTTTATCCTCCTTGGCTTTGTCTTGAGACATGTTTTCCAGATAAATGGTGATGTTAAGAAAGAAATACTTTTACATTTTCCTGGACTCCAATTCAGTAAAATAGGTGAATGATAAAATAAATTAGATTACAATATCATTCTCTGAATTCGTGCAGATAGAGATATGACATTGGGTTTAGTTCATTTTTCTTCCTCCAGTCTGTGATTATACTTCTATCGGGGAAAAACTGCATTCATGTTTTTTTGTTTGGTTTGTTGCTTTGAGTTTGGTTGGTTGGTTTCTCTGAGAAGCACAGAAGGTCATACTAAGGAAACTTCTCAATGAATTAAGACATAAATTAGCATGTATTATACATAAGGTAATTTTGTAAGTATATATCATATATAAGGTAATTTTTTTTTAGGTGCTGGTTTTGGAAGTAAAACACCTCTAAAACAAATCTTTAGTGCTGTTCTTTATTACATTTCTTATGCTGCATTTATTGTGTTGTAAATTAAATGAAAAAGGAGCTGTCCCAATTTGTGACAACTCCCACACCTATAACCAGGATGTATCACATCTCATAATTACATCTAAAGTCAAAGTAGTTGTAGCTTCATGTATATAACTGTGGCTTAGTATATATTCATTATTTTAGGGAAAACAAAAAAACAACCAACCAAAAAACATGCAAACAAAACCACCAAAAAGCCCACAAAGCCCAACAAATAACTTCTTTCCAATTAAAACAAACAAACAAATTAACAGCACTTATTTTCACTTTTTTGGGTTTTTTTTTTGGCTGTAGGTATTCTGACAAGGGTGAAATACAGATGACTTTGTACTTTGAGAATGACTAGAATACATGTAGATCTTAAGCTTAGCCCTGTGTGAACAGCAGAATAACTCTGCCTCACAATTCACACATTTATCTGAGATATGTGGAAGGCAATTATTTAACTGATTATTAATTTCATGTTAGAAAACAGGTTTAAATATTGTTCAGACTTTATTACATCTTAATCTTTTAATATATTCTGGTGGGAAAGAGAAGTGGAGTCCTCCTCCTTGTTAAACTCTTACCATTTAAATAAAATAAATTATCATGTAATAATCACTATATAGCAATGCTTTCATGCCATAAGTAGGTGATATATTTGACTCCAAGCTCCATCCTGCAACAGTAACCTATTACAGTGACTGAATAAATTTATTCTGCTAAAGTCTTTTTTTTTTTTTTTTGGCTATGGCAGGAATCTTAATTGAGCAAGAAATGTCTATCTCTTCTGGGATTTAAAGAGTGAGAAGCATACCAAGATTCCAATTTTCTCTGCAAGACTGAAATCTCCTATTTGTAGGCGTTTCGTGTTCAAATTTGACATTGCTCTGACAAATGACTTTATACTTACTTCCTCAAAGATACATGTTAGTTTTAACTATAACATCCAAATAAGCAGTATTAACCAATGACTTTTAATACTATTGCATATAACAGCAGTGACAGAATTATATTAATGTAATGTCTACCTAATTATGATATCTGTGATTTTACAGCAATTTAACTTCCAGACAGCTTGGTTGCATGGTTTATTTGATTAGGTGGCGTTGGATGATGGGTTGGACACGATGATCTTGAAGGTCTCTTCCAACCTGGTTAATTCTATTCTATTCTATTCTATTCTATTCTATTCTATTCTATTCTATTCTATTCTATTCTATTCTGTTCTGTTCTGTTCTGTTCTGTTCCATTCCGTTCCGTTCCATTCCATTCCATTCCATTCCATTCCATTCCATTCCATTCCACAGGCAGTGACAGGTCTAGAGAACAAGTATTACAAGGAACAGCAGCAGGAAGTGGGATTGTTTAGTTTGGAGAAGATGATGCTGTGGGGAGACCTTATTGCTCTCTGCAGCTACCTGAAAGGATGTTGTGGCAAGACTAGGGGTCGGTCTCTTCTATTTTGTTGACCTAATTTAACATCCTTTGTTTCCTATCTTACATATTCTCATTTTATTAGTATTTCTAGTATCCCTGCAAAATGTTCTCTAAGTATTGCTTCTCTTTTGAAAATTCTACTAATTTCAGTCTTTAGCCCCTATGATTTGTCACATAAAGCTTTCAACTGAAGCTTTGCAGGTCAAGATCTATTTTACTGAAATGCATTGAAATAAAAGTGCAAGGCCTACTCTCAAGATATTTGTAAACTTTTCATTAATATAGATGAGGTCAATGGAGTTTGGATATCACCTGTGCTTGAAACCACTACATAGATATCCATTACTGTTTACCTTTAATAGTAAATATTTATTGGATATATGATAGCATACAAGTCCAAGGGACCCAATGGGATACATGGGGTTGTTCAGTTTGGAGAGGAGAAGGCTCTGATGAGACCTTATTATGGCTTTCCAGTATCTGAAGGGGACCTACAAGAAAGCTGGTGAGGGCCTATTTAGGATGTCACATAGTGATAGGACTAGGGGGAATGGACCAATACTTGAAATAGGTAGATTCAGATTGGATGTTAGGAAGAAGTTCTACACCATAATGGTGGTGAGACACTGGAACAGGTTGCCTGGGGAAGTTGTAGAAGTCCCATTCCTGGAGACTTTTAAGGCCAGGCTGGATGGTGCTCTGAGCAATCTGATCTAGTGTGAGGTATATCTACCCATGGCAGAGGAGTGGAACTAGATGATTCTTGAAGTCCCTTTCAACCCTAACAATTCTAAGATCCTGTGGAACACCTCTTCTATGAAGAAAGGCTGAGAGAGTTGGTGGTGTTCAGTTTGGAGATGAGAAGGCTCTGAAGAGTGGTGAGACACTGGAACAGGTTGCCCAAAGTCATGGTAGAAGCCCCATCCCTGGAAATTTTTAAAGGCAGACTGGATGAGACTCTGGGCAACCTGATCTAGTGGAAAGTATCCCTGCCCATTGCAGAGGGGTTGTCACTAAATGATCCTTGAAGTCCCTTCCAACCTTGACAATTCTATGACTCTAAGATTCTATGTGAAATTATATAAACATGTACTTTGTTGCATTCTCATTGTAGAAAATTAGCTTTAGTCTTAGGACCATTCACTGTGTAGAAGAGGATACTAAGACATTAGGAGTTGCTTCCCATGTAGTGATAATTAGAATTATATAGTTTTAAGGGTTTTGTGTGCACAACTTGGATAATAGTGGATGTGTGTGATAGTGTTTAGTTTTAAGATATTGTCTACTAAACATACCTATATTCTAGAAACTATTAGAAACAACACATCTCCCAAACCTGGTGGGTCAGCTCTTGGGAAGTACCTTCTCCTGACTTTTCTTTCAAATGAGCAGTTCATATCTGTATGTTATAATTACTGCATTACATGGTCTAAAGTACACCTCCTTTCTTTACTCTCTATTTTGCTACTGGCATGAAATAGGGCAGTCATTTGCCATTAACCAGATGGAAGACATGAATATATTGGAAATGGCTAATCAGCATGCAGCATCAATCAGAAAAAACACATGTTGGCATATATAAATGCTGACCAGGCACCCAGTTTGAGAAACTTAGACTAGCATTTACACTGAACTAACTATATAACTTTTTGTTATTATTTTATTTCAATAAAGGGACCTCACAGAAAATTTTCAATACAAGGGGTGAATGTCTTGCTTGTAAGCTAAGTGGGGTCACTTGTTTTACTGAAATGCAATCTCTGGTTTCCAAAGGATGCCTACAGACTAATTTAGTCCAAATATTGAACATTTAGATACCTTTACTTAAGTGAGATGATTCCTACTTTGACAATCAAACCAAACAAGATTACTATGAAAACATACATTGTATCATACTATAAGGAAAAATCAGCTATGTGGAAACAGACAAAAATGTGAAAGAAAACTCTTTGGAAGAAAAGAGTTAAAAATTACTTTGACGGTAAATGGCAAATTTAATTCCTCCTTCTAATTTATTTACTTATTGACTTCTCACACTGTCTTTTCTGTCTGGAAATATGTCCCTATAGCTCATTCATTTCCAATAGCATTTTCTCTTTGCCATAGGAATATTCATGTGTGATTTGCCTTCTGATTTTCCCACTGGTGCTACTTTTCAAATGATTTCTTTTTAGCTTGCTGTGTTTTTCCTTTCTAACAAAGTGCATTAGGGACATAATTATCATTGTTACTTATTATTTGTTAAGTTCTAACAATGGGATCAAATAGTAGAAAATACAAAGAATTTAGCTTTTAGGGCTAGGTACTCACACATTTTATAATAATGGAAATGCAGGTTCAAAACATTCCAGATCATACATAAGATATGTCACATAAGTTATATATTCTTGTGTTTCTTATTCTGCATTTATGGTGGTTCTCAAGCAGATCACAGTCATGACATAGGAATTTAATTTTATCCATAATAATTAGCCACTGTATAGCATGTAAAAAGTTTCACAGCATAGGGCTTCTTGACAGCCATTCTTTCCAAGACATGAAAGTGGTAAAACTAAAGACAATATTTTTTCTGATTGTAAGCTTTTGGAATTAATAGCAAATCTATGAAATATGGAGTTTTATGGTTTTCAGAGAACCACAGATTTTAAAATTAAATTGTTCAAATTCTTTGAAATGAAATAAAAATATACAGAAGAGGGATCTGGTTAGTTGTTTGGTATGTGGGTTTTTTTGGTTGGTTGGTTTTGGTTTAGTTTTGTATTTTATTAATGGAAACACACTATTAAATTTTAATAATGATATAGCTTGCCTTGGAAATGTCAAAACATATTTCTCACGTGAATAAATATATTTATCAATAATTCTGAAAATTATGTGTATTTCAAACCCCACCAAAAACTGCAGTTAAAATGAAAAGTACATAGAATTATCTAAATTACAAAATAGAGATTTATTGTATTTTAATTAGAATCAACATAATTTTATTTAATTTGTTTTACTGCAACACGGTTATTTCAATTTGACAGCACCATTTTTTCCATTCCGACTTCCATTTCATACACTTAACTGCATGTGTGTCAGATGCTATCTGTTTGAGCCTTTCCTTCTCAGTAAAAAAGGTTTAGATATTATATGTTCATAGAAAAATGACAAACTGAAAGAAAAGAAAACAGAAAGAATGTGTTGCAAATGGTCCAAATAAACATATATGATGTTATTTACACACTGGGGAGTATCAAACCTCTGTCCATTAATCCAAAATGCCTGTGTCATACCTGAAAAAGAATTTCAGTTGTTTTAGACAGCCTAGAGACTCTGAAACACCACAAGGTGCCATGTTTAGGTGGAACTGAAATAAGCCCTGAGAGACTGTTAAGAGAAAAGACAGACTAGTTTCTTGGAAGATGGATGGGAAAAACCTCTAGCAGCCAAAAGAGCTATGCAGGGCTTTCTGCTGAAGTTTAATCAATAACTGAATTTGAACCTGAAAAACAAGACCTGTCCTGCAAAGATCAAAGCTACAGTTTTCTTATAAACGAATTTTTATTTCCATTTTGTTACCTAGAATTTTTCTGTATTTCTAAAGAATATAATTTTCATATACACAATACAAGAATAGAGTCCTCTGATTTTAAACATCTCTGATTATCTTTGAGGAGCTTACTATATGATACAGAAGAAAAAGGGGCAAAATAAACAAAACCAAAACACCAATAAACAAACAGAACTAAACAAACAAACAAAAATACAACAGAAAAACCCCAAATGCACATGTGAGAGACTAAATCTTGTCTCTCCTGATGTGATTCAACAAAGATAAAATCACCTTTGCTGCTGGTTCAGTCAATAGCTGATGTGTATTGGGCAGATGCCACTGGAATGACTCTCTGGAAGGTGCATAGATAAGGGTTGCTCACCAGACTGCAGCTGTCCTGGAAATAATAATGGGCAGAGGCCACTGCTATTGATACTCTCTGGAATATACATACCTAAAAACTGTATAAAAGATCTTCTCCCAGGCAAGCAGTACCAGAACAAGAGGACACAGTCTCAGGCTGTGCCAGGGGAGGTTCAGGCTGGATGTTAGAAAAAAGTTCTATACAGAAAGAGTGATTGCACATTGGAATGGGCTGCCTGGGGAGGTGGTGGAGTCGCCGTCACTGGAGGTTTTTAGGAGAAGACTTGACGGGGTTCTTGGTGCCATGGGTTAGTTGCTTGGGCGGTGTTGGATTGGTTGATGGGTTGGACGCGATGATCTTGAAGGTCTCTTCCAACCTCGTTTATTCTATGTATTCTATGTATTCTATGTATCTGAGCAACTACTGGCTCAGGAGAAGGAAAATGCAGAAGAAGGGAAAGCCCGGGGAAATGCTGCTCTGAAAAAAAAATAAAAAATGGAGAGAATACCAGGAGAGAAAAAATGACAGACGTCACCATGTAGCCTGGAAGAAGCAGCCCAAGAGGAACCCTGTTTATTTGTGTAATAGTCTAGCTTTTGATATTTTGGCTTCATTTGTGCCTCTAATTCCATAACATGGGAATTTTCAAAAGAACTGTGTCTCTTTCCCTCTCTGGACTGAGACACCACAAAAAACCCACAACCTGTAAATGTAGTCCAGTATTTATAGTTTTGCCATTACTAGTGCACAATCTTATGAAATATGTCAGTGTACACTCAGGACTTGTCTAAAATTGTTTGGATTCTTGCCACAATTTCCTAGTGTTTAAGCCACTGCTGCATGTCTTGTCACCAGCTAAATCCTTGGGAATATCATCTGCAGTAAGACTGAAACCCTAATATGATTCATACATAACATTAGTCCTTTGGAAAAGTTAAGAATGGAAGAAGCTGTTATGCTGTTTTCAAACTTTAGCTGGGAAGCCATGACACGGAGTGCTGTAATCCTCCTCAACTATGCTTGAGAAAGACAAGTGTCAGCCCTAAAAATCCAAAGAAATATTGTGGTGGAGTTCAGAATACCAAAGAAAAGGAATCAATGCTAGGAAGGCTTTTATATAAGTTTCAGAAGCATTGATGGGGTGGTTCTGTATTAACTGGATACTTTTGATGAGTTGAAACATATATTGGGCTAACAGTAAATCCTTGGTGCCATATAACAAAGTTATTTGTTTGTATTTTATTAGACAGAAATTTTGAGTGTAAAACAAATATACTTTAAAGATCTGGAAGAGTTGGTGGCCTGTTGCCATGTATTTCACCTAGGTTTACAGGACGTTAGTCTCTATGTTTGCAGCTACATCTGAATAGGAGAAGCAAACAATCCTTCAGCTTCCTGTATTCCCATTTGGAATAATTTTCTCACTACAGTCTCCTTTAGAGAAGAAACACAAGTGTTGAAAATTCCCCCCAACATTAAATTGCCAGACCAGCCCAGTTTAAAGCAAATGAATCTGTATTTACAAGCAAAACTACAATGTACAATGGAATGCAATTAATATGTACAGAATATGCAATATTTACATATATTTGCAGGTATTTACATAAATTTGCAGGTATTTAGATATATTTACAATTGATAAACAGCACAAGAACCCCCTTGGCCAAAAACCAAATGAGCTGCTAATAGCGTCCCACTTTCTGCCTCCCTCCTTACCCCTCTGGACACAAAGTGACGAGACAAAAGAGCTGAGAGTTATTTTGTTAGGATACAGCCAGCATCAACAAAGCCAAGCAGAAGTAAGTTAGTATCTCCCAGAGTGGGGAAGCCAAAAGAGAGGAAGAAAGTTTATGTATTTAAGTTTTATGGAAGATATCTGTCCAATGGGATTTGTTTAGAATTTATCTTTATTTTCCTTTTTACACCCAATGGTGATTTATTTACATTATAACACTTTCTGTTCAGGATCTGTGAAAATTTTTACAGGCATAGCCTGAAACTACCACAACAAGGAAATATGTACAGGGGAAAGAAAACAGAAAACAGAGGAGGAGATAGGAAACTGTGGGAGCTAGATCTACAAAATTATGTGGATAAGTCAATTTATTTCTTAAACTGTAGTGACAATTTTGGGGAAAAAATCCTAAAGTGTGAAAAACAGTCAAATAAAGATTTTTGGTCTGAAAAGTTTAGGAGATTTGAACACCTCCCACTAGACCAGGCTGCTCAAAGTCTCATCCAGCTTTGTCTAACACACTTCCAGGGATGAGACATTCGCATCTTCCCTGGGCAACCTGTTCAAGTGTCTCACCACCCTCATAGTAAAGGACTTCTTCCTAAAGTCTAATCTAAATCTCACCTGCTCTAGTTGAAAACCGTTGCTTTTTGTCCTATCACCATAGGCCCTTATAAAAAGTTCCTGTCTTGCAGTCCTGTAGGGTGCCTTCAGGTACTGGGAGGCCACTAAAAGGTGTCCCCAGAGCCTTCTCTTCTCCATGCTGAATAGACCCCACTGCCTCAGCCTGACCTCATAGAAGAGGTGCTCCAGTCCTCTGATCATCTTTGTGAGTTTAATTGCTGAGATTATTTCTTTATCTTCCTCCTAGTCTACATAAGCATGATTTGATGTAATCTACACTGTTTCTAGGCAGCTGGATCCCATTGACCAAGAAAACAAACAAACAAACACCAACAAAACAACAAAAAACAGGTAAGAAACTTAAGAGAAAATTCAATAAGTGTAAAAAAAAAGAACAAATGAACTTCTGAAGCTAATGTCTGCTTCAGAAGTAAATGTAAGAAAAAGAAGCTGCAGAATCCTTTTCCTGAATATTTCTAAGAATAGAATAAATTACATCCTGGTAGCTCTTTATATTAAGATTTCTGAATAAAAGGATTGGATGTGGCACTTGGAGCCATGGTTTAGTTGTCCTGGGGTGTTAGGTATTAGGTAAGAGGTTGGAATTGATGATCTCTGAGATCTTTTCCAACCTGGTTGATTTTGTGATTCCTCCAATTCAGTATTACAAGTCAGTGCAGGACCTGCTTGCAGCAGGTAAAACTATACATTGACTGGAGCACAGAAATGTGTTAAGAAATCATTTATGCTATACTTGACATCTATTTTATTATTAGAAAATATGTGAAGATCATTCTGACAGAGTTTAAAAGTTTAAGGGTTTGGGGGATTGCTGGCTGGTTTAGTTTTGGGGGGGTTGTGTTTTGTTTGTTTCTGCTATTTCCCATAAGGTGTGCATGATGTAGGTCTGTAACTGCACCTTGAGAAAAATTTGCATTAGTAACGTCAGACATTTGGTAATGTCAAGAGAATTCATTTAACCAATGATTTCTAAAATATCTTTAATGAATATTTTATTCTGTTTAGTTTGACCAGCTGAGGCATATAACATTCAGATTAGCATTTAGGACTGTGAAACAAAGAGATCAAAAAGCCCATGACAGAGGCTGTGTTTCATTGATCTGATCTATGATCACATTGATTTTTCCACAATAGGTAGTGTTCAGGTCCCTAGAGAATTCATTAAATGTATTGAAGATATTCTATTAATTACTTCTGAAGATTCCAAAAAGAAAACAAAAAAAGAAAAAAAATAATCCTATATACCAGTTCCATAGAGTGCAGCAGAAAATAAATTTGAGCTTGACTGAATTTAATCATGACTTAGGTTATTAAACTAAGTGTATTTATATTTATGAAGTATTTTGATGGTTTTGAAGATATACAAATTTCCTACATAATTCCTGATATTCTGTTCATCACACCTTTAATATATATTTTAAAGAAAAAGAAAAAGAAAAAGAGAAAGAAAAAGAGAAAGAAAAAGAAAAAGAAAAAGAAAAAGAAAAAGAAAAAGAAAAAGAAAAAGAAAAAGAAAAAGAAAAAGAAAAAGAAAAAGAAAAAGAAAAAGAAAAAGAAAAAGAAAAAGAAAAAGAAGGTTTTGAAGTATTTATAATTTTTCAGGAAAAAAAGTAATATCTAAATGTTTCATTGAAATTTATTATTGGTAAGACTTAATTAAAGTACACTTATGACATGTACTGAAGAACATTTAATAACAACCCCTGAAGTTTTTTCATTAATAGTTAAAACTGAGTGATAGTGATCATATAGATGAAGTACCTGTCATGATGAAGTACCCTTCCTTTTTTTATTCTTTCTTAGCTTTTAGGTTTTTATTCTTTGTTAGAGAGAGTGATTGCCCATTGGAACGGGCTGCCCAGGGAGGTGGTGGAGTCATCATCATTGGAGGTGTTCAGGAGGAGACTTGATGGGGTGCTTGGTGCCATGGTGTAGTTGTTTAGGTGGGTTGGATTGCTTGAGGGGTTGGACGTGATGATCTTGAAGGTCTCTTCCAACCTGGTTGTTTATTATTATTATTATTATTATTATTATTATTATTATTATTATTATTATTATTATTACAGGGTGCTTTGAAAGTTCTGAACTTTAAATGGATCTGGAAAACTGATGTGAATTATTGAGCTCTTATTCTTCCAAATATAAACTTAAAAAAATAATTATACATATATTTAAGTACATTTAGCACACTTACTTTGAGACCATAGGTTACAGTTGCTAAATATTATTCACAGAAGTCTGTCTGAAAAAAAAGATATGCTGGGTAATTTAAGGATATGTAATCATACAATTTTTTGGAGATTTTTAGTTATTTTTAAAAATAATTATATATTTTATTAATTTTAAGACACTTTTTAATGGAAACAGAGTAAAGAGTAATTTTAAGGTTTGGGGTTTTTTTAGCAGAAACACTTCACAAGCTGAATGCTTATCTCTGGAGCACAAGCTTTAAGTTCAAGTTTCTTATTCTGTGAATGAAAGTTTCGATATATACTTCCTCAAATTGTTTTGTAATTCTAATCACTAGTGACTTCAAGATCAAAAATATTGTATCTTCTGAAAGTTCAAACCAAACCAAACCAAACCAACCAACCAACCAAAACAACGACAACAACAAAAACAACCACAAAGCAAATATTCACAGTATTGGTAAACTATGAAGAATAAGAAAAATCCTCCACCAGTCCCCTTTACACACTGATTCCCTTCTCTTTTCATTTGGTATTTCAACACAGTAGTAATTTTCTTAAGAAATGTGGTGGTTTTGTTTTGGTGCATTGTGGGTTTTTTTTGTTTGGGTGGTTGGTTTTGTTTGTGTTTGTTTGTTTGTTTGTTTGAGGGGGGTTGTTGTTGTTGTGTTATTTTTTCCCCCCCTCAGTCTTTGACAGTCTTAAGAGGAATGAAATGCAACAGTGAACAAGATCAGATTACTCCATATATTTGTTGTTAGTGTCTGTTCACTCTGATTGGAATCCATGAAACTGGGATTCATTAAATCCCATTGAAAAAAAAATATATTGAAAATCTGGAGAGGATCAGAAATTATCACATATCTTTTTATCTAGAGGACCTAGATTTAGCAGATCATTTTTCTTATCAGATACTTCTGGAAAATTCCTGTAATTCATGAATAAAATAGAAGGATATTTATAACAATTGAAAAGCATAAAACACATCTCAAAGATCTAGATTCTCTCAGTTCATAATTTCAAAATCAATGAGCTAATATTGACCTCTTAACTCTGGTTCCATAAAAAAGTGTCTTAAAATTAATAAAACATATAATTATTAAAAACAAAACAAAACAAAACAACCTAAAAACCTAAAAATCTCCAAAAAATTACATGATCACATATCCTTAAATTATCCAGCATATCTTTTTTTCAGACAGACTTCTGTGAGTAGTATTTAGCAACTGTAACCTGTGGTCTCAAAGTAAGTGTGATATGCCTTTCCTGTTCTATTAGTAAGTACATTCAGTCCAAGAATGAGAAATATGCTGTTTTTCATAGAGGTCTTAACTTTCTCTGGCAATATACACAATCTAGGATGACTAGGATAGTAAGTTATGGGGAAACCTAAAGTGCAACATATAGTTTTAATCTTGCCTCTCATCCTGTTTCAGATATTTTGTAATAAGGGAAAATTGTTATTAAAAAAATATAAAGCTAAAACAAACCAGAAAACCCCTCAACACCAAAAACCTGTTTCAACATAGTATCCAGTCAAGGCAAGCTTTTGTTTTGCCATTTGTCATTGATTTCTCATTGGTCTGAATCTTGCAAAACAAAAGTGAAATCTGGAAAAACAGTTACTAGCAGTAGCCCTAAGAAGTGAATCTATATATATAAACTATTTTTGAAAGTCTGAATGAGTTGGATCTTTTTTTCTTGCTGACTTTTAAGAGACTATAACTTTTCTGGATACTTAAAGCTCCTTATTTCATTATAAGTAATCAGGTTCCATCTAGTTTTGTGGTATACAGGCTAACCACTCAATCTTCTTTATACTTAGAAGACTTCATTATAGATAAAAATCGTAATGACAGAACTCAATACTAGCTGTAAAAAAGAAAAAAGGAAAAGAATTGGAAACTTGGAAGCTAACTACCCAAAATCTAAAGCTCTGTGGTTTACTCTTGTGGGTAGATTCTATAAAGAAGTACAAAAGAATCAGAAGAGTTCTTAATTCTTGTGTTCAGATGTATGAATTTTAAGTTATTTCGCTAGAACTACAGGAATTTTCATTCTTGTTTCTTAAAGGTGAAATACAGTCTAAAGCCACTTCTATTTGAAATTACTAATAGCAGATACATCATGCTGGGAATCACTGAAGCCACTCATCAAAACTGTTTTGTGTAGTGTTATGACTAACTGCACCAGGTGTTTTGTATTGCAGCAACCATATGTTGTCGGCAACAGAGAATGGAGTCAATACAGATGACCAATACGATCTAGTGTTGTCCTAGTGTTGCTCGTTTATTAAGGAAACTTCTACAGCTTATATAGACTCGGAGGGCATCGTTGGCATAGCTTCATTGGTTCCCCATGAGTGACCACACATTGTACTATTATAGATTATTGTCAAACTACTACTAACACATGAGGTTGTTGATGCAGGTGTGCGTCCTGTTATTCCCAGATAACTTTCTGTGTTTATAGCTACCAGTGCCCTGCTTTAGTTACATGCTGCAGGCACAGCACTGTTTTGCTAAACTGCTAGCTACTTCTGCACTTAAGCTGGGCATGCCCTACCACCATGTCAGGCTCTAAGCCTATACTGCCAGATTGTTCACACTGCATATTGCCACCATTGCTACAGTATGTCAGCAATCTAACTAAGACATTTAAACACACTTATTTTTCCTTCTTTGTTTTAAAATACATCAAAGTTAAAAAAAAGTAAACTTTTTCCAGTATCTGATTTTCCTGGATAATTTGTGTTTGTTCTCTGCTGCATTAGAATACATAGAATATACATAGAATAAACCAGGTTGGAAGAGACCTTCAAGATCATCTCGTCCAACCCATCAACCAGTCCAACACCACCTAAACAACTAACCCATGGCATGCTGATAATTTTTTTCTTTTTCCCCCAAATAACTGTATTAAAACTAATGAAGACACATTCTTGTGTATTATCCACAAAACTCACTCCATACACAAGGTTTGCATACCATTTATTCTTTATTTAAATTTCATTTGAAGTTTGTCAAGTAATATTTAAATGACTCATGGGTGTCGAGTAGTCATTCAGTTTGAAGTGTCTCAAATTATTAAAAAAAAAATAAAAATAGAATTATGCATATTTATTATAAATATTGATCTGTATATAGACCTGTGATGTATGTCAGAGAGTGCTAATTTCCTGTTTAAATCTTTGAGATGCTTGTGTAAAAAAACCAAACAATCAATATGTGAAAGTCTAAGTAAAATAAATACATGCAACATCATCATTTTTACTATATAGTGAATGAATATTCTGTACTATTATGAATAAACCACCTCATCTCTTGTGACAGCTTTCTGATGGAAAATATCATCAGGTCATTGAAAATTAGGATTAACAAGAAGTAAGTCAGATTAAAAAAGAAATCATAACAGAAAGTACTTTTCAGCATTATGTGTGGTGGTTGTTTTTTTAGTTTTAACTGGAGTTTAGTGGAGTTGCTTTGCATCTATGTTCTCAAAGTTTAAATTTATGTGAAAAAATAATTAAGGACATGCTTTAAACCAAAAAAAAAGCTCACTTTGAAAAGAGGCTAGAACAATGCCTTGAGACTTGATCAAGAATTCTCTCTGATCAGTTCTAAATATATTTAAGAACACAATTGATATGGAAAAGATACATAGAGGTGAAATTACCTGCAGTAAAAAAAAAATAAATTAAAAATAATTGTCTGTGGGTTAGTCTCCACAAATGAAATGTTTAGTTGGGAAAAGAAAAACAACACAATCTCCTCCAAAAGACACCTCCTGTTTTGTAGAAAACGCTGCAGAAGTAGCATTCAGTAGCTTACTAGGACAAGACTAGATAGTGTAGAAGCAATGATCTACTCTATTTTGAGGGTTCTTAACACAAAAATTTGGTTTATCTACAGCATAACTTGGTTTGCAGATGAATCGCATTTCCTTTCACATTGAAGCAGAGATACAGCAAAGGGCTTTGTGACAAGAAAAATGAGTTAACAGCAACAACAACTGTGTCTCATGACACCTGCTAATACACAGAACCATACATCTTGCCTTTTTTTTCCAAAAAACAATGAACACAATGTATGTGAGGACCTAGAAACTGAAGAGCAAACATCAATCAGGCTGACATTTCATAGTGCTGGGCCGACATTTTGGTAATACTATGGTAGGACAGATTCTCAGTGAGAGCATAGTTGAATTCACATCTAACATTTGCACAGTTTTGCTTTCACTGGCATCCTGCACAAAAACTTCATTAGCTTCAGAAAGTAAAAAGGCGAGAAGTCGGTTTGGAACTTATTTCTATTGGTTTTAAATATGAGACATATATCTAGCTAGCTAGCTAGCTATTTATTTCCCAACTGCAGATCAGTATTTTACATTCCACCTCATAGAAGGTAGAAAATTATGTTAGTAAAGCTTAACCATTCCTAAGTAAACAGGAGTAAGAGAAAGAGAGCACTGGATGTTTGGAAATTGTCATACCATATATCTGGAAATACACATTTTATTGCTTCTGTATTAATCTCAGTGTCTGGAAAGTAGTCAGGATGATAACTTTAATCTCAAAGGTGTGATGTGGAACTAGACATTCTTTGTGTGGCACTGGACAGAGTCATCACCAAGCTGAAGATACTCTTCATCCTGAGAGCATTTGGAGCTACTTCCTTAGAAACAATCTTTCTTTCCTTTTTTTTTTTTTCCCCTTTCCTTTCCCCCCATCCATTATACTAGCATCTGATGTAATAAAAACTAACATCACATTTCCAAATTCTTTGAGATTCATATTGTTTACCCAGTGGGAATTCTTTAAGAGATATATATATACATATTTATAATTTTTTTCTGTCTCTTAAAAATCATTGCTAATAGCTGGCATTCATGAGAAAATAAAGGATCGTAGAATCACAGAATGGTAGAGGTTGGAAAGGATCTCTGGCTATTATGTAGTACAACTCTCCTGGTAAATCAGTGACATCCACAGCAGGCTGCACAGGACTGTGTCCAGGCAGGCTTTCAATATCTCCAGAGAAGGAGACTCCACAGCCTCTCTCACCAGCTTGTTCCAGGGTTCTGTCACCCTCAAACTAAAAAAGATTTTCCTCATGTTTAGCTGGAACTTACCATGTTCTATTCCATGCTCTCTCTGCTTGTCCTGTCACTGAACACCACTGAAGAGGTTTTTGTCAATGAATTTTCTAAACTCTTGCTATGAAAGTATCAACCAAAGAAAATTTCACTGATCACAGGTAACCACCCTCTGCATAACACATGCTTGGACATTTGAGTCCACTGTCTTTCAGGTAAAGATAGTTTGTCTAGAAGATGTCTGAATTGCAAAGCTTAGTAGCACAGATATGTAGTGACAGTTCAAGGTCAGACATTTTTTATTCCCTCCCCATGTTGTTTTTTTAAGAGGTACTCAGATGTAGACTTTAATTTATTTCTTTCATTTTTGCAATCTAAGAGTGTTTACGTTGTCTCTTCTTTATATATATGTCATAGAATAATTTTTTAAAATAAACTTATAAATAAATATAAGCTAACAAATAAAATCTCCTGCATGTGATAATGGAAGACAAACTTAGACATCCATTGGAAATGTGTAAACCTGTTCTTTTACACCATCTCTGCAATGGTGTAAAAGATATGGTTTTTTGTCTTATAACTTTTAGTAACACTTTTTGAACAATAGGAATACTTGTTCCAGTACGGGAACTGAATAGCATGGAAGTGTAGCAAAGCATTTAGTTCTGCAAATTAGATAAATGTTGTGGAAAGTACATCTCCTACCACCCTGTGGCAGTTTAGAATCACTGCATATTAACATACCTCATTAAACTTATTCAGATTAATTCATAGTTCCTTAATGAATTTACTTACCAAGCAACATGAAAAGAACCCAAACCAAAGGATCCCTGTCTAACTCCATACGTGAATATACAACTAATAAATCTAATTAAAAGTATATGCTCTGTTTTAAATGTGGTTTTAGCAAGGAGTATTATTTTAAGTAAATTAATGCATATATACACATAGGCTTGTCATTAGAAATTTCTAGTAACAATTATATTGTTATAAAAGTCATAATGTCTGTCCTCTCCCCATCTATTATTAATAAAGTTAGAATAAATATCTTGCAGATTTAAAACACTGGCAGTTTGAAGCAAAGTCATTCTTATATTATGAATACATATAAAGTGTTTATAACAATATTGTTTTAAGATGGCTTTTAGTTGCCTACATTTTGTTTTTGCACATGATACACTCAGTGACTAGATGATACAGATTAAGATATATTTGGTAACAGGTTTATTTTGCTCCTATATGATGACATACTTATAAAACACTAATATATTCATGCAACAAAATTAGCTTGATATTTGTTTCTATTTTCATCAAATATTCTACATTGTTAGTAGCTCCATTCAAATTTCGGAGCTTTGTTTCACAGAGATTATTAATAACAGAGTAGTTTAATCTCAGCATAACATTAGACAATTTATTTTTCTCATGTTCCCATCAGAAAACATTGGTCACTTCAGCAATTTCAGTTCTATGCTAATAAGTTCTGCAGTTATGGAGATGTACCATCTTTTTTTTTCCACAAATATCTTTCATTGTCAGAAAGTGCCTGGAAAATGATAATAAATCAGTCAAAAACTGTTCTGAAAAACATATACCTTTTCTAGAAATGAAGTTCTGGAAAGAAATTGAATCAGCAGTTGTGAGCCTGAAGATATATTACCTGCATTTTATCACACTGAAAGCTTTGAAGCAAAATGTTGTTGTCATTTTTTCTTGAGTTACAGGCTACTTTTTTGAACATCCATAGCAAAATCTGAATACTTTCAAAAGGGTAAGTCATGCATGATATATACCACTATGTTTATAAGGTTAGAGAGTGAGATGGAGTGTGAATTCAATATGATTACAGGACTATGCTTACAGAAAGATAAAGATGTTATTAAACCATATATAGAGCTTCCAATGATGCTGTTTAAAGGAAGGAGCTCCAATGGTGTTAAGTAAAAATTGTATAGTTAGGATAATGATATATATCATTACGATTCCATTCATGCATAGTATATCTATATTTGTTACAGGCAAGATGAATGATCTTCTGACCATGTAGGTGATAGATGTATTTTATTCTCAGTGGAAAAAATATTCTCAGATGGATATATTTTATGCTCAGTGTTTCTGGTATATGGGATTTTGTTTAGATTGATTTAAATATTTCTCTGCATTAAGTAAAATAAGTTTAATGATCTGTATGCAGGTAGCGAGATTTCACTAATGAGTAGTCTGGCACAAGCTGGTGGTTTGTCTGTGTGTCTGCATTTGTACTACATATGGTATGAAACTACCCATGTGTTAAACTGCCCAACAATGTGACAAATTGCATTTACCATGCACCTGTGGCTACCTCACCTGTTTTGTAACCACTGAACCCTGTCTACCAGGATTTATTCTAACATTCCAATTCTCTAAGCAGGTTCACACAGCATATGAAATACCTAGAAACTTTGACAGAGAATTTATTACCACGGAGTATTTCTCCCCTGATTTATGTTGAAATGAGCTTCAGAAACATCAATGAATTGTACCTGTTAGCTAGTTTGAAGTATAATAGGATGTCTATCACAGAAGGATGAATTTAAATTTTTCAATTCCTCAGTGGGTTGTTAGAGCAAAAATTGGAATGAGTGTCACAACATGGGTATCTTGAGATTGTTTGTCTCTCTACCATTCATTTTTAAGGAGTTGCTGTGTTTTTAACTTGCTCTGTTTTCTGGGTCTTCCTTTGCATTTTGAGTAATAAGACATCCTCTACGATTTTGATTTCTGGGAAAAATCCTCCCGTCCTTATCATCAATTGCCTTATCTTCACAGATATACACATTCATTTGACTCTTGGGGCAATCAAGTAAAATCTGCAAGAAGGAAGAATATTTATTTCTGGAGTTCAAAAGGAGGAAAAGGATCGTCTTTCAGTCTTTTATTTAATTTCCAAAGAAGCCCTGATGCATGTGGAAATAGAAATGACACTGTTGTTTTCTGGTTTTGTTGGGGGTTTCTTCATTTTATTTCTTTTTTCTTCCCCCCCCCCCCCCACTAAGAGTAGAGAAAAGAACAATTGGTTAGGACAGTAACCATTCTATTTGATTCACAACCATTGTTCAGAGAGGTAGAAGAGGAGGATTTATGTATTTATTGATAGTGGATTTTAATACATATGGGAAACACTAGGTGTTTTGTAAGGTGGCAGCTCACCCACCCAAACAAACAGCTCTGCCCTGTTGAACTGCAGACTGTCATATAGTATCTCCCTCTTTGTTAGATACTTGATGTTCCTGTGAGACAGCTACTTCCTTGCAGATGATATAGAGGTGACACTTCTCTTTTTCAAATGCTTAAATATATAGCACTGAGGAAACCTCTCTGGAATTCTTCCCGTGGTCTTGTTCCCTTTGCAAGTTGTAGGCTTGCAGCTTCACCTGTAGTACATCAAGCATTGAACTCAATAGGAATTTGTACTAGTCTTCAGTGGACCAGAGTTAGTTTTGTCTCTAGTAGCCTGATACAGTGCTGTGCATTAGGTTTGGGAGCTAAACAGTGTTGTTAATAAAGGGGGATTTTAGTTGTTGAGTAGTTCTTACACAGTCAAGGTCTTTTCTTTTCCTCATATCACCCTACCAGTGAGTAGGATGAATGATATGTAAGAGGGTGAGAAGGGATAAAGTTGGGAGAGCTGACTCCAACTGAGCAAACAGATATTCCATGCTATATGACATGGTGTTCAGCAATAAAAGCTGAGAAGAAGAAAGAGGCATATTCAGAGTGATAGCATTGTCTTCCCAAGTAACTGATACATGTGACAGAGCCCTACGTATAGCTAAACATGGGAAGAAGTGAATGAATTCCTTGTTTTATTTAGCTCATGTACGTGTGGTCTTTGCTTTGCCTGTTAAACTGTCTTTATCTCAACCCACATTTTCTCACTTTGACTCTTCTGATTTTCTCCAGCATCCCACTATGGGGGAGTGGCAGTGTTAAGCAGAGGGGCTGATTAGGGTTAAACCACAGTAGTCTGGGTATTTTCTTATTTAATAGGCACAGAACTGAATTGTTCATTGCAGGACAGAAATATCTACCAGAAGTTGATAAAAAGAGCATTGTTACAGTTGAGAAGTTACCTACTGTTTCTGGGATGATTAAAAAATGAATTATAGTGGAAAGTTCTGAAATGAATTATGGCTATATTTGTTCTCAATTTCTATGTTGCTTTGTACTAGAACTGACTACAAAAACTAAATATAATTGTGTGAAAAATTTTGTAACTTCAAAAATGTTTTAACTTCATTTTCAAATTAGTATTGTGTGAAAAACTCAACCTATATGACAATCTGTGAGACAGAAGTTCAAGATAGAATAGAATAGAATAGAATAGAATAGAATAGAATAGAATAGAATAGAATAGAATAGAATAGAATAGAATAGACCAGGTTGGAAGAGACCTTCAAGATCATCGCGTCCAACCCATCAACCAATCCAACCCACCTAATCAAATAAACCGTGGCACCAAGCACCCCATCAAATCTCCTCCTGAACACCTCCAATGACGGTGACTCCCCCACCTCCCCAGGCAGCCCATTCCAATGGGCAATCACTCTCTCTGTATAGAACTTTTTCCTAACATTCAGCCTAAACCTCCCCTGGCACAGCCTGAGACTGTGTCCTCTTGTTCTGGTACTGGCTGCCTGGGAGAAGAGACCAACCTCCGCCTGTCTACAACCTCCCTTCAGGTAGTTGTAGAGAGCAATAAGGTCACCCCTGAGTCTCCTCCAGGCTAAGCAACCCCAGCTCCCTCAGCCTCTCCTCACAGGGCTTGTGTTCCAAGCCCCTCACCAACTTCGTTGCCCTTCTCTGGACACACTCCAGCAAGTCAACATCCTTCCTGAACTGAGGGGCCCAGAACTGGACACAGTACTTGAGCTGTGGCCTAACCAGTGCAGTGTACAGGGGCAGAATGACCTCTCTGCTTCTGCTGGCCACACTGTTCTTGATGCAGGCCAAGATGCCATTGGCCCTCTTGGCTGCATGGGCGCACTGCAGGCTCATGTTCAGCCTACCATCGACCAGCACCCCCAGGTCCCTCTCTGTCTGGCCACTCTCCAGCCACTCTGACCCCAGCCTGTAGCACTGCATAGAGTTCAAGATGATTTTCAAAATTAGGAAATTAATGACATTGTCTCATTTCCCATGTATGAGAGTTCATTTCAAGTCAGAGTGAAAATCAGGCCTATCTTTCCACACCAGAGGATGTGCTCAGTTCCATGTGAAGGATACAGGTGCACAAATGAGGCAGAAGATGTGCTGCACCCTACAGGAATAAATAATCTTGTTTCAAAGGTGCATCATCATGTGTTCCACTGTGGTCTAGACAGTCATACAATCATAGAATTGGCTTGGCTGTAAAAGACCACTAAGACTGAGTCTAATCATTGACCTAATACCAACATGGCCATTAAACCACATCCCAAAGTGTCATGTCCAAATGTTTCTTGAACAGCTCTAGGAATGATGACTCCACCACCTCCCTGGGTAACCTACTCCTTCCAGAAACTTGCTGACAGTGCATTCAGTGCCCTCATCCAGGTTGTTGATGAATATATTGAACAGCACTGGTCCCAGTACTCACCCCTGTGGGACTTCACTAGATACAGGCCTCCAACTAGACTCTGTCCCATTGACCACAATTCTATAACTTCTTTCCTTCAAACAGTTCCCAATCCATCTCACTACCTCCTTTTGGGTAGTTGTAGAGAGCAATGAGGTCTCCACTCAGCCTCATCTTCTCCAAACTAAACAATTCTAGTTCCCTCAATTGCTCCTCACAAAAATTTTTCTCTTGACCCTTCACCAGCTTTTTTTGCTCTTCTCTGGACATTCTCCACAAACTCAATGTCATTTTTTTGCAGAGTGGCACCCAAAGTGGAACACGGTATTTGAGGTGGAGTCTCACCAGTGCCGAGTACAGAGGCACGATCACTTCCTTACTCCTGCTGGTCATACTATTCCTGAAACAGACCAGAATGCTGTTGTCCTTCTTGGCCACCTGAGCATGTAGTGGCTCATGTTCAGTTGGCTGTCAACCAACACTCACAGGTTCTTTTCCACTAGGCAGCTTTCCAGCCACTCTGCCCCAAGCCTGTAGGGTTGCATGCAGTTTCTGTGACCCAAGTGCAGGACCTGGTTTTGTGAAACCTCATACAATTGACCTTGGACCATTGATTCAGCCTCTCCAGGTCTCATTGCAGATCCTTACTACTCTCCAGCAGATCAAGACTCCCACCCAATGTAGTGCCATCTGCAAACATACTTAGAGTAAATTCAATTATCCTCATCCAGATCATCAATAGAGATGTGGTGTGGTTCAGTTGGTAGCACATAAGACCTTTAATGGGGAAGGTTGTGAGTTCAAGCCTGCAGTGGGCACTAGTGTCCTCCCTACTCTAGTCATGAGGTCTGTGGTGACAGGTTGGACTTGATGATCTTTGAGGTCTCTTCCAACCTTAGTGATACTGAATACTGAATATTAAAGAGAACTGCCCCCCATACTGAGTCCTGGGGAACACCACTAGTGACCAGTTGCCAACTGGGTTTATTTCTCTTCACCATCATTCTTTGAGACCAGTCATCCAGACCGTTCTTAATCCAGAGAAGCATCCACACATTCAAGTCGTAAGTGTACAGTTTTTTCCCAGGAGGATGTTGTGGAAATCAGTGTCAGAGATATCTGCTGTTATTTCCCCATTACTCCTTAAATATATATTGGAAGTTTTCATCCCTGTACTACGGAATAGTTTGGGTTTTTTTCCTCTTCTGCACACAGAACTTAGAAAAAAATATGAACTGAGATGCACATTTGAGTTCAGACTGAGTATAATAGTAGGATTCTATTTGTTTCTTAGGTTGTATACATAAAAATAGATTTTAACTTCTCTCTCTGTTAGAAACAAAAATAAGAAAGACATCATTTGTGGATTCTAAAATATCACCTTTTTGCAGCTCAGAAAAATACCTGTTCACTATATGCCCTGATTTTTTCTTTTTTTGTTGCTACTCTGCATAGCTGTTATTATTTTTTTATTCCTTTTGAAGATATTAAATAAAGAATAGGGAATTTCAGTTAATAATATATGTTTACCCAGCTTGTAAATAAACTTTGCTTCTGGCTTAATGTGTAGCACTACAGAATATTGTATTGAGATGTCAGGTGGTTAGAGGCACAGTTTTATAGCTAGAAGGATGGAAAAAAATATGTTCCCATGCAAATAACTCAAGACAATTATTGGAACATTTCTCTTACTTGAAGATTAATATATTGTCCTGATTTGAATCAATTTCTTTATTGCAACTGTTAAATATGTTTAGGTTCATATTTTTCTGTTAGAATTATTGGTTAAATTAAAAAAGAATATTTTGTCATATTAGACATTACAATGGATTAATGATCAATGCATTATTTAAAAGCCACAGGCAAAACTTTCAAATAAAGCTTGTCTTGCATCTTAGTATCTTAATATTTCTTTGGATTTCCTAATTAAATAATAATTCTGTTAATAAATGAAAGAATCAAGATTGGTATCAAATATGCTAAATGTATATTCAAACTGAATGTAAAACAAAATTATGCTGTAAGCTGTAGTTCAATAAAAACATTCCGAAGTTTTTGGTGGGACATCAAAAAGCCTTTTACATAACCAAAATGAAGTAAAGAAGCCTGGGCATAAAACAGAATCACTTTCCCATTGTCTACTTTTTCAATCAGCAAGCGGAGGGGTTTGGAAATAAGCCCTACGAGGAGAGGCTGAGGGAGCTGGGGTTGCTTAGCCTGGCGAAGAGGAGACTCAGGGGTGACCTTATTACTCTCTACAACTACCTGAAGGGAGGTTGTAGACAGACGGATGTTGGTCTCTCCTCCCAGGCGGCCAGTACCAGAACAAGAGGACACAGTCTCAGGCTGCGCCAGGGGAGGTTCAGGCTAGATGTTAGGAAGAAGTTCTATACAGAAAGAGTGATTGCCCATTGGAATGGGCTGCCTGGGGAGGTGGTGGAGTCGCCATCACTGGAGGTATTCAGGAGGAGACTTGATGGGGTGCTTGGTGCCGTAGGTTAGTTGTTTGGGTTGTATTGGATTGGTTGATGGGTTGGATGCGATGATCTTGAAGGTCTCTTCCAACCTGGTTTATTCTATGTATTCTATGTATTGCAATTAAAAGGCATTAAGAACCTAAAACCTGTAGTGTCTAAGAATGGAATGAAGCTGGAGGTGGGGAGATTCAGACTGGACATGAGGAAGAAGTTCTTGTCTGTGAGAGTGGTGAAGCCCTGGAATGGGTTGTCCAGGAAGGTGGTTGAGGCCCCATCTCTGGAGGTGTTTAAGACCAGGCTGGATGAGGCTCTGGCCAGCCTGATCTAGTGTGAGGTGTCCCTGCCCATGGCAGGGGGGTTGGAACTAGATGATCTTTGTGGTCCCTTCCAACCCTGACTGATTCTATGATTCTATAAGCCCCATAACAATTCCACTCTTGTTGGAAGTAACAGTCATTTTAATCCAAAAGTGACTACAGTATGTTCCTTTATCCATTCAAGGAAAAAAAAAAAAAAGTGGAACGAGTGTATGGTTACTATTTGAAAGTTTCTGTGATTGTTAAAACTCTTGGAGGCCTCAGGAAGGGTAGCTTATATTCAGCAAATGCAGCCTTCTCTGTACCTACACACATAACAACTATTTGTAGCTTGAGCAACTTCTCGATATTTTTTTTTCTAATAAAACAGTTTGCCACATTTACCAGAATGACATAGTATTTAAGAAAGGCAAATAGAAAATGCCACTTCGAAGCTAATGTCTGAATGATTTATGTTTCTTGAATAAAGTGAATAGATCAGTGATTAAGAATTAGAATAATAGAAATGCAGATATCAAAGATGTAAACGTGATGCATTTTATCAGTCTCTAGTATATAAGAAACTTGAGAAAAATACATGAGAAATAGAAGGTTCTTTTAAAAGAATCCTTAAGGCTGTGAGTTTTACTAACTAACTCTATATACAATGGAAATTAGAGTCTATTTCCAAGATCAGGTCATCATTAATAGCTATGTGTGGTTCACTCAGTAAGTTTAAGGTCTTATGAAACTTGAAAAATGTCAGTGTCTGCAGCTCATGTGGTCACTCTGGGTTTCTTTGTAGTGATGAAAATCATTACATGCCAATAAAACAGGATTTATCTTGTCCAAATCTAGGGATGAGACCAGGAATCCAAAAACATCTACTTGCCTTCTGTGACTTTAAAGGGTGGGCTGTAAAGGTGTCTGTCTCAGGGAGAAGACATTTAAATGGCATACATGAAGTCTGAAGAAATGAATTCTTCCATGTGTGTCTTATCTGGGAGCTGTTTGCTATTTTATTGTACCTTTCTGATCTCCAGCAGTCATTGTGCACTTTGCCATCAACTACAGAATGACAGAATCCATCTGGCTTAGGCAACCATCATTGAGGAAAAGTAGCTACAACTACCTTATTCAACACTCCTCTGAATTCTGTGTCTTGTCCCTGCATCTCTGAACCACCTCTGCTGTAAAGAAAGAATTCAATTATCTGGGCACTGGTCTTGTATTTCCCTAACTTATAAATGCATATATACTTATTGCCATCTGCAAGAATGTTAATTTCCTACAGGAACATTTAGTTTGTTCTTTTTTTTCCTGTTCTTTCTTTTTTTTTTTTTTTACAGTGCACTAATCCTGCTGAATGAAAACTAGTGGTGTGAATTTGGAGATACCTAATTCCAGCAATCACTTTATAAAGCTGGTATGAATATCACTATACCAAATTAATGTCCTCTATCTTTTACAACTGTCAGATCTACTAACATCCAACAAGCACTAACACCAGATTGCAAGGAATGTAGCACATCATAATTTTCATGCTATAAAAAATGTTGGCAGCCACTCAAGGCTGCATTACAGCTTTCACAACATTGCAGACACATGAGTAAAAACCATACTAATAAACAAAATACATTTAAAGTAATTATACCTCTGGGCCATAAGCCTACCATGTTGGCTCGAAGGAAATCTAAATACAAAAGGCATGGTTCACCCACTTTGCTCAAGAGGGTACAAGCCTGGGGTAAATACATACTGTATTTTATTGTTCAGTTTCTTGTCCTCAAAAGAGTTGAATTGGTGTATCCCGCACAGGTAAAGTTATCCCTGTTAAACAGGTGTTGGTTCATATTGTGCTGTTGATTGAGCCATAGTTTCTCTTGAAGAAAACTAAAGGACTGTCTTCAGAATGACAGGGAAGAAAGTAGTATGTGCTTAATATATTGGTGGGTCCAAACTCCTGCTGAGAAGTGTGACAATCTGACAGGAAGTCAGACACATCAATTTCCACAAGACAGATCACTTAATTTTCAGACTCATCTACAGTTTAGTGATAAATTGTCAGGGAGCAGCAGGAATGGGGATGATCTAGAAACAGGGTGAATTATGTGACCACAGCGCAAGAAGTGCCTCTAACTATGGGCTACAGCCTCACATGATCAGAGCGCACCTGGCAAAGCCAGAGGCTGGTAACAGGATCTGTTGAAAACCTTGACACGTGAAGTGGTGCACTGGGGCCAGAGTTCACCCTGGGTGCCTAGCTAAAAATAAAAGGAATCAGGGCCAGAGAGGGGGCCACGACATGGATCTAACATCTATCCAGAAGGTCCATCCAGAGTCAAAGATGGAGAGTGATACATAGTATCTCTGAGACAGTGTCCTGGAAGAGGCATTAACAAGCCAGCTAAACCTGTTTGAACCACTGCCCTTTCTCCTCTCTCCCCGTTTGCAGGGTCCAGGTTTGAGGTTGAGGAGCCAATAGGCAGGGGCCATTAAGGCATCCTGGAGGGGGTGGAAGCTGGACCCCAAGCTTCATGTTTTGGAGAGGCAACTGCACTCTCAGAGGCTATATGAGAAGGCATGTGCAGTTTTGCCTGCCAGACAACATTCTGAACTGATTGACGAGATTTGAATAGCTAATGTGCCATTGGGCCATTCAGTTTTTGAAAAGGGAATTTATATGGGATGATTTCAGAGCCCACATCTCTCTCTCTCTCTTTCTCTCTCTCTCTCTTCCTCTCTCCCTCTTTCCCTCTCTTCTTCTCTTCCTCGCTCTTCTTCTTCCCTCCTGTTCATTAATGGTATTCGAGGCGGCATCAAGTACCTACTCCATGCTCCTGTGTTCAGGACAATTAGCTTCTTTTGTCCCAGCAGTATCGTGCTTGAGTCACAGATCTCCACCACAGCAGCGTGCTCTCCCTCTCTCTAATTTGGATCCTACCCTTTGGATTATTCCTGCCTTTTGGATTACCAATTGCAACTCAGAGCATTGCTTCATTCAGCAAAGATTTTGGTAGTTAACAACTCAGCAGTTTGTGAGTAACTTACACTAACATACTGGTTATTTCTAAGATTTATAATCTGTTTACCTGTTGCTTAACTCCATTGTGGTGGATCTCTCCACCTGAGGTGGCATTGTCATTTGTTTTTCACACCTATAAGAGTTTCCAGTCTGTTCCTCAGTATTCCAAGTTTCTGATTTTCCTAGACTGTTATTCTACTGTTTATTAGCATCCTATTGTGTGCAATTAACCTATCATCAACCAGGCAAATGAACCTGCATCAAATTGGCTTGGAAAAAGAATTGTTTATATTGAAGAAATCATATTCATATTTGATCATAGTTCTGGCTTATAAATTTTATCAAAAACTATATCAGACAGAAAGTGATGGCCCTGAGTTGAGATGAAGACCATAGAAAGGGTAGAAGGAGGCACGAGGGGAAAATGAAGTCTGTGCCTGGACAAATATGCAAGCAAGTATTTGAGGATATGGACATGTAAAATGACATCTCACCAGCCTCTGTCTGGAGACAAAGTAGAAATCTAGATCTCTAACAGCCTTTATGAGTAGTCATACTGTGAAGTTTGTATGCTAAATCTGGTTTCCATTAATTTCTCAGTCTTAAAGATAATGAAGCTACTATGCCCTCATAGGAATATCACAGATGATATACCCTAATTGGGCTTTAGAATGTAGGCTATGGAGCAACAATAAACCAGACATGATGTGATAGCAGGAGTTTCCTTGTGCTAGCTTTAAGGATCCTCCTGTCTTCCTACAAGTTTTCTGTTTCCTTCTGTAAAAGTGTTTATTTAATGTGCCCTTGTGGCAAAGAATGTCAATGGTATCCTGGGGTGCATTAAGTAGAGTGTGGCCATTAGGTCACAGGAGGTTCTCTTCCCCCTCCACTCTGCCCTGGGAGACCTGGATTATAGTGTTCAGTTCTGGCTTCCCAATTCAAGAGGGACAGGGATATGTTAGAGAGTGTCCAACAGGGGTTACAAGGCTGATTAAGGGATGGGAACATCTGCCTTATGAAGAAAGGCTGAGAGACCTGGGGCTGTTTAGTCTGTAGAAAAGAAGACCAAGAGGAGATCTTATTAATGTTTATAAACATCTGAAGGGTGGATGTCAAGAAGAAGGTACTAGTCTCTTTTTAATAGTATCCTGTGATAGGACAAAGGGCAATGGATACAAGCTAGAACATAGGAAGTTCCAACTCAACATGAGGAAAAACTTTACTGTAAAGGTGATGGAGCACTGTAACAGACTGCCCAGAGAGGTTGTGGAGTCTCTTTCTTTAGAGACTTTCAAGACTCCTCTGGATGTATTCCTGTGTGACCTGTCCCCTAGTCACCTATGATCCTGCTTTGGTGGGTGGGTTACACTTAATCTTAGGAGGTCCCTTCCAACACCTATCATTCTATGATTCTATGATTCTCTCCATCTGCTCTCTGAGTGTATGCACTTTAATAGCTTCTTTGGATTATTGTACTGATGCTCAGGAAACTCAAAATAAGAAATCCAAATATTCCTTTACTGTAAGTTTCATATATTGTATGGTATTCTATAAAGTTTACTGAAGACAAACATATTATTTTGTTTAAAATTATTTTCATAATGGATTTTTTGAATAATAAGAGACCATTTGAAAGCTCAGATAAACATTCCACTACTACAACAAAATTGTTTCCATGTAATTATTGTAGACTAAAAAAATTGTAATTGACAAGGTGATATAAGAAAACAATCACATCCACACCGTAACCTCTCATGTGTCTTTTTTGTTATGAGTAATGCATTTCTTTACCTAATGATTCCCTTACAATTCTATAGCCTATGTTTTGAGAGGTTTTCTATTTCATTTTCTTTTAATCTCCCACTTGTGTGCTTTGTAAACCACTATCCTTGCTACTGGCAAGAACACTTTTATGTAATGCAGCTACCGCTTCTGCTACTACTACAATTGTTCTGAAACCAAGGTCTAGTTTTGAGTTTGCATCGGGATCATTTACTTTGTTTTCTTGCTGCATTGTTTCTTATGTTTGCCAGATTGTCTTTTGATCATTGTAATATAATCATGATTCACAGCAGTTCAGTAGATGTACTTGTCACTTACCTCCCTATTTTGTTTCTGTCATGCTATCGATATTTGTTTCTCACTTTATTTCATTTACTTCTCACAGTTGCAGTTGTCAAGGTCTCTTAGGCTTACTGTTCATCTATTTTCTGGTAATTATTTTTTTTTATGTATTTTTTGAAATCTGTTCCAGCATCAGAAGGGGAGGGAGAGGGGAGAGTACCTTCTAAATATTGCCAGGGTTGGTGATTTCATCACTTCCCTGTTTCAATGTGAATGAAATTGACCTCCACCTTCTTTCAAGTAGAGAGTGATAATGCCTACCTTGAGCCTTCTTTTCTCTAGATTAAACAACCTCTAAGCGACTCCTCATAAGGCTTGTTCTTGAGACCCTTCACTGGCTTTGTTGCCCTTCTTTAGATGCACTCCAGCATCTCAATTTCTTGTACAGAGATGCTGAAAACAGTACACAGAGGTACAGTCTTACCACTGCAAGTCCTCTTGAAAACCACTTTAAAGAAAACGTTCTTGGAAAAGTGGAACATGTCAGTATACATTTACCAAGTTCACATCAAAACAACCTGATTGACATCCATCATGAGGTGCCTGCCTGTGGGGACAGTAGTGTATATCACATGAAAGGCGTTCACCAGATCTTTGACACAGGATAACACAGTACTCTTGTAGTCAAATTAGTGACATATGGTCTGTATTGTGAAATGTACAGGCACTGGCAGACTGCTGAATTCACAGGTCTGTTGTGGATTGAAAATTCCTTCCAGCAATAAATTTGCAATAAATTCGGAAGCTCACGGAGCTGTATTTACAAACAAAACTGCAATCTACAATAAAATGCAATGAATACGTACAAAATATACAATATTTACAATATTTACAGGTATTTACAATTAATACACAGCACAAGCACCTGCCTGGCCAAAGACCAGCTGAGCTGCTAATAGCTTCTCTGTTCTCTGCCCCCTCCTTATCCCCCTGTACCCAAAGGAGCAAGAGAAAAGAGCAGAGAGAAGTTGTTGTTAATACCGGTCACAACAAAGCAGTGCAGCCAAGGTCAAGCAGAAGCAAGTTACTATATCCCAGCCAGAGGAATTGAGGAGAGATTGTTTTTGTACAAATAGTTTAAGTCCATTATCTTTCCAAGGGATTGTTCAGAACTTATCATTATTTTCCTTTTTACACCCAACAGTAATTTATTTACATTCTACCACTTTCTGTTCAAGATCTGTGGGAAATTTTTAAATGCATAGCCTAGAACTACCACAACATCTGGGAAGAAATGCATGCACAGAAAATTCTCCGGTGATAACTAAATTGAGTCAATGGTTGATACATTGGAGAGTAGGACTGCAATTACAGAGATACCTCTAGTAGATGCAGATATAGTCTGATGGCAATATCACAAAAATCAGCAGAAGAACATGCAAAATTCTTCACCTGGAGAGGAACAATTTTGCAGGACATGATGGACAACAAGTTGGACCTAAGCCATCTGAATGTTCAAAGGCAGCAAACTGTATTCTGGGCAGTACCAACAACAGGATGGACAGCAGGCACATGTGAGACTTTACCTGGAGTGAGTGTTGTATTCGCTTTGTGACTCTGAAGTACAAACTGAAATGAGTCCAATGAAGTACTGGACCTCTGAGGGAGCACATGTATGAGGAGATGTATGAGATGATGCTACAGCTACCTTTGATCTGCCTTGAGAAGACTGAAGAGAGATTTTATTGCTGTCTAAAACTATCTGATTGAAAGTTATAAAAATGACAGAGGGCTTAGCAATTCAAAGTGATGGCGTACGATGCAAGTTGTACCAACAGGCATTTCTAACAGATGTAAGGAAAGCTTTTGGCTTTGGTGTTTTGGGTTGTTTTTTTTGCTTCTTGTTTGTTTGTTCTTTTTTTTAGTTCATTGGTATGGTGTTTTCTTGCCATTATTGTTTATGTTTTGTTACTGTTGTTGTTGTGTTTGGGGTTTTTATAAAGAATTAGATTCATCAGATAATGAAATAAGCCTCCCAAGGCTGGCTGTGAACATTCCATCACTAAAGACATTCAGAAGTGAGTTGGATAAGAGCCTGAACTACCTGACCTATGCTGGCTGAGGAAACTTATCTATTTTGACCTTGCTTTGAGTAGGGTTTTGGATTCTGTGACATCTGTGATCCCTTCCAACAGAAATTATTCTAGGATTGTATAATATTCTGTGCGAGAGATTACTTAGTCTGCCCTGGTGACACTACTGAAAATGAATTGGCTACACCAGTGTTCTAAAATTGATCTGTTCTTGAGAATAAACAGTATTAGAGACTCTGCAAGATTTTAGTAATCTTCCAAAAAAGTTAGAAATTTGCATTTTTCCTGACAGAATTATTTTCTCTTTATTATTTGCATTTTAATGTTGTTCTCTGACATATTCACAGTTCTCCTCCACACAGTTTTCAAACTGAATAAGCCATTATTTACAGTAACTTTATTTAGACAACCACAGAAGAATTTCATGGAGGATCATAGAAAACACAACTTCAGAAATACTAGAAAATATTTTGTCTGAAGACAATTCATATAAATCCAGTGTCAGATACTCCTTGTCTTCCTCTACTTGGGAGTGCATTATTCCATTATCTTTGAAATAGAAAGGGCTGTGTCCATCTACGTATGATCTCTCCATCATTTCTTCAGTTCCATACCAGTTTTTCTTGCCCAATCCACAATGTAAATGGAGAAGATCCTTTATTACATTTGCATTTTCATTAAGATTTAGTCTATTTAAAGTATCTTAAAATAGTCATTGATACCTTCTTCAAAGTTATTTATTTATTTATTGACATTTTTTATTTATTTCTATTTACATAGAATAGAATAGAATACATAGAATAAACCAGGTTGGAAGAGACCTTCAAGATCATCGCGTCCAACCCATCAACCAATCAAACACCACCCAAACAACTAACCCATGGCACCAAGCACCCCATCAAGTCTCCTCCTAAAAACCTCCAGTGATGGCGACTCCACCACCTCCCCAGGCAGCCCATTCCAATGGGCAATCACTCTTTCTGTATAGAACTTTTTTCTAACATCCAGCCTGAACCTCCCCTGGCGCAGCCTGAGACTGTGTCCTCTTGTTCTGGTACTGCTTGCCTGGGAGAAGAGACCAATTTGTTTACTTATAATATGATTTGTCAAGATATTTTTATATCTTTACATTCAGATAAACTGCCTGGAATGATAGACAAATCTAAGTTAATATCACCTGTGTGCAGCATGAAACTTCTCCACCAAATTCATGAAAGTCTTGATTTCATCAATTCTACAGTAATTGACTGAGAAGGGAGGAGGGAAACTCACAAAAACATAGTTGTTTAGCATGTTCTTCCCATAGGCTTCCTTGTGAAACTCATCAAAATGAAGGTCTTTTTCTGTATAAAACACAACAGAAATAAAATCCTCAAATACAGGTGAGAATGATCTGTCAGATTTCCCTTTGACTCTTCTGAAACAGCTGTTCATCAAAAGGTGTTTTATTTTATTTAACAATTAATTTATATATGGTTTCAATATGCTACAGTATCAGCAGCATGTATTTTAGCTATGTTAAAGTGCTATTTACACTTGACTAAAAATAATACATTCCCTTATTTAATAATTAAAAGTTAAAATTTGTAAAGTTAGAGACAACTAGGTCAAATTTCAAATTAAGGAACAATAACTATCAGGTAACACATTTGTTACTGCAGTGGTTTATAAGACAAATTCCCATGGGAACAGGTTTTACAATATGAGATGACAATGATGCTAAGTATCTTCCCTAAAGTACAAATGTACTCTGAAGAGACCTGTTTCTGTGTGTGTTGTTTGGTTTTTATTAATGTATCATTCAAAGTAACATAAATAAAGTAGCTCTATGAATATTACATGTGTACAGTGGATGAAAAAAAAAAAAAAGGCTAGTATATGCATTATTGAAGATCACTTTGGTAAAAGCTTGCTCATTAAATAATTTTTTTCTCTTCAAATTCACTTCATTTTCATGTTAATGTCTTTAGAAATGTCAGTTCAGTACTTCGGCTGTTACAAACTTTTCAACAAGTAGCCATAAATAATGCATTAGTGGCAATATTGTTCTAATAACTTTTTTAGGGCATAATTAATTCACAGCTTTAGGCATATTTAAATCAGGGTCTGCTTTTAACTTCGTAGCTTTCAACTGAGCTTGTCTTAGGCTGGTAAACATGATTTGGGGTAAAGAGGTAAAGAAAAAAAAGAGGAGACAAGTTTAAAAACCACAGTTCCCACAGTTTCATTTTGGAAAAACTAATCTATAGGAAGCATACACTGCAAAATAAATTACCCGAAATATCTAAGTCCACACAGCAAAAAAGTCTTTCACCATCTCTTTAACTTGCCATCAAGTTTGTAATAGCCATCTCTGGGTTCTTTGTTGCTATTCCCCAATTCCTGCTTTTCCTGCAGAGGAGTTAATGGGGTTATAATTTCATAATTAAAGCAGATAATTTTAATTTCTCTGATGACTCTTTATTATGATAATCATGTTAGGATTATGGTGTTCATTTGTGGCAGCGTATGATCATTTGGCTTTTGTAGAAGCTGTCTGTGTTACTAAGCCACTAAATAATTAAACAAGCAGAATATTCCACTAGCAAAGTATTGCTGTTAATGGAAGACCAAAGTCAGAGTTAACTCTCTGTAAACCTATTAAGGGATTCAGACAAAGAACATACCACAGATTTACTCAGTCATCAAATATGGGATAAAGCTTCATTAACTGAGCATCTAATTTCAGATTTAATGGAGAGCTGGTCTTCTAGGTTGGACAATGGTGTAGACTTTCCTGGACAACAAACATTAAATGAAATGCTTCTAAACTGATTAGTTGACTATGAAAACATCAATAAGAGGCCCAAGAAGAAAGATTCTAGGGAGGAATGTCTGATGCATACTGCCTCAGTTACTTAGTTGTCTTCTACAGTATATCATCATTCACGTTTGAAACTGAAATAAGTAAATCATTTCATATCATTCTGTTGTTTGCTGAGTTTGTGTGCACATGGCTGCTCTTTACATTAAATCTTGTAGTCAAAGGCAGTCAAAGTAATACCTGGTACATGGTAGTGTGACAATAATGACTCTGCATTATACATAGAGAAAGCATTTGTAAGCATTGAATGTATCACATAATTATAATTACTATTTGTTTAAAGGCTTTTTCGAAGCAAACACTTGAGTGATTTTTGTGAAGCCATGTTTACATTTATGAAGGCATAAACCATAGAAAATTCAAGCCTTTCAGACTCTTCACCTATTTCTTCTTTATCGTGGGATGTTTCAGATGGGTCAAATTTTAATCAAAAGTCATTTGAAATTGAATTAGCCTGTATTTCTAAAAGCAGGAATTGAGGGGTGAGAGTGTGTGTGAGTTGGGGGAGGGTTCAGTGGTAACAAGGGAAAGAGACATAGAACAAGAAAGTTCAGTGGAATAATAAATATTTTGGCATTGGAAAGCTAGGCAAAGCAAGGATAGATATTTTCATGTCTGGTGTAAAGAAGAAATACCAAGAATTATGTGATGGCATTTCTTCATTTATAACAGCATTGTTACAATAAATGAAAGCGTTTCTTGAGATTGTACAAATTCAGCAAGATTTCCAATAAAATTTTACCTAGATGACATTTTCAATAAGTTCATAATAAAAGAGAAGATATTGTTGCTTAGAATTAAACAATGTAAATGTATTTTTAGGACAAATGTAGATTTGATAATATGATGAGCATATAAATTTTAAATAAACATTACAGTTACTTTAGTTGTTTCAATACATCAAGAATCACAAAGCTGTTTAGTGTAAAGTCTGTCCTCTGCTCATGTATTAACTGCATGTAGTTCCCACTTTTTGCCAGCCTACACTTGGAGTTACATTAGTGCAATGAGTTCAAAAAGCAAAAATATTCACATAGCCAACATTTTGTAAATATTATATACATTTTCCATTAAAGTATTTATGAAGAATCATAACAGAAAAAAGTTTAAGATGAAGATCATGCCTTTTACTTATGGCATTCTTACGGGTTAGAACAGCAGAAGTTGTGATCCTTCTGCTTGTTTCTTAGTAGATTTCTCTCATTTTATGATCCTTTTCATGTTCCTAATGAGGCTATCAAGTAGCAATGGTTACTCCTATCTTGAGGACATTCTCTCTTTTCCTGTGTAAATCTAGGTTCTAGGTGGATCTGTTGTTCCATAACTATAACATACATCTACCAGTGATTCCACAAATTAAAAGTCTGAGAATTGAAAGAGGAATTTGTATATTGTTTTTTTTTATTATAAGAAAAGTTTTATTAACAATATTGTCACTCTTCTGCATATAAGGATTCAATTCTGAGAAGGGCAATCTCCAACCTGTGAAATATCAGCATCATAAATCATGGAAACGGTGTATGTTTCTTTCATCGTGGTGGTGGTTTAGAGGTCTCAGCGTTTGCACTGTGTCTCTGATTACTGAAAAGGGATAAGCATTTCCTCAAATACTTCTGTAAGTATAAACTGAAGTTTTGAAGAACTCCAGTAGGCTTGCCTTGAAAGCCTATGTGGAAAGAAGCAGCCACAAAAGAATGACATAAAAAATACATAAAGATGACTGAATTTTAGGTATCAGATTATTTTCATCTTCACTAAACAAAGCTCTTGTAAAATATTAGCATATTTATGACAGCTTTTATCCTTATTTCATAGGCCATGTATCAAATGACACATTTGATCAAAATATGTGCCTATCAGATAATAAACAATTAGCTCTTAAAGGCAGATTATGACACCCTTGTTCACAGGGGTTAAAACTGAGATTAGGAGGAATTCTCAAGGTACGGAGATTAATTTGTGCATGATGCATTCTCTTGTGCATGAACTAACACGTAGGATAATTCACAGCAGACTCATTCAGTCTTTAGATCCATTATTTAGAATCATATAGATGATTTCTTCATAGGAGAGATGTTCAAGTCCTGCAATCATCCTTGTAGCTCTCTGTTGTATTCTCCCCAGCAGATCCCTGTCTGTCTTGAACTGGGGAGCTCAAAACTGGACACATTATTCCAGGTGTAGTCTCACCAGGGCAGGGTTGAGAAGGGAAGAAAATCTTCCTATACTTGCTGGACACACTTTTCTTAATGCACCCCAGGATGCCACTGGCCCTCTTGGCCACAAGGGCACATTGCTGTCCTGTGGATAACTTACTGCCCAATAGGACTCCAAGGTCTTTCTCTTTGGAGCTGCTTTCTAGCAGGAATCCCTCTAACCTGTACTGGTGCCTGGCATTAATCCTCTCCAGATGTAGGACTCTGCACTTGTCCTTATTGAACTTCATGAGGTTCACCTTTGCCCAGCTCTCCAGCCTGTCTTGCTGAGGGTACACTCAGTCCTCTAATGTCATTGATCATATTCAACAAAACTGGACCCAGTACTAATCCCTGTGAAACACCACTGGCCACAGGACCTTCCACCACTGATCACAACTCTCAGAACTTTGTTGTTAAGCCTGTTAAAAATCCACCTCACAGTCCAATTATCTAACCCACTTATCTTTTTTAACTCATGAGGATGTTAAAGGAGATGGTATCAAAAGCCTTCCTGAAGTTTATCCATTGCTCTCCTTTCCATTTGGTCATGCCTTTGTAGAAGGCACACCCACAGTCTCTGACAACTGACTGGGACTCCTTTGGTCTCATTAATAGCCAGATCCTCCCATAGCCTTACGTGTAGAGTCACAGACACTTGTCTGTCTCTCTCCTCTGCTCCCTTCTATGTAAAGAGAGACCAAAAATTAACACAGAACTCACAAGTGCAAATTCACAAGTGCTGAAAAAAGGGAAAGGGCCCATTCTTCTGAACCTGTTGTTCCCACAATCTTCCTAATACAGCCCAGGATACAGCTGGCATTTTTTACTCTCTGAGCAACTCCTGCCTTATGTTCACATTCAGCTCCCTGGTTCTTTTCTGAAAAGCTGCTTTCTTGCCATCTGACTCCAGTATCTACTGATATATTGGGTGATGCTTCTTCAGTTACAGGACTTTACAATTTTCTTTGCTGAACTTTACACTCCAGTTATCCTATTTCTTCATCTTGTTAAAGTTTCTCCAAATAGCAATTCAACTCTAGTGTATCAACCACTCCCTGAGTCTCGTATCAGCTAAGAACTTGGTGTCAGTGCACTCTAGTCCATTGTTGCCACTGATAAATACACAAAACATTACCCATACCACTATCAATCCTTTAGGACTCTATTAAACAGATATCATTTGGATTTTGCTATGACAGTTTTCCACTGCATTATAGTCAACTTGCTCAGAATGTACCTCACAATTTGACTATAAAAACACCATGTCAGACAATATCAAAGACTATGTTAAATGTAAAAGACTTCTACTGATCTCCCCTTATTCACTTGAACCATTCATCTTTTCACAAAAGGCAATCAGGTCAGTCAGGCACTATCTGCCCCTAGTGAGTCTGTACAGACTGTTTTCAGTCACACTCTTATCCTTCATGTGTTTGCACACATCTTCTAAGAGGATTTGCTCTATTAGCTTCCTAGGGAATGACATTAGGCGACTGGCTTATGGGTCTCCAGATTCTCTTTCTTTTCTTTCTCTTTCTATATCCACCTATCTTCAAAAGAAAATAATAAAAACCATTGTTCATTTGTTTAGAATCCAAAGTGTACAAACTATTTTCAAATTATGAATATGAGTTTCAAGTAGGCATCAGGCTGAGAAGTGAAAAATAACCAGTGGTTTAAATCTAATTGATTTTGGCATTTTTGTAGTAGTAAATATCATTAGTAACCCAGCAACTTGGCCATTTGTTACTTATGAAACAAAGATGCCTGGCTGTTTAATTCCAGTCCAGGAAGCAGGTTACTGAATTTTAATTTATATATGTCTGAGAACTTAAAAAAATATATATAGAAAATATATAGAAAAAAATATATGTAGAAATCTGCATGGTTTTATTATTAGTTTTTCAGTTTCAAGTACTGCAATTTATTTGCCTAAATTGGTGATGAATGTATATTCCCCTGACTTCTGATGAATTTCATTAATACATTTTGTTAATAAATCTATAAATTACTAATTAAAATTTGGTTTTACACATTTTTGTCATACACTTGAGTATCTCAAAGGTAATTCTTTGTTTTGCTGTAACTTTGATTTTAATTTCTCAATGAATCAAATATCTGTCTAGACTCAGCTACGCCTTTGATCTTTTCTTACCATACATCCATAGATCATTGTGTCATTCTGTGTCTAAGACAAAAAGCTTTCCCCAACATGAGGAAACACATGTGTCTGGTGATCCACTGATGATAGTGATAATTTTATGGTAGATCTTTCACCTTTCTCCAGGACAGATAGCATTTTCACAGCCTGCTGCAGCCTGGAGTAGAAGTGACCTACCTTCTGTGGCTCTGCCCGGCATACAGTTGTGGAAGTTAACTCTTTTAACGGGTTCTTTTTTTCTGAATTAATTTCTAGCCATCAAGTAGGAAAAAAGTTTTAAATAAAGCTATTTTGAGGTAATGTTGAAACTATACATGTGAAGAAATTGTTTTACGGGATTTCCTTTTAAAATTATGTACTTCCACTTTAATGAGCAGTATATTAATTTCATTTTTAAAAAAAAATATAATTTTGTCAAAATGGTAGATCTGTGACAGTGCTTTCACAGATTCATGTATATATTCTACATGTATTTTCTATTTGATGTTGAATGAGATATATGCCATAAGCATAGTATTTCAAGGCAAATATTTTGGAAAATAATAGGATAGGATAGGATAGGATAGGATAGGATAGGATAGGATAGGATAGGATAGGATAGGATAGGATAGGATAGGATAGGATAGGATAGAATAAACCAGGTTGGAAGAGACCTTCAAGATCATCATGTCCAACCCAGCATCCAACACCACCTAATCAACTAAACCATGCCACCAAGCACCCCATCCAGTCTCTTCCTAAACACCCCCAATGATGGTGACTCCACCACCACCCAGGGCAGCCAGTTCCAATGGGCAATCACTCTCTCCATGAAGAATTTCTTCCTAATATCCAGTCTGAACCTCCCCTGGTGCAGCTTAAGACTGTGTCCTCTTGTTCTGGTGCTGGTTGCCTGGGAGAAGAGACCAGCCCCTGCCTGTCTACAACCTCCCTTCAGGTAGTTGTAGAAAGCAATAAGGTCTCCCCTGAGCCTCCTCTTCTCTAGGCTAAGCAATCCCAGTTCCCTCAGCCTCTCCTCAGGGCTTGTGTTCCAAACTCCTCACCAACTTTGTTGCACTTCTCTGGACATGTTACAGCAAGTCAACATCTTTCCTAAACTGAGGGGCCCAGAAATAGGGTGGTTAAAGAATATGTACAGTAAAGCGTAAATATAACAATGTTTAGCTGTGAACTTCATGGTAAACTGACTTTAAAAGCCCAAGGTTTTGACTGAGAGCTCAATGTTTTGTTTACTGTATGAGCTAACTAATCAATAAAAACAATTTTTCTGTGCACACTATAGGACATCTCTGGTCCTCTTTGCTGAGAAAATTTGTCTTTGTGGGAGTATCAGACTTAGATGCAATGCAATAGCAGCAGTCGGTAGCCTAGTAGGTCTCCACAAATTTGCAATGCTGTGGAAGGTGGATATTGGGTATGTTTCGACATTATTAAATTCGTAAATGCAAAAAAAATAAATCACTAAGTTAGCAATAAGTAAAGCTTTATCCTATGTTGAAGCTATGAAGTTTCTTGTTCATTCTACAGGCAGGAGATCTGCAAGCTTTGCCTTCCTTTTGGATGAATATTAATATTATGATCTTCCCTCTTTCTCTAATGAAGGAGAATGTCATTAGGGCTACAGTTAGGCAAAACATAGATCAGGACTTTGCCCAATGTTAAACTAACTGAGCAAGATATGAAAAACTAATGATAAATTTTTAGCTATAATATATAACAGTGCAATAACTGAAAAATGTTAATGATTATGCTATGAAGGATGGTCAGATTGCACAGGTACTTAGGGGGCAGTTATGTGAGAAATTACTAAATACCAGAGATTGCTAGCAGGGGATATTTGGCATCTACAGAGGTACATTTTTCTGAAGCTAACAGCACCTCAATAACTAGATCAGCAATGCCATAAAGGTCAGAGATTACCTTGTTAATGATATTAGAAATAAAAATTCAGGTCTATATGTAGTAAAATTGAGACTAAAGGGGAAATATAATTAAGTGAGAGTTTGATATTAGAAAGGATGCTAAGAAGAAACAATGGAGCTATGAAGACATCTAGAAAAAGTGGCAAGAAATAGGAATGAGGTAAGTTGCAAGATCAGTACTGTCTAAGATTAGACATTGGAAATGTTCATGGCATAAATCAGAATATGAAAAGAGAGTAATAAATCAGGCTTGTATTCACAAAAAGAAGGGTCACAGAGTAAAGTGATGGTACACCCAGGCATCTCAGTATCATGGTGCCGGTGCCCATTTCAGATAGGGCAACACCGATATCTATCTACCACTTCCTAAAAAAAGTTTACTGCAGATATGTAGGTAATTAACTTCGGGAAAGTAATGAAAAAAACAGCAAACAGAACCTCTCGGTTCATAAAATTTGCACACACAGATTGCAAGGAGGAAAGTATGCTCCAGAAATTCCATTAATGGAAATCTATTAAAAATAAATTAAATTAATATCTAGTAAGAATAGGGGAAAATATAGTTGACTGCATTAAAGGAATGGAGTAGATAACCTCTTCTTTTTTTTTTTTTTAGACCTGTTTCTTTTCACAACAGTATTAGTATTTTGTGTGTATTTTTGTGTTGGTTTGGCCCTGGCTAGGGGCCAAATGCCCACCAAAGCTGCTCTAACACTCCCCTTCTTAGGTGGACAGGGGAGAGGGGAAAACATAACAAAAGATAGGTAATAAGGTAGAACAAATCTAATAACGCTAAGCACAAGCAAAGAGCAAAGGCTGCATATGGAAGCAAAGACAGAAAAAGATGTTATTCTCTACTTTCCATCAGCAGACCATCTTCAGTCCTGGGAAGCAGGGTTCTAACACATGTCATGGTTCCCCTGGAGGGCAGACACCACAGAATCATAGAATCATAGAATCAATAAGGTTGGAAAAGACCTCAGAGATCATCAAGTCCATGGATGAATTTCCACACACTTTCTTCTTTCACTTAGTTCTTATACCTGACCTGACATCATATGGCATAGAATACCCCTTTGGCCAGTTTGGGTCAGCTGGCCCAGCTGTGGCCCCTCCCAAGATCTTGCCCACCCCTCAGTGTTTTCTTGGGGCAGGGAAATGTTGGAAAAGCACAGCCTGGGTGCTCCTTCAACAGTAGCGAAAACACTGGTGTGTTATCAACATCCAGCTACAGGAGTGAGAAACACAGCACTAGAAAGATGCTCTGAGGAGAATTAACTCCAGCTCAGTCAAACCAAATATGATTTTTTTATTAGAAATTTATTAAACAGGTATGAGGAAAGTTATAGTTAACTCCTGAGGACACCTTTATCTGATGATGTGTGTGGGAACTATGTATTTCATGCCCCTCCACCTGTCCTTATAAATGTTTGTTCAATTTTAATCCAACGTGCATTCCTATGGTATGATCTAAAAATTAACATTTCAGCAGAGCTGCTTCATTGATTTGTCAACAGGGCTATATCACAGATGAAAAGACACACATAAGAGTATCAATAGCATGGCAATGAGGAATGTACTTATTTTCTGCCTGTAACATCTTAGTCATTAAATCTTACCTATAAAAAAAAAATCTAAGTATGGAAAGGACTAGTAGCTTGTGTTGGTTTGTTTTCTTTTTTTTTTACCCTGTCACCAGTGTCATCTTAAAAAAGCAACCAAATTCTTGCCTTTCAAACAAAACCTGTAATGCAATATATTTTCTCACTGTCTTCACAGAGATATCCTGAAATGAAGATCTATTATCACTCTGTGTCATTACCATTTTGGAGGTATTTCATTCCAACTTTCCTCCTTCATCCAGATTTTAATGAAAAGGTGTCAGAACAGCCCTTGGTAACATTAAAATTTCGCGGGTTTTCTGCCTAGACAAGGAAATAATCCCAGTTAAATCAATGCAAACAAGAAAGAGAATTTTCAAAAAGATTCATTAACTTTTTTTTCAGATCAAAAGCCTGTCAGAAGATTTTCAGTGCAAAATTGGATTCAGTGTGATTGCAACAAAATTGTAACATAATTTTTAACCAGTTTTTGAAGATCAATAGCAAAAGTATCAGTATAGCTTCAATACCCTGAAGTTTGCAATCAGGTGCCACTGAGAAAAGCTGAAAGCTAGAGAGGTTGCCAGCATTTCTTTTGCACTGAGATCTGTCAAACACTTTTGTCTTTTCAAATGTTATTTTTAAGAAGGCTTTCTTAAAAGCTCTCTCCCCCACTGACTTTCTTCTTATGACCTAAAGAAAATCTAAGTAAATGCTCTTTAGAGCCTAAAAGGAGCTTATGTATGCATGGTTCCCATTTACACGAATGTTTCTAGTTTTAAATTTCTGAAGTGGTGGTTTTCTGATTCCTTCATAAGTTTTGTTTGTTATTCAGTTTTTGTAAATATTGATTTCTTAATTCTTTTATTTGATGCAGGTGGACCGGTGTTGTCATAAGGGCTGTGAGGAGAGGCCAGAGTTGCCCCATACCAGCCAATTCCAGCCAGCTCCAAATGACTCACTGCAGGGCATGACTGAGCCTAGCAGCCAAGGTTGTGGCACCTCAGGGAAAGTGTATTTAACAAAAGGTAAACAATGTTGCCTGACAATGAGAAGTGAGGAAAAATGTGAGAAAAATATCTTGGATGATACCAAGCTCAAGATGAGGAAGTGCTCCAGGCACAGTAACAGATTTCCCTACAGCCTATGGAGATCATTTTCTTGCAGGCTGACCTTCTGCAGCCTGTGGAGGATCATGCTACAGCTTGTGGAAGTCTCCATACCAGAGGAGGCAGGTGTGCCCTGAAGGAAGCTGCAAAGCATGGAAAGCCCATACAGACTCCAGGCAGAAGCTGAGGCCTGTGAAGAGCCCATGTGGGCCCAGGTTTTCTGGCAGTACCGTAACCTATGGGTGATCCACTCTTTATCCTGTGGAAGGGATCCCACACGAGCAGGATGACAGCATGAGGAGGAAGGGGAAGCAGAAATGAAGTGAAATGACTCCAACCTCCATTCTCCATCTGCCTGACCTGTTTGGCTGGAGGAGATCTAGGAGTCAGGAATAAAATAATGAAGTCAATCTTGTGAAGAAGGGGTGTGTGGTCAAAAGGTGCCTTTAGGTTTTTTCTTGTTTCTCACTGTCCTGCTTTTGTTGCTAATTGGCAATAAATTTAATAATTTTTCTCCAAGTCAGGTATGATTTTTTTTTTTTCCTGTGACTAACTGGTAAGTGATTTTATAGAAGCATAGAATCATAGAGTCAATAAGGTTGGAAAAGACCTCAAAGATCATCAAGTCCAACCTGTCATCCAAGACCTCATGACTACTAAACCATGGCACCAAGTGCACATCCAATCCCCTCTTAAACACCTCCAGGGACAGTGACTCCACCACCTTCCTGGGAAGGATTTGTCTGTGCCTATCTCAATCTGTGAGTTTTTTCACATTGTTTTCTCCCTTTGCTCTGTTGAGAACAGTGAGTGAGAAAATGGATTATTGGGCACCTAGCAACCAATCAATATTAACCCATCACACTTATATATATGCAGAAATTTCCTATTTTTTAGAAATAACTAAATAAATAAAACTAAATGCTCTGCTTGCTTATTGAATATGGTGTCTTTCTGTCACGGTAGGGCCAAATGAGCCCCAGCACAAACCCAGACAAACCCTGATGTGTATAGACATGATCCTATTGGCCCGACTGAATCTTGGGCAAGATATATATAGATATATAGATATATATACACTCTTTGCTTCCTTACTGAATATGGTGTCCTTCTCTCATGGGCCAAACAAACCCTGATGTGTATAAACATGGTCCTATTGGCCCAATTGAATCTTGGGCAAGATATATATATATATCTATCTACAGGACAATTTCTAGTCAACTTTGCCTTGCCTTGCTTGAATCTCCTTTGCTTTGGACCTTCCTTGTTTGAAGCTGCCTCAAATTGCCCCGTCCAGAGCCTGAGCTAAAAGCCACAAGCCTCACTGCAAACTGGTGATGCCACAAGCTTAGGAGCCAGAGCCAAGCCTTGCTTCCCCTTGCAATTAGAATTTTGCTGTGCCTCAGATTACCCAGGACAAAGCAAGTGCCTGTCATGAGAAGCATCGTAAACCATCTGCAGTCCTGCTGCAGCTAGAGCAGCCCCAAGCCTGCATGCATTTCTTGCTGGCAGCCAGCCGTGCCAGCGCCACGTGACAGCACCCCAAAAAGTCTCAACAGCTAATGCACAGCAGCAGCACTCCCCCTTTGGGTGGAGCCAGCTGTGAGCAATTAATTCATTGCCTCTTTGGCTTAATGATTTTTTGCGGAGTCTCTTCCACACCCCCCCCACTCCCCTCCCACTGTGGTTGAGAGCCATTTCACTCCCAAGGATTCTGTCTTTCCCCGTTATTCCTACCAGTTTGCAGAAAATTGTTATATTTACCTAAATACTGTACATTCCCACTGCAAGTATATATTTTAACTGTACATCTAACCTATTTGATATGTTTCTAGTTTTTAATAATGCACCATGGATAATATAACAGGGAACTTCATTTGGTGGTAGAACTGATACTTCATGCTGTTGAGCACCCCTTTGATGTTTGCCTCCACATACAAAGGAGTGGAATTGCTGAGCTGCACTAAACTTGATTATGCAAATTCCCCACTATTTTTATATTACAACTGAAAATTTGCACCAAATTCCTTCTCGGTACTGCAACTCTATTAGCATCAGATGATCTGCTATTAACTTACTTTACAAAATGAGAAATGAGAGTCAGACTCTATGTGTCTGATAAGTTGTGTGTTTTCTTTTTAAATAGTAGCTGAAAGAAAATAGTCCCTGGGGGTGGCAGTAAAATTAACAAACCCTGATGCATACATGTGGAACAAATTCCTTGCACGTCCTTAAAATTATCATTATACAGCTTCTCACCAGAGTGCTTTCTTTTAATATTCTTGTAATTTAACAAGTTGCACATCCTTTATCCTGTCATAAGGCAAAGAAGCCTTCACTGGATGGGAAAATTGCAGGAGTTTGGGGTTACTTTTTATTGTTTGGGGGGTTTTCTGTGTGTTTTTTTCCTCCTCCACAAAGGGTTTTGCGGCATATGTAGGAAGTGTGAAATTCAGGGTAGGAATTCAAACTAAAAAAGATCAAAACACTGTTATCCTATTTCAAGCTATAATTTGCATATCCACATATCCACAGAGTAACTTATCCACAGAGCTTAATGTATTAAATTGTTTGGATCTGTGAATATGCATTTACAATATTTATGATGCAGTTAACTATACCAAATTTATGTGTAATAACCTTTCCCTCCTCATCCCACCTTCATAAATAGGTCCAAATGTGTGATAAAACAGCACTATACAGAAGGCTGAGTATTTGGTTTCTTATGCTCCTCAAAGACTCCTTTAACCTACTAGACTGGATTCAGCAGCAATAGAGTTAATTTTCTTCCTAGTAGATAGTGCAGTGTCCTGTTTAGGATGAGAATAATGTTGATAACACAGAATCACAGCATGATGGGGTTGGAAGGGTCCTCTGGAAATCATCTATTCCAATTTCTGTACTAAAGCGGGGTCACCAAAAGCAAATTGCCCAGCATCACATTCAGCCAGTTTTGGAGAGGAAGACTACAGTCTCTGGGCAGCCTGTTCCAGTGCTCAGTCACCCTCACAGGAAAGACATTTTTTTTCCTCAATGTTCAGATGAACTTCTTGTCTTCCAGTTTGTGCCTGTTGTCCCTCATCCTGTCACTAGACACCACTGAAAAGAGTCTGGCCCCATCCTCTTTGTACTTGATTTATAAATATTGATAATATCCCCTCTCAGGGTTCTCTTCTCCAGGCTAAAGAACCCTGAAGTCTCTCAGCCCTTCTGTACAACAGAGGAAATACAATGATATTTTAGATGTTGCTGAACAGTGTTTCCACCAAGTCAGTGACATTTCAGCTTTTCATGCTGCCCTGCCAGTGAAGAGGCTGGGGATGTAGAATAAACTGAGAGAGGGAACAGTCAGGAAAGCCAGCTCAGACTGGCCAAAAGAATATTGCATACTATGTGACATCATGGTAAACAATAAAACTGAGAATAGCTGGTTTAGGTTGACAGCCCATTGGTCAGAGATTGGCTGGACATTGGTTAGCAAGTGGTGAGTAATTGCATTGTTCTTCATTTGTTTTGTATATTTCTGTTGTTGTTATTTTCTTCCTTTTTTTGTCCTATTAATCTGTCATTATGTCAACTCATGTGTTTTACCTTTTGTTTCAAATTCTCTCCCCTATTGAACTGGAGGAAAGTGAGCAAGCAACTGTATGGTATTTAGCTGCCATCTGGGGTTAAACAGCAACAGTCATTTTTTACGCCTAACTTGAGGCATGAAGAATTGAGATAACAGCAGGTCTGATCAGAGTGTGTTAAAACAAGCTTGTTGTAAGCATTCACTGTATTAGTTCAATAGACATGGGTCACAATGCTGATTCCTTTTTTTCTCAGAGTTGTAATTGTTCTCAGAGTTGTGTTTTGTAACACTTCACTTGCTGTGTATGGTCCTTGTTGTGCCCTCTGAGAGCTGTACTGTGTAACGCTGGTTTATGATAAAATTACTGGTCATGAGACTAACCTAGTGTTTGTACCTAATTGTACTTTTGGGACCATCTCTCAGAAACTATTAATAGTTAAACTATTTAACGTTTCTCTTTGGAGAAGTAATCTGTGCTGGAGACACAACACTTAGCCCATTTCCTTTACTTTTCCCCTGTACTCCAGGCCAGTTACATTAGCTCTTGAGAAATTTTAATATCCTTGGGATGTTCAGTATCAGCATTTCCCTGTTGCTATGTCTCCTGAATGTTTCATATATTGTTTAAGTTTAAACAACTATTTTAGAATAACACTCAGATATTTGCTCCAAATCTGAATAGGATAGGATAGGATAGGATAGGATAGGATAGGATAGGATAGGATAGGATAAACCAGGTTGGAAGAGGCCTTTGTGTCCAACCTATCATCCAACACCATCTAATCAACTAAACCATGGCACCAAGCACCCCATCAAGTCTCTTCTAAACACCTCCAGTGATGGTAACTCCACCACCTACCTGGGCAGCACATTCTGATGGCCAATCACTCTTTCTATGAAGAACTCCTTCCTAACATCCAGCATAAACGTCCACTGGCACAGCTTGAGACTGTGTCCTCTTGTTCTGGTGTTGATTGCCTGGGAGAAGAGACCATACCCCACCTGGCTACCACCTCCCTTCAGGTAGTTGCAGAGAGTAATAAGGTCTCCCCTGAGCTTCCTCTTCTCCAGGCTAAGCAACCCCAGCTCCCTCAGCCTCTCCTCACAGGGCTTGTGCTCCAAACCCCTCATCACCTTTGTTGCCCTTCTCTGGACATGTTCAAGCAATCAATATCTTTCTCAAACTGAGGGGCCCAGAACTGGATGCAGGACTCAAGGTGTGGCCTAATCAGTGCTGAGTCCAGGGGCAGAATGACCTCCCTGCTCCTGCTGGCCATGCTGTTCCTGATATAGGCCAGGATGCCACTGGCCTTCTTGTCCACCTGGGCACACTGCTGGCTTGTGTTCAGCTTACTATCAACCAGTAACCCCAGGGCCCTTTCTGCCTGGCCACTCTCCAGCCACTCCGACCCCAGCCTGTAGCACTGCATGGGGTTGTTGTGGCCAATGTGTAGAACCCAGCAGCTAGATGTGTTAAATGCCCTTGGACTCTGTGCATCTGTTAGTTATGAGTGGCAAGATATATGGGGTAGTATATGCAGATATGTAAAACAGTGGACACATTCCAGTGTTTTGGAACTTCATCCCTGAATCTTGAAAATGTAGTAAAATATTTGGAGGGGGAAAAAAAATGCTATCCCCCTGACAATTGCAGAGAGAGAGAGAAATCACCGCAATGTGCTGGGGCCTGGCCCATTCCTTCTGTGCCGTTTTCAAGACTCGTCAATGCCCTCACAAGGGGAAGAGATGCTCTCTGGATCTGGTGACAATACAACAGGCACTGCTGAGATTCCAACCCTGGCATCAGACACTGTGATTACTCCAACCCCTGCAACAAGGCTATTACGAGAAAAGGAGAAAGAAGGGACAGAATTTCATAAATAAGACAAAAATGACTCGATACATATCCCTATGTGAGCTGTCAGATATGAAAAGTTTTCATCTGTGTCCAAGTGAGCATATTGTCATCTGGTTGCTCTGATGTTCAGATAACAGGAAGAGTAGCCTGGAATTAGAAGATAAGGAATCCAAACAGCTGTGATCCCTTTCTAGGAAAGCAAACATTAACAAAGTGATTGGAAAAGGGGCATAAGCTGTGTGGCACTTAGCTGCCATCTGCTTTAAACCATGACACCTATGTTCCAAATAATTTTGCAAAATTTCAGGAAAAAACCACAACATTTCCCACTCTTCTCTGGTGCAGAAAAAGAGAGGTATAGAGAAAAACAGGAATAATCTGCATGGGACAACTTCAGAGAGTGGTAAAATTCATCTTACCAATTTCTTGAACCAGTCGATACTCTCCATCTGTAGTCCACCTGTTGTGTAATGACTTGTATAAAGATATACATTAAAAAACAACCAGATACTACTAGCACAGACTTCTTTGTAGACAGAATGTCTCATATGCTTTTGTGTTTTTTATCTTCTGTAAATACTTTGGAAATAGAAATGTAAGCTGTTGTTCAGAATGGAAACACATATTAAACATGAAACCAATGGTTAAGAAACAGTCTGGAGGAAATAAACGCAGCCAATGAATAGGAGAGTTAGTACAAATTCACATGGCAAAAATGCCTCAGTCATCAACTAGAACTCTTGTACCAAGGCTTAAAATAGTGGTGCAATCAAGAACATTTAACCTTATTTTCTCTGCTCACATAGTGAATTAATGATAGATTTTGATGTTCTGTTTTATGATTTGTGTTGGCAAATGAATTGAGACTACCAATTCATTCCTCATTAATCACTGAAAGATAATCACTTTCAGTTAATAGCATGTGGACTGGACTTGAACCAGTGTCTTTAAGGATAAAAAGGAGCATAGTCCTCAAACAAATGCCACTATCAAAATTGTTGTCCCTTATTTTTATCAGTTAGGGTTTTATCATACACAAGACACCTGGGTAAAACGATAAAAATGCACTGGAGTTCTTGTTGGGTTTGTGGTTTTTTGAGGGTTTTGTTTGGCTTTTATGTTTGGTTGGTTTGGTTTTGGTGGTTTTTTTTTGCTTGTTTGTTTTGTTTTGTTTTAATGGTTTTGTTGATGTTGCTGCTTTGGTTATTTATTTATTTATTCATTTATATTTTTGTTCTATAGTCCAGAGAGATATGTGTCTACTATACAAGTGTATGGTTAAAGTTTTGTGAATTCTCACTGTCTGGAATGCTCTTAATAAATTACTGTGTCATTTTTTTTTCTCCACAATTTATTCTAATAAGTTGTGCAGTCTATTTTCGTATGAGTTTATTGGAATTGATGTTATACTTGCCAACAGAAACAGCAAGTCACTGCTGCTAATATGATGGCAGGATTTTCCAGAGCTGGTAAACAATATTCCTGGTATTTATGGTAATCAGATAGATCATGATGCATTGCAAAATAAAGGATTGCTTCTATTTTTAAAAATTGAGTCCTCAAGTAATTGATTTTGAACAAGCTTTCCATACAAATGGCATGAAAAAGATGAAAAATGTTTTCCTAACAAGGTGACAGACATTTTGTTTCATTGATGTTACACTGCATAAAATGAAGGCACAATTTAAACAGGCAAGTAGTAGAAAATCCTATGCAGGAAAAGTCATCAAATTCTGTGGCAATAGCAATTACATTCCTGAAAAGTTTCAGGAGAAATGTTGAGCTCCCAATCTCAAATATTATCAGCATTGAAATGACCTTTTTTGTCTAAAAGATATGCCACTTCCAGTATTACTTCCACACATATATGGCCCCAGGTTGCTACAGAGAATTTAAGATAGTATTTATATAAAGAAACGCAGTGCCACCATATGCCCAGCAGCCTTAAAGCTGTTGAAAACTTGGCCTGTGGAATTCATTAGAGTAAAACCTGTTTTAGACTATTCTGAATGAACAGTAGCAATAATAAAACAGCTGTGGTCTCAAGATACAGAAGTGCAATTTTTTCTTTGTTATGAACTATAATTGGTGAATATATTAGTATTTCCAGTTTGCAAGGAAAAGAGTTATTGCCTGCTATTGGTTTCACAAATATTTGTAACTGCTTTGCATCCTTTGCTTTCATGAAAGGCATGACATTCAAGTGCCGTGGATAGCAAGGAAAGAAGTGTGGCATTGTTCTTAGGCAGCAAATTGAATGTTCCCCTAGCTAGATGGATTGCTGCTAGGAATTTTTCCCAAGGACAAAACTAGATATTCATTTATCTGTGAGATTTTCTATAAAGTGTATATCTTCTTTATAGGTGGCACAGAATGAAATTAATGAATTCTTAGCATTAAAATGAATCAACATTCATCCAAGAGGTTTATAAATAGCGTGCAGACTTGACGCATTGCCAAAGTTTGCTTCAGTTTATTTTTGAATGATATACTGCCTTTTCATAAATACACAGTCATTAGTAAAAAGGATTAAACAAATGTACAGAAGTGAAAACAATTCTGTTTGCCAAATTGGTTATGCTTGAGGCAAACACAAGGGTTAGATTTTTTTTTTATTTTTAACATTTATTTCTTAAATAGAGCATCATTAGTGTTCCTGTTGGTTTCATTTTCATTTAAGCATCTCACTATTACACTTCCACAATATGATTTTACAAGTTATAAGGAAAAAAAACCCAACAACTCACAACTGTATCTTTAATAATTCCTTTCATGATATATGAAATGAACATTACAGCATAACTGCATTACTGAAGCCTATTTTCCCTCTTTGCTTTCCTCAGTAAATTGTCAATAATCTGTGGTTCATTTGGTACATATTCTCTAGAATACTGGAAAAGGCATAGAATTTTAGTTTTTATCCAAATATTCAACTGACAAGGTTCCACAATTATGAATCAAACCCAAATCAGATAAAAATCTAGCCCCAGGGTAAAGCAGAAAAATATCACTCTCCAATATATTGCCATGCATGCATCTGTTCTGTTCATTATATTTGAGAGGTTAAGGTGGTCAGAATATAACATTTTAAATAAAATATAGCAGTATTCATCTTCTGTATATGCAGGTATGCCACCATATTAATTTACTTTCAAGACAGGGACTGTAGAATCTAATCAATAGCAATAAAATATTATGAAACTCAGATGGTCAGAGGGATATTCTTTCCCCTGAAAACAAATGTCATATGCCAGCACTCCAGCCTTATTGCCTTCTTAGACCCTGATGGAGAGAAAATATTGAAGTGAATGACAAGTATACATAAAATTACAAACTTCAGACTTCACAGAATCACAGAATGTTAGGTGCTGAAAAGGACCTCATAAGATAATCTAGTCCAACCACCTTTCCAGAGCAGGATCACCTATACCAGGTCACACAGGAACTCATCCAAGCAGGTCTTGAGTATCTCAAGCGAGGGAGACTCCACAAACCCCCTGGGCAGCCTGTCCCAGTGTTCTGTCACCCTCACAGTGAAATAATTCTTCCTCCCGTGTCCATGGAACTTCCTGTGCCTCAACTTCCACCCATTGCTCTTTGTCCTCGGGTAAAGGCATTGCCAAGTAGAGCCTGGCTCCATCCTCTTGGCCCTACACTTGCTGTTGTTGAACTTCATTAAATTTCACCCTGTCCATCTCTCCAGCCTGTCCAAATCTCACTGAATGGAGTGTCAGCCACTCCACCCAGTTCGGTGTCATCAGCAAACTTGCTGACAGTGCACTCGGTGCCCCTCATCCAGGTCATTGATGAATATATTGAACAGTACTGATCCCAGCACTGACCCCTGAGGGACTCCACTAGATACAGGCCTCCAACTAGACTCTGTCCCATTGACCACAATTCTCTGACTCCTTCCCTTCAACCAGCTCTCAATCTACCTCAGTAACTGATCATCTAGACCACACTGCCTCAGCTTAGTTGCAAGGATGCTGTGGGAGACAGTGTCAAATGCTTTACTGAAATGAAGGTAAACCACACCCACAGCTCTACCATCATCTATCCACCTGGTTATGTCCTCATAAAAGGCTCTCAGGTTGGTCAGATATGACTTCCCCTTGGTAAAACCATGCTGACTGCTCCTAATGACCCTCTTGTCCTTGATATGCCTAAGGACAGTGCCAAGGATAAGTTGCTCCATTACCTTTCCAGGGAGGGAGGTGAGACTGACCAGTCTATAGTTACCTGGGTCCTCCTTCTTACCCTTTTTGAAGACTGGAGTGATATTTACCCTCATCCAGTCCCCAGGCACCTCTCCTGTCTGTCATGACTTACCAAAGATGACGAAGAGTCATGTGGCAACGACCTCTTCCAGCTGCCTCAGCACCCATGGGAGCATCCCATCAGGACCCATGGATTTATGGATGTCCAGATGACTTAACTGTTCTCTAACTCAGTCCTCATCAACCAAGGAAAATTTCTTCTTTGTCCTGTCTTTCTCTGGGGCCTCGGGGACCTCAGACTCCTGAGGAGCACTTCCAGCAGCATAGACAGAGACAAAGAGGCATTTAGCAGCTCTGCCTTCTCTGTGTCCTGTCACCAAAACACCCACCTCATTCAGCAGTAGGCCTACATTGCCTCTGTTCCTAGCTTTTCTTGCAATGTATTTGAAGAAGCTTTTTCTGATGTCATTGACCTCCCTTGCAAGGCTGAATTCCAAGGAATTCCAAACTTAATGCAAGATAGGACATTGCAAGAAGTTAATGCAAGAAGGACATGGAGACACTTGAACGTGTCCGGAGAGCAATGTGGCAATGAGGCTGGGGAGAGGCCTTGAGCACTAAGCCCTATGAGGAAAGGCTGAGGGAGCTGGGATTGTTTAGCCTGGAGAAGAGGAGGCTCAGGGGAGACCTTATTTCTCTCTACAACTACCTGAAGGGTGGTTGTAGCCAGGAGGGGGTTGGTCTCTTCTTTCAAGCAACCAGCACCAGAACAACAGGACAGAGTCTCAAGCAAAGCCAGGGTAAGTTTAGGCTCAAGGAGAGGAGAAAGTTCTTCACTGAGCAAGTCGTTCGCCATTGGAATGGGCTGTCCAGGGAGGTGATGGAGTCACCATCCCTGGAGGTGCTCAAGAGGGGATTGGATGTGGCACTTGGTGCCATGGTCTAGTCATGAGGTCTGTGATGACAGGTCGGACTTGATGATCTTTGAGGTCTCTTCCAACCTTGGTGATTCTGTGCTTCTGTGAAAGTATTTCCCTGGAACTGTTGTTTATTTTTGCTTGTTTGCTTATTTCTCTTTTTTTCTTTTTTTTTTTCTTTTTTTTTTTTTTTTTGACCAAGAAAGATGAGGACAATTTCTTGAGTTGTGAATGGCATGTGAGTTTGCTTCCTCATATGGACTGCAAAAATCATTGTTGCAAAAAAGCTTTCCTTTGACTGTGTTTTCCTACTAGCTCATCTTTATCTTTTTTCTCAAAATCTCACTACAAATGGTGTTGTTTCTGGAGATATGTTCAGTTTATAATTACTTTGGAAATCTGTATGCAGTGTTTCTGCAAACAAAGAGACTTCAGCGTTTTAAGTGTTATAAGACTTTCCATCACTTTATATGATTTAATATTCTGTTAGTGAAGTCTACTCAACATAAAGACACTTTACAGTTCAGTGTAAGGAGTCAGTTCAGTGAAAGAAGTCTCAGTTAAAGAAGTCTCTGGAGGTGCTTAGGAAGAGACTTGATGGGGTGCTTGGTGCCATGGTTTAGTTGATTAGATGGAGTTGGATGATGGGTTGGACTTGATGATCTCAAAGGTCTCTTCCAACCTAATTTATTCTATTCTATTCTATTCTATTCTATTCTATTCTATTCTATTCTACCCTATCCTATCCTATCCTATCCTATCCTATCCTATCCTATCCTATCCTATCCTATCCTATCCTATCCTCCATTTTCTGCTGTGGTACAAGGTCTTCTGATCTCTTTCCTCTATCATTATAATTTTCTTTATGAAGATGTTAAACTGTTTTCTGAAAGTGTTGGTATCTGTGCCCCCCAAATGGTTTTATATGATTTTCCTGCCTTTGCACTGTATGCAATACTTTTCTTAGTAAACAGATGTCACTACTCACTGGCCTGTATGGTATATGAATGATATTTTAATTCTGTTTTGCAAAAGTTATTTTTCTTTTAAAACTGAAGAAATTGAGCTCCTAGGTAGATCTATGGTGCTGTGTATGTCAATGCTTTAATATAACTAACTCATGAAGACCATATCTAGGAGAGCAATAATACAAATAATAGAACTCTATATTTAAGATTCTTAAAAAATAATTTCTTCTAATAACCATATTTGACATAATTTTTTAACTATTGAAAATTGTCATGGCACTGTTACATGTTCACAAAATCTGTTTCATGCTCTGTTAAGGTAATATTTCTGGATACTTCTGAAGTGATAGTGCACAGTACAGAGTACAGGACAGTGCACTGCAGAGTACAGGACAGTATTTTACACATTTTGGTTTCTTTCTGGGAAATAAATTAAAAGGCTTAAAAGAGAAAGTAGAAAACCAACACATAGTAATAGTTTATGAAGTTTGAAAACTCAGTGTGACATGAATGTATTTTTTTTAAAATATATTAGGAGAGATCTTGTTTCTATAATACCTTTTTAATAGCAAAGGAGGGGAAGAGAAGCAGCATTTTCACACACATTAGTTATTCTTAACAGACTGTAACCTTAACTATATAGTCTATAAATACTGAGATTTTTCACTTGAAATTATTACTTCTGAAAACACAAAATTTTCTATCCTACTTTTTATTTCCATGTTCTTAACAGCAATGTGATTCCTTCATTATGAACATTTCCTCAGCAATGAAGATTCATTGCTGATTCCATTTGTGTTTATTTGTGGTTGACCTTAGCTACTCCAGACACCCTCCTATTCCACTTCCTCAACAGGACACAGTGAAACAGGATGAAAATCTCATGGACTGATCACATTTGAAGGTCCCTTATAACATGATTGAATGTGTGAATTTGTGAAAAAACAAGATCACTTACACATTACTGTCATGAGAAAAATGGAATTGAAGGTTATCAATTTGTTACCAGTTAAAATGTTGTTATGCCATTTTAAGAGTAGTTCTCCCAGTAGCTCGAAGTTGAAGACCCTCACTCCAGTAGTTGATTCTAAGACTCTGCTGGTTCCAGTAACTGACACCAAAGGCCAGGAGCACCTACCTCCCTGACTCCCCCTGACTCTGGGATCTGGCACCAAATGCCATTCACACACACAGGCAACTCACCAGTAGCTGTCACAGAGTGCTTGCTGTGCACTTACACACAGAATAGAGTGAGGTTCTGCAGAGGGATAGTATCCCTCTTCAGTACTCTGCACCTACAGAATCACAGAATGGTATGGGTTGGAAGAGACTCCTGAAGATCATCTAGTCCAACTCCCCTGTTAGAAAAGGATCACCTAGAGCAAATCATCCAGGAACATATCCAGGTGGGTTTTGAATGCCTCCAGAGACAGAGACTCCACAACCCTACTGTTCCTTTGCTCTGTCACCCTGTTTGTTTGTTTGCTTGTTTGTTTTATTTTGTTATGTTTACATGGAAACTATTGTATTGCAGCTTATGTCCATTGCCCCTAATCCTGTCACTGGACACCACTGAGAATAGCCTAGGTCTTCTGTTGAGGAATAAATACTTCTGCTTAGATTTTTATCAAATATTTTGGATAAAATCCTGGCATAAAGATTCAGGACAGATAATCCCTTCTTGAGATAAAGGATAGACTAAATGGCTTTTTGAGATTATTAACAGACTTCTGATTTTACAGATAAAAGTTTGATTTTCCCTGGGCTTTGGTAACATAACAACAGCTTAATGCAATTTTTCTCTAAAACAAACAAAAAAGGTTTAAAAAAAATCCCTGCTGATTAAACATCTTAATCACTTTGAAATATATATATATTTAATTAAATTTTAATTAATAATTATTATCAGATTCCAAAACAAGTGTCATATAACTAGCACACTAAGTAATTGTCAGTTGGTTGTTTCACCATTTAATTTTAATATCACCATTTTTTTGGCATATTAAATAGTTTGTTATTTTCTTTAAGGATATAAGGAATATCACAGTAATGTAACAGAAATGACAGAGCAGTCTATATTTGGGGTTTCATTCAATTTAAGTATCTGTAGATTAGGAAATTAACTGCAGCTGAGACATACCCATGACTTCCATACATCACAGAGTGTAATCAGCTCTCGTTACAGTAAAACTTAAGCACTAACAGCAGTTATGATTGGGGTTGCATGTATTCTTACTACATCTCTTTCAAATATCCTAATGTTTCACTTATTAGGTTTCAGTTTTCAGTCTTAGTCTTAGGATGAGTCATTTACTGTGACTGAAAAAAAAATACTCCAGGAAAAAATTGCTCTTTTGAAATGAAAATAGAATACCTAAACATTGATATTTATTTTCAGAACTTTTTCTTTTTATTTGAAATTATGACTATGCAGTTCCATCACCATGATTTTTTAAAAATTGAATCAGTCTAAAGAATTAAAATTGATTTTTTAAAATTAGCATTACAGTAAAAATAGTATAATTTGCTGAATATTTATTCGTGAAATACTACTTGTGTGGCAGTTTAGGCTAAGTGCTTCCTGCTGCTACTACACAAGATACACCTCTGGTGCCTGAGGTGTCCAGCCCAGTGGGTGGACACAGGAAGCTGTGTATTTCATTCCCATAATGTCCTGCTCCCTATAAATCCATCTGCAAAGTCTCACACTTCCTCTTTCTTCCCTTGCTGCTACCATGGGAGATGCTCCCTATCTGGTAATGGAAGGGGAGTTATCTCAAGGCCTCTTAGGCCTGGCTAGGCTTAATGCAAAGAGGAGAAGGGGGAAGGGCAATCTCAGATCTGACCAGCTGACATTAGCCTAAAGGTGGAGGGGGGTAAGAAAGAGCCCAGAGGGTTTTCGGCATACCCTCAGGTAGGGAGAAGGGAAATGCTGGGAGGTTTCTGGGTATGCTTTGGGATCTTCTTTTGTCACTGCACTTGTGGTTCTCTGTAAAACACTCACTGCTTTCCCATTGAAACTTTCCATCACTTCTGCAATCCGTTTGTCTGAGTCTCATTTTTCTGCCCCGGTGGGAGGCAAGGGAGGATCTGACTTCAAACTGGGACAACTTGCCATCTAAATATAGATATATGTAGTTGTGTATAGCTCAGCTAATCAAAATAAAGTAGAGTCTAATATAGAAAACATAAAAACAATTGTGAATTTGTATTTTTAAATTAATGTATAAAATTAACACTTTGAAGTAAGATTAAGAGGTTTATATCATAGGTAACTCACACAGTCATTGAGATGTGGAACACATGGAGTTCAGCACATAACCTAATTTTAGAGTGAGCTAACTTTTAGTCCTAGCACATTAAAGTAATTCTTGTTAAGTAAATATTAAAATGAATTAAAATAAAATCTGTTTGTTTAAAAGTAGAGAAGTTTGCATTTGAAAGAAACAAATCTAGCCTGTAGATGAGATGGGAAATTTTCTGGAATATTGTTGCTCTAAGACTATCTAGAAGTGGCTGGAAAAACTTCATAGCTCTTGAAAGCAAAGTTTCAGCTTTTCCTAAAGCATAATAACAATCTGGGAACTGTCAGAAGTACAACTGTGTAGACAGGAAATCCCTTCAAGAGAATGGAAGACCTCCCTCAGTTTAGGAAGGATGTTGACTTGCTGGAGCGTGTCCAGAAAAGGGCAACAAGGTTGGTGAGGGGCTTGGAGCACAAGCCCTATGAGGAGAGATTGAGGGAGCTGGGGTTGCTTAGTCTGGAGAAGAGGAGACTCAGGGGTGACCTTATTGCTCTCTACAACTACCTGAAGGGGGGTTGTAGTGAGGTGGAGGTTGGTCTCTTCTCCCAGGCAACCAGTACCAGAACAAGAGGACACAGTCTCAGGCTGCATCAGGGGAGGTTTAGGCTGGAGGTTAGGAGGAAGTTTTACACAGAGAGAGTGATTGCCCACTGGAATGGGCTGCCTGAGGAGGTGGTGGGGTCGCCGTCGCTGGGGGTGTTCAGGGCGAGGCTTGACAGGATGCTTGGTTGCATGGTTTAGTTGATTGGGTAGTGTTGGATGATAGGTTGGACATGATGATCTCGAAGGTCTCTTCCAACCTGGTTAATTCTATTCTAATTCTATTCTAATTCTAATCTTTAGTAAAGAGACCATGTAAAACATCTCTTTGTAGTGATTTTGTTGCTGACCACATCCACAAATCATAGACACTGAAATGACTGCAAAGCAGATAATATTCATTTGTGATACTTTTGCTTTAAATTCTTGCTATTGATTACAAGGCCAGAAACTTACCAATGAGCTTATGACATTTCAGAAAAATACTACAATTTAAGCACTGAATAATGAGCAAGCAGAGTAGATTCTGGCTCTCTCAGAATATTTCATGTTGTCATTCATCATTGTTGTTCATAGGCTCATTCAAAACCAATTACTTTCAACACATGACAAGAAATTCACAGAGAAACCTATAAATGACTACAAAGAGTCAAGGCTTTCAACCCTCACTGGCTGAGCTCAGACAGTGGTAGTGAATGGTGCCACATCCAGCTGGAGACCAGTCAGAAGTGATGTCCCCCAGGTATCAGTGTTGGGCCCAATCTTGTTTAATATCTTTATTGATGTTCTGTATGAGGAGATAGAGTCCACCATTAGTAAGTTTGCAGACGACACCAAGTTGGGGCAGGAGTCAATCTGTTAGAGGGTAGGAGGGCTCTGAAGAGGGACCTTGACAGGCTGGACAGGTGGGTGGATTCCATCAGGATGGCATTTAACAAGTCCATGTGCTGGGTTCTGCGCTTTAGCCACAACAACCCCACGCAGCGCTATAGGCTGGGGTTGGAGTGGCTGGAGAGCAATCAGGCAGAAAGGGACCTGAGGATACTGGTTGTCAGGATACTGGCTGAATATGAGCCAGCAGTGCACCCAGGTAGACATGAAGGACAATGGCATCGTGGTCTGTATCAGAAATAGTGTGGCCAGCAGGACTAGGGAAGTCATTCTTCCCCTGTACTCAGCACTGATTAGGCCACACCTTGAGTACTCTGTCCAGTTCTGGGCCCCTCAATTTAAGAAGCACATTGAGACATTTGAACATGTCCAGAGACGGGCGACGAGGCTGGTGAGAGGCCTCGAGCACAAGCCCTGTGAGGAGAGGCTGAGGGAGCTGGGGTTGCTTAGCCTGGAGAAAAGGAGGCTCAGGGGAGACCTTATTGCTGTCTACAATTACTTGAAGGGAGGTTGTAGCCAGGAGGGGGTTGGTCTCTTCTCCCAGGCAACCACCAACATAACAAGAAGACACAGCCTCAAGCAGCACCAGGGGAGGTTTAGGCTCGAGGTGAGGAGAAAGCTCTTCACAGAGAGAGTAATTGGCCATTGGAATTCACTGTCCAGGGCGGTGGTGGAGCCACCATCCCTGAAGGTGTTCAAAAAAAGGATTGGATGTGGCGCTTGGAGCCATGGTTTAGTTGTCAGGAGGTGTTAGTATTAGGTAATAGGTTGGACTTGATGATCTCTGAGGTCTTTTCCAACCTGGTTGATTTTGTGATTCTGTGACATTTCAGGATATCATTTCTTCTGTTATTATGACAAAAAAGAAATTGTGAGATTGATGGAAGGTGTAGAAAAAGAAGCTGAATTAACACTGACAGTTTCTGGAGGAAAGTTTTTCAGACATAATTTACTGAGTGATCAGAACCTTCAGATTTCAGCTCTTCCCAAGTTCAATAATCAAAGCCTCAAGAGCAGCAATCACATTGCATTTAAAGAAGCAACCTTGCAGACAGACATTTACTAAAGTAGTCCAGCTAAAATGCTGAAAGCATACACTGAGAGGCTTATGTTTAAACCATTGCTTACTACATGCTCTTCTAAGACACAGAAGATGGGACTGTAATTTGAAAGATACTCTCTTCACCCATGTGCAGGTTGTGAAATTTGCAACAGGCATATGCAATATGTTTGTCAGTAGATTCAAAAGCTCTGATAAGTAATGCTTCATGCATGCATATAAAGGAGAATAGTTTCTTCCATTCAGATGGGCACAGGAATTTTGTATATATGTTTGCATTGTACAAAAGAAACTGTTTTACTACCACTGAACAAAATCTGGGAACAATGTAACTTCTGTTTCTGACATTCAGTATGAAAGCTTTTTTTGGCCAATAGTTCTAATTAAAATTCTCCATCCATAGAAGTATATAAACAGGAAGAAACATTGTAATTTTAATAAGTTTTATAGTACTGCAAACAGCTGAGCCTGTGTTTCATGGAATCATTAAGATCCAATTAAAACCTCAGAACATCTTTTTCTTCTTTTTCAACACTAAAAAGCAAATTGGAACAGAATTATATATATATATTTATATATATGTACACTGAAGTTAAAAAGCTTCTTAATTCCCAAGCTTGTACTGTTCATAAATATGCCATTTAGTTAACCATATTCTTTACTACTACTTGCTCAATGAGGAGAAATTATCCACCATCACATAAAGATCTACTATATTTAAAAGTTCTTATTGTTTAGTGTGGTGGTCTGGCCCTGGCTAGGGGCCAGATGCCCACCAAAACCAGTCTGTCACTCCCCTTCTTAGATGGACTGGAGAGAGGGAAATATAACAAAAGCCAGTTATAAGATAGAAGCAATTTAATAATAATAATAAAGAAAGCAATAGGCTGCACAGAAGCAAAAAGCAGAGAGATGCTAATCTCTACTTCTGACAGGCAGGACAGTGGTCTGTCTTGGGAAGCAGGGCTCTCTACAGATCATGGTTCCCCTGGAGGACAGATGCCATGAATGAATCTCCCTGAACTTCCTTCTTTCACTTCATTCTTATATCCAAACTGACATCATATGACATGGAATATCCTTTTGGCGAGTTTGGGTCAGCTGGCTTGGCTGTGTCCCCTCTCAGGGAATGAAAATATTGGAAAAGCCTGGGTGCTCAGCTCAGCAGTAGCCAAAACACTAGTGTGTTATCAACACTCAGCTACAGCACAGAAAAGCACAACACTAGAAAGATGCTTTGAGAAGAATTAACCTCAGCTCAGCCCAAATCCCATACATTTAGTAATCAAAATGGCCATCTGCTTGCTTACAAACATACAAAGCAAAACAAAGATATTTCTAAACACATCCTCTCTATCCATCAACATGTTAAGGTTTGGGAAGAAAGAAGACTAAAGAGGTGACTTCTGTGAAGGCTTCTCCCATGTTTGATAGTTTTGAAAGTTTTGGCATTCCACAGTATCAGACATTAGATTTTATGCTTATGAAACTGAATGCAACAACTTCTCCAAGCACCTGAAATTGGGTGTTTACATTAGGAATCTTAGGCAACAGCAAGAGCAGGTATACTCCATCAGGGAAAGAAAGGCAGGACTCCGAGACAGCCACATGGTAGGTAAACTGTGCCCTCAGTGCTAGGGCACAGTCTCTAAAGCACCTGAGCTGGACAAATGGAGCAGCACTGTGATAGTAATGGCTCCCATCAGTGATTCAGCAATCAGCAGGTGAAAGCAAGGCAACAGATCAAATCTTAGGTTGGCCCACAAAACGCAAACAATCCAGCAATGAACTGGGAAAAGGCATTTCTACAAGAGCACATCAGTGAGACTATGACTGGCAGCACTGGGCTGACTCAAAATGGGGTGTTAGGCTCATTTTACGGCCAGGCCATCAAAGTCTGTTAGTGCCCTCAAGGTCCTGAAAAACAACTAGTTTCTCCACACTATCTATACAGACAATGAGAAAGGAAATGCTTAAACAGTGGATGATGCAGATCAGTAACACTCAAAGGTCATCTCGTCCAGCACTTGCCTCCACCCTCCCTCACTGAGCAGGGACATCTTTAAATAGATAAGGTCAGGTATTCTCTACTCCACTTTCTGAAGGAATTGGTTTTTTGTTACTGCCTATATAGGAAATCTAAAAAGATGTAAGTCTTAATATGAGCACCTACGTGCACACAGCAAAGCGTAATTATCCTGTAACATTCCTAAGCAAAGTCTTTAACAGCTCCTGCCATAATATTCAACACAGTTTAATTACCCTGTGAAAGTTCCTATTCTTTCTGCAAAGAAACTGAAGACATGTAAGTGCTTCAATTAGATATTCAGCTCTCTTCTAAGAAAAAGATGTGGTCTTTTCTTAAATTCTAGCATATTGTTCAATACTCAGATATGATATACATGGGGGAGAAAAAAAGGTTGTTACAATACAATGTGCTTAGCATGAGGCAAAAATTATTTTGACAGTTAGCCATAAATTTGTCAAAACACCTGAAAGTGATTAAAGACATCAGGGTCTACGTTCCTATCTGTTGCTTGATTCTCTTAGTTTCTTCTCTTTAAAACACATCAAATAGATTCCCGATGAAAATTAAGTGAAACTACGGACAAGATTTTCATTTGGGCTTGTAAATTTAATTCTTATTAGGTGACTTAATATTACTTTGTAAGACTGTATGGATACATCTTCCCAACTCATCAATGTATGAAAACAGAGAGGGATGAGACACTGCACACTCAAGTATGCCTACACTACTAAGTTAAAGAACTCCTGAAACAGAGGAAAATAGGCGTCAAGAGTATAGTACGGAATAGTACAAACAATAACTGATCAGTATTTGAGTTCGTGTCTTTACATTGTTCTAAACAAGTGTTTGGAGGTTATCCAAGACATACAAGTTCTTCTCACAACGGTATTAAAATTTTTGCGTATAGGCATTTGAGTCTATTTAGCTATAGCTGAAATAATTTATTTCCAGACTGATGAGTAAAGAAAGTCTCACTCACGACATGGATTTGTGATATGACCTAATCATAGATCTTAACTAGGAACTCTAAATTCCCCACTCCTTCCAAAACTAGATAAAATCTACATGACAAATAAAGCTAGGAAATTTTCTTGTGCCCTCCAAGTGAAGCCTACACACACAGAGACAGGAAAGAAGGTAATGAAAAGAAATAATAAAACCCCCTATGGATTGAGGAGTTTAATGAGATGATACAATGTGCAATTATCTTAGCAGAAAATCACAGCAAAAGCATCAATAAAATGTTTTCCCCTCCCCTCCATCCCAATCATGCAGCAGTCAGCCCAGCAGAAAAGACCACCATCTGAAACCAAGAAACCAGAAGCAGCAACCAGAAACAGGAAGCTTCCCATGTTACAATCTGAACTTCATGGCCCGTGATACTTTGCTCCAGACAGCACCTTCATTTTGAAGCTGGCGTGATGTAAGTATAGCATTGAATACTCATCCACAGATTGAACTGAACCAATGACAAATGTATTAATGACAGTGAGGTGTTAATCTATTTTCTGATGACTGACAGGAAAAGTCTGTAAAGATGAAAACAGAAGAAAAACCTTACAGATCTTTTTCTGATGAAAGTCTATGCAGAATTTTCCATTGAAAAGCTGCAAATATGAACTAATTTTCATGGCTTTTTGGCAAGAATATTGATAGAAAAAAATACCCTGCACTTATTATATTGGATGGAGTATTCATCAGAATCATTACTAGGTATTTATTATGCCTCACTTTGAAAGTATGGAGAGCCACTTTGAAAGTATGGAGAGCCACTTTGTTTGGTTTTCATATTTAGTGATACACAAATATTATAAGAAATGTGAATAATTTTTTTTATCTGCTACAAAGATTTTTTTAAGCATTTTTTTCCTAAAATTAAATACACATTATTTCACTCAAATTAATGTAATGATTTTTTTAATGAAACAATGGAAACAGATCTCTGAAAAACAGTTTAATTAAAAAACCTTGCTTCTTGAAAGCTTGCATTATAATACTCTTCTAACAGTAGTATGTATAATTAATACAATGTTAAAATCATTTAGCTTCAGAAAAAATTGTACTAATTGTTGTATTTACAAGATTTGTTTTTATTCTCATTTGCTTGCATCTATTCTGTTAATTGCAAACAGACATAAGGTGTAATATGATGAAGGTGGAATTTTAGTGCCTTATTAATAATAATAATAATAAAGTTTATCAATTTTGCATGTAAAACTTTATTATTAATTACATCAGTAAACAAGCCTGGACACTGCAAGCATGAAATCTATAGGTTTCCTCTGCAAAAGAAGATGGGCTTTCTTAATTTGTTCACATTTGTAATTAATTAATTCTTTTATAAATTTTATGCTCTCTCTTTTTATTTTACCATTAATTTGTCATTCTGAATCTCCTTAGATTTGTTTATCTCATCTGCAAGAACATACTGTAGCCATAAAACTAATATATTATTAAATCATAAATGTTAATTGCCATGATATATTGTTACTTCCTTGGATTAGTGCCTCCTGGAAATACTTTTATGCATCTTAAAGTTTCAGGAGCAATTCCCAAGTCATCACAACATATTATGAAAGGAGACCAGCCAATTCTGAAATCATTGCTCACATTGCATACAATAATGAACCCTAATAAATTATTCCCTTCTTTACCTTGGACTTTATAATACTTGTGGTGGTTAGAAAGGAAAGGCTCTGCTTTCCCTCCCCCACTGAAAAAGAGACCACGGCTAAACGCAGTTGGAGAAATGAGAGTATATTTTACAAGGAAACAGATTAGATGTAACACAACAAATACAGGTATTTTACAATATATACAGGAATATACAGCAAATAAACTCAACCAGAAACCAGACCCCCCACAGAGGGGGCTTCCCCCTGTGCCCCCTTCACCCCCCTACCTCCCTTCTCCCCCAAAAGAGGTAGAAAAGAGATGTGGATGGTTAACAGGGCAGGAAAGGAAGAAAGGCCTGGCATAGAGAGTTTGTTAGTTCTTATCTCTTGGCAAGAAGCCCAGAAGCAGATCCAGCCGAAAGGGACAGCAAAGGAAGGAAGACTGAGAGAAAGTTCCCAGCTCCCCTGGGTCCAATCTCACCTCCCACAATTCTGCCAATGAAATTCGTTTAGAATACCAAAATATTTTATAAACATTTAGCCAGTGTGCCCCTTTCTTAAAGGCACAGCATCAAACGGTCACAATACTCATGGCAGACTGGAGGTTTGATTTTAATATTATTTTAGCATATTTGTGTCTACTCCAATGTGAATTAAAAAAATTACAAAATATCTGCCTGAATCTTTCTGATTGACTCTAAAATAATTTATAAAAATCAGGGCTTCCTCGAGTAATTCCTAATTTTTATTTCATTTTGTTTCAATTATATTGAAGGTGCCTGAACACAAACTGCTATGTATCTCAGATCAGCACTTAAAATATTAGGTACAGGATGTAAGAAAGTTTTACTACTAACAGTTTTCAAGTTGTTTCAGTAGTCCTCTATAGACATAAAAACTCATGAAAGATTCTCTTTTGTGTAGTGCCCTCAATTTGCCAACATATTGTTGTTAATACAGTATCACTTTAGGTCTTTCAGAGATTGTTTATATTATGTTCTTGTCCCCCAGTATTATCAAAATATCACAGTATAACTAAGGTTGGAAGAGACCCCAAGGATCATCGAGTCCAATCTGTCTCCACAGACCTCATGACTAGACCATGGCACCAAGTGCCACGTCCAATCTCCTCTTGAACACCTCCAGGGACGGTGACTCCACCACCTCCCTGGGCAGCCCATTCCAATGATAGAATACATAGAATACATAGAATAAACCAGGTTGGAAGAGACCTTCAAGATCATCGCGTCCAACCCATCAACCAATCCAACACCACCCAAACAACTAACCCACGGCACCAAGCACCCCATCAAGTCTTCTCCTGAAAACCTCCAGTGATGGCGACTCCACCACCTCCCCAGGCAGCCCATTCCAATGGGCAATCACTCTTTCTGTATAGAACTTTTTCCTAACATCCAGATTGAACAACTCGCTCAGTGAAGAACTTTCTTACAATGTTATTCAGTATGTTCATTGAATCTACCAACATAAATGAGAGAAAAATCTAACACCTCACTAGTAAAGTTTTCATTTTCAGGAATATGACAAAATGTTTGTAAGTTATTTCATGAATTTAAGAACTTTTTCAGTCTTATACCTATTTGTAGCCTGCTTATGAATCCATCATGCTGACATTTGAAGAAAATACCAATTGTCTTTGTTCTATGAGCACTTCTTTCAAATATTGTCTTTGTCTCTGATAAATTATGTCACCTTGTGCTGGGTTAAGCCCAGCTCAGGAGGAGTGGGCTGGAAGACTGACCCTAGCTGGGCAGGGAGAGCTCAAAGTTTATTCCACTCCCACTTCCTGCTCACAACCCTATTTAAGAGGAGCAACTTCCAGCCTCACTTTCTTTCTCCTGTCCTTGGCTTTCCAATATCCTTGTGCTGCTGAAGTGAGCAGTTAACCACGTAGTGGGGCCTGCTCCACACGGTCCTGGAAATCTGAGGGGACTGTAAAGAGAATCCATCTTCCATCCGGAGAATCCTTTGGTTTTCTATATTTTTTTATTTAGCCCATTTTCCTTATACCTCTGCAAACTTCCCTTTACTTAAATGCCTTCTTTTTTTTGTTGTTGTTGTTAAACTTACCTTTTTGCTTCCAAATCAATGCAAGACTGTTCTTTTATTGTTTTACCTCTCTCTTCTTCCTCTGCCTACTTTTTTTTTTTCCTACTGGCAAAGGGGAGAAGGGAGGCAATTTAAATCTTTTCTGTTGGGCTTTTGGGCTCCAGGAAAAATTTGAACACCTACATACCTTTTAACTTCCTCTCATTTGAAATGTGAATTCTGACACATAACTTACAGTATTTCAGAGTGAAAAATACAGCACGATTTAATATGCGTCAGCAAAACTATATTCCACAACCTCCCCAACTTATTTTTCCCACTTCACCATTAATTGCATAAGTTAGTTTCTAGCAACATTATAGCAAGAAGTTGTGATTGTGACTTTTAAGGTCATAATCAAAGTAGTATTAGTCGTTCTAATAGTGTAACCATGGTCACAATGAGAGCTGAATATACCCATCTTTGTCCTCCTTTCCTTACTTTTCTGCTTTTTGTAAAAAAATGTTGGATGAGATTGAATTTCCTAATTTAGGTATCTAAGGCATGATCCTAAATCTGAATTTATGAAGTTAAAATCCATGTTGTCCTTTTACAGACATCAGAAATAAGAAAGCATTTTCAATAGCTGATTTATTTAATTCCAAAATCGACATCTGTGATGAAATGTCTTCAGAAGATACTTATTTCTTTCTAGCTAATACAGAAGAATCCCATAATTATTAACCCAGACTTAGAATAAATACAGTTTAATCCTTGGTCTCAGGCTGCTGAATATCTGCTATCAGCACTATGGTAATGATGTTTAGGGTAGATACGTGAAAAGCAGGTTACCCTGTGTGAACTACAATGAAATCTTCATCTACACAGTGCATACAACTGAAATAATTGAAAATGGAAAATAAAGTATTTGAACCTATATGCTGTACATTACATTATATTTTGATTCATACAAATTGGTTTATTAGCAGTGCTTCTTTCACATTCTTGCACATTGATACTCACTTCACTGGTTTTGATTTAACATGAGGCTGATGGATTGAATCACCTGGAACTGTTTGGCATTTTGACTTCCAGCGTAAAATTTTGTATGACAAGTTTACAAAATGATGTACAATTCACACAATTCAATAATTCAGACAACAGTTAAAAATGCAAGAACTTTATAAAGTCTTTCTTTCCTGAAGTAAGAAAAAATAATATTCAAACCATAAAATTATGATGTATATCTTAAATGAAAATCTGGAATATTTTATGGTTTCTGCATTAAGCTTCAATAACTGACAAAAAGAATTCCTTTCCATGTATTACCAAGTTTTAAATGTACTCTAGTATTTCAATGAGAGTCTTGGTCTGACCATATGAACAAAATACCTGCATGTTTCTTCATGGTTTTTTGTTTGGTTGCTGGGTTTCTTTTGTTTTGTTTTAAAGATAGAAACAATAGGCTAATTATGAATGTCTTAGTATAGGTTTTTGTCCATGTAGCTCATGCTGCAAATAACAGTAGTGGGAAGCAGAGCTTATAACATTAATTCATCTTAGCTTTTGAAAAATGCAAGCACAGTAGATTTTTAGAACAGTTTTTTGGGGCCATTTTAACTTGCTGAATATCACTGTCTGTCAGCTCATCATTTTAAAAATTTGTCCACATAGATCTGTCAATTTCAAAAGACACCACAGCATCTTGTTTTGGCGTCTGCTACAGTATCACTCAGAATAGCCGCTTTTAAGGAAAAATGCTATCCGCGGCCTGTATAGATATGACTTGTTATGAAGCAATTCCCATAATTGTGCAATTACATGAGAATTTTTATACTATGTAAATCATAATAAACTTTTCTGATTTTCTAATCTTCACTAAATAAATTTTGTTTGCCAACAAATCCTGTTAAATTGTAGATAGACCATGAAAAGAAAATGTAGGGGGTTTGCCAAAAAGAGCTGTAAAATTTAATCCTGTCAGGTGCCTTTGTCCAGTGGCTGGCTTAGGCCTGATTAATTAACCATAACACAAAAACTAACAATATAAACCCAAATCCCCATGTTTAGTTTTGAAAGGTAAGCTGTTAATTACCCAGGATGAAAGTATTCATAAATATTTGTCTCTCCTGAATATTTTTTTCAGGACTTTTTTTTTAATTCAGAGCAAAAATGTAGTTTAATGTTAGTTAACTGAAATTAACTTTCTCTTGTTTCACTTTCCTTAAAATTGTGAATGTCAGTTGACCATCAACTTATCTGCATTTTTCCCAACCTTTTTTCTCTAAGCAATAGAGATTGTTGTTAGTGAGAATCTTAAATCTTCTGAATAAAAGTTTGCACATTATCAGCCCTGAGTCACATAGCCATTGTGTTCCAAAAGACCATTTTCCATTTTCAAGCATGTTACATTTGTATTCACACCATAACTTCATAGTATATCATGTTTACCCACATGGCAGGTGATTTTTGAGTGCTAGCAAAATCATTTTTCTAATGACATCTCAGTGTTAGACAAAGATCAGCCAATAATCTTTGGCTTCACTAAGACACAGAGAAAAAAAGTCAGTAAGCTGGTAAATTGCATCAGCTTTACTAATTATACCAAGCCATTATTTCTGAACTTTTCTGAATGTGCTCACCTCACATTTACTGTTCCTTGTTATGTCAACACTGTACTTTTGGGGTAAAGAAAATAGTGTTTTACTTTTTGATGTTAGAAATCCAAAGTTAGCCATGTAAAGAAATTATTATGAAGAAACAAATGTTGCTTATGTAGATTCCATTGTGATTCAGGAAGCCCAAAAATAGCCAGAGCAGCTATGAAGCAAAACTGGAAGTTTAATGCATTTATAAGAGCAAGCAAGGCATCTAAGCTGGGGTGTGTTCGGGGAAAGCATACTTGCTTTATGAATAAATTCTTGAGCACTTTCTTTACATGAGCATAGCATTGTTCCAAGTTGGATTTTTGTGTGGGTTGGTTTGTTTTCCTTTAGCACTGCTCCTTTTAAATGTTCACAGTCGCCGTCCCTGGAGGTATTCAAGAGGGGATTGGATATGGCACTTGGTACCATGGTCTAGTCATGAGGTCTGTGGTGACAGGTTGGACTCGATGATCTTTGAGGTCTCTTCCAACCTTAGTGATACTGTGATAAAATTTTGTCATTGTTCCATTGCTTCCAGAAGGCCAAAACTCCTATTTGGTATAAAAGTCTTCAATGATTTTGTGTGTATGCATGTGTTTACATGGGTATAAAAAGGATAACTCTATGATTTTAAGAACAAGAGAGGTAAGGCATAAAGCTGAGTCTTGTATGATGTATTTTTATGTTAATTGTAGGTTCCATTCAAATTCCAATTTAACTTTGGATGGTTCAATTCCATTTAACTCTAAGACAAAAACCCATCATAGCTTTAAGAAGAACCTCTTTCAAAAGCTACCATGATTAAGAACATATTGGATATTTTCTGTTTATTCTATTTTATCAGAGTTCCGCTGTGTGCAAGCACAGGATGGATGATAGCTGGCATCCATGAAAGCATATGCACTTCTATTTTGGATGCTTCAGTGTAAGAAGGTTATTAAATTAAGAGTACATCCAGAGGAAAGCAGCTAACATGAGGAAAGACATTGAGAGCAAGACTTGGAGGTCACTTTCTTTGCTCAGCTTGAAGAAGAGAGGGCTGATGGGTGGCACATTGCAGTCTACAGCTTTCTAAGGTGGGACCATGGAGGAGAAGGTGTTGATCCCCTTTCTCTGGTGACAAGAAGTTTCTCCTTATGTTGAGGTGGAACTTCCTGTGTTCTAGCTTATATACATTTTTCCTTGTCCTATTCCTGGGTGCCACTGAAAGGAGCCTTTCCTCTTCCTCTTGACACCCTTCCCTCAGTTATTTATAGATATTAATAAGATCCCTTCTCATCCTTCTCAAGACTAAATAGTCCCTGTTCTCAGTCTTTCTTCACAGGAGAGATGCTCAAGTCTCTTAATGACCTTACTGCTCTTTGTTGGAGTCTCTTCAGTAGATCCCTGTCTTTCTTGAATTGAGAAGCCCAAACCTGGATACAGTGTTCCAGATGTGGTCTCACTAGGGCAGAGTTGGGCAGGGAGAGGAACCTTCCTACACCTGCTGGACACGAGGGCCATGAGGATGCTAAGAGGGCTGGAGCACCTCTCCTATGAGGACAGGCTGAGAGAGTTGGGGCTATTCAGTTTGGAGAACAGAAGGCTCCAAGGAAACCTTATTGTGGTCTTCCAATATCTGAATGGCGCCTGCAACAAAGATGGTGAAGGACTTTTTAGGGTGTTATGTAGTGGTAGGACTAGGGGAGGGTAGATTTAGATTAGATGTTAGGAAGAAGTTCATCACCATGAGGGTGGTGAGACAGTGGAACAGGTTGCCCAGGGAGGTGATAGAAGCCCCATGCCTGGATGTTTTTAAGGCCAGGCTGTATGTGGCTCTGGGCAACCTGATCTAGTGGACAATGTAGCAGAGGGTTTGGAACTAGATCATCCTTGGGGTCCCTGATAATTCTGTTATTCTGTGATTCTGTGACATACTTTTCTTAATGCACCCCAGGATGCCACTGGTCCTCTTGGATGCAAGGGCACATTTCTGTCACATGGACAACTTGCTGCCCACTAGGGCTCCAAGGTCTTTCTCTTTGGAGCTGCTTTCCAGCAGGATGGCCCCTTGTCTGTACTGTTGCCTGTTGTTATTTCTCACCAGATGCAGGACTCTATACTTGTCCTTATTGAACTTCATGAAGTTCACCTTTTCCCAGTTGTCCAGGCTGTCTAGATCTCATTGGATAGCAGCACAATCTTCAAGTGTGTCAGCTACCCCTCTCAGTTTTGTATCATCAGCAAACTTGCTGAGGGTACACTCTATCCCCTCATCTAGGAAAAGATTCTTACCTGAGAAGGTAGTCAATCACTGCAATAGGCTTCACAGGGAAATGGCCATAGGATCAAAATTGTCAGACATCAGGGAGCATCTGGATGACACTTCCAGTTGTATGGTTTAGTTTTAGGTAGTCCTGTGAGGAGGAGAGAGTTGGAGTTGATGATACTTACAGGTCCCTTCCAACCTGAGATATTTCTACGGTTCTATGAAACATGATATTCTGTATATAGTTACTGATCACTTGAAAAATGAAACGTTGATAGTTGGCTAGAATTGCTCTTAGGGCTTGGGAAAAAAAAGAAAAAAAAAAAGAACAAACAACACTGTGTATCATGTGTATTATCTCATATTTAGAAAGAAAAAGAAAAAAGTTGTTAACAAGAAGATATAAATGTCATCTACAGAAACAGAAACAAATTAAGATAAAAGTGGCAAAATCTTCCCCCATTTAAGAAGACTGCACATTATCAAAACTGCTATTTGGACATTAGGAGGTCTCCCTCTACTTTAACAGAAGATTAGCACTGCTTTTTGATTCCCTACACACCACTGTATGGATGAACTGCCTACTGTATTTCTGGAGTTATTTTTGTTAGCATTTACTGTAATTGATGATGCTACTTTATAAAAAGCAAAATCTTGGGACTTCTCCTACCACTCCAAAAACAAGCTTTGAAAGATTATTAAACTTTAAGCATTTAAAACATTTGTAATCATGTTCAACATGAAATCTTATTTTTAACATCTTTTTCCTTATGTAACAAAAAACAATCTTCTAAGCAACTAACAAGTGTCTAGTAATTTATAACTTTCTCTGTATAACAGGTGAGCATAACACAGAATGAAAGCACATTTTAAGCAAATAGTGTGGCCAGCAGGAGCAGGGAGGTCATTCTGCCCCTGTTACAATGGACTGGTTAGGCCACACCTTGAGTCCTGTGTCCAGTTCTGGGCCCCTCAGTTTAGGAAAGATGTTGACTTGCTGGAACATGTCCAGAGAAGGGCAACATAGTTGGGGAGGGGTTTGGAACACAAGCCCTATGAAGAGAGGCTGAGGGAGCTGGGGTTGTTTAGCCTGGAGAAGAGGAGGCTCAGGAGAAACCTTATTGCTCTCTACAATTACCTGAAGAGAGGTTGTAGCCAGGTGGGGGCTGGTCTCTTCTCCCAGGCAACCAGCACCAGAACAAGAGGACATAGTCTCAAGCTGCACCAGGGGAGCTCCAGACTGGATGTTAGGAAGAAATTCTTCACAGAGAGAGTGATTGCCTATTGGAATGTGCTGCCCTGGGAGGTGGTGGAGTCACCATCATTGGAGGTGTTAAGGAGGAGACTTGATAGGGACCTTGGTGGCATGGTTTAGTTGATTAGGTGGTGTGGGATGATGGGTTGGATGAGATGATTTTGAAGGTCTCTTCCAACCTGGTTTATTCTATTCTATTCTATTCTATTCTATTCTATTCTATCAACATAGAAAATAAAAATATTAAAAAACTCCAAATAATATAGTTGTCCTTTTTAGGTAAAGATTAATTTATAGAAGGTACTAAAAAAAACCACAAAACCACAACCCCCCCAAAAAACCCACCAAAAAAAACCCCACCCAAATAATATGCAGGGTATTGTAAAAGCCCAAATAATTTATAATACTGCATTCCAAATATTTCTAGCATTTTGGATTGTTTCCAGGAGAATACTGCAGTCAGAAATATTAAGATTTTAAAAGCAGGAAATCCGTCTCTTTGCAATTTGTAAAACACCTGGTTTGAAAAGTCTGATCTTGACTAAGGCCTATAAATGTCATCAGGATGAATTACTGATGGAATTTTAACTTAGGCACTGGTTCTGTAGATATTGTCCATGAGCTGGTAATGAAGATTAAATCTTTTACTGTGCTTGAATGTGGAAATCTTGGCACTTGAATCAGAGTCATATTGTGAGTGGTACTGAGCACTTGAAATTCCCACTGATCACAGCACTTCTTCCAATAAAAGTCAGAGTCAAATCCCCGTTCAACTGAGGTCAATGGAAGTTTTGCCATTGAGAGCTATGTTATCAGAATTTGTCCCATAATATAAATTGACGCAGCAGTTCAGTTCAAGGAAGATAGTTCTAAATTGTATGGGAAATAGAGGCTCATGTAATACAGCTCCACATAACAAATCTACTATTTTAGTTTATTCAGCCTAATGGTTTCCATTATCTCCTTAGTTGATAGAATCCATTTCAAAAACCAATAATCTCTTTAAATCCACTGAGCCACAAATTAGTCATTAGAGAAAATTTTCAGAGATCATTACCTTTCCCATAGATTTTAGCTTTTCATTTCCTGAATACCCACATCTAATGTTGTTCATAGTAAGAGGAGGGTAGATTATTCAGTTACAAAAGAATGATTCAAATATAATTCAAGCTATTCACTTGTTTATTATTAGAAATGCTGCATTCTTATTAAAGGTCAACTCTCTATTATTTTTAACCTTGAATTTATGACCTCATGTACTATTAGGTCATAATGAAAAGACAAATACTATCAACACAGCTTTGTGTACCCCATTAATGAGGCATACAGCTAACATTTTCTACAGGAGGAATATATTGTTTTTCTAAACTAGTAAAACACTCTCTTTCTGTTGCATGCATACACATACACAGACATAATTTCCAACACAGGAGGGGAAACAAGAAGTGCAGTTCCCTTCTTCTATCAGTCTGGTTTGGGTTAGGGTCTTTTTTAATAAGTTGTACCTTATAAGTCCAGTCTTTCTGACTGGAAATCTGGACTGAGAGCAATTAGTTTATGGTTTGGTCAAGAAAATATGCACTCCACAGCAGGAAGTTAGAAAGTGACAGAAATAGGAAATATTTAAGATAAACCCTCATCAAAGCAACCTGAAAAACAGACTTAATTGCAATGAGATTTTATTCTTGACCTAACCTTGACGTAATAAGCAGTATTGAGAAAACCCATTCTGCATACATCTGAATATACTGAAATTAGTTATCAAATTGTAAGAATCAGATGCATAATCCTTCAAGTCTCCCATATTTGCATCACTAAATGTTTCTTCCTTCACAGTAAACACTAAAAAGTTCTTCTAAGTTTCCAAAGTGTGTTTTTCCTACAAACGATGGAGTAATAACAGTGACAGCTGTGCAACCATTTGCAATGATTTACATGCTATGACTGGATCAATGAGTTACTCACTGTATACTTACACTGTCAAAATTGACAGTTAGTTTATGAGGATTAGTATAGAGCAACAGGTATTTGAATACTAGTAAGGTCACCTCTTTAAACTACATAAAGAGCAAAACCAATGCAATTTGGTTTAAAACCTTAGTGTCGTCCTTCACTGAACCAGAAAGGCTTTGGTCAGGACAGACTAAGCCCTTGATAGATGGTGTGATTATATAAAATCATAGAATCATAGAATCAATAAGGTTGGAAAAGACCTCAAAGATCATCAGGTCCAACCTGTCACCACAGACCTCATAACTACTAAACCATGGCACCAAGTGCCATGTCCAAGCCCCTCTTGAACACCTCCAGGGATGATGACTCCACCACCTCCCCAGGCAGCCCATTCCAACAGCTAACAACTCTCTCAGTGAAGAACTTTCTCCTCACCTGGAGCCTAAACTTCCCCTGGTGCATCTTGAAATTGTGTCCTCTTGTTCTGGTGCTGGTTGCCTGGGAGAAGAGACCAACCCCCTCCTGGCTACAACCACCCTTCAGGTAGTTGTAAACAGCAAAATGGTCTCTCCTGAGCCTCCTCTTCTCCAGGCTAAGCAACCCCAGCTCTCTCAGCCTCTGCTCACAGGGCTTGTGCTCCAAACCCCTCACCAGCTTCGTTGCCCTTCTCTGGACACGTTCAAGTGTCTCAATGTCCTTCTTAAATTGAGGGGCCCAGAGCTGGACCTAGTACTCATCTGTGGCAATGGCTGACAGTCTTTTTGAGAGAAGCCAGATAAAAGGAGAATTGTAGAGCTTGTGAGCAAATTTGCCTAACATTCACCATTGGAGTGAAGACATCACAGAATAAATTTTTACTAATATAAAGATGTATATAAATAATGTAAATACATTTAATATTTTTTTGACATTCTGTTTCCTTTCTTAACACTTTGTTTTAGGGGAAAAAAAACCAAAAAACTTTTCCAGGAAAAGACACAAATATTTGTAATTAACTGAATCTTGCAAGAAAATGGATACAACATCTTATGTCTCTCTATGAGCACTACGTGATGGCAATTCATATCATAGCTTAAATGGCTTAACAAAATATCAGAGGAACAGTCAATTCTGACAGGCCATGTAATGGCTTAATCCACCTGTTTTTCTCCAACACAGAAGTGAGAGAAAAGTAACACAATCAAAAAACCCAACAACTCTTGGTTGAGTTAAAATGTTGAGATAAATTATTTTACTGATTAAATGAGATAATCCTATGAACAATTGCCTTATCTTAGCAAATTTGAAGAGAAAAAAAACCCAAAACCAACAAAACAACAGCACAGAAAAATTCAGAGAATAGCAGCCTGAAGCAGAAAACCAGCAAACTAACCAGCTCCCACCCATCCCACTGCCAACACCATGAATAAAGCAAACACCCAAACCCAGAACCTGAAGCAGCAACTGCAATGGGAAGCCTCTCGTGTTACAATCTGAACTTCAAGCCCCATAATACTTTGCTCCAACCAGGTTTCATTTTGAAGCTGGCATGACAACAGGATGGTTATGAATAACAGCAGCAAATTTCAGCTCAACCTATGAGAGCCCCACAGCAGCATCTATTTTAAATAGCTATGCAATAGCTCAAAAAATATTATTTGTCAGATGTACAAAATTAACTTCTATGCTATAGTATCAGGAGACTAAAATTTTGAAGTATCATTTATAATTATCAGAAATACCCTGGATCTGCCCTTTATTTTGATTTGAACAGGTACTCAAAGATACTGAATATCAATAATATATCTTGAGTGGACACACAAAGCAAGAGCTGTCCTTTGCAAAATTTGTACTGGAAGAATGTTAAAGGAATCCTGGCAGCATTTTTGCATGTAAGGAAAAGCCAGTAAATAAAAAAGAAAAGCCAGTAAATAAAGCCAAGTTTCACAGTTTCTCATGTCACCTTTTGAAAGTCTTTTTCACTGAGAATATGAATGTCTGCCTGTTATCTTTGGAAATTTGCATGAATCACATTTACATGATAAGCTGTGTTCTACTGATAAGTCAACAGCCCTCCAGAATTTTCAAATCTTATCAAAGCTATCACAGAAGCTGAATCTCAAAACTATAATAATAATAATAAAAAAAAAAAAAATAAAAAAAAATATGAGAGAGAAAGAGGGAAAATCCAAAAGTGGATGACATTACATGTCTGGTGCTTATATATCATCCAAACTGTTTACAATTGATGCATTTTTCATTTTAGAGAAGTTCTTTTTCTTTGCTTCTTTACCAGTGTTAACCTGTCTCTTCATTTGACAGGATCATGGTGTCTTTACATGCTAGCCATTCAGTAAGAACCAGAAAAAAAGTACAAAAGATCAAAACTGTGCAAATAAGTTTTACTTGGAGAGAGAGAAAGAGACAAAAAAAAAAAAAAAAAAGAGGAAAAAAAAATCAGCAAAAAAAACCCTGACTCTGCAGATGTGGTGGGTTGAAATTATCCCCCAACAAATTTGGAGAATTACCACCAAAATAAATCATCAGACCAGCTCAGTTGCTTTGAAAGCAGAGTGAAGCTATATTTACAAATCAAGAAAAATCTAGAAATATAAAATGCAATATGTACAAAATATATTTACATATATTTACAATTCAGAAACAACACAAATACTTGTATACCCTTATACAGAATCAATCCCTGGACAGTCCAGGGGGCTGCTCACAACCTACCCTCTCCCCCCACCCCTCCTTCCCTTCTCAGTACCTCACAGGCACAGTTTACACCAGCTGAAGGTCAGGAAAGAGATAAGGGAGCAAGCCATGCAAGAAAAAGAAGTGAAAATGAAACAGAAATGTTTATGCATCTAACTTTTATCTTTATTAGAAAATCAATGAGATTATATAGAATATAATAAACCCCTCTCTATTCTATTCCAAAAGTCATGACAGTCTGGGGAAGTCCCCACAGACTGGAAAAGGGGAAACATTACTCCCATTTTCAAAAAGGGTAAGAAGGAGGAACCAGGGAACTACAGGCCAGTCAGTCTCACCTCTGTGCCCAGAAAGATCATGGAGCAGATCCTTATGGAGGCACTACTGACTCAGAAGAATAGTGAAGAGGTGATTGGGAACGGTCAGCATGGCTTCGCCAAGGGCAAATCCTGCCTGACAAACCTGGTGGCCTTCTATGAACAGGTCACAACATTAATAGATGAGGGGCGAGTAACTGATGTCATTTACCTGGACCTGAGCAAAGCCTTCAACACTGTCCCACAACACATCCTGGTCTCCAAACTGGTGAAACATGGTTTTTATGTGTGGACCACTAGATGGATAAAGCACTGGCTTGATGGCCGCACCCAAAGAGTGGCTGTCAATGGGTCCATGTCCCAGTGGAGGCCAGGGACAAGCGGAGTCCCTCAGGGATCAGTCCTGGGACCAGTCTTGTTCAACATCTTTGTCAGTGACATGGACAGTGGCATTGAGTGCACCCTCAGCAGGTTTGCTGATGACACCAAGCTGTGTGGTACAGCAGACACGTTGGAAGGAAGGGATGCCATCCAGAGGGACCTTGACAGACTGGAGAGGTGGGCACAAGCCAACCTCATGAGGCTCAACAAGACCAAGTACAGGGTCCTGCATCTGGGTCGAGGCAATCCCAGGCATAAATCCAGGCTGGGCAGTGACTGGCTGGAAGGCAGCCCAGAGGAGAGAGAATTGGGGGTGCTGGTGGTCAAGAAGCTTAACATGAGCTCTCAGTGTGCACTTGCAGCCCAGAAAGCAAATCACTTGGACCACAACACTCTGTGCTGGGTTAGGAATTGGCTGGAGGGCCGAGCCCAGAGAGTGGTGGTGAATGGTGCCACATCCAGCTGGCAGCCAGTCACCAGTGGTGTCCCCCAGGGATCAGTACTGGGCCCCATCCTCTTTAATATCTTCATCGATAATCTGGATGAGGGGATTGAGACAGTCATCAGCAAATTTGTCGATGACACCATGTTGGGAGCAGGTGTTGGTCAGTTAGAGGGCAGAAGAGCCCTGCAGAGGGACCTCGACCGACTGGACAGATGGGCAGAGTCCAACGGGATGTCATTCAACAAGTCCAAATGCCGGGTGCTACACTTTGGCCACGGCAACCCCAAGAAGTTCTACAGGCTGGGGTCAGAGTGGCTGGAGAGCTGCCAAACAGAGAGGGACCTGGGGGTGATGATTGACAGCCGTCGAAACATGAGCCAGCAGTGTGCCCAGGTGGCCAAGAAGGCCAATGGCATCCTGGCCTGTATTAGGAATAGTGTGGCCAGCAGGAGCAGGGAGGTCATTGTGCCCCTGTACTCTGCATTGGTTAGGCCACACCTTGAGTACTGTGTCCAGTTCTGGGCCTCTCAGTTTAGGAAGGCCATCGAGGCACTTGCATAGAATACATAGAATACATAGAATAAACCAGGTTGGAAGAGACCTTCAAGATCACCGCGTCCAACCCATCAACCAATCAAACACCACCCAAACAACTAACCCCCGGCACCAAGCACCCCATCAAGTCTCCTCCTGAAAACCTCCAGTGATGGCGACTCCACCACCTCCCCAGGCAGCCCATTCCAATGGGCAATCACTCTTTCTGTATAGAACTTTTTCCTAACATCTAGCCTGAACCTCCCCTGGTGCAGCCTGAGACTGTGTCCTCTTGAATGTGTCCAGAGAAGGGCAACAAGGCTGATGAGAGGCCTTGAGCACAAGCCCTGTGAGGAGAGGCTGAGGGAGCTGGGATTGTTTATCCTGGAGAAGAGGAGGCTCAGGGGAGATCTTATTGCTGTCTACAACTACCTGATAGGTGGTTGTAGCCAGGAAGGGGTTGGTCTCTTCTCCCTAGCAACCAGCACCAGAACAAGAGGACATAGTCTCAAGATGCACCAGGGGAAGTTTAGGCTTGAGGTGAGGAGAAAGTTCTTCACTGAGAGAATCATTTGTCATTGGAATGGGCTGCCCAGTGTGGTGGTGGAGTCATCATCCCTGGAGGTGTTCAAGAGGAGATTGGATGTGGCACTTGGTGCCATGGTCTAGTCATGAAGTCTGTGGTGACAAGTTGGACTCTATGATCTTTGAGGTCTCTTCCAACTTTGGTGATACTGTGATACTTAGATACTGTGATACTTAGATACTGTAATTTGACGTGTCTGTTTTACCCTGGAAATTAATCTTGCTCAGATAACCAGTTTTTCACTTCTGTCCCCTTTACTTGGAAAACAGAATTGAAGTTTTAATTTATATTACAGTCTTTTTTGTGCTCTTTAAGGAACTTATTTCTCCAAATAAGTATTAGATTTAAATTTATGAGAGGTGTCTGTTCTGAGAACTAATCTTATATGGAGAATCTGTAAAATCATAAAGGGAAAGGATTCTATATGGACAAACCACTGAAAAGCATCAACCATGGAATGGCCATACTGCCAGTTTAGAGAAGTGAAGCTAGTAGAAAAACTCAAAATCTACACACTTCTGGTTGTTATTTTTTTCACTTCCAAAGTTATCCCAGCAGTGTGTTGTTTAAAAATTAATCTAGTCTTCCTAAAATGTTAACCATACAGTAAGAAATCTTGCTGAGGAATAACAGGGATACTTTCCTGAAATAATTAAGTCTTTTAATGAAAGAATTGTCTTGGTCAAACTAAACATGCAAGGAGAAAAAGGAATACTATGTAATTTTGATTGTTTGGGTGACTGACACTTGAAACCATGGTTTAGTTAGTCATGAGGTGTTGGGTGATAGGTTGGACTTGATGATCTCTGAGGTCTTTGCCAACCTTATTGATTCTATGACTCTATGATTCTATGACTTTCACCTGATGTGGTGCTGTCATATATGATATACGTTTCAGAACTTGGTATTGATTTCAGTGAAAAATGTATAGGTTAGTGACAAGGCACTGGGAAACATATGACTGAAATGATCATGTTAAAAATAAGATGAGATATGGGAATTGCAGTGTTTAAATCTTTCGTTTAGTTTATGTCTTAACCTGATGCTCTGCAGTTTAGAAAAATAGCACTATGCAGGCACAAATAAAAGACAGAAGAAATGGAAACTCCTTAAACTAGCTTTGCTTCCAGGTAAAAAATATTATTGAATAACTATTTAAAGTAGGTTAATTGTATTACCCTCTGGAGGTGTCTGTCTTTCTCTGCTGAATATAGAAAAAGTTCAGATGACTAGCCTGAGTTAGCTAAATATAAAGAAAAATATTTTCACTCGGCATTATGAGGTGCTCCAATTCCCCCTTCCCCCACCTCCATCAGCAGAGGTTTGAATGTGGAAAGACAAAGGCGTGAAATTGCCTTCCAAGGTGCGAAGTTGCCTTCCCCTTCCCCTGGGGACAGGTAAAGGGCAGAGGTCCCTCACAGGGACTATGATTAGCAGGGTGCTTCACGCCCGGTATACATTGGCCCTGGATACATTGTCTAGGAAAGCTTAAATAGAGGACCAGAAAGCGGTCAGGGCTCGGTCCCATTTTTGCACTCCCAGTTTTCTGCTCTCGTTTTGGCTCATCTTGGAATCGCTTGGGATTCATGGTGAAATTGGCGAAGCCAGCACTTGGACCTGGCTTCTCCCCGGACCTGCCTGCCCTGGGCTCCTGCTCCCTGCCTGCCGCTGGAGTGACCCTGCCTGCCGTGAAACTGTGTCTTTCCTTGCATTGTTCAGACTGCACAAGTTTCCCCTTGTGGCAGCCGTGTCTACGGACACGTTGGTTCTGGTGGGTCCCTTTTCCTTCGGAGTTGTGCCACATTATCCACAAACCGGATTACAAAACCTGCAGTTCTGGAGCCTGTCACTGAAGAAAGACCTAGGGACCATCGCCAAATTCCTGCTCCAACCTCACGAGTACAACTGGCATTCTCATATTTTCCCTAAGGTCCTGAATTGCCTCTGGTTTTATAAGTGGGGTAAAGCTATTTTGTGACTTAGCCTTTTCCATTTTCTGAATTCTCTAAATTGTACTAAGGTTGCACATAAGCGTCCTGGTAGAATTCATGACCAAATAGAACCTGTAAACAATTTAATCATTTTTGTACATAATTTTGGGGTTGTGTTTTTTGTGAAAAATAAAGATAACTATATTTACATAATTCTTGCCTCGTTAATTAAACCTCAGTCAAAACACTATGGCTGCACTGAATTTGGATCAAAATGTATTTGCTTTCAGCTATGTGTGTGTTAGCAGGTAATAACTCCAGTGACAGATTAAATCTTTGAAGAAAAGCAATATAAGTAAGCTGCTTTGTTTTGTTTTGCTTTGCTTTGTTTTGTTTAGTTTGGATTTTTACCTTGTTTTGTTTTGATTTTTACCTTACTAAGGACTCATATGTACAAGTGAAAAACTCTTATTTTTGTTTTGGTTGTCATTAAAGTTTTACATGTAAGACATATGATGAACTTCCTGTACTTCTAGGTTTTAAAATGCAGGTAGATATAAAGTTATTACCTAGAAAATAACAGAATAACTTCATCAAATATACATTCTTGCTCTTTATGGCAAACCACAGGTAATTTAATATTTGCTGCATTCATTGAACTTAGGTAATGCTTTACTTTGTATTACTTTAAAATGGAACATTTGAGTACATCCTGCACAATTATTTAGATTAGTTTGCAACATTATGTTTTCAGAGTGTTAAATAACCTCTTTCTTTTCCCTTGTAAGTGCACAAATGTGCATGAACATACTAACTCCTGCTCTCCATATGTATTACAAAAAAGGAATGACAATAAAACAAGAAATATTTTAATCAACCCTTCAGTTTTGAATTTATTTTTTTAAATATAGGCATTAGTTAATTACTTATGTGTTATTATTTTTTTTTTAAAGCAGAAGTGTTGTTTTGGGGTTTGTTTTGTTTTGTTTTGTTTGTAAGATACGTGCAGTATACTGTCATTGTATTGAAAATTAATCACAACATAATTAATTTGCTGTGTGAAGAGAAGAAAATAATACCAACCAAACTAAGGAATATCCATCATTTTGGACTGGGTACTGGCTGGCCGGGGAGGTGGTGGAGTCACCATCATTGGAGGTGTTTAGGAGGAGACTTGATGGGGTGCTTGGTGCCATGGTTTAGTTGATTAGATGGTGTGGGATGATAGGTTGGACATGATGATCTTGAAGGTCTCTTCCAACCTGGTCTATTCTATTCTATTCTATTCTAAAACAAGACAACTTGAAGATTGCCATGTTTGTTATGTCTTGTGGTTACATATAAAAAAATGTTTTCCTAATATCTATCCTGACACTTGTTAGTATCTGCCAGCAAAAATATTAACCTTTCTCAAATGAGTTTGTTAACTTCAATTAACTTTGGTATACTTCTGTAGTCAAAGTGCAAAGTCTTTACTCTTCTTGTGAGAAACTGGAAATAAAGCAGTTAGTATGTCCCTGTTCCTACACCTATATTTTACCAGTCAAAATCCTATAGAACATCATTATTCCATAAATTAAATTGTTACATTCTATCTGTGCACTTTGTCTCTTTAATAGCCATCAAAATGAATGTGATTGAATTTTATCAATAATTATTTTCACGAATAGAATAGAATAGAATAGACCAGGTTGGAAGAGACCTTCAAGATCATTGCATCCACCTAATCAACTAAACCATGGCACCAAGCACTCCATGAAGTCTCCTCCTGAACACCTCCAATGATGGTGACTCCACCGTTGTTTATTTGAAGAGGAAAAAAGTACTAAATCATCAAGTTCATAAAAACTTATTTTTGAACCGTTAAATTCACAGATAATTTCTTTCGAAAGGAGAAGAGTAAGAGAATACTGGAGAATGTAAAGAGGTACAAAAAGATATAAAAGACCAATTACAACTTGCAGTGTATGAGTGGGGGAAGGATTATTCAACCAATGTGAATTTTAGGTCTAGCTGAATGACCTGGAGTGGTCTTTCACCATTTTTGTGTCAGATATTCACTGTGTGAACTCTACACTTGCCGTTCCTTTCATTCTCCTTTATTACTTAATGGTACAGTTTCTTAACCTTCTGTATTTCCTGACACTCTTCATTTTCTTGTTCTGCAGCTCAAGGAATAATGACTCTTTAAGGATTCATTAATTTTCTCTTTCTGTCTCTTCAGGTTGGAGGTGATGCCTAAGGAAGCAGATTCTGGATTTTGTATATTAGTGAGGAAGCTGTAGATAAGAAATTAGCATTATAGCTTGCATCTAAAGTGTACATTCATTGCAGTTTTTTAGGACAGGTATGAAAAACTGTGTGTGCCCCTGGCCATGTTTGGATATGCTCCATTTTACAGGTGCAGCTATCAGGTTGCTCTGCTACCAAAGGGCATTGATTGTCTTTGGACAGTATTTAAACCAGACAAGATGGTAAGCAATTTGCCTTATTCTCAACAAGAAAGAAACAAGAGCTAAATGCTGCTGAAGTAGCAGCTGAAGAGCTTGTCCTAGCAGGCAAACTACACCTGGGCCTTGCATCTGGACCAAGGCAACCAGCTCTTCAAATGCTGTGTCAGAGGCAGAAAGGGGAAAAGCCCTGAAAGAACCAAATCTAGTCATGAGGTCCGTGGTGACGAGTTGGACTGGATGATCTTTGAGGTCTCTTCCAACCTTGGTGATACTGTGATACTGTGAATTCCATCCTGTCACCCAACACCTCATGACTACTAGACCATGGCACCAAGTGCCACATCCAATCCCCTCTTGAACATCTCCAGGGACAGTGACTCTACCACCTCCCCAGGCAGCCCATTCCAATGGCTACCAACTCTCTCTGTGAAGAACTTTCTCCTCACCTCAAGCCTGAGGCATGACAGCCATAAGGCATAACAGCCATAAGACACTGAATGTTTCAGCTGTTTAAATTTTCATTGGTAAATTTATTAAATGGCCTAGAACAGGTCAAGCTCCTCAATTTCTGTGTTCTGAAATACATGATCTGAAGACCACATGAATACTATATACAAAGAATATTTTTATTGCCATCAAAATTCAATCTTACTGGTTTTGTTAGCGTTTTAAACAATGACCATGTAATAGTTCTATTATTATTATTATTATTACTACTGCTACTACTGTTAATATTGTTGGCTTTATTGATGATTTTTAATTTATTATTTAGCTTAAATTATTTTCTCAGCATAGGAAATTCATAGAACTATGCTAAATCACCACAGGAGTGTGTTTTTCATGCATTTGTTTCAGTATCTTTTTTTTTTTTTTTAGCAAATTAATTGAAAATTTAAAGATTTAATGAAATAATTGCTAACAGTGCAGACCTAAATATTACAGAAAGGAAAGAAAATTAACTTATTCTTATGAGAAATGACATTTTGTCATTTTGTTTACCTTACGGGCCACAAGGCAAGGCATGGAAGTCCGCATGATGTTTACTTTCATCCATGGTTACATTTTTATAGTGGCAGACAGCATGGTAATGGTGTTCATATGGCTTACTACTAGTTCAGATACAATTCATATGATAGAGACATAATTTGTCTACTGTAATTTGTCATATAATTTACATTCTTCTTTCAAAAGGATCCCAGTGTTCTCATAGATTCCCACTGTTTATTAGAAGAAATGTCTGCTATAACTGCTGTTGCTGAGTGAAGTCTAAATACTTCAGTGATGGTAGGTGGATAGAACTCTTCATCTGAAAGAGAAAATTTAGTCATAGCTTGTTCATCAGAATTTTGGTTTTGGGCTAGGAATAAATGGGAGTAAAATCCAAACCAAACCAACCAACCAAAAGTCAAACCCCAAAATCCTAAATGATTATTTAAAATTTTTATTGTTTATTTCAGCTTTAAGTTTCTGATGCTTAAGTTTCTGATAAGCCTTCTGATAACATGATGAAAAAAAAATTTAAAATAAAACCCAAATATGAAATAAAGTAAATATGACAGAATTATAGCCTATCCATCATCATAATTTACTAGAAGTAAGAAGGTCACAGTGAAGAGTTCACAAATAAACCAGAACTTCGTAGCTATGTACTGGATTTGTTGACACTAGTTTTGAATTGCCTGGTTAAGTCTGTCTCTTGAGTGACAGAACTCTAGATAAACCCAGGTGTTTCAGTTAACATGCAATTTTAATTATGACTTTTAAAGTGTAGTTTTATTTGAAATGTAGATAAATGTAGAGGTTTAAGCTTTTTCTGGAGCCCAGAAGTCCAATGGAACAGATTGTAGGTTGTCTCCCCTCTCCCCTTTTCCCAGTAGGGATAAAAAGAAACATAAATGAAACCACAAACAAAAACCTAGGCAGGAGAAGAAGAGAGAGGTCAATTAATGAAAGAACAGACTTACACCTATTTGGAAGTAAAAGAAAAAGGTTAACAAACAAGCAAACAAAAGTATTCAGGTAAAAGGAAGGTTACAGAGATGACAGAGCACTGGAACAGGCTGTCTGGAGTGGTGTGGAGTCAACATAGTTGTCTTTTACAAGCTATAACACTGCCCACAATTAGAATAGAATAGAATACAATAGAATACAATAGAATAGACCAGGTTGGAAGAGACCTTCAAGATTATCACGTCCAACCCATCATCCAACACCACTTAACTAAACCATGCAACCAAGCACCCCATCAAGAGCATGAATCTAAGAGCAGTGTTTGATTTTGATGAGGCTTTACAAATGTCTTCATCCAATTGCAAGTCAAGTCAAGAAAAAATAATTCTGATGATTTGAAAGCAAGGTTATGTCATGGTACAAATGTCTGTATGTACAGAATGGGATACAATGTGCTGGTGCTCACAGGAGTATTCTGTTGAAAACACTGATGTATTTATGAAGCTAAGTTTTAAGGACTATTAGAATGGTTTTATTTCTTCTTCAAGATGTGTTCCAGATGAATGAAATCAGAATGTGTCTCTGAGGAAGGAAGAATAATATGCCCTGAAAGTGATGAGGATATGTCTAACATTAGACAATAAGGAAGTATTTTCACTATGAGACCTTTCCTAGCATAACTTATAAGACAAGAAAAACAGGTTGACAAATGCTCAAGCTACAATATTTAAATTAACGTCTCTATATCCTAACTCATTCCTGGCTGAACTCTGTAATTCTAAAATGTGCCTTACGTTTTTGTCAAACATGACAAAAATAGCTCTCAAATATACTCCTGGGTGTCAACTTCAAAGGGGGAAAAATAAAAAGAAAAAAAAGCTGACAAAGGAAAGAGCTGAGTTTCCACAGTTTAAGAAAGACTTAACATTCAGCTGAAGACTCTGGACTTAAATCTTGAGATTTCTGATATAATCTTCATCTGTTTCTTAATTCACCTAAGCAATATACATGAAATGGAAGAACGACTCCCATTCATAAGTTCACAGGAAGTAACTATGGAACATTTATGATAGCTTATTATTCTGAGCATAGAAAATTGAAAAAAATAAAATAAAAAGACTGCTTGTCAACAGAATCAACAACTTTACTGACAGCTTTACTACTGAGAATATAGCTGGTTATAGAACAAGCAAGGTGATTACATTGAGTAAGTGGTTACGAGTGCTTTTTTATGGATAAAATGTTAAAAATGGCAACTAGTATTTAGCTTCTGCTGGTGATCGAAGGTTGAGCTTGATTATAATAATAACCCCACATACACACACAAATAATTGTCTTTGAAAAGGACTTGAATTGCTACTTCTTAAGCGTTTCTATAATTTTTCAAGAAAAATATTTCTCATCAATAATTTTTAATTCAGTCAAAGCCTTTCAGGATGAACATACTATTTTTCAGCTTTGCTTTGTTTTCTTATTAGAATGACAATGTATATAAAGAAAAGACCATAATTAAAACTCAAGCCATGATTTTCTTGACAGATAATTGTATTACAGGTAAAATGTAAAAAATATGGGAATCTGAGAGGACACTAGATACTTAGTAAATCCTGAGAAGATACTATAAGGTGCAGTAGTCTTTCATTCAGTTCACCTTCTTCACTTCTAAAGATATGAAAATATCTTGCAGACTGTGCAACTGGCTGACATTTTTTACAAGATTTATTTACCAATATTTTTTTGTTCCTGAGAAGCTTCAGAATTATAGGATTTGAATATATTTTGTGGTAGTGTCTAGGTCACTTGGTTTATAATATTTGATAGACAGACACTTTTCTAGGCTTTTCATCCTTAGTTTAGTGCATCTGTAACTCTAAGAATTCTTCTGATTTTGAACTGACTTGATTCTATGCTTTGACAAAACCATACACCATTTTCAAATCCTCACCCAGCCCCTATCTCTTGCAGAGTATTTTAATTTCCTTAGCCAGAGTGGTTGTATAAAGCTGATTTCTAATTAATTTTTCAAATTAAGATACCTTTCAAGAACATTGATCTCAAAGTTGGTGACACTAGCTATCCTGCTTTGGCAGGTGGGCTGGACTCGATCCTTTCCAACCCCTCCCACTCTATGATTCTATGATTGCACTGAACAAGAAAAAGAAATTATTCACTTCTCTGCTCTCTGCTGTGCTCTGAAATTGGAGGAGGTGGGATGGTGAAAGGAGAGATTGACAAACAAACTGGTAGGCAACTAATCTGACCAAGAAGGAGAACTGGAGAGCCTCTAAGAGGCTCTTCCATATGAGTGGAAGAGTAAATGAGTTTTCTTTACATTCTGAAGGGGAAAGAAGTAACAACAGATCATTGGGAAATACTTCTGGAAGTTTAATCTTGAATTTTAATGTTATATATGTTATCTGTCAGTTTCTTATTACTTCCTTTCATGCTTTCAGAGATATAAGATTGACAATTAATATTTATCACCAGATAAATGATCAAACAGGGAAATGAAGAAATAAATATGCACACACATGTAGTGATTCACTATTACTTCATCGTATTTTTATACATCTTCAAGATGTACTACTACGGCTTTTATCCCTTGTTCTGGTTTAGTTTCCTTTATTCTTTATGAAGTATTTCCTGTACACTATGTATTATATGTCTTAGATTATATTGTTTGAATACAATTTAATGTAATATGGGAAAGGTGCTATTACATACACAGCCACATATGCATAAGAGTTGTTTCTATGGCTGATGCTAAACCAACTGGTAATACATATATATGAAACTGTTTCATGATGGTGTTAGCAATATACTGTGATGGGTTATGCCCATCCTGGAAACAGGGGGGGATGGCTTGTAAGAGCTTTTGCCCTCCCTGGAGGATGTTTTCCCCCTGGGAAACTGACTTAGTCTGTTCCACTCCCCCTCCCTGTCCACCAAGGGTATAAAAAGGAAGATGCTGCAGCCATTGCTCTCTTCCTTCTGCCTCACAGGGATGAAAGACAGTTGTTGCTGGCTTGCTGCTTCTCCGCCATGTGGTCCTCCCTGCTACTTCCACACCTCCTCAAAGGACTGTTTTTGTATTTCATATTTCTCATCCATCCTTGTTCCTTACCCTTGTGAACCCTACCTATTATTGTTTATATATAAACAATAATATACAAATATATACAATATAATTATAAACAATAATATACAAATATATACAATAATATACAAATATATACAATAATAAATGTATATATATATATATAGTGCTTAAAGAAAAATCCCTTACTTCTCTACCTCCAAGCCGACTCCAAATTATTTCGTGGTGGATTAGCTCCTTCCTTTTCTTTTTCCTCTCTATTGGGAGAGAGGAGGGGGGAGCGGGGGGAGGAATTCTCAGCCTTGCCCCCACCTGAGCTCTTAAGTCCCAGTTAAGGCTCAAACCACCACATATACCTGTACAATTTAGGACTCCCTAATGCTCATCTCATATAATTCTATATCACACATCTATTTATTGACCTGTAACAAACTATATAAAATTCTAGGTGTTGAAAGTATCAAACTGATTACTGGGTTGTGTTATTTTTCACAAAACACATCTTAAACTCTCTTTAGGTCCTTCAATTCAAAATACCAATACTGAAATAGAAAAAATAATGCAAGAGCTAACTCTGGTTAAAGTCAGAGAAGCAGTGACTCTTCTGTATACTGTATACTTTGTTAAATGAGAGAAATATGCATTTACCACAGAAGCAGGCTTGTGATTTGTTTAATCCTCAATATTTTTCTCAGCTAGCAGTACTGAGGTTTTTTTCCCCCAATAAATCTCTCTCTTTTTCTTTTCTTTTTTTTTAACCACAGAAAAGATTTCTAATATTCTCAATGTGCAATTAGCAACACACATTCAAATCACTAAGGAAAGAAAACTGTTTTCATTTAATTTTGTATCTGATAAGAAATTTTTTTGCCCAGAACCATGCCTTCCCTTCTACTATTCTTTTATCTGTAAATGAACTCATTTAAACATTGATGGTACAAAGGACCATCATTTACATAACAAGGAAATGCAGGTAAATTTCAGCAGTGCCCCACCTACTGTAAAGCATTAATAATATGCTTCAGCAGTCTTAATTACTTTGGTGACCTTTTTAATTTAACAGATTTGACTTTCCCCATTTGTAATTTTGCAGCAATAATTGGATAACTAGGCAATGCATGTACCTAAACAAATTAGGGCTTTTTTAATAAAACTTGATTATTCACAGTTCATTACACAAAAAGCTGAATTTTAATATTAATTGCAGTCACTACTGGAGAATATCATTGAGAATTAAATATCATGCTCTATTTTTATGTTAAGATTATTCAGAATGGTGAAGAACTGTATATAAGTTGATATATCTGAAATATAATAAAACCACAAATATAAATGTATTTATATTTATACTTTGACCCAAAAATCCACTTTTTTATCTCATTGAGAAATGTCTGTTCATTTCAGTGGAAGGAATAAGCTGATTTAAGATTCATTTTCCTTCTAGTCAACTATGCTTCTGAAGTAATTTTGGCTTGAAATTGTGTCACTGAAAAACCATAAAATCAAACAATATGATGTCCCTCGCCATGAATATCAAGGTCTAAAATGACGTGATCGATTAACAGATTAATGTGTCAAACATTTCTTATGAAGCTAGAATATTAAATGCATTTCAAATAATGCAGTCCTATGCCCATTTGTATCACTGAAAAAAAAAAAATGAAAAAAAATCATCTTCAGAAATAGGGAATACTTTGTTTTTAATAACATGTTTTCTGTCAGGTATTTTGTTAATTTACAGGTATCTTACAGGGCCAGTTTTAATATTGATTACAGGCTTGTTTCCAAGATTTAAACTTGAGTGAGATGATACAATTTTTACATTGTCAAAAATGTTAGTGTTAAAGTAAGGGAAAATGTGGAGAAACATCTGTCTGACAGGAATGCTCTTTTTCACTCCATATCTCACAGTGTTCTCTTATTCAGTAGGGAGGTTTTGTGAAAGCTTTCCTCATTATCTGAAGATCTTTTCATCTTGGTAATGATCTGCATTGTTTTATGGATCTTTTGATCATTGAAAAACTAATCAAAACAAAACAAAATAAAACCAAAAACCAAAACTTTTGAATATCTCTAAGGAAAGTGTTAGTAAAAAAAAAAATTACACACATTCTAAAGCAGGCATTACACCAAGAGAATAAATAAATAAGCATAGCTTGCCAACTTACTCTTGAGAAATTGCTAGTATATTTTTTCCTAACTTAACTTTTCTGTGAACATTCATATTCATGAAGGCAAAGGGTCAGTTGCATACATTACTTAACCACAGGACATTTTTATCCTGCATCCAGATCTAATTGAGGCAGCTGAAATGTGAGCATATCTTGCTTATCCCTGACCTACAATTTCTGTCTGTTCTAAAGTGAGAATTAGTTTGGTCACCCTGCTGTCAGCCCAGGGCATCTTCTGACAAGAGATTTCTAATACACTGAACAGCACTTTACATTAAGTGGTACTAATTACTGGGGCAGGATAATCAGTTTGACCAGAAGCTGGAAGCCTAAGTACAGGCTATTTGAGGATTCTGGCTGAAACTGCTAACATAGTCACTAGTGTTTATTTTCTTGTATATGAATCCCATAAGAGTGGAAATTCTTAAAGCCCAGGTCTTCTTCAATGTATATCTGTGTATTTAGTTACACTAAACCGTACATTTTAGTTTGTGAAAAGAAAGTCAGAACTTAAAAGTATTTCATAAATAAAGACTAGGAAAGGTTGGGGAGAAAAAAGCCTCAGAATGTTTGTTTCCCAAAACTCTGTCCTTGAAACATTAATTGGTGGTATGGGGAAAAAAAAAGGCCTTGCAGGAGTGTCAATAAGGTAAGTTCACATTTGATTTTTATCTCTCTTCTAATTTACCATTTGGCAGTGACATATATTTATGCTGTGGTTGGTTCTCCGTTGACATAAAAATATGATAGTATATGACTTCACAGGATGATGTGTCAACAAATTTTTAAAGAAACACAACTCTGAGGATAAAATAGATTATTCTTAATTAATATTAGTAGTATTGCTACATTAATGGTGTTTGCCTTGGGCTTAAAAAAATGGTGGAAAAATGTTGCTTTATGCTTTTTGCCCCTTTGAATATTTTCAGTTTTTCACTACTTCTACCCTGCCCAAATTTTATCTCTAACTTCCAGGTGCCAATATACTGTGAAGAAGGTTTCCAAATGGTTCTTAAAAGAAGATAAATTAGTCATCTTAGAAGGACCTATGGAAGGTTTTTAAATATATTTATGAATTTGACAGGATGTAAGAGTACGTTATGATTTGTAGAGGGGTCCAGTTTTTCTGGGGAACCTTTTATAGAAGTTGTGGGGGAAAAAACTGCAGTTGATCAGAGAAAGCCCCTCAGAGCTCTTGTAATAGAAATGCATGGTTATTTAAAAAGGCTGATATCACACTTTGGCTTTCATACATAGAATACATAGAATACATAGAATAAACCAGGTTGGAAGAGACCTTCAAGATCATCACGTCCAACCCATCAACCAATCCAACACCGCCCAAGCAACTAACCCACGGCACCAAGCACCCCGTCAAGTCTCCTCCTAAAAACCTCCAGTGATGGCGACTCCACCACCTCCCCAGGCAGCCCATTCCAATGGGCAATCACTCTTTCTGTATAGAACTTTTTTCTAACATCCAGCCTGAACCTCCCCTGGCGCAGCCTGAGACTGTCCTCTTGTTCTGGTACTGCTTGCCTGGGAGAAGAGACCAACATCCGTCTGTCTACAACCTCCCTTCAGGTAGTTGTAGAGAGTAATAAGGTCACCCCTTTCCTAACACAATTGAACACTATACAGATAATGGACTTGTCAGTACAGAGTAGATTTCACCATTTTCAAAGGCGTATAGTTCTTGCATTTCATTCATTTTCTCTCCCACCTAACTTTTCCATGGTGGGCCTTCCCCTTCCCCTTCCCCTTCCCCTTCCCCTTCCCCTTCCCCTTCCCCTTCCCCTTCCCCTTCCCCTTCCCCTTCCCCTTCCCCTTCCCCTTCCCCTTCCCCTTCCCCTTCCCCTTCCCCTTCCCCTCCCCCTCCCCCTCCCCCTCCCCCTTCCCCTCCCCCTTCCCCTTCCCCTTCCCCTTCCCCTTCCCCTTCCCCTTCCCCTTCCCCTTCCCCTTCCCCTTCCCCTTCCCCTTCCATTTCTGTCACTATATGAAGCATGGATCCCTCCATTTAATTTTGCCACTTATTTCCCTTTAAGTAACCTATTACAATGCAAATTAACAGCAGAGTTGACTTCAAAGGATTCATCTGATAAAAGCAGTTGATTTCAATGTCTCTGCCTGAGACATCCTAAGCTGTCTTTACAATAATTGACTGAAATAAGCACTTCTACAATATTATTCATTTTATCCTGATATAACAACTTGCAATGAATCATATCACTTCCACCTTGGAAAGAAAACCCAACAAAACCCATCACATTTTAAGACTGTGAAAGGGGAACAGTGAGGCCCTGAAGGTTCAGCTTAGCTATGCTAATACTACATAAGTGAAAACCAAAAATTCTGCTCTGTGAAAATGAAGGATATATCCTGCCTTTGACTGGATAGTGCAACCACCAAGCATTTCGAAGTTACCATTGTAAATAGCATAGCATGTATGTGTACTAGTATATGTGAATGTTGTTTTTTTTTAATATTGGAAAAGAACTCTTTTCTTTAAATAGAGTAATATCTTTTGTTGTACGAGTCCACTATGCTTGATTATAAAATGTTTTTTTTTGTTTTCTCTTTTATTTTGTAAAAATTGCCCGTTTGAAGATTATTAAGCTGTTTGGGTTTTATAACATATGCATTGCCTGAAAATTTTGGAACTCCATTCAATTTCCTAAAGGTAGTAGTAACCTAATGTTGTTTGAGCTTACGTAGCCTAGAACTTAGCCTACACTTAGCCTACTGATAGTATTCTGGAAGGAAACTGATATTTCTTTTCACAATGTAAGAGGTTATTTTGAACAAAATGCAGCTTATCTAAAGGCAGATGTTTATAATAGCCTGGATAATTCTGTCTGCATTAGCTACTTAAAGACAGGTGACAAGATTAGATCCTTCTTTTATATGAAATAAAAATGCCTAATAAAATTAGAAACTTTAATCTGAAACAATATTAAGTCAAAGATTCCTGGTTTAACTACTAATTCAGTTTAGAGTTTCCTGAAGTTTCTAAATTAATCAAATTTATCTTTTAAAGTGTCACTAGCACCCAAAGTTCTGAGAATATATTGAGAGGTTTCAGTAACACTGATCAGCTAAACTTGTACCAGTCCGGGTTCAGAAATTAAAGTTTTGTTTTCTTTAGGAGTTTGGCGCAAACATTTGAAAAACATTCATAAGAATTTACTCCTTCACAAAATATAGAAGCATAAAATTTGAGATTAATTTTTTCAAATAGTACCATATGTGAAATTGTCACTTCTTAACATATTGATCAAGTTGTATCGTGTGTCCTGTGTCACTCCTTCAAACAGAAAATCTTGAAAGCTTATCTTTCAGTCATAGAAAGGAATAGTAATCTAATGATCCTTAGATTAAAAGCTTCCTTAGGAGATTGAGAGAAAAGTGAGGTGGAAAGAAGTGGCTTGTATGCAAATACACAAGGTCATGCGATTCAGTGAATATATAGTACCCAGATATTATAATAATGCATGACAGGTATAGACCAGACAATGTCAAATCCAATTCATACAGGCCCCAAATACAATGCAATACCTACATACATAGACAGTGTATGGTCTATTAGAACTTGAAGGCTAATCTAGTCAATCTTGTTTCTCTCAGGTCAAATAACTATTTCTACATCATCTTTTTTTTTAGTTTAAACTGTTTCTATACATGTTCAAAGTAACTGACCTCATCATCTACTTTTAGAACTAGAAAGGTCTGGTTTGTTTTTTTACTATATGGCTTTGCAATTTTTATTATATTTATTTATATTTTTTATACCAATTATGTGACTTTCTTGTTCCTTTGATGGTCATAAGAGTTTATAACTATCTCTTTACAGTGAACGTCTACACTTGAAATGAGTGGTATATTGTATGCCTATGAATAAAGATGCTAAGAAAAAAAACCAACAACAACAATTAAATGTCACTGCATTTCCAACAAAATCTAGACAAGAAGCAGGGCCTTACAGTTAACTTGCACAATTAAGAAATTACAGTAAACAATTCAGTGTTAATGAACTAGGAAAACACAAAGAGCATGTTCAATCTCCTAATTTAAAGGCTAGGAATTAATTTTAAGTTAATTGTTTAGCTAAAAAGACACACAATTTAAGTCAGACTAAGAAGACAATTCAAATTTGTCCAATTTTCAGTTTGTTGTCAAAGGTTTAATTATTATACCTACATTATCTCTCCATAGACATTTCAGGCTCAGTTCCGTAGTTTGAATGCAAAACAGTTAAGTCATCTGGGAAGTTCCAGACTCCTACTCAGCTTCCAAAATACTGCTTAAAGAAAGATACCTGTCCCATGTCATGAAATTTGTACACATCATCCTGCTTTGGCTTCTCTGCAGTATTCACTGAATATAATCTCTAGTGTGAAGCAAATGACTGGACAAACTGGTGGTAAAATCCCTCTTTGGTATGTGTGATAAAACCTCATCTTTCTTTCACTGTAATAAAGTGGGAACAATCAAAATCCACATATTTAAGTACCTTTTCTCCCTTTGCTCTTTCAAAAATCTACAACAGTATTTTCAGAGTTTACTAAAATGTAACTAAAACATCATTTGACTTTGTGGGCTTTTTTCTGCCTTTCACAGGATGGAAACCCTACACCAATCTGTATTTATCTTAAAATGCATTTCCATGTAGACAGTAACTTCTATATAACACATTTTGTAGTCTAAAATCAAAAATTAGGAAAAAAAAGTCTTTGCAGAGGGAAGCTTGATGTTGAAAATCAGAATATTTTTGAGTGAGAAAAGAAAAGACTTTTGGGGACATACCTAAAACATGAGCTTTTGGTTCTTTTGATTTGTTTGAAATGTCTAAGATTTGGGGGATGCAAGCATTCTGAGTATTTTGTATAGTTTTATATATTTATATTTTCTTATGTATAGTTTTGTATAGTTTTATATATTTATATTTTCTTATGTTTTACCCAAACAATTAAAATCAAATTCAGTTCAAATTTAAAGTGAGAAAAATAAAGTTACAGATCAAACTTCTTCAACAGATTTTAAAAATGCTGCATTCCTTTCTAAGTCACATTGAGGGTCACATTTTCATGTCAAAATAACATTCACAATGGACTGATTACACAAAGAAAGGAAAAGGACCACAATGAAAAAAAATGACAGATCTGTCACCATGCCAATGTCTGGAAATTGCAGTCCGTTTCTAAGGAACAGATGACTTCAACAAATACACTGGCACTTGACAGATGTGCTGTGGCCTAAAGATAATTAAAGCTGTTCTTGTTTTCTCACCTGAAAACTTTTTTGCTTGTCTGTTTCAGTGTCCAGCCATGCAAGCTGGTAAGTGCTTTTTGCAAGGTCACAAATTGCCTCAGCTTCTAAGTATACTCACAGAGAGTACTCAGTAACTAAAGCCATATGGTTCAGATTTTACCTCCTTCATATAAAAGGCCTGCAAAAGCATTTAACTAAGAGAAATGTTGTGGCAGAAACTGCAGTTCCACAGCCCCGTTTTACACAAATGAACCCTTATAAATCCTTCACAAAATTCTGCTAATGAAATATGATGCCTGTAGATGATGTCAGCAGCTCTGTTTATTTGAAATTTAGAAACTTCTGTGACCAGTAGAGTTTGTTTTTCATTTTGATTTTTGTTTTAATATTTATTTATAAACATATATTAAATTTTCATTTATGACATTTAAATGTATGTTGTCAGATATTTTAATCTTTCATTGTTCAAGGCAGAATAAATAAAATACTCCTTATTTAATCTCAAGTAGGAAATTAAGCTGATATGCCTACTCAACTGCCTTTAAAATACTTTATGCTATTCTAAGATAAGAAAAATTATGTGACTGATCTATCTATGTTCCTAGGGAAACAGATAAGAGTCTCTTAACCCTTGTTAAGAGCACGTTTAGACTTACACACTTCACAGATCCTTCTAAACAAAGACTCAAGAGATTCACCTTATGTATTGAGAAAAAGCCTACAATTTAATAAATAGTTAAGCCATCAAATTTATTCATGTTGGGAATTAGATTCTTAGAGACATAGTCATCTTTGATAGGTTTATCATTAAAAAACACGACAAACAACTATTTAAAAAATGTGAATATCAGCATAATGTTTCAATTTTGCTAACGTAAACTAAACAATGTTTTATTAGGCAGAGGTTGCAATGCCAGTATTCACTTAGCAAGAGTGTTTCTGGAATTAAATACCTATCAAGGAAGCTAATAATCAGTTTAATTTTTCTCTCTGTACTTTCCTACTATGGGAAGAAAGGGACTATTAAGTAACAAAATATTTCAGACAAAATCTGTCTACTTCAGCACCAATCTTAACTTGAGATCATTCACTTAGAATCTTGTTTCCCAAAGGTTAAAACTCTTAACCCATTACTAATTCTGTTTGTGTCCTCACCAATCTCACATTTGCTCTTCCAATGCAAATCTGCTTCTTCTAAAGGCACATTTTCAGCAAGGCTCTGAACTCCCTCATTGCAGTTGATGAAGATGACGTTCCAATAGCTCTTACCATGTTAATAGGAGACCATGTCAAACAATAATCAGCAGGAAATTTTCTGAAGAGAATAAAGAGTTTTGGTTTTCCAACATGATGAACAAGAAAAGAAACCTGGATAATCTGTCTTTATTGTCTCTCAGTTGCAGAAGTCAAGGTTTTTAGACAACAACAGGCTTCAGGGGTGGTCTCCATAGAGGCTGGGCCTGTTCTATGCTAGACCTGGTTCCAACCAGCACTAGTTAGTTATTGTAAAGATCGTTAGTCTTTTCACAAAGGGATAATTTTACTATAAACAATGACTTCTTCTCTGTCAGGGTAGGCATAATAGACTATATCTTGGCACTTGTCTCCCTGTGGGACCTTGCGCTGAGAGCTGTGCTTAATCAGCATGTATTTTGTCTCAGTGAAAGGGAAAGCAGGCAAACAAAAAAACAATAACATGGTCATATGCAATCACTGAATGAATGGAGGGAAATAGTAAAAATGTTTTGCTGCCTTATGATGAAAAATATGCATAATATGTTGGAAAAGTGCTAAAAAGGGTGGGAAGAACTGTGAGCCTTGTACTACCACAGATTTTTATGAATAGTGTGTCACATGTTGATAAACAGACATAGTGTAAATCAAAAACCTCCTCCTTCCTCTGTGTTTATCTTACTAGAAACATAAAATATATTGATCTTTTATACTCTTTTTTTTTTTTTAACAATGAAGTACTATTTCAGAACTTTTATCAAATAGATCTTCATATTATACTAATTTTTATTGTGTCATCCCCCCTCATATATTGGAAATATAGTAAGTGTATATACATATATATATACACATACACACACGTATAGTTTTACAGCTATAAACCAAACAAAACCAGAAAGTAGAATTTCATGCAATCTGGTTATCAAGCTAATATACTAAGGTATTGAACACACTCTTACAGATTTAGCCAACTGAATCTACTGAATCTGCTGATAAGTATTCAATATAGCATGCTAATGTCATTCCAGCTTTAAAACTAAAGTGCTGGGTGGAACCAAGTATCATGGGGCTTGTAGTTCAGATTCGTCGTGTTGGTCTTTTCCACTGGACTGGTTGCAAGCTTGTGGGGTGAGGGAGTGGTTTTGTTGCTGGGTTCTGTTATACTTCTGCTTTTGCTGTGATTTTTTGTGAAAGAGGCTAAGGTAATCATACATTGCAATCATTTCATTTATCTCAACCTAGGTCTTTCTCATGTCACCTTCCCTCCCAATCTTTGTGCAGGGCCTTGCTTGTGAGAGAAGGCTGTGTTCCACCAGGACACACACACTGATTTGTTTCTAAATCTTTATTATACTCACAAATAGCATTTTCTTATGTCCTATAAGATATCATGGGACATACTTTGGCAGCATTTTAGATTTTGCAGTAAATTCTAACCTTAAATGTACAATTAATAAGATGTTAGAATTTCTAGAAATCTAATTAACTTTTCTAAGAATGACTTTATATTTTAAGCTAGTTACACATTATGCATCTGCACACCTTATTATATTTCTTAAATTCCTTTTTTTTTGCAGAGGTCACTTATGGTTGAAATTAATTCATTGGTTCTACAACTGATATGAATTACACAGATTGCTTAATTTAATGATCTTTGACTTTCATAATACTAGATAATCAGTAGAGAAGCAACTATGACTTTGAGCTGTACCATAGTTACCTTCATTCTTCTGATAATTAAAAGAACCACTCATCTACTGATGTTACATTATAGCAAAAAATAGCATTGCTGCTCTCTATATGCTAACATTAAATGTGGTATACTTCATGTTGTTAAAAACACATATTGTAACAATCTTTGCTAGTGCAATTTTAACTGACTTAACTGTATACTTTCACTTTAATTTAAATATATGGAAAACCTAGTACTCCCTGATGATTTCCTTTTTCACAGTGATAACAATGGAGCAATACGAGACAGAGATTAAGGTCCTCAAGCAAATGTTTTAAGAACATCATTCTGACAAGTCCAACACAGCAAAAACCCACCAAAACTGCTTACTGTTAGAAAACTTCAGAAGCTGATTAGTATGATTTTCATTGTGTTTACTAGGTTAAAGGGAGGGTTGAAAGAGCTTTAACAGAGAAACAAGCTGATGTTATTGCTTAAAACCACATTACTAACAAAATGTTAGTTAGAACAATTAGTTAGAACAACTGTTCATAGGCAACTCATTTTTATCAGTCAAATTTCATTGCATTCTTTTCTAGATTTAACTTAGGTACCAGTTACCTAAATTATATATATTCAATAGTAGTAAAATTTATAGAGATGAGCAAAACTAGTTCTTGCTTCTAAAGCCTCTGAAATCAGACAGTGTAGAAAAGAAATTTCCACTGAAATACCCCAACATATAAATTAATGGATACTGAACTAAATTATTCTTCCACGTGTTTTAAGAGCACCTTCAGCTTATAAGCAGTGACAGGTAAATGTCTACACCATAGTGTGTCCTCCAACTATAAATCACAAGTCTGCTCTAGCTAAATTAAAAAAGAAAAACAAACAAACAAACAACAAAAGAAACCCCAACAAATCAAAAATCCCTCTTATTGTAGCTCTAGTGTTCTTGCCAGACTTGCTAGTATTCTCAAATGTAGTGTCATATCTGCCACAATATTACAGGACTACTTCTTCAAACAGTAAGCACAGGAAAGCTGTAAGAGTTTTATAGTTCATAGTACACAATAATTAAAGTTTAGTAGAAAGCATAGGCAGATTTTATAAGTGCTTTTTGCACTGCGAAAAGTTACCCCATTTACTATGAAGCATTTCAGAACAAGTATCAGACAGTGTTTAAAAATCTGTCTAGCTTACAGAGGTATAAACCATGATCCACTTAAGTGTCACAGAGAATTATATCTATTTCTTTGCCAAGCAGTAGTGTAACTAGTATCAGTAAGCATATCTCAATAGCAAGTGTGTTTGTTTCGTTATCTTCATTCTGATTTAAAAAAAAAAGATAGAACAAGATAGAAGCACTGTGCTGCTATGTTGTGGGAAGCAAATCTGAAGAATGATCAGTTATAAAGACACTATTTTTTCCCCCTAAAATTAAATTAAGAATGTGCTTACTAAGAATGACAAAATTAATATTTAGTGTGGCTCTCGTATGACTCTCACAAGACTTTTGACAGTGCAAGAAAAAATTAATTATTGTACCAGGATTTTTTGGGGTAGGTGCAATTATCACATTTTTCCTACTGGAATATTTTGGAAGTCACGTAATCTTAACCTTCTCTTTAGTTTTGTTTTGCTATTTTTGAGACAGATGTGCCATATTATGCCTGCCCCAAATGATTAGTTTTCATGTAGTTTCATATCAAAGAACTTTACAAAGTTCTGGTTTACATTTCTTTCTTCATGTCATTAAAGAAGAACCTTTGACTGTAGAGAAATAGTAATGGTTGCCTTTGCAAGCACATGTATGCTTTTCATTTATTTCTTTATATTGTTCTTTTTAAACTTCAGATATATTATCACTAAAATTATTTAGGATACCGCAGCAAAAGAAAACAGATGCACAGATTGCATTGGATTGGAAGGGACCCTGAAAAGTAATCTTTTCCGACTGCCCTGCAGTGAGCAGGGATACCACCAACTGAAGAAGACTGCCCAGGGTGCCAGAATCACTGCAGTTTGCTTCCTGGGCTGCACATGTATATTGTTAGCTCATGTCCAGTTTCTTTGCCACCAGTACCACCAAGCCCTTTTCTGAAAGGTTAATCTCAATTTCATCATCCCCTAACCTGTATTGATATCAAGGGTTGCACCATCCTAGGTGCAGGACCAATACAAAAAATATTAATATTTATTTCATACTGGAATACAAGGCAATATTTTTAAAAGAAATTAAAAATATATATATCACGCCAAAATAACCAATAACCCAATGGTTAATGAAATCCCATAGGAGTAATCATTTACAAATTGAATTCTCAGACAAATTAGTAGTGTTTTAAATTATCTCAAGTGAATGGCATTCGTAGTCCTTGAAATTTTGGTTGATTTGTTCTTGCTTTACTTTGATTTTTGCTTTTTCAATAGACCCAAAATAATTCCTTATGAAACAATTTATTTTCTCCTTTCTGTTATTGCTTAGGAGTTTTAACATGAATCATTCTTAACACAGAAACTCAAATATTTTTGTCTGGAACTGTATGGTCTTTTATTGGTATAGGCGCTATTTCATTTGTTATTTTTCATTTAATACCCTGTCAATATGAATTTTGGACTTCAATCCTGACCATGCATCCTGTGAAATTTGCATTTTTGGGAATAGCTGATGTAACTGTGCCTTCTAACTGCTTGCAGGTCTCAGTTTTTTTGATGGAGATGCTTTATCTAGATTTCCTAGAATCATAGAGTCATTTAGGCTGTAAAAGACCATTGAGGTCATTGAGTCCAATTGTTAACCTAACACTCCAAGTCCACTGCTAAACCATGTCCCTAAGCACCACATCTACATGTCTTTTAAATACTTCCCTAGGCAGCCTGTTACCTTAAAAAAATATTTCCTAATGTCTAAACTAAACCTTTCTTACTGCAACTTGAAACCAAATCCTTTCATCCTGTCACTTGTTACTTGGGAGAACACTTCATTGCAACCTCATTTCAGGGAATTGTAAGGAATGGTAAGGTCTCCTCTCAGCCTCCATTTCTCCAGACTAAATAAGCCCAGTTCCCTCAGCTGCTCCTCATGGGACTTGTTCTCTAGACTCCACAAACTTTGTTGTCTGCTGCAGCATCTCAACATCTTTCCTGTACCAAGGGCCTAAAAATGAACACAGTATTTAAGGTGTGGTCTCATCAGTGCTGATTACAGGGGATGAACTGCTTCCCTGGTCCTCCTTGTCATGCTATTAATGTTTATAAATATATGAAGGGCAAGTGTCAGGAGAACAAAGACAGGCTTTTCTCAGGGATGCCCAATGATAGGACAAGGGACAGTGTGTTCAAGCTGGAGCATAGAAGCATATAGACTAGTAGCTTTGTCTCTTCTGTGATGTATCAATGCATGTATGAGATCTTACATACAGCAAAATTCCTTATCTTCTTTTACTCAGCTGGAAAAAAAGAAACAACTTTTCTTTTTCCTCTTGAAGGCATGCCTTTCCTTAGTTTTATTCTATTCATTCTAGATCTTAGTTTTACATTAAAATTCTTCCTGCAGAGACCTAAATCTTGCAGATATTGAGTTGAATTTAAACTGTTCTATATGCTATTTCAACTTATGGGGAAGGAAATGCGTGAAACCAGGACCAGACTCAAAAACAGATAAAGTGCCTGGGAGAAGGAACATATCAAAATACAAATAAAGATTACTCTTAAACAGATCATCTTCTGATGCATGATAGTAGAAGTTGCAAGTAACAGATGTAGATGCATGGATCCAGTATTTTCCAAATTCACAGCACTGCTTTGAAGTATTGGAAAGAAATTAAAGTTCTTATCAGTAGAACCTGAGTTGCATTCAGTTATGGAATACATGTGAAACCATACAGGTAGGTGTTGTCATATAGATGTTCAAATCACCCTGCACACAGCTTCCAGGACAAGATGTAAGCAGGTGAAGATGTTTATAATGTGTAATGGTTTGAGCCTTAGCTGGGAGTTAAAAGCCCAGATAGGGGAAAGGTTGAGAATCTCTCCCCCACTTCCCCTCCTCTCCCCAAACAGAGAGGGGGAAAGGAAAAAAAGGGTAAGGAGCAGATCCACAAAACAATAATCTGGAGTCGGCTTGGAAGTAGAAAGGTGAAGAATTTTCTTTAAACTATATATATATATGTATATATATAACAATAACAGGAAAGGTTCACAAGGGACAAGGAACAAGGATGGATGGGAGGGGGACAAGAGAAAAATAATACAAAACCAGTCTTTTCTCTGAGGAGGTGTGGAGGCAGCAGGGAGAAGGATCAGGTCCGGCCACGTGGCTGAGGAGCAGGAGGGCAGATGCAGCAGCTCTCATCCAGCAGAGGCAGGAGCCAAAAGAAAGGCCAACAGCTATGATGTCCTGCTTTTTATACCCTAGCTGGGCAGGGAGGGGGGAGTGGAACAGACTCAACTTCCTAGGGGAAAATGCCCCACAGGGGAGGGTAAAGTACCCGCAAGCCCTCCACTCAGCGTTAGAAAAGGGCGTTAACCCACCACATAATGTTATACAGCAAAGTTATATAGTCTCTTTGAAAGCATAGGTGTCACATCTTAATTGGCTATTTTAGCAATATACCAAAAGCAATCAATAAAATCATTAATCCCATTTTGGTAAGAGATTTTATCCATCCAGGAAAGCTCAAAGATCTTCTCCAATCCAAAAAAAGTCTGGTCTTGTTGAATCTTCCCTGTTCAATCCATTAGGGTTTTATTTGCTGATGGATGGAAATAGATTTGTCAGTAGGATTCATGCAACACATTCCATCAAAATCTTCACACCCATGTCCTTGGACACATAACAAGAAATCTATGTCAGCCCTCTTCTTTAAAGTAGCATGTCTAATAGATTGATGTTCAGTAGCCAAATCACTTAATGTCTCTGATATGATATTGTTTTGTTTTGCTAACTAACGACTCATTCTATTTAACTGCATGAGTGCTTTCGCAGCAGCTGCTCCAGGAGTAAAGATGCTAGCTGCTATTATTTCTCCTTTATTCCACAAATCTATGTCATCTCCACAATTACTATTCATAATGAGGCTTCTCCTATGTATGTGAGAGGCTAACAGGGTATGTTTTAATATCATACTAATATTAGGTATTAACAGAGTAAGGCATTCCACAGACAAGATCCTCCTATCATCCTAGAGGGTAAGCCAGGCCAAGCTCGATCTCCACAGATAAGAAAAATTCCTGGGGGTAACTTTCTAGGCCAGTCAATACTTGACAGTCCCTTACCTTTTCCTTTCCTAAAAGTAAGCTTACACCACATGGAATCATTTCTAAAAATAGAATTTGCTGGAGTATGTGTCCAGGTATTTTTTTCTAGGATTCTTTGGATCCATTATTTCTGTAGGTGCATACTGGCATTTTTTACACTACTTAAGATTTCTATTTCCTGTGGTTCTACATTGGCCTTATCCAGGTAGTTATTCCACATATTAATTTCTTCAATGCACATTGTCGCATTATTTCTACATTTTATTTTGGGCAATTGTGAAGTTACTTCCTCTACTATCTCTGAGGGATCTGCTAATGGGATCGCTACCAGACATGTATGAAATGGTTGTCCTGGCTGTGCCATGGAGGCACAAAAACTGATTTGAGTTAAGGCCTTAACTAAGGTTACCCATGTATTGTTTCTGTTCCATGGAATTAATTTAGAAGGGTGGTACTCAGTTAACAGATAACTCAATGTTGTGGTAGCTATTGCAGAAAATATTAGAAGCTTCATCGTTCTCTGATCTCAGGAATTTTGTGTTGCTTCCTCAGAAGGTCTGGTAAGGGCTGGTCAAACACTTTGTGCTGGGATCCATGTGGGTCCTGAATCTGTTAAAACACAAGCATATCCCTTTCCCCACATTACTAAATCATAAAGGCCTTCACATTTACCATCATGAAGGGACTTTATGTAGACCTTGGCTTTCTGGAGACTCATAAGATTTTTGGACTGCAATGAAGCAAAATAAGAATGACTTATCAGCATTTCTGCTTCTGTAAGAGAAAGAAAGTTTAATACATGTAATGCTTTATTGCATCTGTTCTGAGGAGTTTCCCCAGTCATTCCCCCTTTTTGTTTTGTCCACAATTGCTTGATCTGTAGGGGCATGTGGGATGCCAGTCAAATGTGTTATTCACCATTGTCTTTAAAATTGTGGATTTTTCTGAGAAATATATCCAGGACCATTGTCAGATTGAATAGTGTGAGGAATTCTTAATACAGCAAATGCTTGTGGTGAAGGCACATTATGACCAGAATTATACACAGATATTGAAACTTCTCCCAGCATGTGGACAAGTTCCTCCTCCTTTCATGAAGGGGAACAAAAGCCAAGGCATTAGCCAGGCAGCAGGGACCCATTGCATGGGGTGCAGGTGCTAATACCAAGTATGGGTGTAATTCTAGCTTCATGCTTCCTATAGGATGAAGCTCGTTGTTTATGAGAGTGCCAATTGGCCAAATCTAGCCTCCAGAAACCTGTAAGTATTACCCCAATTTGTAAACACATTGCCCTCTTTCACTTTGTTCTCTCTCCTTGCTCGAGAGGACAAAGCTCGTGCCATAGCATCTGCCATTAAGCTCATTGCTGTTAAGTCTTCTCTCTCATATATGCAAGCCTCTGCATGATGAGGACAAGCCAGCATCCGGGCAGGCGCGCTGAGCATCAGCCCCGAGAGTATCTCCAGAAGAGGGACCAACGCTGAGAGCCAGAGAAGCTATAGTGTTGTACTGCCAGTCTCACCGGTCGGAAGAATCTGCCGTGTCTTCAGGAGACTGGACCTCTGAGGGAAAGATCTGTCCATGCCTGTGCTCCAAAGCCGGGACCACTCTGACAAGGGTCCCGCCGCTCCTTTGAGTCAAGTAAAGGGGAAACCGCCGCTCTGTGCAGCTGTGCTTCTTCTCCGGGGCCATCCACTCTGTCCCCAAAGCCCGTGGCCGTAGGGCCAACCCTGCTGGGACCAGCCTTATCTGCCGTCGCACCAGATCGGAAACCTCCGAGCCCGCCTACTGGGAACCGTAGCCCCCCGCACCGTGTGGATCGACCCTATGAGGGCTGACCCCATCCCGGGACCAGCTCTACCGGCCCGGCCAGGCCAACCTTGCAGGACTGCTCCCTGTCATCCGGAGGGAACTGCCTGAGTCCTGCAAAGGGAACCTGCCTACCAGCTAGCCTAAATTCCATCTGCTCTCTGCTGCCACGGAGAGAGGATTGCCACCCACTGTAGCTGCCTGGACCAGCCTAGGAATCAGCCCGGCGACTCTAGTCTGCAGGAACCTAACCTCGCTACAAACAAAGGACATTGTATCTTCCACATGCTTTCCACTAACATTCAGTTTAAAGCACCCGTGTTTACCAGCATAATCTTTCCCATCCAATCCTCTGATACACATTGTAATATCTCTCTGTATAGTAAGCAATTCCACCAGCGCCCTGTCGAGTCGTCATCTGGTGGACAAGTGGCAGAATTGCACCCTTCGTTATGTAAATGGAAAGTAATTCTGTAAATGTTCCAATTGAGTCCTAATTATAAATACTAAACCACTTTTAGGATTTATTTCACAATCGTGCACTAGAATATGTATATAAAAGAGTGATTCATTGGTTGTTAATAATTTTAACCATTAATAAAATTGATACTATCATCATTCACATTTCATATTAATAATAACCTCTTCATCACAATGCTGAAAGCCAATGTCTAAAAACATTCCTGATTTTTTCCTCTGTATACACTGTGGCCCAGAGTGCTCCTGAAAAAGTATCAACAGAAACATGAATATATTTCAATCAACCAAATTCTGAAATGTGACATCTGTTTGCCATAACTGTAGAGCTTGTAGCCTATATGGGTTGGTCCCTGTTTGAGTGGAGGGGGTGAAGGTTTGGCAGTCTGGGCAGGCACAAACAATTTGTTTGCCTGTGTCCATGAGAGGGAAAATTGTTTTCTCAGAGCCTTAGCACTCTGATGAAAGAAGTCATGAGACAATCTAGCTTGAGATAAAATCTGAGGTGTTGGAGAGAGATGCACAGGAAATTTAAGTGCACCTGCAAGTGCATTTCCTTCTGTGATAAATCCTGGAAGGTTTGTACGACTTCTGACGTGCATGACATAAAAAGGATATTCTTGATATGTCAATAAATTCCACAAATTTCCCAAGAAAAATAATTGTTCATTTGCAATGTGTTTAAGCCAGGATTTCTCTGATCTTGGAATAACATTAGCAACATATTGTGAATCAGTAAGTACATTTAAAGGAGATTTTTCCCATTTCAAAAAAGCTTGAATCATGGCATATAGCTCAACAATTTGTGGTGAGCCTTTAATTGAAAAAATTTGTTGTTTCCACTCTTTGTGTTCCTGCCAGACTATGACAGCCTTGCCTGATTTTCCAGAGCCATCAGTAAACACTGTTGGGCCTTCCACTGGTGGTGACTGACACAATGGATTGGAAACTAATACAGTGTCTTTGCAAAAATTTAGTAATTTATGTGCTGGAAAATGGATCTCAATTTTTCCTGGATAGCCTTCCAAGGCTACCTGCAAAGATAAACTATTTGCTTGATACCAATTTAAATAATCTTTAGTTATGGGCATGTAACTTGTGGGTGGCTCTTGTCCAGAGATTTGTAAAATTCTTTTATGGCTTTTTTATGATAACATCTGATACCATTTCAATTTTAATGTAAATGGTATTTTTGGGTTGATTTGGCAAAAAAAAAAAAACATTCTAGGATAATTAAAGGATCGCTCAGGGATGGTGTCCACTGGCCTACGAGTCCATAAGCTTGACAAAGAATAACAAAAAACAAGTAACAGAATAGGATGATCTGCATGTCACCTATGAGCTTTTCCTTGTGTCAAAGCTCTGTCAATTTTGGAAACAGTCTGTTTAGATTCAGGAGTTGGGGTGATAACAAAGAATTGTCACCCTTCAACAAATCAAAAAGTGGAGTGAGTTCAGTATTAGTAATGCCTAAATATGGACGTATCCAATGTATTGTTCCTAGCAATTTCTGCAAATCATTCAATTTTTTTACAGTAATATTCAATTTAATATTCTGTGGTTCAATAGTTTGATATAGAATTTTCCAACCTAGATACTTCCAGGGAGGAATTGTTTGCATTTTGTCTGATGCAATTTTAAGCCCTCTTTTTGGTAAAACTTCTTGTGTTTGTATTGCTTTTTGTTGTAACTGATTTTTATCTGAAGATGCAACAAGTATACCATCCATGTAATGCAAACAGAAACAATCTGGAAACAATTTTCTTATTTCATAGATTCAGATACAAATTCTTGACAAATATGTGGACTGTTTTTCATTCCCTGGGGCAAGACTTCCCATTGGAATCTCTGTAAAAATTCTGACTGATTGATGGAAAGAACAGAATGAGCAAATTTGTGTCTATCCTCTGGATCAAGAAAAATAGTGAAAAAGCAATCCTTTAAATCTATGACTATAATGTTCTAACCCTTGGATATCATGGTGGTTGAAGGCATTCCGGATTGTAAAGGTCCTATATATCTTCAATTACTTAATTCATTTTTTGAAGGTCTTGTATCATTCCCTAGGTTCCATTCTTCATTATTACAAAAACTGGGGTGTTCCAAGGACTAGTTGAGGGTACAATGTGTCCCTGTTCTGGTTGTTCCTGTACTAGGTGTTTTAAAGTGTGGATCTTTTCCTCAGTAAGGGACAAGTCAGCTTTGGTGCTGTAGCAGAAGAGATTGTTGAGTCAGTGACCCCTGTAAAAAATATGAGGTGGTGCTAATAGTAAAATTCCAGTTTGACAGAACATCTCATCCCCACAGATTTATAGGTGTGGTGGAGACATATGGGCAAATGGTGGCAATGTGTCCTTCTGGAGTCACAATTTGGACCTACATGGCACTTTGCTATGCCACTATTACTCCTCCAATACCAGAGAGTGCATCTGAAGTTTTCATCAAAGGCCGGGAACTCAGCCAGTCCTTTGCTGAAATAATGGTCACATCAGCTCCTGTGTCAATCATACCACAAATCTGAACCTCAGAAGGTTTTGCACTTTTAAGTAGAAGTTTGCAAGTTAACAAAGGCCTTTTAGCAGTTAAAGTCTGAGTCCAGTATATTTGAGGTTTTCCTATAGATCCAAAGTCATCTGTTCCTCTCTTTTTTCCACCTACATTACTAACTTGATTTTTAAAAGACACAAGCTGTGCGATAACACTTCCTGATGGAAGAAAGACAGGAGGGGATGGAGTCCACACTAAGGCTTGTATTCGACCTACAAAATCAGAATCAATAACACCAGGCAGCACAAATAGTCCTTCCGAGGTAGCACTTGAACACCCTATGAGAAAGGCACTCAGGCTTCTATCTATTGGACCACAGGCATTTAGTGGCATCTTATGAACACTGTGATCTCTTATTGCAATTGATTGTGCTGTGGCAAGATCCAGACTGGCACTTCCCTCTGTGGCGGGGGGGAAAGAGTTAACGATTGGGTGAGGGTGGGATTTTGTATCATTGTGCATCCCCTCCCCACACTCTGTATCCTGTTCCCCATCTGCAATGGTAAACGATTTCTGTAAATATCACCTCTAGAATGACACTGATTAGAGAGATGATTCGGCCTCTGGCACCTAAAACAAAAGGTATTTTGCTGAAAATTATCAGGCTGTTGTCTGATATTACACTTTTGACTGAAATGTCCCTTTTGTCTGCAATTAAAACACGTTGGAGAACTTTTAAGAGCTGCTGTGAATTTGCCAGCCATCACAGAAGCTATGCTAACGGCCATAGCCTGTAAATCTGTTGTTGTAGAATTTATTTTCTAACATGCTTCCATCATCTCTACTACCATAGGTTCCTTTGAGGGGAGTAACATTTTCTTACACTCTGCATTTGCATTCTCCATGGCAAGCGTCCTGAGTAAAGTTTCTCTTGCCTCCTCACTGTCAACTTGTTTGTCTATTGCATCCTTTAATCTATCTGGGAACTGTAGAAAAGTTTCTTCTGAGCTTTGTTTAATAAATGTGAATTTTAAAGTAGGCTGTTTCAAATCAGGAACATGTCATAAATCTTGCTTTGCTAGTTGTTTACTTTGAGAATTTCTGGGTGCCAGGTTGCTTGATGATTTGGGTCTGCGTGTGGTGCTAGACCTAATAATTGTGTGTCTCTTACATTAGATAAAGGATTCCCTCGTGGTCTTTGTGCATTTTCAGTTGCTGCTGTGTGATATAAGCCACACCACTTAGTATTGAAAACAGCCAACTGCATAGATGTTAGTATTACTCCGATAATTGTACTAATATCAAATGGTGTTAACACTGGCAAAATGCTCAGACCATGTTAAGTAACTGTCTCACATTAGTGGCCATCCCACTGGTTCAAAAACAGTGTCACCGATTGCGTTAACAAACACAGGAATTGCTACTAATTCTTTTCCTGTTTCTTCAATTGCATGTTCATTAATTTTTTCTATGTCACAATAGGATTCACTGGTGAATTTGTATCTATAGATGTCCTAGAAGTGTTACAAGATAGTTGCAGAGGTTCAGCAGGCTACTGCTGTAGGAGTGCTGTGGGCTGCTGAGACTGAAGTTGAGGCTAAAACAGGGGGCCTAGTGTCAGGGCTAGCAGTGGGCTTCTGTTGCTGTTGGTCAGGTGCCAGCACCTGCATCAGTGTCCGCAGCTCCTTCGTTAGGCGTGTAGGCAGGCTTAGCGGCAGGGAGGATGGAGGGGGAGGGAGAAGGCGGGGTGGATGTCAAAGAAAAGCTTTGTTCTGGTGAAGTGGTGTTGATTACTGCTGTAGCGGCTTGCTGTAGTGGCTTTGCGATCCTCTGCTAATTGCTCTAAAGAATCTCTAACCAATCTCCATGTTGTAAGGCAAGAAGTAGCAACTTCATCTCCTTTTGTTGCCGCATCAAACAAAACCGTCCCTCCCCTCTCCCAAGTCGAAACATGAAAGGCATTTTGTACATTACAGCGTTCAGCATTTTCTCTAAGCCATCTAAGCAACAAGGCAAGTTTCTTTTCATCATACGTTATTGCTCTTTTTTTTTTTCAAGATATGAGTAATGACTCCCAGTATTGATTTGTCTTTTGTTACCTGATTCCCCATTACGTGCTTGCCAACAGGAGGCTCCAACCCCCAGGAAGGCTCCAACGCCCTGATAACCCTGACTGCCCACCTCTGCTTCGCAGATCTTTGGATTGTCTTCCTTTTTTTTTTTTCAGGCTCCAACCCTCCCCTCCCCCCCACATATTTTTTTTTCCCAGAGGTGTCTCTAATTTTTCTTTCTTTATTTTTTTGTTCTTTTTTTTTTATTTTTAATGTTTGAAAGTTTGTGCCTCTCGCTCCTCTCATGCCTCTTGCGCCTCTTCTTATGCTAAGTCAGGGAGCGCCACCAGTGCTAGGCTCCTTAGGCTTCTAGCATAAACAGCCAATAAATTAATCTCACAGAGATTAATCTAAAGGCTACCATTTGTGACGCAGACAAGCACAACCATCTCTGCAATCCCATTGAAGGGAAATTACTTGTTGTTGGGGCAAGTGGGAGTCATAATGTATAGTTGCTCAAGGTGCACGTTCAGGGTCACCAATTGTTGTCATATAGGTGTTTGAATCACCCGGAGCACAGCTTCCAGGACAAGATGTAAGCAGGTGAAGAGGTTTATTACGTTATACAGCAAAGTTATATCGTATTTTTAAAAGCATAGGTGTCACATCTTAATTGGCTATTTTCTACCGGCATGCATGTAATTAAGGCATGCAATAGGTCAAAATAACAAAACAATTTTTAACACATCCAACCAAATTCTGCTTAGATTTTCTCCTTCAGTTACAAGATGTTTACACTTTTCTCCGAGTCACAGACTAAACATAGCCTTCTCTAATTTGAACAAAGGCAAATTTTCCCCTACAGGTAGGTTGGAGATTAATAAAGATTACACAAAGGTAACAGTATTTAAGAAACACTGCCATCTATGCAGATAAAAATATTATATGAAATATAAAGGGGTGATGGGCACTGAAACACTAGAAATCAGAGGGCATGAAGGCAGTCTACCAACGGAGCATAAATTAAGAGGAAAGAGTAAATCTTTCAGTGACAGAAGGTGGGTCATACTGCCCCTTTGGAGCACATATCTAAATAAGTACCTACAAAATTAAAAGGTCTGAGGACCTGCTGCATGAAGAAAAGGAGGTGAAAACTTAGCTTCTGAAAGACTGATGGCTTTCTCTATGTCTTTATTTTTGCACCAAATAAAAATTAAATGTTTCACATAACATGAAAAGGAGCAAATATTAAATTTGCAGACAGAGATCCTGTCCTTGGATCCCATCAGGGTATACAGTCTGAAGACACAGATGTGATCATTGTACAAAATAAAAGCTTAATTACTATTGTTTACATACGTCAAAGAAAAGGATTATTACCTTGGGTAACAAAGACAAAATAAGATCAAAATGTAACTGATGTGTGAATCTACTGTCTTTGAGAGCATGGGATAAGATACAAGGCTGATGTAAACACACACCCAAAACAAAATATGAACAATTCATTTTAACTTTTTCGAGTCTATTTATGTCCTAACTTATAGATAGGGATTTTATGGAAAACAAAGAAATGGCCAACATGCTGAAGATTATTAAGATCTCTGTGTGACTAGAAGATCTCTGTGTGGTTTTAAAAGCTCTGAAAATCAGGTAATGGACAAACTTCAGATTTGGAATTCAGAAAAATGTAGGAATAACACCCAACTACCTTTTCAGGGAAATGCCTGAGGAAAATGAGAGGCTGGAACCAAATGACCTGTGAAGGCACTTTGTCAAACATTTTAATACAGAAACCTTTGTAAAATCAAAGTTAAGGAATAGACTAGGTTATAAATTTTTTATAAAATATTCATTTGAAATACTGTAGGAGCAGTTGCTAGCTCTAGGGAAGCCACTTTAAAAGAACATGAAAAGCACTAATCTATTTCTTTTTATGCTATATACAAAACAGTGCATTACTGAAGTTATCCCATGTGGAATATGGAGCAGTCCCTCTAATGGAAAAGTTAGGCTACAGTTTTGTACTCTAGTAAAGGCTATAAACTCTTCACTTTATCTTCTGTATAGAAGTGGGAAAGAATAAATATTAATCTATGTTTTTAAAACATTGATCTTAAGAGCTATGTTGGCATCACAACTCTTTTTAGTGCCTTCATGATGGGGAAAAATAACTTACTGAACTTCTGATGGACACCTGGAATGTTGTTCAGCTGAGTGACTCTTCTACAGCAGCCAAAATCTTCCACTCTTTGGAGAATAGTTTTTGAATTTATATCTTCCTGTTTCCCAGATTTTGTAATAATACTTCAAATATCCAACACAGGCGAGAGAGAGACTGTCCTTAGACTTGACAGATACTGAAAATTTATTTTAAATAAATAAAAAATAGAAACAAACAAAAATTACCAAACACCTGATTGTGGTTCTTCTCCCCCAAACTCAAAATAGGCAGCTAATCCTGTGTATGTGCTCAGTGTAATTGCTCTGGACAGTTACAGATTCCAGACAGATGGAGTAACACATCAACATCCTAATTTCTTTGTGGCCAGAAAGAGATGGAGGCAGCATACAGAATACTGAATGCTCTCAGTGTCATCACTGAACTTGCTCATGATTTAATATCTGCTCAAAAACATATCTTATAATTGACTTTAATACCCAGCCATATTTTCCTTTCTAAAAGAGTAACACATACTACAGTTATAAAGTAATAATCAGATTACTAATTAGTTTGAGAAATAACAATCAATGTAACATTTCACTGAAACTTTATGCCACACTGTTATCTTCTTAGAGTAGAACCATGTGTCTACCTGAGAAAGGGTGGGAAGATATTTCTAATGAGGGAGCTCTTGATGAGGACAGCCCCAATACTTCCCAAACAGTTACTGCATTGACATTTTTCCATCCCTAATAGAAATTTCTATTCACTTCAACTGAATGACCAGTATCTCATGTCCAAGTGTAATGGTTGTGGAAAGAACACATTCTAATAGTTTTAACTGCCTTGTTTAAATTAAATAGTGTTTGTATTCACACACTATCAATTTAATTGCTGAGGGAGCTGGGGTTGCTTAGCCTGGAGAGGAGACTCAGGAGTGACCTTATTACTCTCTACAACTACCTGAAGGGAGGTTGTAGACAGACGGATGTTGGTCTCTTCTCCCAGGCAGCCAGTACCAGAACAAGAGGACACAGTCTCAGGCTGCGCCAGGGGAAGTTTAGGTTGGATGTTAGGAAAAAGTTCTATACAGAGAGAGTGATTGCCCATTGGAATGGGCTGCTGGGGGAGGTTTTCAGGAGAAAACTTGATGGGGTGCTTGGTGCCGTGGTTTATTTGTTTAGGTGGGTTGGATTGGTTGATGGGTTGGACGCAATGACCTTGAAGGTCTCTTCCAACCTGGTTTATTCTGTGTATTCTATGTATTCTAATGTATAACCAAATCAATTTACATGGACAGTCACCACCATTTGTTAAGGCACAGATTCTAGATTATGAAGTGTTGGATGACAGCTGTACAGGAAATCTTTCTTTTTGTCTGACTTGCTAAATGGAAAAAAAATGCAGAAGTCAGAATTCAGACCTTACAAAACAGTTATTCAAACAATAAAATATATTTTTCACATGACAATTTAGAGCTGGAGTTGTCAGCCATTGTGAAGATCACATTCTGGGGAGCCTGTAAATGTGGAAAATGCATGTGTGCCTATTTCCAGCTGAACATATTTCCCATTCTTGTTCATTCTTTCCTTCCTCACTACAAATGACTTCTGGAAGATGCCAAACTTCTGATGTGATTTGTCCTGAGGAATCATAAAGAAAAAAGAAGCATAGTAAACTCTGTAGAGACACTATTTGAATAAACATCTCTACAAAATATGTAATCATAGAGATCATCATACTGACACAAGTCAGGATCTGTGTGCAGCTAAGAGTAAACAGGTTCAGTAATTTTTTCCTACCTGTAAACTTTGATTCAGATCTGGCTAGGGTTACAAATGAATTTCACATAAATGAATTTCTGAGAGTATTCATAGAGAAAAATACCATGGAGAGGTGCCCAGAAGTGTTTTGCATCGTTCAGCACAAAATAGATACTGATGGAGGACAAAGGGACATCTGGTGGCTTCATAGATATATACATTAATCTTAATATTCTGCATAGCTGTCAAAGAAAATCTCAGCTACAGAGAACTCCATCTTTCCAGACACAATTGCAACTGCCTATTTGAATAAAATATGCAAAGATTCATATCACTGATCACATAAAAATCAGATACTGAATAAATGACTTTTTAATCAAATTACATGTCATTGAGTATATCCTAAACAGAATAGCCAGTCACAGCTCTCTTATTCAATGCACATGGAGTTCGTTGCTCTATTGCTTCACCCAACTTAAATATGGAGAGCAGAAAGTTGTCTTCAATAGAATCTCTTTAATGTCTTTTGTAAAAAATTGTGTTCTCCATCTGTATTAAGAAAAAAGAAAAAATACCACAATGCATTTTAGTTGTATATTACATTTAGTTTAATAAAACTAACAGGGCAGTTGCAGGATATCTGCATTCCATTTACATAGCTTCAGGAAAGATAGTATCAATGCTTGTGGCTGAATCTAGCTGTTGGCTTCTTTTATGTTTTAAAATATGCCTGCTCTTCTGTACCCTAGGTTGCACATAAATAGCAATTGAACAGACATTCTTTGCAGTTTCTCAACAGTATCACTATGTAATTAACTGGGTGGTTTGTTTTGGTTTGTTTTGGTTTGGTTTTTCACAAGAAAAACTCCACCTCCCTATATAAGAAACAGCACATTTCTTCTTCTTCTTTACATTTTTTTAAAATTTCTATTTTTCCCTAGGTAAAACTCAAGCAAGGATCATTGTTTCCAGATAATTTCAAAATATTCTTTTGCTGCTGTTTGTTTGGGGTTTTTTGTTTGGTTTGTTGGTTTGATTTTCTTTTAATGTATAAGGACTTTCAGGATTTCTGTGTATTTTCTAGTGTAGGAATATAAAATGCTTGATAGATTGCAATTTTCTGACCACTGATATTGATAAAATTCAACACAATATGAATTCTTCTTTTTCCTCTATCTTTTATAAGCCTTCAGATCATTAATGGATAGCAATGAAGTGTGTTTAAATGCAACAGTGGAGCTGTGATCTCAGCTATTAGTACTCATCAGCAGTGATTACACAATGCTAAGTATTGTCATTACAACATGATTTTGTGTTGTTAGGTGACAGGATAGACTGCAGACAATCTTTAAAAACAGATGAACAAAACTATAAGAGTCTGATCATTTATTTTTAGTTCCTTAACAGAGCAATATAATTTCTAAGACATAAAATTTAAAAATATGAATTTTAGAGAAATATTACAAGCGAGAACACAAGATAATGGGAAGGAAATAATGGAAAAAATACCACAGTGTTCTTTTAATAACTATATGAGCTGTATTAATTACCTCCCTTGAACAATAAGCTGTAAATGACATTCACATGTGTTAATTTATCCAAATTATTAATTAAATGCTCTCCCCAGGGTACCAAAATTCAAGTCATTATTTTCTGATTTCCCTTGATCTAAGTGAACTTCACTTTCCTTTGTCCTCATTATCTCTCCCTCAAAACCTTAATCAGCTGCACTGTTTCTGCATGAGGACTTTCCAAATCAGGCATCTAACCCATTTTCTTACCTTGCCAAACACTTCAATGCTTGTAAATAATTATATCCTTTCACAAGTGCCCCACTATCCCTCTCTTAGATCCCATAGGCTAGAACTCAAACAATAAATTTTGGGGAAAAAAACAAAGAAAAATTTGGCAAAAATAAAATAAAAAATGAAGGCCTCATAGAAAAAACATTCTTTATAATTGTCTAAAACAAGTAAATGTCAGTACTAAATAAGAAATATCCATATGTCATTATCTTCTTGTCTTCAGTTGGTAATAAGCTCCTTGTCTGTTGTTATCTCATTTTGAATATATATTTAAACAGCCCTCTACTCTTACAGTTTGACTAGTGATAGTTGATAATGTGCTTCTTTAAGGGCAGGTCCACTGGCCTTCTGTTTGTTCCCATGCTGCTGTTCTAGTGCAGACAGTTGCTTTGTCACTCGGTGAACTGAGTCAGGAAGGAGATCCTGCTGATGAAAAGCAAAAAATCCCTCTCCTCAGAAGACAGGGCATGAACTACACCTTTTAAGAGACTGTAAATGCTGTCAGCCTACAACAAAGATCCTAAAGAAGAGCTTCAAGAAAAGAAACAAAAAAAAAAAAAGAAAAAAGAGCTGTAATCTTTTGTTTATTTTCTGATAATGTGGTCTGAAAATAATATTCAAATTATATTTTAACTATTCTGTATTTTAGGTTACTGTGGAGGCTACTAAAAGAAAAAAAAAAGCTTACAAGACTTCAAAATCAAATTATAATCAGAAAAAAAAGAGGTGCTATGGATTTACATTATTATTCACTTACAGATATACTCTATCAGATTATTTTGTGCCTTTTTGCTGACTGCATAAAAGTTAAAAAACCCAGAATGTCTATGGAAAAACAAACAAACAAAACCCAACAAAAATGAAAGTATTAACTTATCTCAGAAAAAAAAAAAGAAAAATAAATAAACCCACAACAATGATCTGAGGAATTGATAAATATTTTTTAAGGGTATTGAATTTTATCTGTGCCACACTTTTTTGGTTTCTTGAAAGAGAAGAAAATATGCATTAACATTCCAGTTAGTGTTGTGCTACTCTGAGTTTCAGAAGCACCGACAGAAACAGGACATACAAAAAGATGAACAATAAAAAAGAAAATAAATCTAAAATGAAAGAATCCTGTAAATTACAGCATGTTATGAGGAGAATCAAAACTACTAATCACTACTAGCCAATCAGATCCTGGGCTGCATCAAGAGAAGTGTGGCCAGCAGGTCAAGGGAGGTGATTCTCCCCCTCTACTCAGCTCTGGGGAGACCCCACCTGGAGTACTGCATCCAGTTCTGGAGCCCCTATTACAAGAGGGATATGGACATGCTGGAACATGTCCGGAGAAGGGCCACAAGGATGATCAGAGGGCTGGAGCATCTCTCCTGTGAGGACAGACTGAAAAATTTGGGGCTGTTAAGTCTGGAGAAGAGAAGGCTCCAAGGTGACCTTACTGTGACCTTCCAGAATCTGAAGGGGTCCTACAAGAAGGCTGGAGAGGGACTTCTCAGGATATCAGGTAGTGATAGGACTAGGGGGAATGGAATGAAGCTGGAGGTGGGGAGATTCAGGCTGGATGTGAGGAGGAAGTTCTTGACCATGAGAGTGGTGAAGCCCTGGCATGGGTTGTCCAGGGAGGTGGTTGGGGTGCCGCCCCTGGAGGTGTTTCAGACCAGGCTGAACGAGGCTCTGGCCAGCCTGATCTAGTGTGGGGTGTCCCTGCCCATGGCAGGTGGATTGGAACTAGATAATCCTTGTGGTCCCTTCCAACCCTGACTGATACTATGATACGATAAAGGTGATACTATGATAAGGTGATAAAGGTGATAGAGGTGATACTATGATACGATATGATAAAGGTGGTTGTAGACAGGAAGGGGTTGGTCTCTTCTCCCAGGCAACCAGCACCAGAACAAGGGGACACAGTCTCAAGCTGTGCCAGGGGAGGTTTAGACTCGAGGTGAGGAAAAAGTTCTTCACTGAGCGAGTCATTCGTCATTGGAATGTGCTGCCCAGGGAGGTGGTGGAGTCGCCGTCCCTGGAGGTGTTCAAGGGGAGATTGGACATGGCACTTGGTGCCATGGTCTAGTTGTGAGGTCTGTTGGGACAGGTTGGACTTGATGATCCTTGGGGTCTCTTCCAGCCTTGGTTATACTGTGATACTGTGATACTGTGATACTATGATACTATACTATGATACTACTAGGCATCTTTTTTTGAGATAAATAAATACCAAAGACACAAAAAATATTTACAATACTTACAGAAGTTACAGAATGGTGATATTTTGAAATCTCCACTTGTGGTAATACATGTATGGATTGCTGGGGGAAAGGAATATTGTCTCCAGAACAATGTAAAATATGTCAACCTCCTCTTAATTGCAGAAAGAGAAATTCTCATTTGGACGGTGAACTAATTCCAAGAAGTGGTTTAGAGGACTCTGTAAGACTTACTAGCAAAGGCTAAAGGCTAAATATCTGGCATGCCTCTGGAAAAGGCAATTTCACAGAGGCAGAATTCAGTGATTTACAAGGAGAGGACTTTTTTTGTAATGTAGTCACAAACTCCAAAGATTAGTTTAAAACTGTATATGGGATTGTCAAATGTATGATTGCAGCATTATTAACTTGTGAGTAGGAGCCATCTACCTTTGTGGGCTCAGACAAATGCACCAGAATATTTAAGAATATAAAAGTCTGAAAAACTTGGACGAAAAATATTTAGAAATATATTATACTAAAATAAAATAATGTCATATTAAAAAGTTTTCCTTATATAATTTATAAATTAATGAATAAATAAATGCTAATAGATAGAAAATCTGTCCCTGGTATTTAAAAATTACTTCACAAAGTTGTTTCTAGGTCATGTAAAAATATTCTAATGCCAAAGCCACTACAATTATCAGAATGGCTCTAAATAGTGAAAACATAACAATAACTATAATGATATATTTCAATTAATATCCTGTATCACATAGCTGCCTGACTTTTGATAGCCTTCCATGAAACTGTGCCCAAATAGGTAAATGAGGGAGGAGCAGTGGATGTCATGTATCTTGACTTCAGTAAGGCTTTTGATACTGTCTACCATAACATCCTCATCGAAAAGATGAAGACATGTGTTGTAGATGGTTGGTCTGTGAGGTGGATTGAAAACTGGCTTGACAACACAGTTCAGAGGGTTGTCATCAGTGGCACAGTCAGATTGGTGGCCTGTGGCCAGTGATGTTCCCCAGGGATCAGTACTAGGTCCAGTTTTGTTCAATATCTTTATCAGCAACCTAGATGAGGGGATTGAGAGTACCCTCAGCAAGTTTGCTGATGATACAAAACTGGGAGGGTGGCTGACACCCCACCAGGCTGTGCAGCCATCCAATGTGACCTGGACAGGCTGGAGAGCTGGTTGAAGACAAGCCTCATGAAGTTTAATAAGGACAAGCACAGGGTCCTACATCTGGGGAGGAATAAGAACATGCACCAGTAGAGGTTAGGGGTTCCCCTGATGGAAAACAGCTCCAGGGAGAAACACCTTGGAGTACTAGTGGGCAGCAGGTTCTCTGTGGGAACAACAGTATGCACTTGTGGTCAAGAGAGTCAATGGTATCCTGGGGTGCATCAAGAAAATTGTGTCAAGCAGGTCTAGAGAGGTTCTTTTCCCCCTCTATTCTGCCCTTGTAAGACCTGACATAGAATACTGCATCCAGTATTGGACTTCCCAGTTCAAGAAAGACAGAGAACTGCTGGAGAGAATCCAACAGAGAGCCACAAGGATGATTAGGAGACCTGAGCATCTCCCCTATGAAGAGAGACTGAGATCCCTGGGGCTGTTTAGCTTTGAAAAGAGTGAGAGGGGATCTCATCAATGTGCATAAATATCTGAGGGGTGGGTGCCAAGTGGATGGGCCCAATCTCATTTCAGTACTGTGCAACACTAACACAAGGAACAATAGGTACAGGCTTGAGCATAGAAGATTTCACCTCAACATGAGGAGAAACTTCTTTACAGTGAAGCTGATGGAGCACTAGAACAGGCTGCCCAGGGAGGTTGTGGAGTCTCCTTCTCTGAACACATTCAAGACCTGCCTGGATGCATTCCTGTGGAGATTATCCTAAGTGACCCTGCTTTGGCAGGTGGTTGGACCTGATGATCTCTGAGGTCCCTTCCAACCTCTAATGGTCTGTGATTCTGTGATTAATATATTTTAAAATAGCCTAATTATAAGTGTATCAAGATATTAGTTTATTTATTTCTCCTCCTGATGCAGGTTTTTTTGCCTTTCTCCTTCTTGACTCCACTTATAGGCTTTCATCACTGAAGTTTACTCACTGTGCTGGTAGTACTAAATAACATCTATTAACATCAAGCAATTCAAGGACAAAGACTGACTAAGGCTAACAGACATTGACAAATGACACATCACCTAAGCAGAAACCACTGGCTTTTTAAAATCCTTATGCAGCAGATTTATTTGAGGTGGAGAATAAAAATTATATCACTACATAAGAGTAGAGCAAGAGTATTCTTATTTAAAGAGGATAATTGGTCCCTTATTATGTTTTTTATGTCTCTGGTTACTGACAGGCTTGCACAAAGACATTTTCACCAAATGCATCTACAAGTCCTTTATGAATGCTTGCCAGTTCTTCTACAACTGCTGTCAAGATTGCTAACTAATCTCAACTCTAGCACTCAGGGTAAGCACAGCTGCAATCCAAATAAGATAGCAGCGGTGGGGAAAAATAGGTGTGCTGCCACATGGCTTCAACTTTATCATATGAGGGAGAAACATGCACCACCATCTGGTTCTAATGATGGGGCCAAGAAATGAATTTTGCTTCTTCAGCAAGCCTCTGTGTCTGTTTCTTTTGATATGTTATTGACCTTGGACAAGTTACTTTAATATTTTTGCCACTGTTTCCTTGTCAACAGAAGAGGGATGATAGCACCTACAGTGTGTTCCTCTGATACTGTGAGGTTTATTTACTACAAGTGAAGCAAAAATGTATTTATCAGCAGTTATACACCTTTCATCAACATAGTGTGAGAGAACTGTTCAATACTGAAGTTAAATTTGAAGCTTACATTACTCTACACATGCTAAAAATACTACAGAGTTAAAGTACTGGCAAGTGCTGATATCTAATGCCATTGCCACCTTGGAAGACTACTGTGATCAATACAGATTGAAGGTTGCATGTATTGCAAACTTGGCTGAGTTACAAGATTTATTCTACATTTATTTTTTGATAGGTGCCTGAGATGAGAAACACTACAAAAGTCCCAGGTATTTCATCAGGTACTGTATCAGTATCTTAGCATTTTGAATCAGAAAAATTGGTTCTGCAAAGAAAGTGAAATATACTTTCTCTATTCTTTTCCATAAATTCTAAAGTTCTGCTCCTTACATGATGTAAATGGATTTTATTTTACTTAATCTCAAGAAAGCATTGTTGGTAGCTGACGTGTCAACAACTTCCTGGGTTGTTACCCTTGAGATTCAAAATGCAAACAATCTGGAAGGGTTTGAGTGAAGACAAAGTTTAAGTATCTCCCTAATTTAAAGATTATAGCATTTTTTTAAAGTCACTATTGTGCAATTACTGTAAAAAAAAATACAGACATGCTCTTTGTTTCTCTGATGGCACAGCATACTGTTTCTGCAGTAGAATTAATACAAAATAACAGAATATTTCCTCTGTAGATACAGAAAAGAACTGTCACAAGACTTACCCACATTTTCTTTTTGTGGATGCTCTTCACAGAGATTATAAGTTATGTCAGAATCCTACATTTGGCACCTAAGCCTTTTTGGCACTCATCACGTGTAATGTATCAGTGAGATAAAAATGGGATACATCTGATTGACATCCTTAAAAGATCCTTTTGTAATCTTTAACCTTTCAGGGGGCATTCTACTGCTGTATTTCGAGATATAGTGGGGGAAAAAAAATCAACAAGTAATAATGTGCAAGATATCATTTAATATTACTACTTCATCTGATGTATACAGTTGTAGAATAAGATTTTTCAGTACCAAGGGCAAGTCAGTCTATCTTTGCTACTGTGAGAATGCTGGTATAGAGCTTTAGTTAGCCTTCTGCTTTCTCTTTTGTCTATCCAGATTTTTGCTCTTTGTTTAAAAACTTGTCTTAATCCTAGAATCTAAGACTAAATGATACTGTTCTACTGCAGGGAGCACTTTCTGAAAGTTCATCACCTTCTCTCCTCTGTGAAGTGGGACCAGGTATAGTTCAGCTTTCAGAGTTGTTTTTAAAATCTTTACTCTTTTGTTCTTTCTCTTGTGGTAGGGACAAGGTCTCATTTTGCATACAAATAAGTTTCTGTACAAAATCATCTTATTTTTCAGCGCAGTGTATTGATATAATAGACTTTTTCCTATACATGCTATTGCAGTTAGCACTGAGAACTAGGGGAGAATACTTAATGAGAAAATAAGTTATTTAGAGAAAGCAGGGGGAGGGAGAGAATCATATATTCAATATTATTAAGTAATTTCTATCTTTTTGTACTTGTAAATGTAATTTAATCTTTTTTTTTTTAAATTTAACTTAACTTCTCTTTAGGTCAATACCACTGCCTTTGTGAGGCTGAATATTTTGCACAGGCGTTGGACTTTTGGAGGAACTAATGTTTGACACCATTCAGTCATTAATGTCCCTTAGAACAAGAATACCTGACACTATAAATATATGTCAAGATATATTAATTACATTCCCTTGTTAGCTTTGCATTACAATAAATTCACATGCATATGTGTGAATCCCTAGCTGGTGACCTCTTCAAGTTCATAAAACTTTACATTTTAAGAGGATAAACAAGTGTTATATTTGTACAGTATGGTGTATTTTAATACTGCTTGGATGTGAGTTTGTTAGGTGTTTGCATTTTATATACTGAAAATAGAGCTCATGTTTGCTAGATGACCTATTATTCTGCTGATTCATTGAATGTGTGTTGCAACTTGAAGGTCAGAGCTATCCACTAAACTTATCAACATGATACTATATACTTTAAATCAAAAAATCTTCCTGCATGAGCTTCATTAATTCAATGGCATGAAAGCTAAAAGACTAGTGAGAAAAGTTAATCCTCTAAGCTGAAGGATTGCAGCTCATGGCTTTTGTACAGGCCTTCAACAGACTGGAGTCACAGGTAGTTCACAGTGAAAGTAATTAGGTAAATTTTCAATGGAACTTGTATTTTATTTCCCACTAAATAATAGTATTAAAAAAAAAAAGAAAATATATATTAAGAGTTGATTCCAGGAATGTGGGATGTAATCACAGTTTTTCATTAGGGAACACAGAGTATCCAAGTAATACAATTCAGACTTGATTCAGCTTCTAGATCAGTTCTGTGAAATAATTTCACTATGAAGTTTAACTATGTAGAAGACTGAATATCAGCTTCACATACGCTGTTATATTGTTTGCTACTGCAATTTACTGTGATTCCCTTAAATGCCTAAACCAATACTAATAGTGTGAAGAGGCTTTTATGATATTTTTTATTATTTTTTGTTTCATGGATATTTCAGAAAATATAAGTAAAGCTTCATGTAGCATGCAAGTGACAAAAATATATTGACAACTGCAAGTCCTCTGGCAACATTTATTTGTGAGTGACCTTTAAAAGATATCTTCTGCCTCCAGGCACACACATGCTGTTTACACTAATCCTCTTAAGTTTCCCTTATGACTCCAATGCTGCTGCTTACCCAATCATCACCTTCTGACTTTGGACTTCATTTACCTGTTTCAGACTTTCTTTACTCATTTTTCTTCTCATAGCAGCTGCTAATGAAGCAGTCTTTCCCTGTAACATTTACTGGGAGTATGCAGTTAATTTCAAAAGTCTCAAGATTGGCCTTACGGAGCAGAGCTTAAGAATTGGAGGAAGGTGTCTCAAACCAGTTTTGCAAATGAGTTGCTTGAAGGTAGAGTGCAGAGTAAAAAGGGGCTAGAAAGAACATTTAGTTAAGATTTGTTATTGTTATACCTACCATCTTACGTTAATGCTGTGAAGAAGGTTTTTTTAAATAATAAAAAATAATTTATTCAAAGTTGTATATTAAGCAACAAAAAGAAGATAATTTTCATTTACACTAATTATATTTCCATAAAGTGTGTTTTTCCCCTATTTTGATTATACAAAGCATAAATCTTATTAGAATTAGTTGAAAATATTCATCCAGATAATACTATTAATACTGTGTCCAATTCTGTGCCCCTCAGTTTAAGAAGGACATCGAGACACTTGAACGTGTCCAGAGAAGGGCAACGAGGCTGGGGAGAGGCCTTGAGCACAAGCCTTATGGGGAGAGCTTGAGGGAGCTGGGGTTGTTTAGCCTGGAGAAGAGGAGGCTCAGGGGAGACCTCATTGCTGTCTACAACTATCTGAAGGGAGGTTGTAGCCAGGTGGGGGTTGGTCTCTTCTCCCAGGGAACCAGGAACAGAACAAGAGGACACAGTCTCAAGATGCGCCAGGGGAAGTTTAGGCTCAAGGTGAGGAGAAAGTTTTTCACCGAGAGAGTCATTCGTCATTAGAATGTGCTGCCCAGGGAGGTGGTGGAGTCACCATCCCTGGAGGTGTTGAAGAAGGGATTGGACGAGGCACTTGGTGCCATGGTTTAGTCATGGGGTCTGTGGTGACAGGTTGGACTTGATGATCTTAGAGGTCTCTTCCAACCTTGGTGATTCTGTGAATCTGTGAAAAATTTTCTAAGAAATACAGACTTGTTCTCAAAGATATTGCAGGTAGAAAACTAATGATGGTCATTAAATTGCTAGTTAATAAGAAGAAATATTTGTGTTTTCTTTGAAATAATTAAAAACAATGTCAATGGTGATAATGTTTTTCTACATAACTGACTGAAAAATATCATAAACCGTCTGCACTCCATTGACAGATCACAGTAGGGTATAATACCCTTGAAAAGAAGAAAAACTGGGAGAAGTAAATAGGGATACATTCCAGAAAAGAAATGTCTTCAAATCTGAAATAAAAGTCTTGGCTGAATTTTGTTTCATGAGTTTCTAATAATTCTGATACATTATTCTCTATTCCATTTTGATGTGGTAAAATAGTTTATTATTTATATAACACTTGTGGGAGTTTCAAATGTAAATCAATAGGAGACTAAGGCTTGTAAACTTCAGGCAGGATTTATTTATTTATTTATTTATGAAATCACAAGTGTTTGTTTCTGGAGGAAAAAGGCTGTTTCAAATTTAGTGTGCTTTCATCGATTTTGGTATTCTGATCTGAGAATTACTCATTTAAGGCCATCTAAGCTAGATCTAGTAAAAATTAGAGGTGACTAATTAAAGCAAGATGCTGCATTTTAGGTATTGTCAAATGCCAGTTAGGAATATAGAAACTTGGTTAATATGTCTAAGTTTCCCCAACTGTGCAGTAAAAATGCCAAGTACCTCTGATGGCCATCCCAACATGTAGGTGCCAACTAAAGTCATCCTCAGCATGCAGCAGCATAGTACTAGCCACTAGGAAATGCTGAGGACAAGGTCCAAACTTAAACATTGACCTTCCATTATTTTAATGAGAGACTATTTTCTTGTACTACCTTAGAATAATTAAGATAGTTGCCTATTTTTTAAAAACCTTTCAAAAACAAAAGTACTTAGCACATAGCATGGACAACAAGCAGGAGGAACTGAAGGCCGTTGTGTGCCAAGAAAACTGATATAGCTGTCATCGCAGAAATGTGATGGGATGACTCACGTGACTGAAGTGATGCAATTCATGACTACCAACTCTTCAGAAGAGACAGGTGAGGAAGGCAAGGTGGTGAGGTGACCCTCTATGTCAGGGAGGGATACGAATGTCTACAACTTGATGATGGAGATGACAGGGTTGAGTGTTTATGGGTAAGGATCAAGGAGAAGACCAACAAACAGATAATCTAGTGGAAGTTTGTTACAGACTGCCCAGTCAGGATGATGAGACTGATGAAGTACTTTATAAGCAGTTGGGAGAGTTTTTTGCAATTGCTGCCTCTTGCCCTTGTGGGGGCCTTCAACTTTCTACATGACTGCTGGGAACATAACGCAGCAGAGAGAATAGTCCTGGAAATTCTTGGAGTGTGTGGAAGATAACTTCCTGATACAACTGGTAAAAGATATAATTAGAAAAGGTGCCCTCCTGGACCTGCTGCTTGTTAACAGAGAAAGACTTGTAGAAGATGTAGCAGTCAGAGGTATCTTAGGCTTAGTGATCATGAAATAGTACAGGTTTTGATTCTCAGAGATGTAGGCAGAGGGATTAACAGAACTGTCACCTTGGACATTCATAGGGCAGATTTTGGCTTGTTCAGACCAACTGGAAGTGTCCCTTGGGAGGCTGTCCTGAAGGACAAAGGAGTCAAAGAAGGCTGGGCACTATTCAAAAAGGTAATCTTAAAAGCTTAGGAACAGGCCATCCCCATGTCCTGAAAGACTGAAAAATGTGACATCCATCTACAAGTAGGGCCCAAAGGAGGATCTAGAGAACAACAGACACATCGTTCTGACCTTGATTCCAGGGAAGCTCATGTAACAAATCATCTGGAGTGCCATAACGTACCATTTACAGGACAATCAGGTGATCAGTCCCAGTCAGCACAGGTTCATTAAGGGCAGTTCCTGTTTAATGACTCTCATCTCACTCTGTGACAAGGTGACCCACTTCTTGTTTACTTGGACTTCAGTAAAGCCTTTGATGCTATTCCCCACAGCATGCTCATGAAGAAAAATACCTGCCCTAAGCCTGGACAGAAGTATACTCTACTGGATCAAAGACTAGCTGGATGGCCAGGCCCAGAGAGCAACAGAGAAGAGTTAAGTCCTGTTGGTGACCAGTTACAAGGAGTGTTGCCCAAGGCTCAGTGTTGGAGCCACTCTTGTTTAATATCTTGATCAATGATCTTGATGAGGAGATTGAGAGCACCCTCAGCAAGTTTGCAGATGACATCAAGTTAGGTGGGATGTTGACCTGCTGGAGGATAGAAAGGCTCTTCAGAGGGACCTGGACAGGTTGGATTGGTAGGCTGAGGTGAATCATATGGTCTTCAATAAGGACAGATGCCAAGTCTTGCATTTGCAACACAACAATTCTATGTCATGCTATAGGCTTGAAGCTGAGTGTCTGGAAAGCTGCTCAACAAAAAGACACCTGGAGGTGTTGACTGACAGCTGGCTGAACTTGAGCCAGAAGTGTGCTTGGGTGGCCAAGAAGGCCAATGGCATCCTGGCCTTCATCAGGGACAGTGTGGCCAGCAAAACTGGGGGGGTGATTGTGACATTGTACTAGACACTGGTGAGGCTATACTAGTACTTTGTTCAGTTTTGGTTGCAGCAGTATAAGAGGGTTAGATATTAGTAAGATATTTGTGATAAGATTGCCAAGGACTGGAAGAGGCTGCCCATGGAGGTGGCTGAATAGCCATCCCTGGATATATGTGAAATGCGTCTACATATGGTACTCAAGGATATGATGTAGTCAGGGCCCTGGTAGAGTTATGTAATGCTTACACTTGACCTTGAAGGTCTTCTGCAACTATACTTATTATCTGATTCTGCTAATTGATTTATTTTAAAATACAGTCAAATGTACAAATGTGACAGAATAAAAGTCTAAATTACAAGTTAATTAACTTCATTTATAAGTCAGGATGCAATTTTCTGTCACATCCTTTACCAAGGATTTGCTGCAGTGAATCCTTGTTCCTACAGATCTCTGTCATTTCATTGATTAATTAATTTAATTTTAATAAACTACATTTTCAGTACATTTAGTAGAATAATTTGCAGAATTTTATTGTGGCTTTTCCCACAGAGAAATATGACAGCTTTGTGAGAGCTGTTGTGTGACAGCTTGAAAGTGATTAGACCCCAATCCCATCATGAGCCACCCACTGACTTCTGTGAGACTACCAGGAATTTACTTACCTTTGAGAGTCATACATCTGTGTTAAATCTGCCTTAAATCACCCAGAGAGTTTTAAAAAAAAATTCAGAAAGGAACTCATGGAAAGAAATACAGATGAAATAATCCCCTTTGTCATAATTAAAGACCTGAATGATGTCCAGATACTCAGACTGCCACCAAGATTTGTCTCCCATATGGCATAGGTGAACATTACAAGTGTGTTCAATTGAAACTTTTCCATAGTGGGAAAATTATATCACCAAAGGGCTTGATTCATGATGAGTTGAAGAACACCCTGGAAACTGGTATACACCACTTCTCATTCTGACTTCTTTCCCAGTGAGGAGTGTATGCTCAGTTTGCAAAAATGGCATGCAGCTGAGAGTGTATCTATTTAAATCTGAGGGTTTGAATATTGTCAGAAGTAAAAGAGTAATGATTCCTGAGACTTGAAGTGCAAGGCACCATCTATGTAGTAACATGAAAGAAAATTATAATGGTACTAAAGCTTCACCAAATTTACAAGCAGATGCATCAAAAACTCTATCCTTATATTAGAAAGACTTGAGGAAGAGAAAGGAAAAGCTTGCAAGAAATATGAGACATGTAACTTAAGTTTCAATTTGGGGAGATGAGAGAAACAGATGTCAAGGTAGAAAGCACGACACTTGAAGGTAGAAGAGTAGAGGCCAGGACATGCGAAAACAGAGGAATGTATGTCCTGAGATATTCATCCACTTCAGGTTTAAAAGTTCTCTCTCCTAAATCCATTGCATAAGTGCATTTCTCAGTTGCAATGGCCTCCCTTTTTAATCTCTGAAGCTTTGTGAAAGAAGAAAAAAACAACACACCAACAGAAAGAAGCTTGAAAGAAGAAGAAAAAATTAGAACTCTCACATATGTCCAAAGTGGTTTATACAAAATATAGTTTAAAAATAAAATGTTTATGATCAAACAAACCATGTTTCTCTGTCAAAACAGGCTGAACAAAAACCCAGAAATTTGAGAGACCCCTCCTTTGAAGTAGATGCTCCAGCTGTAAAGATATTTAGCTACACTTTCCTCTCAGCATTATTTCCAACCTCATAAATCTTGAATTCTTTCCTGAATAGTGACATAGCTTCAATAGAAGAAATGAAGAGTACTCCAAAAGATATGAATAACTTATAGCCTGACTGTTGTAGCACTTAAAAGTAAGTGATAGTCTACAGTCAGATCTTGTCAGTGTGTATTAGTCATGCTCTAAGAACATCTCTCTGATTGAGTCTTTGCCTCTGTCAAAGAGTCCTGGGCCCAGTGCCCTTTCCAGATGTGATAAGCATTAAAATCTTTAACTTCTTCCATCCTAGGAATGCTTTTTATCAGGAAATTACTTCTGCTCAGGCTAAATGTAAAGTTCTGGATGTTTAGTTACTTAATTTTGTCAGAGAAAAAAATATATTACCCCAAAAATGCCAAAGAAAAGACACATAAAGAGGGATCTCAAGGATATTAATTAATTGTCTATGGAAGACAGTAAAGAGGCATGGACTTGAACTAGGTTAGACTAAAGATAAAAAGAGCCTAAATGTCCCAGTTTCTTTCTAAATGCTCTAAGTATTTTACATCATAATGGTTGAGAGACCTCTTGTTCTGTTCTCCCCAGCAACCAGCAACAGAACAAGAGGTCTCAAGTTGTGCAGGTGGAAGTTTAGCCTTGATCTTAGAAAGAAGTTCTTCACAGAAAGAGTGATTGCCCATTGGAGTGCTCAGGGAGGTGGTAGGGTCAATGTCCCTGGAGGTGTGTAAGAAAAGACTGGATGAGACACTAAGTGCCATGATCTCATTGATTAGTTAGTGTTGGGTGATTGGCTGGTGATTGATTGGGTGATTGATGACCTTGGACCTGGTTGATTCTGTGGTCTGTGATCACCTTCCTCTGAATAGCTTTTGAAATATTTTTCCTTAGATTGTGGCTTTTTAAAGACAACAAGATTTAAATTGTCTTTGCTTTATAGCAGTATCTTTCCTCATCTCCCCTTCAATAACTTTGAAACTGTGCAATTTCAATCAAATGTTGCAGAGGATGACTGCCTCAAAATTTAAAAGATTCTTTGAATCTAAAGAAAAAAATGACAGATTAATAAGAAATAATTGCTTTATTAGACTGGCCAATCAGCAAACATAGTTACGATGCTAGTCAGAGCAATGAGAGTTCTGAACTCACTGAAACACAAGTAATCTCTGTCATTAGTATAAAGAAAGTCACTAAGTCAGAATTTCTGTGAAAGTCTTGGAAAGAATAAGGGAAAGTGGTGGAAAGGCACAGTTTTGAGGGCAGGCTGTTGTGGGCATGATATTCAGTGGGAACACAAAACACCTACGCATGAGTTAAATTTTGTTGCTGTAGTTAATCATGGATGAGGTTCTTTTGAAGTGCTATTTTAAGGACAAGCTTATGCACAGAGAAAAGGTAAGCATTTTAGACTTCATGTCCCCTGATTTTTGTATGTAGTCCACGCAGCTAACATGTGTTTCCAGACTACAAATGGCTCAGATGTAAATGGGATGCGGTGAGTTAGCCTCAGTTAAGGGTCAAATTGCCACCCAGCTGCTCAGTCACTCCTCTTCTTCAAGAGGGTAATAACTCACAATTCATGAAAGCAATTTATTAGTGTTTTTATGTGACTATTCTGCTTTATGTGAAATAGGTAAAGATCATCACAGTTGGGGGTGTTGAAACTACATTTCTGTTCTTCCAGTCTTCATCAGTCAGAACCCATTTACTAGTTAAACAAATGAAAATGATCCCTGCTCAAAAATGGTACTGTGTAGAGGGACCTTTCTTGCTAATTTGAGTCTCTTCTTTGAAGAGCATTTTCTTCACTGTTCAGAGTTTTAAATGTAGGCACCTGACTTAGACAAAAACAATGCAATCACTTCATCCTTCCTTTTCCTTTTTCATCCATCATTTTAAATTTCCGTTTATTAAAGAGACATTTTCACTTTGTTGTCAAAACAAACAAACAACAACAACACCCCCAACAACAACAACAACAAACCTTACCACACTTCTTAACATACCTACTTTCAGAGTAATCATTAGAAACAAGAGGTGTAGTGGAGTTGTGGAACTTCTTGAAATTAACTTAAATTAAAGGTCTATAGAAAATCCAAGATCCACGAATACCTATGTTTACTCTATTTTTTAACTCTGATACCATTGCCTTGTCTTGAGGCATGGTTGCATAACTCTGGTAACAATGAATCTTTGGTGCTTTGTCTCAGATATACTTCTTCAGAGACAGACAGTGCAGTAACTATAATCAATACCATCTTTCTTAGTAGGAACTTAATGTAAAATTCTTGTAAGGTTCATTGTACGACAGTCCTTACAACATATCTTCCTTGGTTCACTGAGAAGCTATGAAGTGATCTGGGAGAAATGATGGTGCAGAGGTGGGTGAGAATTTTCAATTTTTCTTTTCAGGAGAATGTCTTAGGTTTGTAAAACTGTATCTTGGTATTGAAGAGGAATTCTGATGAGGAAAAAAGACCATCAGAAGTCTGACATGTTATTGACCTACCCGCTTCAGAGTGGAAACATGACCCCTGCAGACATACAAAGCTTGGCGGTGTTTAGTGTTTCAGAACTCTGTGATCTCGATCTCTCTCTTTTTTTTTTTTTTTTTTTTTTTACCCCTTCCAATGATAAATGAAATGAAGTCTTAAAATACTCTGTGAGATTAATTTTCTTTTCAATCCAGCCATAGTTTTTAATTCCTAGTCAATGCCCTAAGAAATGTAATGACTGAGATAACACTATTTGAATCAAAATGTAGTTCTTTTGGAGGCTGTCTGTTGTTTTTCTTTATCCCCTGATTTGGGGGCCATTGAGTGATGAATGAAAGCATAAACCCTGTTGCTGTATAACAAGATTCAAATAAGACAGAGGGCAGAGAATCTCAGAAGTTCTCCCCAGACATCCTTTATTGCTGTGTTGTAGAATCCCTTGCATTACAGAGTCTCAGAGTCCCGCTTACAGCAGAAGTCCTGAAAGCCCTTAACAGATGAAGCAGCTAACAGAAGTCCTGATCATGTCTCTCACAGCATCCCTACACTGAAGCCCTTGCCAGATGAAGTAGTGAACTAACAGAAGCAGAAGTCCCTAGCAGCCCTAACCCGACAATCTACCTTACAGCTCAAAGTGTCTGTTTTAATACTCTGTTATAAATCCCTTGACCAGTAAAACCCAACCCCATATAAAATCTAAAATCTTTTCCCAGTAAGAGGTGCCAGCATGTCCAGGAGGTGGCTTCTGCAGCTTGTTCCAATCGAAGGGTGCCAATGTGAGGATGTTCCTGGCTCACATGGAATCTTAGTACTTTGCTCTATGAAGCTTAGGAATTGGTCAGCTAAGGTATCATGCACTCTGCAAGCATGCGGCAGCTGCCCTTGAAACGGTGGCTGCATGAGCTGCCAATTAGTATTCAAACTGGTGGCATTATTAGAGCAATCTTATACTAAAAGGCAACAAACTACATATTAATATTTCTTCTACGTGCATGAGACATTTCAAACCTCAGTTTAGGAAGAGAGAGGCAACATGTTAAAAACACTGGAGCTTTTCTGATTTGGGACCTGAATTCTTCCCTTTTTCTCCCAGATCTCTGTGTGATATTCAGCAATTGACATGCTAAATATTAGAATCATAGAATCAGTCAGGGTTGGAAGGGACCACAAGAATCATCTAGTTTCAACTCCCCTGCCATGGGCAGGGACACCTCACACTACATCACGATGGCCAGAGCCAGTGGTTAAAGAACAAACAGGCAACTATCAAAACATCTACATATTTTATTGTCATTTTAATATTAAATGAGTTGTATAAAATAATTCAGTATACATATGAAACACCTAGGTGAAAGTGAAATTGGCTAAATTCATATTCATATGTGACAAAATAAAGCTCAGTCTTAACACTAATGCATGGATTTCTGAAAAAAACTTCTCTTGATCCTTCTTAACTTATCAAATGGTTGTGCAAAGCATTTAAGTTTTATAGTACTGAAAATTGGATTGCATGGAATGAACATGAATTCATAGAAGCTAAGGATTATCTTCCAGGAAAAAAATATGCTCTATTGTGTGCTCCTCTCCACAGGCCTCAGGTCCAGCAAGGCCTTTAACGTCGTTCCCCACAGCAAACTCCTGGCCAAGCTGTCAGCCTGTGGCTTGGACAGCATCAGTCTGCACTGGGTTAGGAACTGGCTGGAGGGCCAAGCCCAGAGAGTGGTGGTAAATGATGCCACATCCAGCTGGCAGCCAGTCACTAGTGGTGTGCCCCAGGGATCTGTGCTGGGCCCCATGCTCTTTAATATCTTTATTGATGATCTGGACAAGGGGATTGAGTTTATCATCAGTAAATTTGCGGGTGACACCAAGCTGGAGGCAGGTGTTGATCTGTTAGAGGGTAGGAAAGGTCTGCAGAGAGACCTTGAGAGCCTGGACAGATAGGCAGAGTCTAACAGCATGAGATTTAACACATCTAAGTGCCGGGTCCTACACAGCAACCCCATGTAGTGCTACAGGCTGTGGTCAGAGTGGCTGGAGAGCAGCCATGCAGAAAGGGACTTAGGTCGACAGTAGGCTGAACATGAGCCAGCAGTGTGCCCAGGTGGCCAAGAAGGCCAATGGCATCCTGGCCTGGATCAAGAATAGTGTGGCCAGCAGGAGCAGGGAAGTCATTCTACCCCTGTACTCAGCACTGGTTAGGCCACACCTAGACTACTGTGTCCAGTTCTGGGCCCCTCAGTTTAAGAAGGATATTGAGACACTTGAACATGTCCAGAGAAGGGCAACAAAGCTGGTGAGGGGTTTGGAACACAAGCCCTATGAGGAGAGACTAAGGGAGCTGGGATTGTTTAGCCTGGAGAAGAGGAGGCTCAGAGACCTTCTTGCTGTCTACAACTACCTGAAGGGAGGTTGTAGCCAGGTGGGGGGTGGTCTCTTCTCCCAGGCAACCAGCACCAGAACAAGAGGACACAGTCTCAAGCTGCACCAGGGGAGGTTTAGGCCGGATGTTAGGAAGAAGTTCTTCCCAGAAAGAGTGATTTGCCATTGGAATGGGCTGCCCAGGGACGTGGTGGAGTCACCATCACTGGTGATGTTTAAGAAGAGACTGGATGAGACACTTGGTGCCATGGTTTAATTGATTAGATACTGTTGGGTGATGGTTGGACATGATGATCCTGAAGGTCTTTTCCGACCTGGTTAATTCTATTCTATTCTATTCTATTCCATTCCATTCCATTCCATTCCATTCCATTCCATTCCATTCCATTCCTGCCAGGAACCTGCTCCTCTATGGGCTTCCTTTCAGGCACATCTGCATGCTCTGCTGTTGAGTCTTCCAAAGGCTGGAAGGGGATATTTGCTCCACTGTGGTCCTCAATGGGCTTGTGAAAGAACAACTTCTATCATCATGAACTTCTCTATGGGCTTCAGGGCAACCTCTCCTTCAATACCTGGAACATCTTCCCCCTCCCCTTCTCTGATCTTACTGCTTGTTTTCTCAGTCCTCTTCCATAGCTGATGCACAGCATTTTTAACTCTGTCTTTACAATGTTATCACAGATGCACCACCAACATTGCCGACTGACTCAGCTTTGGTGAGTGGTGCATTCATTCTCGAGCATCTGGAGATGTCCTGGTCTTGCATGGGGACAGCTCCTAGTGTCTTCTTGTAGGAGCTATCCCTGCAGCCTGCCTGCTACCAACACTACCACATAAACACATAAACAATGTAGATTCTAAAGGTTTCCTTATAAAACTTTGTATTCCCTCTTTCCTTATTTGAAACCCCACTGGAAGGCCAATGTACACACTTCACTCTAAACACCTCACCTTGTGATTTGAAGAGCCCATGCCCGCATCCCGGAGGGTGATGGGGAAATGGCAGCTTCCAAGGTCCACTGTATTTTGCACAGCTCTGCACCATCTGCTTTTTTGCCTCCATATAGAGCGCTCCACTCCAGACTGCCTGCAACAGTCCTGCTGCACTGAGCATTCTGCAATGGCCCCACAGGTCTGCCAACTCCACACCACCTGTCCCCAACTCCCGCTGCCACTCTACCACTGCCATGGAGGACCCCTGTGGGAGTGTGCACCTGCCACCATGAACTTGGACTGTGATAATTCTCACTGCATCCAGGGAGTGGTGATGTCACTTCCTTTTGTTCCTTCTCTCTCTCTTTCACTTCCTCTCTTTCTCTCTCTACTTTTTCCTTTCTTTTTTCTTCCCATTTTCTGTCTGCTCCAATCCATCACCAAGAGTTTTTCATTTGCATTCTAATAAATGCGATTCATTGGTAGTTTGATGTAGTTCACTTTTATTTATTCCAAGGGAAATATTTGAACCTTAGAATGACCTCCCCTGCTGCCCAGTGTTGGCACAGGATGCCGGGTAATGACAAATACCCAAGACCTTTGGATATAGCTACTTAGAGTCAATTCACTGTAAAATCTGTGTCTGTATGACCAACTATTTTTAATCTTACTCACATATTAGTTAACGGTGATGACCTTTTGTTCTTCGGAGCACTTGCATGAATTTTCATCAATGCCTCATAAATCTAATGAATAGTTTTCTGCAAGGGTTATCATGGAAGAAATACTGCAATGGGTTTCTATTTTCCAAGGAAAAAGCCCCACCATAAACAGCAAGAACATCAATGCACATATTACTTCTGACATATTTGATTGCTGATATTTGGCTGATTTGGTTTGCATTTGGTTTTCAAGGCAGATCTTCAGGAAATGCAGCTATATTTGAGGGGAAGATGGTAAAAATCAAAAGAATTGTTGAAAATGTTTCCTCTTTTCAAAGTTTTCCTGTAGATCACAGGAAGATGAATATTCATTTCCAAGTCCAATAAACTATTCAGTTTTGTTCAGCTCTAGAAAATAAATTAATTAAAGCACTTCTCATCCAGCTGAGAGTAATATACACAAAATGAACTTTAAAAGTCATCTGTTTCCTAGGTAGCAAGGGCTGTAGGAGGATGTCAGGAATGCACAGGGTTTTTCATATTGCAATTGCGCCCTAAGTGATTTCTTTAGAATTCTCTTCCAGTAGTCCAGGGCCTGTGGGAATTCAAGAGTAAGAGCTCTGTTTCCCTTTGCTTACCACCAAAACTGTTATAGCACTTAATTTAGAGACTAAAATACTCAAAAGCTATGGAATCAAAGCAAGCAGATACGTAAATAAAACAAACAAACAAAAAAGCACAACAATAAACCAGGTGAATAAACCAAGATAGCCCAAGATAACAGTCTAATCTCTCCATCTAGAAGAGGATGTGTGAAAATATATCAATGATTCTTCATGTCTAAATTTATATTTTATTTAAATGGAACAAGATAATGAAAAGGCAGAGGTACCGGATGAGAAGACAAAAAAGGCTGGAAAACAAATCCTTTTCCTTTTCACTGCATTTCTGTACTTTGAAAATATTACTTCTAACCCTTTGCATATATATTTCCTCTTCTGATCTGTTTTTCTGCTGCAGATTCCTTGATTGCTGTCTTTCTTCACCCATCTGTCTCTACCCTCTGGTCCAAAAAGTCCTCATCAAATCATGTTCAATTGTTTCTGTTGAAACAGCAATCTCTTTGTCCTTCCTTGTTTCCTGAGGATTTAACCTGATAAAATGTGCTACAGCAATGACTATACATAACAACAGTTGTTCCCTCTGTTGCTCAGTGACAGTCTGTGTAACTGAACGCTATGTTCTTGATCTATACAAAGCCTATGAAGAGGCTGCACACTTTTGCTGTTTGTTGTAGCTTGGGATATATGTATTTTGATGTATATACTTTTCCCCTCATCTCAGATTATCAACAGTATTTTTGAGCAGCTTCAATAGAAATGACAGTTACGGTAAGGTTTGTGTTTTGTGACCTTGAAACAGGAACAATTTGAAGTTTTGCAGCATTATCAAAATAAAGTGTTCTGTTTTTTATATTCTCCTTTGGGATCCTTTGTTTCAGTAATATTCTCCACTAACTTACAATGTTGTGGGTGATTTTTTCTGGTTATCACTGATCACTGAAGACGCTTTCTCTCCTGACCCCTATAACACTAGCTCTCAGATTGATTTATGAAGCTTCAGTGGTTGTATACCTTGTTACCCTTTGGCCTCCTTGTGGAAATTGGTAGGAGTGCCAGGCTCTGTATACAAATGCTGCAGTGACCTAGTTATATGGATCAGTGAAACTTTGGTAAGGCATTCCTTAGGTATTTTATTTTAAGCTGCCTTGAAGTTACAAGGTTGTAGTAAAATGCAAATCCAGTGTTTTTTACAGCATCTGATAAAGACAGCATAGTTAGAGATGCTTAGAAAAGACAAGCAAAGAAAATCAATTCTTAATTTACACTAACATGAAATATAAAAGATCTGTTTGTCTGCTCAGCACCTCACATTTTGAACTGCATTTGTCAAGGAGAATCACATCTTTACAAATCCTCCTGGCTTTAACAGACAGTTTTGTTCTTGGAGTCCTTTCAGTACCACGTTCAGATTCAAATCTTTTCCTCCATCCTTCTCTTTATCCACCTATTGCAGTCCAACCTGTAGTCTGTTTGTTATGCTATTTCTGCACAAGGTGACAGCTCAAAAAAGACTCCTTTAAAGAGGAAATACATATCCATACAAGAGGGAATGATCCATAAATGGTGTGTTCACGTTTTTCTTTTTTTTTTTTCTTTTTTGTCCTCAGGGGACAGTGAGAGCTTTTTTCCTTTTTTCTTTTCTTTTCTTTTCTTTTCTTTTCTTTTCTTTTCTTTTCTTTTCTTTTCTTTTCTTTTCTTTTCTTTTCTTTTCTTTTCTTTTCTTTTCTTTTCTTTTCTTTTCTTTCTTTTTTATTTTCTTTTTTTCTTTTTTTTTCTTTTCTTTTCTTTCCTTTTCTTTTTCTTCTCTTTTCTTTTCTTTTCTTTTCTTTTCTTTCTTTTTTATTTTCTTTTTTCTTTTTTTTCTTTTCTTTTCTTTCCTTTTCTTTTTCTTCTCTTTTCTTTTCTTTTCTTTTCTTTTCTTTTCTTTTCTTTTCTTTTCTTTTCTTTTCTTTTCTTTTCTTTTCCTTTTCTTCTCTTTTTTCTCTTTTCTCCTCTTCTCTTCTCTTCTCTTCTCTTCTCTTCTCTTCTCTTCTCTTCTCTTCTCTTCTCTTCTCTTCTCTTCTCTTCTCTTCTCTTCTCTTCTCTTTTCTCTTTTTATTCTTTTTTTATCTTTTTTTTTCTTTTTTCTTTTCTTTTCTTTTCCAGAAGAAGCAAAGAAAGCATTTACCCCAAAAGTCAATCTCAAATATAAGCCCTAGACTGACACCAGAGATCTCCCCCTGCAAAAGTGCTCCTCTCCACCAATATTATATTGTCTGATTGGCTGTCAATGGCAAATCTTCTTTTCACATATTCTGTGATTTATTGCTGCATAAAAGGTTCCATATTTGACTTAGGACCTTGGCTCAGTGATATAGACTTTGGTTTGGAATTAAATTGTTTTGAGGGTTTATCCTCACACTAACAGAAATTCCATCCCATGCAATCATGCCGTAGATACAATGATTTAATATAGTCTCTTCTCCATTTGGTAAGGCAGACTTTTTATAGGCCAATTGATAATTGTTTTTAAAGCAAAGGCAAAACAGGTAACAGGTTTCCCTCCAACACAGAAGTGAGGAAGAGTAATAAAAAAAAAACCTCCAGGTTGAGATGAAGATACAATATAAATGGATGACATAGCACACAATTACCTTAGTCTATTGCAGAAGTGTAGCAAAATGCAGAAATCAGCGGCATAAAGCAGAAAACCAGCAAGCTAACCAACTCTGACCAGTCCTGCTTCCATGCCCTTGGAAAAGAGCCAACACTCAAACCCAGAACCCAAAAGTAGCAAACAGAAGGGGAAGCCTCTCATGTTAGAATCTGAACTTCCAAGCCCCAGCTAGCACTTTCATTTTGAAGCTGGCATGTGGCAGGATGGGTTTGAATAACAACAGCAGATTTTTGACTTGACCCATGACAAATAAAGAAAAATAAGAAACAAATGATTGGGGGAGGGAAGCAATACCAAAACCGAAACCAAACAGCAAACCAAACCCACCAAAAAAACCGCCAACCCCACAAAAACAAACAAACAAACAAAAAACAAACACCAGCAAACCAAAACCAAAACAAACTAAAAACACTGAAAAATCTCCCACAAAGACAAAACCAAAACATGAGCAATTGCCTGAACAAGGCACTGTGTGCCATTTTCAGCCTTTTAGGTTTATAGAATAAATTCTTAAAGGTCTATTTTTTTGGCCATATATATTTGCATAGTTCCTAGAAGAAGGGATGCTAGTCTCGATGAAAATTTTAAACACTATAAAAAATTGAACTGAACTACAGGGAAAAAGAGGTAAATCCATAAAATACAGTTTCCACTTATCCCACCACCTTTGGAGATTACTCAGTGCTTCTTCTTTTAGTATCTGAAATATAAATCTTCAAGAATCAGAAGCTGGATCTTGCTGATATGAATGAGGCACCAATTCCCCTTCTAAAATACTGATTTCCTTCCTATTTTCTTGTTTGCTGCTGTCTCATTTCCCTCTAGTTTCAGATGACTTTCAAAATCTGAAATTTACCTAAAGAAATTCACTTTGTCTTTTCAATTGGAAAAATGTTTGAAAACACTTTAGATAGGCACTGAATGCCAGTATAACAAAATATAGGGTCTGTACTTCCTTGATACTATTAGCTGAAGCATCACTATCTTAGAACTATGTGTGAAGTGTCAGGCTTTTTAGGTCAGACTAGCATCATTACCTCTTACTGAGATTACCAACATTACAGTTGTTTATAACCTTGCCAACATTAGCCATTTCAGCTGTCATTTCTCATGCTTGCTGGCTAACTTTCTGAAGTGATAAACATTTTAGAAGTGATTGCTTTTGTGCAGCAGGTCCTTGAGGATAAAACAGGGTTTTGTGTCATTCTATTCATGTTTGGATAATAATGCATTGACAAAAAAAGAAATTAATCTGTAATGCATCAGCAGAATATCTCCCAAAATGTCTTAATTTCTAATCATATCTAGGCTTTTAGGAAAGTATGCAGGAAGTATTTGATTCACATGTATGAATATACATATCTACTTTTATATGCAGTGCTGGGATATCACACACAGATGAACTTTGTTTCCAGATGCTTTCATGTTTTCAATCTGAAGGCAAAATTTTTATAAGTGGTCTTCAAAAGGAAAACTGTTGTTGAATTCTGATGGAATAGACTTTCGTGTAGTCGATACCTGTCATGGATTGAGTTGAACCTTCTGCTGTTATTCATACTATACTGCAGTCATGACAGACTCAAAAATGAAAGTGCTAACTGGAGAAAAGTATTATGGGGCTTGAAGTCCCAATTGCAATATGTGATGCTTCAGTACCAGTTGCTGCTTCTGGGTTCTGTGTTCTTGGGAGCTGGCTCTTTTTCTGCAGGTGTGGTGGCAGAACAGGTGGGAGGCAAGTAGCTCCTGGGTTTGGTTTTCTGTTTTATGCTGGGGTTTCCCCCCCCCATATTTCACAGTGGTCCTTCCACAATTGTGTATTGTGATTATGATGTGTTATATTAAACTCCTATCTCTTTAGCTCAACCCTGAGTTTTGTGTTTGCTCTTCCCCTCACATTTGTTTTGGGGGAACAGGCAGGTTATTCCCTATGCTAAACCATCACACTGTGGAAGTTCTACCAATTTTAACTGTTGCTCAGCAATGTAAACCTTAAGTGACTGAAAAATTTTTTCAACATTTCTTTTTCTTGCAGTCACTAACAGGATACAAGTAAATAGTTATAAAAAAAATTGCAGACTTTGTCTTTCAAAGTAGAATAGTTCTTTCAGTGAAAAAAGATCATTCAAAAGTGGTTTTAAATGCTACAGTCATTTTTGTGTCATGTATTTTTAAGGTAGTTATTGAGATACATTACTAGTACACACAAAAAAAAAACAAATGAAAGAGCAGGTTATACTTTCAAAATAATATGAAGAGTACATGATAGAATGATAAAAAGATTCTACTTTACAGTAATCAGTTGTACTGTACACCTGATATTAAACTGGCCTGTAGAAATTAGCAGAACATAACACACACACAATTTGGTTGGATTAGCAATAAATGCCCTATCAATATTGATAAATAAAATCAGATAAAAAGTAAATTCCATCATTGAGAGACTGATTGTCTATACAGCTTGTTAAACTATCCTGTGATACAGATATAGAATAGAATAGAATAGAATAGAATAGAATAGAATAGAATAGAATAGAATAGAATAGACCAGACCAGGTTGGAAGAGACCTTCAAGATCATCATGTCCAACCCATCATCCAACACGATCTAGTCAACTAAACCATGGCACCAAGCACCTTATGAAGTCTCCTCCTAAACACCTCCAATGATGGTGACTGCACCACCTCCCTGGGCAGCCCATTCCAATGGCAAATCACTCTCTCTATGAAGAATTTCATGCTAGCATCCAGCCTAAACCTCCCCTGGCACAGCTTGAGACTGTGTCCTCTTGTTCTGGTGCTGGTTGCCTGGGAGAAGAGACCAGCCCCCGCCTGTCTACAACCTCCCTTCAGGTAGCTGTAGAGAGCAATAAGGTCTGCCCCAAGCCTCCTCTTCTCCAGACTAAGCAAGCCCAGCTCCCTCAGCCTCTCCTCATAGGGCTAGAAAAAAAGAAAATAAATAAATATGGTTCAGGAGACAGCACAAACCATGGAATACTTTGGGCATGAAAAGCATGACAGCACAGTTAAAATTGGTCTGGTTTGAATTCCCAGTGTTTCAAAGATGACTCTATCACACTTGGGCATCTCTACGGGCATCTCTATAGGCCTCTCTACATGCTTTTACTTCATCTCAGGGCATATCTTCTGAATCATGCTATGAAATATCATTCTCTCAAGATCCCACACAGATCCTGAAGCTTTTCAGACTTTTATAACTGGAAAATTATCTGTGCATGTGTGCATACATGTGTTTGTATATATGTGTGTATACAGAGGGATGTCATATGAGATCCAAAGGAATCTTGGTAGCAAAGTAATGTTATGTGACTAGAGTTAAACCATTTCTCCTGGCCTCAAAGGTAGAGAAAAATATTGTCCCCCCAAAAATATTGACATAGCTCATTGTACTGAAAGCATTATTTGCCTAAAGAAGCTCATTTATGTCAGTGAAACTGTTTGTGTACTGTGTGCTTAGTGAGACAGAAAATTCCCTCAACCATTTTTGAATTTAGAACTGGTGAAAGTCTATGCCAGAAATAGACTTATTTCTGTCAATGCATTTCCCAGAATTTCTTTCTGAATGCTTTCATGTTTGAAGGATTCATAATTATTTCACCACACTGACGAAACTTTATATTAGCAACAGGAAAAATTCAGCTACTGAACAAAACAAACTCAGCACAATATTTTTATTATTTTATTTTGAAAGACAGTTCATAAAATTTTATTCAGTTTTCACCAGTATGTAGGAGAAGGGTTGTTTTTGGATAGCTTTGGAACAGCTATGTTTTGCTCTTGACCTAGGAATCCGCACATCAGGAATTGAGAGAAAGAATGTGGTAGGTTGAGAGAGGGCTTAGCTCTCCCTCCTCCACAGAGTAAGAAACCACAGCTAACTCAGTCGAAGAGCAAAAGCTATATATTTACAAGCATATATGGAAAGCAGGTTATATATAACACAATATATACAGGTATTTACAATATATACACAGAAATACACAGCAAAGACAAATAACACAACAAAAATCCCTCCCTCAGGGAGGGATCCCCTCTTTGGAACCCCCTCTCTCCCCCCCTTACCTCCCTTTTTCCCCAAAAAGGGGTTAGAGAGAGAGAAAGGCAAGTTACTAAGGAAAAGAGTTGTTAGCAAGCTTCAAAAGCCCATGCAGGATTAGTGTTTGCTTATCTGAAGGCCAAGTCCAGCAGTTCGCAGAAGAAGCAGGCAGGGAGAACAGGCTGAAACACCAAACTCCCCCAACTCCCAAACCGAACTGAACTGAGGAAAAAATTTTCCAACCGCTTCACAATCTAAAGCTGAATTTTTGTTTATCAACCAATGAAATTCGTTTAGAATATCAGAATGTTTTGGTTCTAGTACCAAAAACATTAGCCAGTGTGTTCCAGCAGTGTTTGTTCTTAAAGGCACAGCCTCAAACGACCACAAAGAAAAAGGGAAATGTAGGGGAAGATTTGCCCTTGCTTGAGTTATAGAAGGCCATGTTTAATCTTTGACTTGGAAAAGAATGTAAGCATCCTGTAACTGAGGAGAAAGACTTGGCAGAATTTGCTTGGATGTGATGGAATATTGTTTTGTTATTTTAACTTACTGTCTGGCTTAATTACACGCATGCCAAAAAGTAGCCAATTAAGATGTGACACATATGCTTTCTAAAAGAGTATATAACCTTGCTGTATAATGTAATAAACAACTTTGCCTGGTAACATCTTGGCCTGGAAGCTGTGCTTGTAGTGACTCTAGGGTGGTTGAACAGCAACACCGTATTACTACACCCGTATAAATCACATTGAAGGCAATGCTAAAACCAATGAACATAAGACAGAAAGTCACTAAAAATATGAAATAGCATTCCCGTTTTCAGAAGCCTGGAGGAAAACATTCTACTACAAAAAATAAAGAAAAAGGCTGTGGAGGAAAGCCAGTGCCCAGGAGGAGTGTCTTGCTAATAAACATTTATTGTTCTTGTGACCTGATTGAATTCTGACTTTGAAAGAAGGGCAGTAAAGAAAGAAATAAATAGAAAAGGGATATGGTATGGATTGTTTTCTTGAAGTGTAATGATCTCTGATCTCATTGAGATGCTGAACTGAACTGACTGTAGACACAACTATATATCACATCTATTATGTCCACATCTCTCAAAAAGCAAAGTGTCTTCTTTGTTTCAAAGAGAAAAAGAACTCATATTAGATAATGCACTAATCTTAACATGGATATATATCAACTGATAAAATTTATATGGAAGTGTGACAAATTAGACCAAAACTATATTATTTTTATTTTAAATATCATTATTCTGTGTTAGTTTTTACTTTATATGTGTTATGGAAATATCAAGCCAGGCTTGAACCCTAGGTTTCCACTAAATCAGTAAGTAAAAGGATGGATTATTTTATAAAAGTATTTATTAATATTGCTACAGATCAAGCTGGGTGCCTCTGAAGAAGAAACCCAAACAGAGAAATCCTTGGATGATTATACTGTTACAATCCAAAATCCCTATTCCTCACAAGTTTAGGTCAATGGTAACATTAGTGTTGGAAGACTTTCTGTTCTTCATTGGGTCACTGGATCATAGAATCATAGAATGGTAGAGGTTGGAAGGAACCTCCAAAGATCATTGAGTCCAACCCACCTGCCAAAGCAGGATCATCTAGGGCATGTCACACAGAAATGCGTCCAGACAGGTCTGGAAATTCTCCAGAGAAGAAGACTCCATAAGCTCTCTGGGTATCTTTTTCCAGTGCTCTGGCACTCTTACATGAAAGAAGCTGTTCTTGAGGTGGAACTTCCTGTGTTCTAGTTTATATCCACTAGCTCTTGTCCTGTCACAGGATACCACCTTCTTCTTGACACCCACCCTTCAGATATTTATAAACATTAATAAGGTCAATTCTCAGTCTTCCGCAGACTAAACATCTGTTCCAGTCTCTTAATCATCCTTGTACCCCTCTGTTGGACACTGTACTGTATCTCTGTCCTTGAACTGGGGAGCCCAGAACTTGACACAGTGCTCCAGATGTGGTCTCACCAGGGCAAGGTACTCTTCTTAATGCACCTCAGGATATACTTGGCCTTCTTGGCCACAAGGGCATATTACTGTCCCATGGATAACTTACTGTCCATCAAGGTTCATGGATCTGCTTTCCAGCAGATCAATCCCTAATCTGTACTGTGAGTCACTTCTTATCTCTAAGTTTGTATCTGATGATAATGATGATGATTATAGCTTCCTTATCTTCCAGCCTGAGCCAGTTCTGGGACCATATTTTAGTGATCTAAGAAAAAGTTCAACATATCTAGGTGAAAGTTCATAGTTTGTGGAATAATGATTCAACAAATTTAGTTACTAAAGCTAAAAAAGTTTTGCTTAACAAGTTCCATGCAATTGCTATACCAAATCACACAACAGATGTGAAGAGGCTCTTTCTTGTATATAAATATTCGATTTATCAATTTAAAGAATTAGAAATAACATTTAACGAGTGATTAACACTCTGACCTACAACCTGATGCTAGATCTTTAGACCGAGATCAGTCAGTTCAGTCATCTAAGAAAGAACTTTACTAGATTTCCAAACTATTCCTTAACCTAAGTAAATGGGTTTCTACACAAAATATAACATTGCTTGTGAATGTATAAGAAATCCTCAAAGCTCTTGAAATCATCTATGATTTATGTTGCCTTTGTCCATTTTTCTTATGAAATTTTTTTTTACTCAGTAAAAAATACAACATTAAATGAGGCATTGCCTGACCTAAAATAATAATAAAAAAAAAATCATAGTTTACAAACCCAGCCATTTGTACTAATTAATCCACCAGGGAAAAGACCTCAACTCCTACACATAAATAATACATAATTTAATGAAAGTACAGGGCATGGGAGAAAAGAAATTGCTTGTTTCTTTGTTTAGAGCACTTAGATTATTTATTGAATCTTGATGTTTCATTTTAATACAGGTTATCTTATTCAGGCAAAGTATATTTCTTTTATTTTATCTGCAAAGACATCCAAAAATGTAAAATTGTCATCTGCAGACAGTTCTCATTACATCCAAACAGAACCTGAAATGTAATGGCAAGCAAATTAATGTGTAAAAGCATGGCACACAGTGAAATGAAAGCACCAGAAAACACTAGAATACATTGTCAGATGTTTTCCTCACACTTCCCTATGTGCTCTTGACATCACCAGATTACAACAGAATATAATTGTGTTCTATTACTAGACACAAGCATGAAAATAGAGGACACATAAAAATCAATGTCATTTTACAGAAAGGATTGTAATTATATGAATTGACAAAGTAAAAACAAACAAGATTGGAATCTTTCTGGTCTTCACTTTACTTTTGATGGCTTTATTAGACCTTGAATAAGAAAATGAATGACTTTCATGCAGTTATCAACTGCTCACACTGCACAGTCAGTTTTGGAAGCTGGTGAGGCTACAGAGATGACCTGCTCTTATCCCACTGAGTGCCTTGAAGATTTAGTTAAGGATTTGTATTACATCTTAGCTAGATGTAAGAGCTCATTTCAGGTTGGACTTGATGATCCTTGGGGTCTCTTCCAACCTTAGTTACTGTGATACTGTGATTAGACTGAGAAGAACATTTGAAAGATATGAAATTTATTGCTATATTTTTAAAAATGCAAAAAAAAGAAAAAAAAAACAAAAGAAAAAACCAAACTCGGTTACTTGGAAACTTTCCAAACACTGATGTTTTTCCACCAGTTTCCCCTCCCCTCCCTTCCCTTCCCCTTCCCTTCCCCTTCCCTTCCCTTCCCCTTCCCTTCCCTTCCCTTCCCTTCCCTTCCCTTCCCTTCCCTTCCCTTCCCTTCCCTTCCCTTCCCTTCCCTTCCCTTCCCTTCCCTTCCCTTCCCTTCCCTTCCCTTCCCTTCCCTTCCCTTCCCTTCCCTTCCCTTCCCTTCCCTTCCCTTCCCTTCCCTTCCCTTCCCTTCCCCTCCCTTCCATTTCAAGTAAAGAGAAAATTATCCTGTTATAGGAAAAGAAAAAAAATAAAAGGAGCAATTTTCTAAGAGACAGAAAAGAATTTTATTTTTTGTTCTCTATCTCTTTCCATGCAACCCTCTAGTGTTGCTTGAAGAATATTTTTCAGGAGTGGGAGCAGTTCCAAGAACTTGTGCTTACAAGCAGCATTTTCAATATTTTCTTAAAGTGCCTGGAGCACAGTGCAGACACTTCTGTATCGTTTACTTTCAAATTGTCGAGCTATAAATAAATAAATAAATAAAGTACAAAATGATCCACAGCTTTTGCTTTAAAGTCACATGATGAAGCAGATAAAAAATACAGGGTTTTAGTAAGCAATCAGAAAGTGAGTACATATACATTTACTGAGGGTATATTTATTGGTTGGAGTCTGGAGGATATGCAGAATTTGTAAAGGCTATTTATACCGCTGCCAATTTCTCTTAGCAATAGAGCTGACTGATTTATCACAGCTATGTCAGCATTCATCTACTTCCATTTTTTCTTACAGCCAGGGAAGATATACAAGGCTGAGCGGATCTTTATAAGAAAAGTCAGAATACATATATTTTTCAGCACCAGTGATTAATGCTCTCAGATTCATGTTCACAGCACCATTGTACATCTGCAAAAATTAAAACTGTAGTAAAATAGTAAATGAAATGTAATATGTTTGGCAGACTTGCTTTTATAAACCAACAAATTTCGAAAGGCTCACAGGTCTGGTCTTTTAATCCACTTGCAGCCTGGGGTTGTGTCATCTTCATGTACACTTTCCTGAATTAAATTTCCCATGCTGTGAACAAGGTTAGGAGATGAAAAAGAAGGTGGCAAGGAAAAAAAAAAAAAAGAAAAATCACATTCTTTTTTTTTTTTTTCTCCACACAGTGCTGTCATTCTGTTATGTGTGATGTTACTTCCAGGATCTGATTTAGCAGCATTCAAGGACAGAAGAGGCCATGAAACAAAAAATCTGCTCTGAAGAGAAGAAATTAAAATAACAGAACAACCTCTACAAAGGAAATAGAATCAGACATCAAGCTGTACCTGGAAATATTACATGAAATTTTCAACAAGAACAAAAATATCTGTCTAGCTAGCTGATAGCCCAGAATTGGTGACACTCATGTGGAAAATATAATCCAGTTTCCATTCTGCCAGAATCATTTACAGTATGAAACTGATATTTGGCTGATTCTACTGAACTGGTAGGCAGGATTAAATTTTATTTCTAAAGTAGAATAGTTCCAATAAAACTTTCAGAAAAAGGGAAGCTTGGAAGTGTCTTCTACATCCTCACTGAGTGTCCTAAATATCAGGAGATTGACTCCTCTTCATTTGAATCTAAAACTTGGACTGGATAAATCTTTTTACTAAACATTTGAGTGAAAGAAAAACATTCAAACTCTGACAGGAGCTAACCACCTAACCAAGCAGCCAGCAATTTGTGTTTTCCAAATTGAGTAAGTGTTATAATACTGCTGAAAGGAAGAATTATAAATGCCTACACAGCAGTTATATATGTATTTATGTATGTTTTTCCTGATGTATTCAGTACAAAATCAAACCAAACCAAAAAATAGCAATAGCTACCAAAAAACAGGGGGCAGGGGAAAGAAGGACACACTTTTATTGGCTTTCTTTGTGTTTTCCAAAAATATGTTTGAAATTCTTTTTTTTCTTTGTTTTGTTTTGTTTTTTTTTCCACCAAGGTTGGAAGAGACCTCAAAGATCATCAAGTCCAACCTGTCACCACAGACCTCATGACTAAACCATGGCACCAAGTGTCACATCCAATCCCCGCTTGAACACCTCCAGGGACAGTGACTCCACCACCTCTCTGGGCAGCCCATTCCAATGGCGAATGACTCTCTCAGTGAAGAACTTTCTCCTCACCTGGAGCCTAAAATTCCCGGGTGCATATTGAGACTGTGTCCTCTTGTTCTGGTGCTGGTTGCCTGGAAGAATAGACCAACCCCCAACTGGTTACAACCTCCCTTCAGGTAGTTGTAGACAGCAATAAGGTCACCCCTGAGACTCCTCTTCTGCAGGCTAAGCAACCCCAGCTCCCTCAGCCGCCTCTCATTGGACTTGTGCTCCAAACCCCTCCCCAGCTTTGTTGCCATTCTCTGGACACGTTCCAGAAACTCAACATCCTTCCTAAACTGAGGGGCCCAGAACTGGTCACAGGACTGAAGGTGTGGCCTAACCAGTGCTGAGTACAGGGGAAGAAGGACTTCACTGCTCCTGCTGGGCACACTGTTCCTGATACAGGCCAGGATGCCATTGGCCTTCTTGGCCACCTGGGCACACTGCTGGCTCATGTTCAGTCTACTGTCAACCAGTACCCCCAGGTCCCTTTCAGCCTGGATGCTCTGCAGCCACTGTGACCCCAGCCTGTAGCACTGCATGGGGTTGTTGTGTAGATCCCGGCACTTATCTTAAAACATTAAAAGGCTTTCACTGAATTTTGGTTTAAGTGCATTTGCAGTTAATATCTTCAAGTGCATTCTGCACACTGCTATAGTACCACTTCTGTCTTTAAAGTTAAAGATATAGGCAAGTGTGAGTTAGGCTCTCAACTTTAGCAGTATTTTTATAAAAAGTTTTCCTAGGCGCATGAAGACTTTTTGAAATATGTTTAAGGATTTCTTCACCTCCATAATACCTTTAAAGCATTAATTTAATGGCTAAGTCTTATTCAGTAAATGGTATTTACTGAACAACAAGAAAAGCTTCTAGAGGTATGTCAATGATTAAAGAAAGACTAGGGAGAAAGTGACTCCCTCGTGAAGAAACAGGAGAACTAGTTACCCAGGATAGAAGAAAAGGCTGAGGCACTCAATATCTTCACCAGTAAGTACTTCAGTCACACTACCTCAATTGCAGAAGGTAAAAACATGCACTAGGAGAATGAATAACCACTCACTGTAGGAGAATATCAGCACTGAAACCACCTAAGGAACCTGAAGGTGCATAGGTCCATGTGGTCTGATGATATGCATCCATGGGTATGTGTATAAATGTCTGATGAGCAGGGAATGAAGAAGCAGGAGCAGCCTGAGTCTTAGTGGTGCCCAGTGCCCAGAGACAATAAACAGACATGGAAATTTCTCTGTGGAAGTGATTGAATGCTGGAAGAGCTTGCACAGAACATTGTTCCATCCCTGGAAATATGTAGCCTAATTGCCATTGCACTAAACAACCTGTTCTAGATGGCTCTGTTCTGAGCAGGGAAGAAGAAACTAAGTGAATTTCACAATTCCCTTCTTGCTTTAATGATTCTGTGAAAACTGGAGTACTGTTCTGACAAATCCAAGCTTCTGTCTCTTTGCCCCCTTCAGTCTTCCAGAACTATTTCATCAGGCCTTGCACTCTGCAGTACCTCTACATGCCTTCATACAGTACCAACATATACTTGCAGTAAACTGAAATTTTTAAAAAGCATTAGCAAAACAAACCTGCATTATTTTCTCTCTTCCAATATGGTCTTCAAGTAATTACAATCACTGTCAATTAAAAAACTTCTAAGCTCAATTGGTAGCAGCTTCAGATCAGGGTAGGCACGCTCCTGCTATAGCAGGAGCTAGCCCTGTGAAACATCAGGTTTACAGTAGAATACACAATCAGAGATCACAGTATCACAGTATCACAGTATAACTAAGGTTGGAAGAGACCCCAAGGATCATTGAGTCCAACCTGTCTCGATAGACCTCATGACTAGACCATGGCACCAAGCGTCATGTCCAATCTCCTCTTGAACACCTCCAGGGATGGTGACTCCACCACCTCCCTGGGCAGCCCATTCCAATGACAAACGACTCGCTCAGTGAAGAACTTTCTCCTCACCTCGAGTCTAAACCTCCCCTGGCGCAGCCTGAGACTGTGTCCCCTAATTTATCAAGTCCCATAATTTATCAAGTTTTATTTAGGAAATAGACATAGTCAACAGAATTAAGTATATAATATATAATAACACAACTTAATGCAACTTAGTATTATGACACCCTTTTTTAAGACTATTTGTTATGTAAGATTGAGTCTTATGGAACTCCTCTTATTAGACTTCTGATTGCTGATACTCTGATTGAGTAATCACTAGAGTTTTCCTTAGTACAATTTTTGACTGTTATGGTTGTCAACTTTTAAGTCAAGGCCAGGACAGATGCAATAAAGACCTGTCTGAAAAGGCAATGGGATTAATAACTGGGCTTGGTTCTTTTCACCTTCATAATCCTCCATATCAATACACTCAAGGTGTAACACTTTTCTCACACTGGCCATTTCCAACACACACAAATGTTACAGGCACACTGTGGCACAGTTTCCCATAGCACTACAGTCCTATAGCAGAGATTCAGAGACAAGTCCTTTGCACCGGTACGGATGTAATCAATCTTAAAGAAGGCTTGCCCTGAGCAATATGTACCAGCCAGTACTGCAAGTAAGGATGTCTCTCTTGGGCTGAACGAACACAAAAGCCTTTTTGAAGGAGAAAAATATAATTTTTTAGTTCAGCTACTGTTGTAACTCACTCAGTAAAACCGTATTTAACATTAATTGGAGAGGGGTGTTTTTGTCAGATTTTTTACTACATGAATCACTGACTAGACTTCTACCAACTATAACATTTTCCTGATTATGGTGGGTTGAAATTCCCCCCACCCCCAACATAAAATTGCCAGATCAGCTCAGTTGAAAGCCAATTAAGCTATATTTTGAGAAAAAAACCCTGACAATTGAAATATGAAATGCAATTAATATATACACAATATACAATATTTACATATGTATACAATTTATAAACAACACAAGAACTCCCCCTGGACAAAACCAGGGGGCTACAAATATCTTCCCCCTCCCTCTTCCCTTCCTTCCCCCTGTACACAGGACAAGAGAAAGAAGAGAAAGAGCAGAAAGTCACTTGTCAGTACTTAACCACAAGAAGAACACATTCAAGGTTAACAAAGCCAGCAGAAGCCAGAGCAAAGGAAGCAAAAAAAGAGAGAATTTGTGAGCAAAACTAACTTTATGTTAGATATCTGTCGAATGGTATTATTTAGAACCTATCATTATTTTCCCTTTTACATCCAGTGGTAATTTATTTACATTCTACTACTTTCTGTTCAAGATCTGTGGAAAATGTTCTAGGCGCAGCCTGAAATTGACACACTGATTTACATTTGGGTGGATTTAATTAAGCTCAAAGATATATTCTTCTGCACCTATAGTGCAGAAGCAAATTTAGCCCTTTTACAAAGGATCAAATATGATCCATGATTACATAAAAGCTGCACTTATCTTTTTGCGCTAGTCCATTCTACATTTCTCATCTCCTCGGATTCTTTTTTCATTAGGTACTAAATGCATTTTCACTACTTTTAAAAAGACTGATGATCCATTTGAAATTCAGACTGCATAGAACTATAAACTGATATATATAGGTATGAAGGTGACATGTTATGCCCGGAGGCATAAATGCCCAGTGAGATTGCTTGAAAAGGGACAACCTATCTCTAACCTTATCTAATAGTGAACCGAGACCACTTTCTCTCTCTCAGATAAAATCTTTAATAATCTTTGACAATTTTTGAGAAATAGACGAGACAAGGCAACACAACAAATACAAAAATCATGTGAAGGTGACTTTGCAAACTGCATCAATCTTTCCTGGACTAGAAACTGTAGGACAAAGTCCTTGTTTATTTACACTTTTTTTTTTTTTTTAATTTATTTTTTATATATGCTTCATTAAAAATCTAAAAGTGCAAGCCACTCAAATTTTATACTTCACATCACTATGACCTTGGATATAGATTTGTCTTTATTGATCTTCTGGGCAATCAGGATTCGTATTGAATATACTGTTCTGACTAGGTCAACAACTGACTTTGCTATCAATAGCAGCAGCGTATTATCTGCGTACAGAATGATATGTTACCATTTACTGCCTCAGTCTGTCTATTTTTGGAATTACTTGATCATTGTCACCAAGGATTCCATTACTAAATGTGATAGGTGAGTATCAATTAGTCATTTACTGTTTTTTTCACTTGGTGGAAGGAAATAGGGCTTTTAAGAAGTAGAAATTATGGGAAATATTAACCTTGCACTAACACTGCATGTACGGCTAGGTACAATTTCATCATGTACCTCCCTCCTACACTCTCTCCTATCCTCCTGCTCCTCCATGGACATGATATTTTAATAGAAAAACTCCTGTTACAAATTAAAAATTGTATTTGAGACATATGAAAGTCTTCCATCATAGCTGTCAGCCTCACAATGTTGTCTTGTTTCTCCCAGGAGAAAGAGAGTGATAGTGGGAGCAAATTAATCAGCAACAAACTCTGCTTTTTCACTTCCCTAATAGCAAAGTATCCTAATGAAACAACAACAAAATAAGACTGATCACCTATGCACAGGCAATTCTTTGTCAATCCAGTAGGAACATACTCAGTCCAGGATGACAAAAGACAGTGAAATGCCCTATCTTATATTTTGCACTATTTTCAAAGCTAATGGGAAATTTGTCAGAACCTATAATGTGCCAACAGGCTCTGATTGCCCTGACCAGGCTAAAAAAAGGGGTTTCCTCTGTGGCTCTGCAAATGCTGACCCCTGCCAGAGTTTTGGATACCAGTGTTCAATGTTGGGTCTGATATAGTGCAGCTTTGTAAATCCAGATCAGACCGATGGGAGAATCACAAGATTGTGAAGAAAAGCAGTGAGAGATCCCACATCTGGGATCTTCAGACATGCACCCTCTGCCCATTGCCAGAGAGGCTGCATTTAACTCCAGGTTCTTAGTCCTTGCCTGACCTTTGTCACCAGGAGGTTATTTTTGACTTGAAACGTTGCTGATCCTAAAGATATATCATGCTATTACATATATGGTGGCATGTCTTGGAGCATAGTCATTGCTACAAGACTTTTTCTATAACTTTTATAACATCTCAAGGTGATTTTTATTTCTGCGCAACAATGCTAAGTAAGAGTAATTATTCATTTCATTCTTTACAGATCTTTATATTTCTTGTCTTTTTTTTTTTTTCTCCTTTTTCTTTCTTTCTTTCTTTTTTTTTTATTCTCTGTAAGGCTATAATTTTCTGCACTCAGCAAATATACATAAGGATTGAATTTTGTACTGATAAATAAAAGCTATACTTTCAGGATATAGGTCATCTTCTCACATACAAATTAACTATTTATTTCTGTTAACATATCCCAGGAATGCAATGGTTAGTGAAGTGTCATTTTAGAAATATAAATCTCTATAAAACTAAACTTAGACTAATCAATTATTTTCACCCTACTTACAGAGATGAATGTGCTTTTCACTTCATACAGTCCACTCAGCAAGAAAGTATAGATTTAGTTCATATGTGTAAATTGTCCAAAAAACCCCCAACTATTCAAAATTGTATTTGTCTATCCAGGGGAACAACAACTTATACGGTGCATGATGGAGTTTATGAGGAAGTTACAAAAGAGATTTTACAGAAAGTGTTGACTCTGAGCTGTTTCATCTAACTGAGTCTTAGGATGAAAAGCAAGAGAGGTAAAAATTCTTCCAGATTCTGTAGTGTAAAATCTGCTCCAACTTTCATCAGAAAGAGTCACTGAAATGTGGTAAATATATTAATAAGTAATAGAAATAAATACCTCCCTGAGTGAATAACTCAGTTGTGAGGAACATCATGACTTCCCCTTTTCATCCCTTTTATGTATTATATGCTTAATGGAGATAATAATAGTGACTTCTTATTTAAGGCTGTATTTCAGTGTTCTCATAAAATAAAATTACTTCCTACTTCACTTCCCCTCTGTACAGTCCATAGTTTGCAGACTCAATTTAGTTTAAAATTTCAATAAGCCACTGTTCTGATTTTTCCATGAAAGATATTAGAAGATGATTCTGCAGCTACCTCAGATGAAAACTGTAAGCATGATGCTGTCTAAAAACTAAGCTTCTTTCTCAGAAGAGGTAAGGACAAAAAAAGGCACTTTATGGAAAGGAACTCTGATTTTCAAATATCAGATTTTTTTATGTCTTTAAATACTGACATTAGTGAAAAGGCATCACTATTGGACTATCTCCTGAACATCATTATAGATAAGTAGCATTATTTTCAAGAAAGAGTCTGGCTATTTATGTGAACTAAGCCTTATCCTGCTGCTTGCCCTCTCTATAGACCTGTGAAACAATTGTGCTTAGGATTTTACCAGGAAAAGAACTTTCAATGAAAGAATATGCCTACATACAGGAGATAAACTTTTAAAAATACTCTGAAGAGTACATTTAGGTAAGTATCATATTATCAGTCAGGGTTGGAAGGGACCACAAGGATCATCTAGTTCCAACCCACCTGCCATGGGCAGGGACACCCCACATTACATCAGGCTGGCCAGAGCCTCATCCAGCCTGGTCTTAAACACCTCCAGGGATGGGGCCTCAACCACCTCCCTGGACAACCCATTCCAGGGCTTCACCACTCTCATGGTGAAGAACTTCCTCCTCACATCCAGCCTGAATCTCCCCACCTCCAGCTTCATTCCATTCCCCCTAGTCCTATCACTACCTGAGATCCTGAGAAGTTCCTCCCCAGCCTTCTTGTAGGCCCCCTTCAGATACTGGAAGGCCACAATTAGGTCACCTGGGAGCCTTGGACACGTTCCAGCACTTCCATATCCCTCTTGTAATAGGGGCTCCAGAACTGGAGGCAGTACTCCAGGTGGGGTCTCACCAGAGCTGAGTAGAGGGGGAGAATCACCTCCCTTGACCTGCTGGCCACACTTCTCTTGATGCAGCCCAGCATCTGATTGGATGTTCACATTTATTTTCACATTTATTTTTTTCTAGACAAAAAGTCTACTGATTTGCCTTATCTAACTAGAAAGCTGGAGTTTACCACACTTGATCCTTAACCTTAGATTTTCTGTAGTTTCTGTTTTAAAATTTTGGTATCAAACAAATAACCTTAATTTAAAATATATCTTTTTTTTTCCCCCTGTAGCTTATTCTGCTGTTTAGGGGAAAAAGAGAAAAATAAAAAGAAAAAAAAAATTAAAAAAGGAAAAAATGAAAAAATGAAAAAAGAAAAAAATTTTAAAAGGAAAAAAAATTAAAAGGAAAAGAAAGAAAAAAGGAAAAAAAAGAAAAAAATAAAAAAGAGTGAACCTAAAAAATCTTGCCCATGATGAAAAATTTACACTGTGGAATCCAAAACAACCAGAAAAAGAAGAACAAAATTTACACCACCCTTCCTTTTGTTTACTCATGATTTCCATGTTAAATAAAAAACCAAGTTCAAGTCCTTCTCTATTGTTAAATATTTACATGACATACAAGCTTCAATGTCGAAGCATTTTTTCTTATAAATATGTAATTATCATTCCTTTCTTATGTGATAGGTCTCCACAGTATTTCACAGCATGTAAATGATGTAACTATTATTTCAACCACATGCTCTTCTTTTCATTGTGTCTTCTGGTGGTAGAAGCCCCATTCCTGGAGGTTTTTAAGGCCAGGCTGGATGTGGCTCTGAGCAACCTGATCTAGTGTGTGGGGTCCCTGCCCATAGCAGGGGGGTTGGAACTAGGTGATCCTTGGGGTCCATTCCAGCCCTATCAATTCTATGATTCTATTTTTCAGTGAGAAAAATAGAGTTTTTAATAATTGTAATGATTAATCATTTGTGTGTTGTTTTAAATAAATAGAAAAAAAAATCAGAAAATCTTGAGTTTGGTATTGGTTTTTATATTTATATTCCTTTCCAATGATTGTTTTCTGTTGTCCTTTAGTCTGACACAGGGGGAATAAATAAAACCAAAATGTATTCCACTGATCACCTGGGTTTTCAGTCTGTTTATGAACAGGAGGATGAAAGCTAGTAAACAGCGAGCTTAGTGTTCAATTGCTTTTGTCAGACAGTAGGGTTTTCTTCAGGTAATTTGGCCTGACTGCAAAAAACAACCAACCAACCAACCAACCAACCAACCAACCCAAACCAACAAAACAACCAAGAAATTTGCTATTGCATTAGAATGAAAGTGCTCATGAAAGAACCACCTTTTCCAGTGAGCTTGAAAATGCAGTATAGATATATAATCATGTTTAAAGTGTTAGTCTATTCACAGCAATATTTTCACTTAATGCAATTCAATTCAGAATATGAATCTTATAAATTATGAATATTGATTTGCATTAAAATGAGAGTGTTTAGCTAGGTATGTTGGTTCTGTTGGTTAGGCGAATACAGTACTGCATATTATTTGTTACAGGATTATATTAAGCTGTATAATATCCAGATGCATTACTTCATCTATAAGCAGCATGCGAGCACTTCTGGCATAAGTTGTACAAGAAAAAAGAAGCAATCTGCCTAGACTTGGATCCAGCACTCCAGATGTGGTCTCACCAGGGCAGAGTAGAGGGAAAAGGAATCCCTCCTTCAACCTGCTGCCAATGCTTCTCCTTCTAATGCAGCCTAGAAGGATGCTGGCTTTCTTTGCTTAGGGGCTGTAATGCTCCTTCTCTGTAGAGCTGCTTTTAGAATAGAATAGAATAGAATAGAATAGACCAGACCAGGTTGGAAGAGACCTTCAAGATCATCACATCCAACCTATTATCCAACCCACCTAATCAACTAAACCATGCAACCAAGCACCTATCAAGTTTTCTCCTGAACACCTCCAATGACGGTGACTCTGCCAGCTTCCCAGGCAGCCCATTCCAATGGGTAATCACTCTCTCTGTGTAGAATTTCTTCCTAACCTCCAGCCTAAACCTCCCCTGGCACAGCTTGAGATTGTGTCCTCTTGTTCTCAGCTGATCAACCCAAGCATGCTCTGGTTCTGTTTTCGATTCTTCTCCTCTCCTATGAGGAAGCAAGAAAGGAGCAAGCAAGTAGCTGTGTGGTGCTTATCTGCCACTTGGATTTAAACCACACCACCACCTCATTGCAGAAGTTAAGTTGGTTATTGTAAATCTGTGCTGACTACTCCTAATCATTTCACTGTCTTTCATATATTTGGAAATATTTTCCAGAGTTAGTTGTACCATCACTATCCTTGGCTCTGAGCTGAGGCTGGCTGCCCTGTTATTCTCTGCATATTGTGAAGATAGGAAAGACATTTGCTTTCTTCCAGTCTTCAGGAGCTTCCACCCCACTTCTATGATCTTCCAAAGATAATTAAGAGTAACCTTGCAGCAACAATATTTATCAACCACCTCCTTCAAGAATTATAAGTGGAAATCATCAGTTTCTTTAACTTAATTCATCTATAAAATGCAAGTCTTGTTTCATACTTTTCCTCTCATCTCAGGGGCCTAGAATTTCCAAAGGCTGATATTACTAAGAGAAAGAGTCAAAAAAAAGAATTGAGTACTTTGGCCTTTCCCACATTCTTTCCCATGTTCTTTTTCATTAGATTCCCTGTTCTGTGCTCTGCTCAGAAGTTTACACATATTTTCCCTAGTCTTGCATTTGCTGTTTAAGTACCTGTAGAATCCTCCTCAGATCCCTTGAAAGATTCAATTCTAAGTGAGCCTTGGCTTTCCTAACTTAGTCAGTGCACAATAGGGCAGTGTCTCTATATTCTTCTTCTCAAGTTACCTCTCCCTGCTTATATCTCCTTGTTCGTCCATTCAGGGCTCCAGACACATTTGATTGATGTCCCACTTGTCAGGATGGGCCTTACTCAAGCTTGGATGATGTCATCCATGAATAGCAATCAGTCCTCCTGAACCTCTTTTCTCTCTAGGACCATATTTCATGCAACTTTTTTAGAAAACCTCTGACAAGCATAAAGTCTGGTCTCCTGAAATTCAGGAGTTCTGTTCTGATTTTTGCACTGTTCCCTCTTTTTGGAAACTTGTACTCGGCCATCTCACATTCACTGAAGCCAAGGTTTCTCCCAGATTTCAATCCACAATAGTTTCTTACTCCTTTGTAAGTAACAGGTCCAGAAAAGAACCTTTTGGTTTTGGCTCCACCATCAGCTTTCATTAATGCATTGCAGATGCAAAACACTCAATGCAATGTGTTTGTAGATTTCTTGGCTACTGATATGGAGCTGGGATTTCTTAGCCTGCAGAAGAGGAGGCTCAGGGGAGACCTTATTGCTGTCTACAGCTACCGGAAGGGAGGTTATAGCCAGGTGGGGGGGTGGTCTCTTCTCCCAGGCAACCAGCACCAGAACAAGAGGATAGAGTCTCACGCTGCACCAGGGGAGGTTTAGGCTGGATGGTAGGAAGAAGTTCTTCATAGAAAGAGTGATTGGCCATTAGAATGGGCTGCCCAGGGAGGTGGTGGAGTTACCATTACTGGAGGTGTTTAGGAAAAGACTGGATGGGGCACTTGGTGCCATGGTTTAGTTGATTGGATAGTGTTGGATTATAGGTTGGACCTGGTGATCTTGGAGGTCTTTTCCAACCTGTTTTTCTATTCTATTCTATTCTATTCTATTCTATTCTATTCTATTCTATTCTATTCTATTCTAAACCACCACAGTGGACACAGCCAAGCTTAATCTGATCAGAAAGTGTAGGTAAGTAGAATGTGTGAGAAAATATGCATAAATAATAATCCAAAACAGCTGCCAGACTGCAGAAAAGCCTCCAACCACAAACATGACACTCCTCCCCAAAGAATGACTCTGATCTCTGTTGCCTTGTGACATAAGACCCAGCACTAGTGAATTCGGGACTAAAAAGAGCACTGCATAAGTGAGGAGTGTTAGACTCTCAGAAGATGCTGAAGTTTAGACACTGATGGTATTAATAGTGGGATATTTGTATTAAAATTAGGTAAATTGGGATATGATTGAAAATAGCATTGTAATTAAAGCGAGTGTCTTGTTGATTTGATAGCTGAAATATTAGTTGGACTAAAGAGAAATGTTTCCTTTCCTTTTGCCTTTAAACATAATGAGTGTGATTTCAGACTAGTTAAAAAAGATGTACAAATATCTTCAGTAGCCCAAATAGCTTTTGAAGGGTAAACAGACACTGAGGTTCTAAAAGTTACTTTCTTTGACAGATGCTTTGAGTTATGGATCTATTTCCAGAGAATTTAGTCCTCTAATCCAACCTTTCTACAATGAGCAGAGACATCTTCAAATAGACCAGATTGTTCAGAGCACCATCCAGTCTGACCTTGAATATTTCCAGGAGTGACACATCTATCATCTCTCTGGATAGTCTGTTCCAGAATTTCACAGTGGTTACTGTAAACATTTTCTTCCTTTATAACTAGTCGTAATCTAACATCTTCTAGTTTAAAATGATTACTCCTTGACCTATTGCAACTGGACCTGCTAAAAAGTCTATCCTCATCTTTCTTATGAATTTCCTTTAAGTACTGAAAGTATGTAAACCAGTAGCTCAACATAATCTTATTTTCTGCATTTGATTCATAGGTACCTATGAATTTTAAACCTCACTCAGCTTTCATTATCTTTCTTTAAGATGTACAAACACCTTATTTTCTCACCAATCATTTTTTTGTCCACCACAAAGATGATCAAAAGGAGTTTAGCATTTTGTTTCTTAGTATAAGTATCAGCTCAGCTCTAGCATTCAGTAAAAGCCTAAACTACACTGAGTGAGTGGAAACTGATGGACTACTCCATCGAATCAACTTCATCTACAATAATAAAATTTATAATTAGGTAGATGCACTTTATCATGAGCCTGTCAGGATCCTTCATGACCATGTCATGCTTTTAAAGGCATAAGGATAGGCTGATGATTCCCTCAGAAAGGAAATTTTAAGATATGTGGAAGATTTTATTTCTTTGCAGTAGAATTACAAAATGGTTATTGGTTATTTTAAAATGTTCTGCCCATTACTAATCATAAAGTACATTCTAAAAGCATAATAAAGTCATAATCCAGCCATTGATGAATAGTGTTAAGCGTAGCTATTTTGATCTTGAAATTTCAAGAAGTTGTCACAGAAAAAAAAAGAGGATTTTAGAAACATGAATACTTAAAATGGATAATACATTACGAATGAACCAAACAAACAAATAAAACAAAACAAACAAACAAAACCCAAACAAGCAAAACCAACAAGCCATCAAACAAAGCACACTACTAAAAGGATGCATTATTTGAACAAACATAAATGAAGAAAACTTCTTCCCACTTACAATAGGAAACAGAAATTTCCAATCTGCAGTGAAAGAGAATGTGAAGCATCAGACTTAGGGGGGGAAATGGAAAATATTTAGGTGAAACTATGAAGTGTTGAGAAAAATACATTGGAGTTTTGCTTCAGGGGTTATTTGTGGATTCTATAATTCAGGTGTTCAATAACCTTCCTCTGATGGAATGAAGTTCCCAGGATGTAACTATTCTGCTGATTTTTCATATTGAGAGACTAGACTACAAGCATTTATGTTTCCAGTGGCAGTTCACCAGTCAGTACAGTCATTGTTTTGTATCAAATTCCCTCTGCACAGTGGAATCACCATCACTTGACGTGTTTTAGGAAGAAACTTGATGGGGTGCTTGGTGCCATGGTTTAGTTGATTAGATAGTGTTGGGTGATAGGTTGGACTTGATGATCTCTTCCAAACTGGTTAATTCTATTCTTCCAACCTGGTTAATTCTATTCTATTCTATTCTATTCTATTCTATTCTATTCTATTCTATTCTATTCTATTCTATTCTATTCTATTCTATTCTATTCTGTTCTATTCTATTCTAGGTGCTTAGAACACAATTAGAATTCTGCTTTTGGACTAAAAATACCTGTACATTTTTTTCCTAACAATGAAACATTGATGTTATTTGTCCTGTTAACAAAATCTAGCATGCAACTCATAAGACCTTGTGTGATTTTATCTTTTTTTCTGAAGAGGGATTAATTAAATAACATATAATATTAGCAATGAAGAAAATAAATCATTGATATGGTAATTCAAACTAAGCAGCTGAAAGGATAAAGAAAAATGGTTCAATTTTTTTCTAGTCTGAAATTTAAGTAAAAAAGGAAAAAAGCCAGTGACAATAAAAATATGCAATATGACACATAGCATTTTTAGGAACTAATAGATTCCTACCTACTCCACTTCTATTACATTTGTATTAGCTCCTAGTATCCAAGAGTCCTTCATTTATATTATTGAGTTAATTTTCCTTAAAATTATATTCATTAGGGAGACCTACAATTTCAATAAAGGTTTGTAAGTTCAAAGTAAAAAGTTTTGCAATATTAAGAGAGCTAGTTAGGTGACAATGACATTTTGCATCATGGATTTTAAAGAAGACTTTAATTATTTCTTTACTTTTAATTTCTATGAAGTACTAGTGCTTCAGAATGTGCCTTAGCTCTCCCAGAAGATAAGTCTGTTATCAAATCGCTTAAAATAATCATAGAGATTCTTCCTCTGCATCCACATATAATACCCAGAAACATTGGTCCAGGTCTTTCTGGAGCAAATTTGATCTCATTAGCTCTTGAGATCATGAGGGTTGCTTTTTTCCTTTTTCTTAAAAAATGGAATAATGTTGGAAACTTTGGACTGGACAGAGGTCAAATTTACAGGTGATAACAAACTTGTGGCTGGGGGGGCAGCTGATACTGCCCCCAGGGACACTACCCCCAGGGAGCTGGGGGTAGAGGTCAACAGTAGGCTGAACATGAGCCTGCAGTGTGCCCAGGTGGCCAAGAGGGCCAATGGCATCCTGGCCTGTATCAGGAACAGTGTGGCCAGAAGGAGCAGGGAGATCATTCTGCCCCTGTACTCATCACTGGTTAGGCCACACCTTGAGTCCTGTGTCCAGTTCTGGGCCCCTCAGTTTAGGAAAGATGTTGAGTTTCTGGAATGTGTCCAGAGAAGGGCAACAAAGATGGTATGAGCTTTGAAGCACAAGCCTTATGAGGAGAGGCTGAGGGAGCTGGGGTTGCTTAGCCTGCAGAAAAGGAGGCTCAGGGGAGACCATATTGCTTTCTACAACTACCTGAAGGGAGGTTGTAACCAGGTAGGGGCTGGTCTCTTCTCCCAGGCAACCAGCACCAGAACAAGGGGACGTAGTCACAGGTTGTGCCAGGGGAGGTTTAGGCTGGAGGTTAGTAAGAAATTCTACACAGAGAGAATGATTGCCCATTGGAATGGGCTGCCTGGGAAGGTGGTGGAGTCACCATCACTGGAGGTGTTTAGGAGAAGACTTGATAGGGTGCTTGGTTGCATGGTTTAGTTGATTAGATGGTGTTGGATGATGGGTTGGACACGATGATCTTGAAGGTCTCTTCCCTTCCTCTTCTCTTCTCTTCTCTTCTCTTCTCTTCTCTTCTCTTCTCTTCTCTTCTCTTCTCTTCTCTTCTCTTCTCTTCTCTTCTCTTCTCTTCTCTTCTCTTCTCTTCTCTTCTCTTCTCTTCTCTTCTCTTCTCTTCTCTTCTCTTCTCTTCTCTTCTCTTCTCTTCTCTTCTCTTCTCTAAAATGTGCAGCAAAGCAAGCAGTGATAAATTGCTATTTCAAACTCCAGGAATATTTCTTGAACAAAGTCTATCATATATCAGGTTTTTAACTAAACCTAAGGATTTCATATATTTTCTACAAGCTGGGAAAAATGTTGTTTAGTATTGCATAAATATTTCTAAAAATAATAAATAGAAAGACAGAAAATTAAATCCAGAAGATGCTGTGATATCTTAGACTTTGCATTTCTTCAGTGACATCGGGTAAAATAAAGGACTAGAAATGTTGCATATAAAAAGACACAGCTTTCTAATATTATGGTCATAGGCACACCAAATAGGTTTACTAATTACAAAATTAATTATAGTATCAAGCTTTCATTTTAATCCCTGAGATGTAAGTGACAACATTACATAAGCTCATCTATCATGTCCTTCTAGCTCATCCTTCTTCCTGTTTCTTCTTTTTCTTTTGGTATATGAGATGAAATTTCAACAACAACAAAAAAAAAAAAAGAAGAAATTAAAAATCTTTAGCTGAATACATTAGGTGCACAAATATCAAAATGGTTTGAAAACTACCTGCTGAGTAAATTCCTGCTAGAGCTTGGTTTTTTGGGCTTCCTTCTTTGGCTCTTCCTCATGCTTTTCCTGCTTTTGAGGACTGCCTTCCTGGATATTGTGACTGCTGGACTTTTGCTGGGCTGAGTAAAACTTAATATATTTCGTATTGACATTGGTATTAAATTGGCTATTTCATTAAATCAATTTTCATTTCAACACGTGGGTCTTCTTTTTCTGATTTCCCTTTCGCTGATGGGGAGGGATCATTGTTTTGATAGAGTAACTGCTGTTGTTCAGCCTCAGATATGACTTAAACATAGACAATAATTTATAAGTAATCACAGAATCACCAAAGTTGGAAGAGACCTTGAAAATGCACAGTAATTGTTATGTTGAAGTTAAAACTAGAGAAGATAAATCCCCAAAACAGTGAAATATTTGCAATTAAATTATTACTGTCTTAACATTGAAACTTTAATTCCACTTGAATCATTTGCATGGCTATAGAAGCTAGCATTAATAGTGTTGAAAGCAAATCATTTGAACTTTATCTTTCAATCTGGTGGGTTAATGAAGTTGGACAGATTGCAGAAAATTAATTCCTGGACCTGTCCCTGAGTTTCTTGATTGAATCTTGAAGTCGACATTACTTTGAACGGGCAGTTAGAATGGGTGACTTCCTGAGGTCCCTTCCAACATGAATTATTACATGAGTCTATGATAACTGACACCATTATTATATAGAGATCTTTTATTAAAGACTACAAGAACATGCCTAAAATGTTAAGGGTTTCAACACATTTTACATTTAATCATACTTCTATACTTTTATTTCCATTTGTGTGAGCAGCTCCACACTGCAAATAAGAAAGGTGCATTCGTTTGTTGGTCTTGCTTTTTTGTTGTTTCTTTTTTTATAACATAAATTTGGTTTGGAAAATAATAATGAAATTTGTGAATACACAAATACTTGCATTCTGTAATTGTTTCTACAAAGGACTGGAAAGATTGAAATAAACTGATTCATTTTTCCTTCTGCAAAGAGCAGCAGAGTTTTACCTAGCTTCTTATCTTACTATTCAACATCTGATATGTGATCGCTGATCACACTTCAACACCCTTATGCCCTCAAAGGAGCTCCCATGTGAAATGATGATACTTTGAAAGAAAATAATGCCTTTTAAAAATCTTGTACTGATTTTATTTTTGCCTTTAGCTTTCTTAACACACTATTTTTTCATTGTATTTGGGCTGTGTATATTTTGTTATATTGTATAAAATTTGCTAAGCTACACTAGAGAAAAATTAACCATTTCACAGAATCACAGAATCACCAAGGTTGGAAGAGGCCGCAAAGATCACCAGGTCCAACCTGACCACAGACCTCATTTGGGATAATTCTGCAATAATTCAGCATAATTTACACTGTTGTTCAGAGTCCTCTCTTCAGAACATTTTCTGTCAACGCAACACCTGAAAAAGTAATGACAAGATACATATCAATAATGTTTATGTATAAGATAGATTAAACTAGATGAGTCAGTTCTATGTGCAAATCTACAACGTAATTTTTTAAAATCTCCTCTTCAAACTCATTGAATCTCTCTCCTGAGACTCTGACACTAAGAGAAGCAACCATTAAACAGTGACCAGTTAGGTATCTGAGAACTCATAGTCGACTTCAGAACTTAGTTCACTCAAGAAAAGCCATTTCAGCACTCCCTCAGAATCATGATAGAAGTAAATAAGCAAATAGACAAAACCATACTTCTTATTCCAGCATTGCAAAACTCTAAATTTACGTGAAAAATGCCAAACTCTTGAAGGACATTTTTAGTTAATGAAATCTTAAATAAGCTAAGTGTGGGGGAGGAATTTTGGTTTGCTTTGCTTTGTGATTGGTTGTTTGGTTTTTTTTTTACTGATAATTTGATTAGCATGAAATAACGATAACCAGCCTCTTTCAGAATTTTATGAAACACCTAGTAATGATTCTGATAAATGGTTAGAGCAGCATTGTGGGTACTTGTCTCCATCCAGAGAGGGAAAGAGACTCAGTTCTTTTGAATATTCCCGTGTTATGAAATTAGAGGCACAAACCCAAAATATCAACAGCTAGACTATTTATTGCACAAATAAAGTGGATGGATCAGAAGGGGAGAGAGAGTAGAGTGTGAGAGAGAGAATAGGGAGAGAGAAGAGGAAAGGAGTTATATTACCAGACCCCTCACCCCCCAAGGCAGTTTGAGTCTGTGGAAGAAAGGTGCTGCAGCTTTGGATGTAGAGGAGATGTTGGTTCTGTAGAGAAAGGGTGCTGCAGCTTTGGCTGTAGAAGAAGGGTGCTGCAGCTTTGGCTGTGTTGTCCTCTGAGCAGCCTCTTTCTTCCAGAAAGGCCTTGGTCCCTTGTCTGGACCAGCAGCAAAGGTGATTTTATCTTTGTTGAGTCACATCAGGAGAGATAAGCTTTAGTCTCTCACAGTACTCTTCAAAATAAATACATGGTGCCTCACAAGATTTTTACTAGAATGAATAAAAGGTGATCCTAAAGACTTTTAATCAAAGTTTGATGGACTCAATACCAGATATATATGCATTCTTACATAAATAATTAAATAATAAATTTAATTCACTTACATAAACTATGAATCATGTCATGTTTTCTTGAATGTTCATTTTCTGCTTGATTTTGTTTTTGTTTCTGTTTTGTTTTGATTGGGATTTGTTTTGGTTTGGTTTTTTTTACAAATAGAAATAAAGAACAAGGATATAACTTGGCAATGACAAAAATCCCCATTCTTTCCCAATCTACACTTGTGGAACTGAAGGCATTTTTGTGAATCCCATTTCCATTTGTCTCATTTTTTATTGATTCAGAAAACAATATCCTCTGGATTTGTTGCATGCTTTCAAAATTGCAGTCTAACTTATTTAGTGCCATTTCCAGTTACAGTTGACTTACAGAACTGAGGAGCAGGGAAAACAAAAAATATTAGTGTTGTCACATAGCGAAACCCCAAAATAATGCAAAATAGAAAAATGTCATTTAGATGCAATGTTTTGAAAGGGAAGAAGGTGATTGATGGCAATTCTAAACTCTACAAGGCAGGCAAACTGTTGGGATTTTACCAGCAGTACTGCAATTATTTAGCATACAAATACCAGTATTTCCCGGTGTGTAATGTGGTACAGATTGAGGCATAAATTTTGCAAGTTACAAGAAATAACGGAGTCTTCTTTAAAGATGATCCTCAGCTGTCCATGCTTTTAACATATATAACTTTCTGATTAAATACACAAAGTACAAATTGGTGAAATATTGATGACTCAGCTGGTATTTGGTATAGATACATGCCATGTGAAATGATTAGCCTTCACTTTTCAACATATTAAAATGAGCTTTAGACGCTTAGCACCCAACAGGATTAATTTCCTTGAAGGTGTGTACATATATTCATGAGGTTATCAGTTACCATCTACGTATGTAAAGACTGCTCATACTAAAAGATTATTTACATAACAGAAGTATTGTTTTGAACAGCTTTCCTCCTGTGCAGCACCACTGATTAATGGTGGTATTTGCATCCAGATCTGAGCCGCCTGTTATGACATGCACACTTGTTAGGAATTGGAAACCCTTTATGTTTTTTTATTATCCCTTAGTGCTATGTTTTTATTTCTAAGATTAAAAAAACCCCAAAACCAACCAACCAAACAAACAAAACCCCACACAAACTCACACCAAAAAGAAACCTAAAATAACCAGTCAACCCCAAAATTTTAGTATAGCACTGCATATAATTTACCATATTTTAACATAAGGTATATATTTTCAAAGACAGGTGAGCTGAACCTGAGTGTACTGGCAGTATTCATTATAGCACAGCTTTTTACAGGACAGCTACCTTCTCTGAATTCCTACTTTCTTCTTTTGGGTCTGATTCTCACTAACATTATTTGATGCTCTTTAGTTCCTGAACTGGAAGACAAAGTCAATGATCTGCCCTTTTCCACCTTCTCAACAGCACTTGTGAAAACATATTCCACTCTCACCCAAGGCATCCCCCTTTGTGAATGAAGGTCATTCTCTCCACTGAAATAATTTCATGTAGGGCCAAAAAAAGAAATGTATTTCCTGACCATCACCACTGCTTGCTGTCCCAACACCAAGTGACTGACAGATGTGGAAGGAGTCCTGGGCCATGTGCAAGGTGGGGGGTACTCTGATCAGGAATAGTCAGGTCTGTGCATGTCCCCAGGGTTCTGACACTGCCAAAAGGTTTATTGCACAATGGACCTTGTACCGACAATGGTTATACTGACAAATATGAGGCATTTTTGGAATATACATGGAGACAGAGGAGTCAGGGAGAATTCCATGAAATGCTTGGCATATGACAGCTCAAATCCCATACTTGGGACCATGGTTGGTGCCATGGTTTAGTTGATTAGATAGTGTTGGATGCTAGGTTGGACTTGATGATCTCAAAGGTCTTTTCCAACCTGGTTAATCTTATTCTATTCTATTCTATTCTATTCTGTTCTACTCTATTCTACTCTATTCTATTCTATTCTTTCTCATATACTAAATTCCACTGAAATATGTATTAGTAATTAGCCATGACATTAAAAAGTATAGTCATAAAATAGTTAACTACTGACATTATATATTTGTGACTTTTTGTTGACATACACTTTTAGAGTTGAACAAAGATATTCTTTGTGGATGATAATTACACTGCCACCAACTGTAATGTAAATGGAAGCTAAAACAAACAGTCTTTTGAGAGAGAAATATATGATGAGTGATTTTAATTAAATACTCCTGCAGTTTTCTCAGATGTATTGTAAATACCTTCTGGCTTTGTTAGAAATAGTGATACCTTGGTTTTATTTCTGTTTAACAACTTTTCATTTGTGCTATTCACCTTTCTGTAATTTGCTGGCTAAGGTTTACTGTGTTGACCTGTGTCTGATATGAACAAAAATAATTTAATTTGTGAGCTTGTACTTTACATGATAAAAACTGTGTCTTGTTAACCAAGCATAGCAAAACAAAACACTATGAATTACGTAACAGTTCCAAAGACTTGGTGTTTACCTTGTCCTGACCCATCTATTCTAGCTTCAAGATATAGTCTAGGAGGAAGGGGAAATTTCCTTCTCCTTCAAGATCATCTTCAAATTTGTGTTTTTGTGTAGAAATGTCAAAAATGCCACAGATGTCTGAAGTGCCACAGTGATCTGGAAACAAAAAAGATTGTCATGCAGCTTTGAAAACCCTCAAAGGAGCAGGACTCTGTCTGTAATTAGAAAACAGACCAAAGACAAACTTTAGAGGTAACAGATGAAAGCTACCTATAATCCCATAAAGGGAATTCAGTGAAGTTTATTCATCCCAGCAAGGAACTGCTAAATGTTAGATTGAAAAAAAAAGCAATATAAGAAGAAAAATCTACAAAACTACAATGAAAAAAAAAAAGTTCATATTTAATTACAAAGAATTATCCCCATTTTTTTCATTCTTTTTTTATAGCATCTGTTTTCTGATAAAATCTTAACTGCAGTGATTGAAAGTATTTTGAGTCTTTTGTTTTTCTCAATTCAAGAAAACAGGGAAATATGAGTGTGCTTAAGTATGTGTATCTGATAAAGAAAGGAGGAAGATATTTTAAGTGCAAATAAGATATAGCTAGCTTATATTATCTGCAGTGTATTATTCTTGTCAGTGAAATAATTTATAGCTGCTTTTGAATTCAACATGCTCAAAAAACTTGATGTGTAGAGCAAATCTCTGTCCTAGACTGCATCAAAAGAAACATGGCCACCAGGTCGACAGAGGTGATTCTGCTTCTCTATTCCTCTTTTGTGGGTCCCCAATGGAATACTGCACTGAGCTCTGGAACCCCCAGCATAAGTCAGAAAAGACATGGACCTGATTGAGTGGATCTGAAGGGTCATGAAGATAATCAGACAGCTGGAGCACCTCCCCTGTGAAGACAGAGTGAAAGAGCTGTGGTTGGTCAGCTTGGAAATGAGAAGGTTCCAGGGAGAACTTACAGCAACCTAAAGAAGGTCTACAAGAAAGCTAGAGGCAGGCTTATTTATAAGGGGTAATGCATTTCAACTGAAAGAGGGTAGATTTAGATTAGATGTAAAGAAGTAGTTCATAACTGTGGAGGATGGTGAGATACTGGAATAGGTTATTCAGAGAGGTTGTGGATACTCCCTCCTTGGAAGTGTTCAAAGCCATATTGGATAGCGCTTTGTGAAACCTAATCTAGTTAATATGCCACCGCACATTCAGGGAGGGTTGGAACTGAAAATCCCTTCTAAAACATACCATTCTATGGTTCCATAACTCTATGACATCATCTGAAATTTTGTACATCTCAATGTGTTTTATTACAGACTATCTTCATCTTGGCCTTATGGCCTAAAATCCCATGTACATGTGAAGTGCATTAAGTACACTCTGCAGCACAGCTTCCACATAGATTTTCTTGGAAACAAGTCCATTCCTTATGCACAGACAGCACTCCACAATGAGCTGAAATAGTTTTAGTAGGGACCCACAATAAGGACATTGCTTCAAAAATTTCCTCCTGATATAGACTAACATTTTAATTCAGACCTGGTCATGGTAGATGCTGTCTATCCAGGGTTTAAGTTTTAATTTTGTTCTCTTACTGCTATACAACTCAGAAACCTCCGTAAGTAATCTTTGTCCCTGTGAGTCAGTTTGACTGTCAGCTGAGGATCCATTTTATTATTTGCATGCTATGTAAAGTGATTTGGGGCTGATGCATGAAGAGCATTATTAATGTCTAAGAATTGCTGTAAATGTCAGCATATCTCTGTAAATGTATTATGCAGCATGTGTATACTCCTACTAATACTGCTATTACTCCTACAGATTTTCCATTTCGGAGGCAATGCTTAGAAATTCAATATTTATACGTATATATAATACTTTCAGACATATGATCCACACAACTGACAATCTGCATTCACGTGGTCTGGCTGGGATGGAGTTCATTTTCTTCATAGCAGTCCATATGGTGCTGTGTTTTACATTTATGATTAAAACAGTGTTGATAACACAAATGTTTCAGCTGCTGCTTAGCAGTGCTTGCACAACGTCAGTACCTTCTCCGTTTCTTCACAGACTTCTCTGTGTGATGCAAGTCCAGTGTCAGATGAACATTTAAACAACTTTAAATCTTCTGTTTACACCAAGCCCCACTAAGGATTTTTCACATCTCTGGGAATTTGTAACATCCTGATTTATGGTATTCAAGAACTTAAAACTATTTTTTATTATTAAATTCCAGGTTAATCTTTTTTATTCAAAACCAAGTTAAATAAGAGTTGTTAGAATTTACTTGCTTAGCAAAATACAGCAAATTAGACCTACTTCAGAAATTCACATTAATGACTATTAACTTTGGGTTTCTTAACTTTCTGCAGGAAAATATTTTCCAGTATGCTAAGTTATTATTGACTAATTAACTCTCACTTCATTAATTTTGGTAGTTTCCCTCCACTCAAGTAATGAATCTGTATTCATACTAGTCCTTCTTCTAAGCTTTTGTAAACCTCCACTTCATGCCCCCTGATCCTTTATTACTCTGTGGAAAGGAATTATTTTCTCTCAGAGTAAGCTCAGCTCAGCAATTGAAAGTCTGACGTCATCTTTTTAATCTGTTATTTCTTGACTTTATACTTTCTTTTCTGTCCTTCAAAAAAAAGCAGAAATATTATGAACAAATTATGAGTAGGTCTGGTGAAGAACCAGAATATCAAGTAAAAGACACCTTTTCTCAGTGAAGTGAGTATAAATTTTGTAATTGCTTTCAGTGGGGGTAAAATTCTACTCTGTTTTCTTTGGAAAATTATATGCATGCATACATTAAAAATATTTATATGTACATACATTAAGTTTTGGGCTGCAGGAGCAGGGAGGTCATTCTGCCCCTGTACACTGCACTGGTCAGGCCACACCCTGAGTCCTGTGTCCAGTTCTGCACCCCTCAGTTTAGGAAAGATGTTGAGCTGCTGGAACATGTCCAGAGAAGGGCAACAAGGTTGGTGAGGAGTTTGGAGCACAAGCCTTATGAACAGAGGCTGAGGGAGCTGGGGTTGCTTAGCCTGGAGAAGAAGAGGTTCAGGGGAGACCTTATCGCTCTCTACAACTACCTGAAGGGAGGTTGTAGCCAGGTGCGGGTTGGTCTCTTCTCCCAGGCAACCAGCACCAGAACAAGAGAACATAGTCTCAGGCTGTGCCAGGGAAGGTTCAGAGTGGATGTTAGGAAGAAATACAGTTGGCTTTGTTGGTAAAAGCTGTGTCTTTTCATGAATGCCTTTCTTCTCCCCAGCTAGACTCAGTACTTCCAGTTGCAAAACCAAACTGCTAGAAGTAACTTTCCACTGCAGTAGAAATATCTCTTCTTTTCTTTTCTTGAAATGAAACTTTTCCAGTTCCTAAATGAATGCCTCTAGCAAAGGCACTTACACGCTTCTAGTCATTGAGTAGTTTAAGTAAAAGGTTGGAACAGAAATTTACATTTTGCTCAGTTTTCAATTTTTTTTTTCCAAATCAGCCAGCTTCCAGTGACTTCTTGGGTTGACAAACCCTTTCAACCTCTCCCTGGACCCCTATAATACTTGGCTGTGAGTCTTTTGAAAGCTAGCCTTATATCTGTTCCTCTGTTACTCTCTGCTGCTGATACAGTTATCTCCTTTCCATGTCACTGAGTGCTTCTTCATCCGGACATTCAAAAGCTTCTTTAAGCATATTGATAAAGGTAGACCACTTTTTTTTTTTCACTTTAGCAGGATGATCCTGATCTGATGTGTATTATCTAAGACAAGGTGACCCTTGCTTCCTAGCTTCACCCTTGCTGGGGTGAATCCAGTAGAAGAACTGGAATAAACAGATTTAATAGCTTTCCCATCTATCACACTGTTTATCAATTCTTGTCCTCAGAAGAGAACGTTAAATTGCACCGAGCTGCAGTGCAATTAGTCTCTAATGAAACAACTAATTTGCTTTGCATTCTTGGAACTATTCATTTACAGCCAGTTCAGTCTGCAGTGTAAACAAGTCCAAGGAATAAAAACACTTCTGAAGGCTCCCGTTGGAAGCCTTATAGGATCTAAAAGGATAACTATCTGCCCCATTTATGAATTCAGCCTCTACAGAAAAATAGAGGAGAAAAATAAAAATGTGTTATCAAAGCTGCACTGTGAACAGAAGTCTTGCTTGGAGAAGGATAGAGCTTTTATTTCCCCTATCACCAGTACACAATATGCATCTTAAGGTTTATTCAATAAGCCTATGGTATAGGGCAAATTTTGTTTGTGTTTTTCAATGTCTTTTATCTAGAACTCTAAAAAGAATATATAAACTCTCACAGTAATAACTTTTTCTGTCTCTTCTAGTAATTCCTGAATTAATTTTTCCATCTGAAAACATTATTTTACACATTTTAAACAAATGATGCATTTTCTACAGTTTTATTGAAAATCTGCTTCCATACAGAAGTGCAAGAGAGTTCTGTCTTTGCAGAAGGGTAGGTTCCACAGTGATACAGTCTTTACATGTCAGAAAATCTGAACATGAAATCAACTGTCTGAATTTATTTAGAGAGGCTATTTATGTACCACTATTTTAGTCTATCACAAAACTACTTGAAACCTGTGGGATAAAAATATTAGAAGTCTGAGTTAACACAGATTATTGTGAATTTTCACATTTTCCTGCAATGCAGTAGCATTACAGTTATTCTGTATGAGGCCTATCTTATATAGGTGCCTACCTTACAAGGCCATCATTGAAGGTGTTGCCATCATTGAAGGTGTTCAGAAGGAGACTTGATGGGGTGCTTGGTGCCATGGGTTAGATGTTTGGGTGGGTTGGATTGGTTGGACGTGATGATCTTGAAGGTCTCTTCCAACCTGGTTTATTCTATGTATTCTATGTATTCTATGATGACACACTTAAACATAACAGTTTACGTTGGAAAAAATTGTTATACAGGATAAATGACTTGTTTAAGATATGAAAACACCTTACAAAAGACAAAATGAAATACAGTTCGAAGTGAAGCAATTAAGAATTTTCTTTTTTAAATTCTTCAGTTTTGTGCTTTTTAACACTTAAGTGGCAAAAATACTAATTTCTTTTTAAATAATATTCTCACATATCCCTGTGTTAAACTCATGGATAGTTCTACTAAGCACACAGATGAGAGCAACTGACTATTCATCAGCTGTAGTAATATATTCTTCTGATACTTCTTGTAATGGGTTGGGGCAGATCCCCTCCCCACCACAGGCAGAAATAACGACTCAGACAAACGGATTGCAAAAGTGATGAAAGTTTAAATAGAAAGCAGTGAATGTTACAGAAAACACAAAGCGCAGTGACAAAGAAAGATCCCATCCCCACCTGAGGGTGCATGCAAAACCCCCAGGGCTCCTTCTTCCCCCTCCCTCTGCTGGGCTAGTCTCAGCTGGCCAGGCCTGAGACTGCCCATCCCCCTGTGGCCTTGGGCCCAATCAGGCCCATGGCCGGGAGATCTCTCCCCCAGTTACCAAGTCTCGGAGAGGGAAGGAAAGAGGAAGTGCCAGACCCCACCGCAAAATTTATAGCGGTGCAAGGGATTATGGTAGAAATACCTAATTTCCTGAGTCCACCCACTGGGATGGACTTCTGGACACAGGAAACACCCCTGTAGCAGAGGGCACCCAGCCCAAACTACGACACTTCTCTATGTTTCTCTGCAAGAAAATGCCTGGAGAAAAATAGCTTAATGGGTGGATATCTTGCTTCCATAACATATGCAGAGGGACCTTGACAGGCTGGACAGATGGACAGATCTCATGTCTAATGGCATGAGATTTAATGCATCAAAGTGCCGGGTTCTACACATTGGCCACAACAACCCCATGCAGTGCTACAGGCTGAGGTCAGACTGGCTGGAGAGTGGCCAGGCAGAAAGGGACCTGGGGGTGCTGGTTGACAGTAGACTGAACATGAGCCAGCAGTGTGCCCAGGTGGCCAAGAAGGCCAATGGCATTGTGGCCTGTATTAGGAACAGTGTGGCCAGCAGGAGCAGGGAGGTCATTCTGCCCCTGGACTCAGCACTCGTTAGGCCACACATTGAGGACTATGTCCAGTTCTGGGCCCCTCAGTTTAGGAAGGATGTTGATTTGCTGGAACCTGTCCAGAGCAGGGCAACAAAGCTGGTGAGGGGTGTGGAGCACAAGCTCTATGAGGAGAGGCTGAGGGAGCTGGGGTTGCTTAGCTTGGAGAAGAGGAGGCTCAGGGGAGACCATATTGCTGTCTACAACTACCTGACTGGAGGTTATAGCCCGGTGGGGGTTGGTCTCTTCTCCCAGGCAACCAGCACCAGAACAAGAGGACACAGTCTCAAGCTGTGCCAGGGGAGCTTTAGACTGGATATTAGGAAGAGGTTCTTCATAGAAAGAGTGATTGGCCATCAGAGTGTGCTGCCCAGGGAGGTGGCGGAGTCACCATCACTGGAGGTGTTTAAGAAGAGACTGGCTGGGGTGCTTTGTGCCATGGTTTAGTTGATTAGATGGTGCTGGATGATAGGTTGGACTCAATGATCTCAAAGGTCTCTTCCAACCTGGTTAATTCTATTCTATTCTATTCTATTCTATTCTATTCTATTCTATTCTATTCTACTCTATTCTATTCTATTCTATTCTATTCGCACATATGTTAATTAAAAAAAAAAAAAAGGAAAATAAAAGAAAACCACAGAATATTGGTCACAACTATATCATAACTGGCTCTTTCTCTACTAAAGTGAATAACAAAATGTTTCCCACTTTACCACATGCGTGAAAGATTCACATAAATCCTAAGTATTGTTAATATCTTACTAAGAGGAATGTTGAGACTTTTAATAATGAGATGACACTTTGTTTAGAAATCTCATTGCCTAAATTTCACTTTTATGAGGGTGTCTTTTCTAGAGAGCTCACTCCACATACTCCTTACTCATGGAGATAATTCAGACAGAATTACAGGCATGCAACAAGTGTACTGTCTTGGGCCAAGATGCAATGACAGCAAGCTGTGCTTGAGAAAGAAACGCCCTTATTGTTGCACTAGCATTCTCTGTTTACTCTTTTATTCCCTTTCTTGATCACCCTTGTCACCATATTTGCTGTCCCTTCAAATAAATATGTGGGGCTTCAATGTACTTCTCTGCATTGACCCTCTGAATTGTCCTAAACCCATATTTGTGTTTGTGGTATGTTTTTCTTTAGGATTCTGCCTTACTAATCTTCTTTGGCTAGTATTTCCCCTTTTACTAGACAAACTTCCATACTAGACAGTCTACAGTTCCAGTTTCCTCCTTCATTAACTGTTGTTGTGGGGGTTTTTGTGGCACACACATAAACTCTGTTATCAGTACTTTGTCAAGAATGTCTTTGCAGTATTTGGAACTAAATATTGAACTAAAGACAAACCTGAGATAGAAGAAATTTGTGAATATTATGAGGGTTTTCTTAAATAGGTTTTGATTGCAATCTAAGTACAGACAAAAAAAGGAAAAAATAAAGGAACAAGAATCTAAAAATATCTTTTTTGAAACCTAGAAAGAAAACAAGCCTTAGAAACTGCTACCCTAATCAAATGTAAAATTGTAGTTTTCTTTTCTGATTCTAGAGTTTCATCAAAGGTATTAATTTCTTTTCATGTATCATGAATCATTAAAAATTATAGCTATCTGAACCTGTAAGTGAGGTTTTTTCCTAAACATTTATCAAAAATTATATCAAGATTGTGTAAACCAGCACATTCACTAAAACATTATAAGCTGATGAAAAACCATTGGAGATTGCTTTTTGCAATGCAGTTTTCTGGTTTAGGACACATAAACAACAAAATTTCTTTGGTTGAAAAAGAAAACAACACACACAGAAAAAGCCAAACCCCAACTACACACACACACATAAAAAACATAACAGCACATTGTAATAAAGTTGGAAAGCATTGAAAGCTGAGCTTTGTGTCCTGCTTATGGTCTACTTCAAAATCTTTAAGCAGATGTCATACCTAAGTACACAATACCTATAGTATAGCACTCTGTCTACAGCACCCTATCACTCAGCACTTGACCCAATTTGATTCAGAAAATCAGTTTTGAACTATATGTTTTGTTCCTAGTTTGCATGAGGACATTTATCTCAAACTTTCAGATTTTCAGAGCTGGCTGATTGCTTGCCAAACATATGTCAGCTCTTAATACCTTGCAGACACTGTGGATGATGTTATTGCTATGCTATTGCTCAGTCTAGGTCACCTTTTGGTATCAGCTCTTTTTAAATGTGTCCTTAACTTGACAAAGACCTTGTAGATGAGTATCTGCATTATAAACCTTTTTTTCCTCTTTTTTTGTTTGTTAGTTTGTTCTTTTGTTGTTGTTTGATTGGGGTTTTTGGTTGCTTTGGTTTTTATTTTTTTTAAGGATAAATTAACCACAGGTTTGGTTTGTTGTTTTGCCTTTTTTTTTTTTCGCCCCCCCCCCCCCACCTACAAAATATCACGGTCTCCTTGATAAGCTGGAGAGACACCAACGGATGCTATATATCCAAAAATAAGTCTAGCTGACAAGCAACCTCACTGTACAGTTTGTATACTAAATATACTAATGCAGTTGTTCATGACTTTTTGGTTGTTGTTGGGGTTTGGGGGGTTATGTTTGTTTGGTTGGGTTTTTTTTTTAATTACTTATTTTGTTATTCACAATGTTCCAAAATGTCTGGAAAATTATCAGCATAGTAGCAGTGGCTTGTCTTGAGCCGACTTACAACCAAGATGACAAGCCTCCAGAGAGAACATGAATAAAGATTATTTTATGAGTAATTTTTGTACAGAATAGCTTTAATTTTCCTCTTCCCTAAAAACAAAGGGCTGAAGCATGAATAGGGTGAAATACTGCAATTTTTTCTCCTTCATTTTTTCTCCTCCAGAATTTGAAACTTAATTCATTTTAACACTTAATAGCCAGGTTTCTCTTCTGGCTCAATATATATTAGGTAAAGATTTCTGAGACGTCTTGTTGGACTGTATGGTCTCCAGAGGACCCTTCCAACCTCAATTATTTTTTGATTCTGTCAACCATAACTAGCTTGTAAACCAAAATATTGATAGATTTTGTTACAGTGGCAATGAGAACATTTTTCTTCATTTCTTCAGAGAAGAACTACAAAATCATAAGTTCAGAGATACATATTGCTGCCTAGAGGTTATAGAAAGAATAAGTCATACTGATTATCAGTTAATGCAGTCCCTTTCTGAGATGCTTAGTTTCTATCACTCATGACAGAAACAGGGTGTTGGACTAAGTGGTCTGTTTCTGCAATCCAGTCTGCCAGTTCCTAAGACGCCAAGAGTAACATTTATTGCAATTTTAGCTCAGGGTTAGTAGAAAGTTTCTATTCACTATCAATAATATTTGTGAGCTTCGATTTTTTTTGTTTGATTGTGTTTTTTTCTGGTGGTTTGATTGGTTTTGTTTGGGATGGTTTTGTTTGGGTGTTTTTTGGTTTTTTGTTTGTGCTTTTTTTATTTTCTTAAAAACGAAGCTACATTTTCAAATTTCTATTTCATTTTACATTCCTTGTTGTTTTTTTTTTTATTTAATTTTTATGTCATCTTTCAGTTACTGAGATTTCCGTCTGTAAATTCTATCTATACTCTGAAAAGCAGAAGCTAATCAACACTTACAAAAATTGTATACCCTCACATATCACTCTCAGGGAATCTGCAGGCTTTTTCCCATGAAAGAGCTCTGTAGAAGGAAATATAGAATCATAGAATCAACAAGGTTGGAAAAGACCTCAAAGATCATCAAGTCCAACCTGTCACCCTAGACCTCGTGCCTACTAGACCATGGCACCAAGTGCTACATCCAATCCCCTCTTGAACACCTCCAGGGACAGCTACTCCACCACCTCCCTGGGCAGCCCATTCCAATGGCTAAGAACTCTCTCTGTGAAGAACTTTCTCCTCAGCTTGAGCCTAAACTTCCCCTGGCTCAGTACAAGTACTGACTTGCCCTGTTTTTGTAATAAAAGTAAGGATTTTTGTTGAATGGTTAGAGTAACTTATTTCCATGACCAAATACTTCTGAGTGCTCTAACCCAGTCAAATCACAACAGTAAGCTCTTATTTAATCGTAAAGTCCTTCTAGGAAATCAGTTGGGTTTTAAGATAGATTTCTAGAACTATGAAAAGCCTTAACAAGTTATGTAGAATTTGGTCCAAATATCGATAACAAAAACGTAGTGGCACAAACCAGTAACAGTGTATGATATTTAGAACAGTTGGTGCCACAAAGCACAACAGTGAAATTAGTTAATGTTATAAGTGTTTATGAAGTTGTAGTTTCAGATCTGTAGAACAATCTTAACAGCATTAACCACAGGCAATTTGTTAAAACTTATGCATCTTGTAAATTCATCTTTGCATACTAATGAGATCAATCAAGGGAATGTTGTAAGCAGTAAAAATTATTCTGTGGCAGCTACAAGATGAACATATCTGTTTGGAAAATAAGGAACAAAAAATAATAAAAATTCAAGCATCACTGCTGTGGAAGAACCACCTAGCTCCAGAAGAATAAACATTAGCTCAAGATCTGGTGCAATGTGCTGTGATAGACAGCATGGGGAATGACAGTGACAGTTACAAATGACTGACACTTTGCATTACAATTTCATTTCCAGTAATTTATTTACTTTTTTACTTCATTTTTCCTTGTCTGTGTTCTACTCTGGATATTCTCACAGGTTTGGGTTTTCCTAGAGAGTTTAATCTCAGATCATTCATTTGTTTCATCAGTGGCAGCAAGGGAACACATTATTACTATTATTAATTTTTTAAAAATAAATAGTTTTGTTATACTTCTTCAAAGAGCTTCTCTGCTCCAAGAGTACGCACATGGCATTTGGCTAATACTTTGCCAATAAATCAAGGAAATGTGTTTCCTGTAGTAAGGTAAACTTGAGTTTCTAATTCACACTTGTTCACTAGGGATTAATTGCAGTTTGGCATCACATCATCTGAAAATTTATTCCTCACTGTTCATACTCAGCCAAGATGATATGGGCTGAATATGAGTTTTTGCCTGTAATTGTTATTCCATGATGAAGATGTAAGTGATTTCCAGAACATGCAAACAATTGAGTATTTCGCAGGATCACAGGATCACAGGACGTTAGCAGCTGGAAGGGACCTCTGGAGATCTTGGAGTCCAACCATATAATACAATACAGGTCACACAGGAGCATATTCAGATGAGTCTTGAAAGCCTTCAAAGAAGGAGATTTCACAACCCCTATGGAGAGTCTGTTCCAGTGCTCTGTAACCCTTACAGTAAAGAAGCTTTTTCTCATGTTGAGGTGGAACTTCCTGTGCTGTAGTTTACATCCATTGCCCCTCCTGTATTCTTGCTCTTTATGTAGTATGACATTTCACTTTGTTTTTCTGTGGAGTTATTCAATTCATTTTTCTTATTCCAAGTTGTCTGAAAGAAACCCTGAGAATACTAGGAACTGAAGTGAAAGTATGTCTCCGTTACATTATCCTGTGTGAAATGCATGTGTTCCATGTAGACATCTAGGAAAGGATGCCAAAAGTAAACAGATCAGGTGATGCACAGTCAAGTTCTGTAAGTAAAGTACCATTTACATCATTTTATGCAAAGCTTACTGAGAGCATGTTCTTTTATGATTACTGACTGTTTTCTAGTTTGATGATTGCTGAGATAAACAGAGATCTATGCTGCTGTAGTATGAAATAATTTCTACAACTATCCTTTCATGTATTTTCACTGTATCTTATTCAGATGATTCATACTAAGTTTTCTGTACAGAAAAAATAAAAAGTGAGATACAAAACACTGACATTCAAATTGCAATACTGCTTCTGTTGTGACACTGATACAATATGATCATCCAGATGTTCATTATCCTCAAAAGCTAAAAATAACCCCCTTATTAATGTGTCATTGCTCTCTGCTTCACTTATCACTATTTTTCCTTGTAATAAAATGGTCTTTAAAAAAATTATAATCATACTGCAAACCTCATAGACAGGTTGTCAGTTTGGAGTATTAGAATGGATAGATGTAGTCATTAGTAATGTGGTTTTAATTTTAAAAGACTATTTGCAGTAAATATATCATTATTACTTCACAATCTTTGAATCAAATTGTATTTTATGTTATCTTTTACTAATTTGCATTTAAAATTAGATAACATGCTATGCATAGTTAATATAGAGGAACATAATTAACCTCTACATGCTCAACGTCTTCTTCAGCATTCTAATCTAAAGACATTCAAGACATATAATTGCATGTAATTATAAAATAATTAAATAGATTTTTTATTTGATATTGATGACAACAGAAGCCTATATGGCTTAACAGCTACAGAATGTGTTTGCTCTTAAGTCACAATTCTCGTGCTTACTGCTCATTGAAACAACATTTGTTATAAGAAAATAATTTGTTCAGCCTATTAATAAAAATAATCTAGAAACAATGCAAAACTACATTGTGGACTGTAAATTTAAATTACTTTTTAAGCAGTTGCCATTTTTAACAGTGGAAAGATAACTAGAGGGAGAGCATAGAATATTAACATCTGTTGTAAAGAATAAAATTAACCATGATATGCTGTTATCCCATTAAAATAAATAGTATTTTTAACAAAAACTTTTCACTGTTGTACTGTAGTCCAAGTTGGGGAGGGGTTGGGTGGAAGTTTTTAGAATTTTTTTATAGGATTTGTACAAATATAGTACCTTCTAAGGATTGAACTAATTTAAATGACTCTGAATATCCAGAATTCATAGATATTTTCAAAATACCTGGTAATTTTCTTTCATCAAGCTTTAATCAAGCAACTATTACTGGGTGAAGAAGAAACAAACATTATTTGCTGTATGAGGAAAAAAAAATCCTATATTCACAACATATTTCTAAACTACAACTCTGGTTGTTACAATGCCTATCTTCTTCACAGTCTGAGTCCTTCCTGCTAGTTGCTACCAGTGGATTCTGCTCTTCAGCAGAACCATTTAGCTTCACACTTATTTCAGACCATGCCTGTTGTTTCTGGATCTCCTACTGGAATAAGTCAGAGATCCCACAGGTCACAAGGACCATTTTGTCCTGACATAGGTACTAAAGATGGCTTATATCTGGGCTGCACATGTTTGTGAAAGGTAATCTCCATTTTGTTTTTCAGTGTTAAAAGTGTAACAACAATGTTCTGGTGCATAAGCCACACATTGCACATGGATAACACCAACACGGGACCTCCCTGTCTAACCAGTTTTGCTTTATTAACAAAGACAACATTTTCTTTGTTTGTTTGGTTTCATATTCCTGTTTTTTATTTCTGCAGGAAAGACAGAGCAATTGTAAAAGAATGGGTAATCTATAAGATCTAGAGATTGAAATCTGAAGGATCAAGCTTATTGCTCTTGTCAACAAGAGCGGACTAGGACTCTGCTGCCATTAAGTGGATCCTACCTTCCTCTCCAAGGGCACTTTATCATACATTGTCACCTTTTGTTTAGTGGCAATTGATGAAGAAAACCTAAAGTGAAGTTAAGGTGCTTCTGCAATAATAGTGAGAATAGGAGCCTTAATGTATAAGGTTTTCATGCTACAGACCCACCTGAAGACTTAGAATTAAAAATATTATTCAAGTTTCAGAATTAGTTTTTCTTTGGAAACAAAAAAACTTGTAGAATAAAGACTTTTGTAATAGCAATTGGAAAAAAAAAAGAAAACCAAAACAAAAACCATTTTAATGTTGGCATTTTGCTTTGGTTTTGGTGGGATTTTGTTTGTATTTTTTATGTTTGTGTGGGGTTTTTTGCTCTGTTCTGTTTTCAGTAACTTCATAAGCATTATGTAAGGGATGAACAAAAATATTTTGTTTTCCCCAAGACTGAAAAAAGTTATGGCTAAATCCAGCGGCATGTTCAAGTGACTCTGTCCTTGGACAAAATCCAATCAACAGCAATCAGATATTTTTAGGTGTTTATTTAGAATAAGATCAATCATCTCCTGCAACCACCTATTCTCTTCATTGGTTATGAAGAGATGTAGGGTCAGATGTAGGCATTAACAGTGTGAATGTTTGGTCACATCAAATATCTGTGGCTGTGACACAGATATTTTTTGCCATGATCTTCACTTACATCCTTTCTGCTTATTTCTTTACGTAGTGGCTTTGAATACTTGAATAAATGAATAAGCTAGATCTCTCTGTTGCTCTCTCATAAGCTTCTTCTACTAAATGTGATGTCTACTGATATATTAAATATTCACCATAGTTGCAGAACTTGTATTATAAATCTTCTTAATCACCAAGTAAAACCACCACAATAGAATTCTGAGCAAGACACTAAAACCTTAATCAGTTAATTCATTTTCTCCTCTTCTCGTCACTGTTTCAATAGTAAGACTAATAATACTGATACTAATAGAATAATACCAAGATTTCATATAAAAGCAATATAGGGGAAGATCTTCCTTTGTTTGAATTAGAGAAAGCTATGCTTAGTCTATGGCTCAGAGAAGAACGCAAACACTTTGTAACGAAAGGAGAGAAACTGGGAAGAATTTGGTTGGATGGGTTAAAATGTTTTGTTACTTTGACCTATTATGTGCCTTAATTACATGCATGCCAGTAGAAAATAGCCAATTAAGATGTAACACCTATGCTGTCAAAAAACCTATATAACCTCGCTGTATAACGTAATAAATGTCTTTGCCTGCTTACATCTTGTCCTGAAAGCGTGCTTGAGGTAACTAGAAACTCTATCCAGCAACAAAATAAAAGTTTAGAAAAAACGTTATTTTAAAATTCAAAAACCAAAGCAGAATATTATCTCAGGAACCATAAAAATTCATGAAAGAGAAGATTACTGCTTATTTAGCATTTTCTGAGGAAGTGAATGTTTCTGTATTTTATTAATACACTTTATAGAGTCAATACTGAATGAAAATGGTCCTACAGCTCTCTAAAGATAAATTGTTAACAACACTATGAAAGAATCTGAAAGAAAACCTCCCTAACTAAAAATTCTGTACTAATGAAGTTTACTATGAAGAATTTAAGTAAGAGATTTTTCACAGCATTTAATTAGTAAGTGTGAAACATCTGATAACATAATGAAGAAAATAAAAACTATGCCTGTCTTTTAGAGAAAGAAATCAGATAGGAACTTTAACACAATGATCAGTTAAGTAACAAATTAAATGCAGAATACTGTAACTAGTTATATATTTTTGTTTTGCCACATCTATCTTTTTAGTTATTATTTCATGACCAAACCAAATGGCATTTATACATATTTCTAATATGATTCTCTGTGATAAATATCTGAAAGTAACAAAGAACTGTGATTTTTCTCCACTTGTTATCTGCCATGTCACAAAAGATGCAAATAAAGAATGACTAAGATCAAATGGAGCAGTCAACATGGTTTTACCAAGGGAAAGTAATTTTTTACCAACCTGATGGCCTTTTATGAATACATAAACAGGTAGATAGATGATGGTAGAGCAGTGGATGTAGTTTATCTTGATTTCAGTATAGGATTTAACACTTTCTCCAACAGCATAAACTGAGGAAGTGTGGTCTGGATGATCACGTAGTGAGGTGGACTGTGAGCTGTTTGAAGGAAAGAAGTCCAAGAGTTGTGGTCTAGGGGACGGAGTCTAGTTGGAGACCTGTGTCTAATGGAGTACATCAAGGGTCAGTACTGAGACCAGTACCATTCAACATGTTCATCAACAACCTGAATGAGGGCACTGAGTGCACTGTCAGCAAGTTTACTGATGACACAAAACTGGGTGGAGTGGCTGACACACCAGAAGGCTGTGCTGCCATTCAGCAGGACTTGGACAGGCTGGAAAGTTGGGCAGGGAGAAATTGAATGAAATTCAACAAGGGCAAGTGTAGGGTCTTGCACCTGGGAAAGAACAGCCCCAGGTATCAGTATAGGTTAGGGACTGACCTGTTGGAGAGCAGTGAAGGGGAAAAGGACCTGGGGGTCGTAGTGGGTGGAGGGTTGACCATGAGCCAGAAATGTGTTCATGTGGCCAAAAGGCAAATGGTAGCCTGGGTTGTATTAGAAGGAGTGTGGTTAGTAGGTCAAGAGAGGTTCTCCTTCGCCTCTACTCTGCCCTGGTGAGACTGCATCTCTATATTATGTCAAGTTCTGGGCCCCTCAGTTCAAGAAGGACAGGGAACTTTTGAAAGAGTCCAGCTCAGAGCCAGAAACATTATTAAAGGAGTGGAACATCTTCCTTATGAGGAGAGACTGAGAGTGCTGGGGCTCTTTAGTTTGGGGAAGAGGAGACTAAGGAGTGACTTCATTAATCTTTATAAATACATAAGGGGTGAGTGCCAAGAGGATGGAGCCAGGCTCTTCTTAGTGATGCCCAGTGAAGTTTAATACAAATATGAGGAAAAAGTTTTTCACTGTGAGGGTGATGGAACACTGGAACAGGCTGCGCAGGCAGGTTGTGGAGTCTCACCCTCTGGAGATACTCAAAACCAACCCAGATACATTCCTGTTTGATCTGGTATTGGTGATCCTGCTGTGGCAGTGGGGCTGGACTAAATGATCTTTCGAGGTCCCTTCCAGCCCCTAACATTCTGTGATTCTGTGAAATGGTAATTTAAAACCTCTTAAGAAACAGAAAGAATTTGTGTTAGATTTTATTTTTATATTTATTGGCTAAAGGCTTATTGCTAGCCTACTAATAAAAATTAGAGAAAAAAACCAAAATAAAACAAAACAAAAAAACCCTCAGGATGTCTATTTGTTACTGACAGGCTGTAGTTAATCCATTGGCCCCAGAGTAGATAATTAAAGGATTTCAGATGTGTTGCTGGTGAATTCAATTTGACACATTAGAGTTTATAATCCCTGTGACCTCAATTATTGAGTATGAATGATGGCAAACACTACTAATCCAAATGCCTGCTGTCTTAATTTCTTTATAAATCCAATACTTAGTTAACTAGCTATGAATGAAGGTTATCTGCATCACAAAACGCCCCAACCTTCATCTTTCAAGAAGGAAAAAGATAAAAAAATTGTCCTGCCTGTGAAGGTCACTGCCTTAACAATGTACATTACCTATGGTCTGAAATATAAAGGAATGAAGGTGCGAAAGGCTTTGTCTTTAATCTTTATATTAAAAAGGGAAAATTGATTAAATAGTTTTAGTTTGGGGAGATACTGATTCCTTATATTTTCTGTTTTTCAGTGAGCCTATGTCAAATATCCCAGTGTTACACTAAAAAAAAAGTAATAAATGTAACTCTGAGGAAACAAACAGTGAAAAAGGAGCTGCTGGTCAAAACTGAGTAACACTCTGAAGTAGCAAAAGGTGTATTTTCCAGTTAAAATAAATGTCCAGTATACTTCAAACTACTTTCTTTAACTTGGTATTTTCATGCTTGAAAGTTGTTGAAGAACATGTAAAAGGTCCATGTAGGGTGAATGTTTGAATTAATTTATGCTTTCAGCAAGAAAGATGACATTTACTGGGAAATTTTCTTCTCTTCTAAGTTATGAAGAGAAACTTAGCTCACTGCATTTACTGAATACCATAGAGTATACAGCATATATTACATTGTTTACTAATTGTGTTATTCTTTCTGAAATATGATGCTAAAACAAGGGAATGTGCTGCAGCCCTCTTCATGGCATGGTGCATTCTCTGCTTCTCTTTGTTTTGCATGGGGGAGCTGCTGAACCACTCAACTTTGCTGTTATTTGCCACTTCACTATTGAATCTCAGGTCTTTTCGAGCACATTTGCATCTCTTTTGAACTCCATTGCAATAGCTGTTCTATAGTAATTCCAAGAGCCTTTAATGTGGATCCTCGCACACAACTTGCTACCAGTTTGCTTGCCTCACCCTACTGCTATAGCATCACATCTTTATTAAAGGGTGTGGATCCTGTGAATACATAGCTATCATTTTACAGTGGTGACATCAAGATGACAGTTACATTGTGACTGAAGCTGTCTATCTTCTGCTGCTATAGATCATGTGACTCTTCCTAGAAATGATGACTCAAAGAATTTTAAATTAGGCTGTGGACTCTGAGGATTGGTGGTGTTCCTCAATCACCTACTAAATGAAATTTAAAGGAAAGGGTGGATGTCATAATTGCTGCTCTAGGAATGATCAATAAGCCCCATGTGAGAATTTACTTGAGAAATGGATTATCCATGTGTTGAAATAGCATATCTCAAAGGCAAGTAGAAATTTTCTGGATTTGAATAGATGAAGAAAGGAGTTCTTTTGTCATTTTTAATCCACAGCAGAAAGTCCTAAAACAGAGACAATATATAATGTGAACTGCAACAGAAACATCTCTTATGCGCTTTGGCTACCTTTGCCTCTGGGGCAGTGGCTACGATGTTCTAATAGATTGACTGTACAGCCTCTGTCCCAAAGACAGCATTGCAGAGGGCTAAAGCCTCTGTTGTGGTCTTGTGCAAAGGTCAGCATGACCCTGGTCATGTAAATTAAAGATTAGCAGAGTATGCATATATATATGTGGCATTGCATCGATAAGGCAATGCATGTTACTGAGCCCTTGCATGGACATCTTTGTCGTCTTTTATTTTAAGCAGTGTTGTGCAACTCTTTCTCAAAATTGATCATAGCAGCTCATCAACCTTGTTATGAAAGGAAAGACTCTGGGATGTTTCATGGCAGTTGAAGACCTGGTCACCTAAGACTTTCATGTCATTTTCCATGCCTTCATGCTAATGCCTGATGGTCCACTGTGATTATAATTCTTTCCCATATTAGGTGAACTTCTAGGATGAATTATGAAAGAATGTTTTCCATTCTGTGAAGATTTTGCTTAGGTATTATCTGTTCTTCTTAAAGAAACATGGGTTTCTAATTTTTAGGTGGTGTAAATCTGAAGACTTCCACAAAAAAAATATATAAAATTTCAAATATATAAAATCTATATGAAAAATATACAGAATTTCACTAATCTAGGTATGATTACATAAAATTAAAATCAGAACAGAATTTGACAACAATGTTTTTATATAATTGAACAACATCTTCTAAATATAAGTATTAAATCTTTACATAAAGACATACCATGTAAAGAAATAAGCCTTATAAAGTGTTAGAAGTGTTGAAATAATTGGCAAAGAGGGCTTATAGAGAAATTTCAGGTGGAAATTAAAAAGCAGCTTGTGAGGAGTAAATGTTAGTTCTGTACTTTTATTTCCATTTGTTTGAGGAGCTGCACACTGTAACTTTAGTTTTGTAAATAATAGTGAAAATTAAAAATATATGTATTTTACAAATAATTGCATTCTATTATTGCTTCCACAAAGGTTTAAATAAACAAATTCATTTTTCCTTCTGCAAAGGCCAGCAGAATTTTATCTAGCTTCTTTTCTTACTGTTCAGCATCTGATATATGATCTTTGATCACACTTCAAGCTCCCCCTAAATAAAACACACATGTGAAATGCCGAAAAATAAATAACCACTATAACAATAAGAAGAATATATAATAATAACAATGTATATTTTAATAATAATTTATAATTTAATAATAATATATATAATAATAATAATTTCTGAGAGTATTCTGTGCAGCGCAAGATTCCACGTGCATGCCATAATGGATTGTTAAGCAGGGTTTGATTTAATCATATTTCAATGCTGTATTTAGAAAGGCAGCTTTAAAGTTGTTTTGGTGGTATTTAACACAAATTGGTTTGACTTGGCAAAACTCAAGAGTAGGTCCTCTCTTTGGTACTACATAGGATCTGCTTGTGTGCAAAATGCACATTTACAAGGTGAAATGCATACAAGCAAATAACTAAAAAATATATTAATTAAATACTCATGCCATTTATTTACCTTGAACTTCTCTCAAAATCATAAGTTTAAAACAGACTGCTTAAAATTGAGTGAGAAAAATTCATGTGAAGATAATTTTTACAGCAGATATCACATTGATTTATGAAGGCATTAATTTACCATTTAGTCCTTAAATTTGACTATTAATAATTCTTGACATTCAAAAGTTATCTTTTTTTTCTATTAAAACAAATCTTGTGAGTTTTTTAACAATGTGACTTAGTGCACATGGTCAGGCATTGGAATGGGCTGCCCAGGGAGGTGGTTGAGTCACCAACCCTGGATGTGTTTAAAGGTCATTTGGATGTGGTTCTTGGGGATATGGGTTAGGGGTCAACCTTGTAGAGTAGGGTTATTGGTTGGACTTGGTGATCTTGAGGGTCTTTTCCAACCTGAATATTTCTGTGATTCTGTGTGATTCTGTGAATTCTTTGAGGAGCAATGCATTTTTAACAGTTTTTAAATAAATATTATTTGAAAATAGTTTAGAAAATAAATTAGTTTAGATAAGCTTCTCCTTTAAAAAAAAAATCTGAAATTTTATTTGAAATAACTTTTTATTGTCAAAGTTATCAGTGCACTGATATATTCCACAAGTAATGTGCATGAAGTTGTCAAGTTATTACTAAAATACCAGTTTACAGAAGCATTGAAAAAGTGTAACAATCACAATGCACCAACATTAATAAAGACTTTGCACAGTTTGATTTATTTTGCGTTATATGCAGAATTACACATTTTCTTGAAAACAGTTTTAAAAGAATAGTTTCATTTATGGATTAGTTAATTCTTAGTTTAATCTATAGATTATTTAATTCTTAGTTAAGGGCAAAGGAGAGCTCATTTCAGTTTAGAACCTAGAAACAGTGATCACATAATTGAGCAATAAGATGGATACAGACAACTGTGTGAATTAGATGTTTTGGGCTATCATTGGCAGCCAAAGAATAAGCAGAGACACTTGGTATTTTAAAGGTAGATATATTGTCCACAAATTTATGTGGAAAAAAAGAAACAGCAGATTGTCTTTAATAATTTTATAGAGCATGATTTTCTAAGATGCCTAAGGCTGTTTCATTCTAACCAAATATATCTCACAATATTCCACTGAGACAAGTAAATAAGGATAGATTTTGTGTATGTCAGAGTCTAGAATAATATGAAAACAAAAGATGCAAATAGCAACATAGAAACAAAAACAACAGATAAAGATAACACAGAAGAACTTCAGAAAAGGAATGAGAATGATACAGTAAGAAATGCTGGCCAATACTTGTGGCCCAAAATAAAGTTCAGATTACCCATCAGAAAGAAGATTGGAAAAGCAAGTGACAAGATAGGTAAATGATAAATGAAAGAAAACAAGAGAAAACCATGTGAATAAATACAGGAATTCTGGTATATGTGCACACTGGTGGCTCAGCAATGTCCAAGATGTTTCAAAGAAAAGCACAATCCTGTGATAATTTTAAAATTTAAAAATATAAATGATGAAGAGTAAGATTTTATTTCCTCCTGGAAATACACAGAGGTATTAGCATTTGCCGTTCTCTAGCATAATGAACAAAAGTCAGTGATAATCAGGTACGAGTGGCACCATTATAGCTGTGATGGATTGTTGGCTGTTTTTTTGGTTTTTTTGGTTGGTTGGTTGGTTGCATTGTTTTGGTTTTTTCCTGTTTTAGAATAGAGGAAGAAGAAATATTTGAGACATATTTGAAGCTTAATGAGTTCTGTAGGGTGTTTCAAATACAAACTTTTCCTGTCTTTCTCCCTCAGGCAGTGATATTTACCAAAATAGAGTCTCTTTTTCAGAGTGGTGATGCATTCAGCACAAGCCCAGCTCATTGAAAACGTCTGAGAGAACTAGCTTTGTTTTCAGGAACTTATTATCAAGCCACAATGTAGGACACTGAGTTTAGTATCAGTTCTATTCCTAAATCACAGAAGACAAATTTACATTTTTTAAAACATGGGCTCTGTTCATACAGCTTCAGGAACTTTTGGGGTTTTTTTTGTTTCTTGGTTGGTTTGGGATTATTTTTTGTTTGTTTGTGTGTTTTGTTAGTCAGCATAGGAGATTTTCATGACTTGTGAAAAGTACTAGTGTTTGTGGAATCCACATCTTCCTCACTGAAGGTGTACTGTAGCTCACACCAGAAGATTTTTCAGTCTCCAGCTCAGATGGCATTGAACTTTGCATAAAACAATAGTGTAAACTTAACTAGCTCAAAGAACAAAATATAGTGAAGGGACTGTCATTCTTCAGGTGTTATGGAGGAAGTCTGCTTCCAGCTCTTCTACAATGACTTTGCTAAAACATTTTTATGGTATATATGCTCAGAGCCACATCCAGCCTGGCCTTAAAAAGTTCCAGGGATGGGGCTTCTACCACCTCCCTGGGCAACCTGTTCCAGTATCTCACCACCCTCATGGTGGTATATGATTATAACATATATGGCAATAAATACAACCTCAATTCTGAAACTGCCAAAGATGATATCACCAATGGTTTTGTATTCATTTCACATGATTGTGAAACATGTATATACTGGAATTTTGTATACATTCCCAGGAATGCACAGCAATAGTAGTTTCTTCTTCTCTTAAAAGTTGAAAAAAAAAAAGAAAAGAAAGAAAGATTTTTTTTAAAAAAGCCAGGGATTGATTTTATTTTAAAAGCATAAGTATTTATTTTGTATGGTTGAGTAAAAGGGTCTTCTAGATACTTCGCGTTGAGAAATCCTGACCGCTGAATCTTGGTGGCAAAGAAGCCTTAGACTTCTTGTAATGGGCAGAGGAAGCTGTTACAGAGAAAAAGGAGATAAAAGATGTAATTAAATCTGAAAATGTCTTTCAAATAATCTAAAAGTGTAATAATAAAAATATGCTGTTGTTGCTACTAGAGTAGAAGTGTTTTCCAAATTAAGCTGCATTATCTTGCAAGTATCTGTTATCTCCACTATCATTTTCTGTACAATATTGTCCTCATTTGAGACATAAGCTGTCTAGGGCTAAAGGACAGAAGATGTTTGATCCCAAAAGAGTAAATCACAGTATCACAGTATCACTACGGTTGGAAGAGACCTCTAGGATCATCGAGTCCAACCTGTCTCCACAGACCTCATGACTGGACCATGGCACTAAGTGCCATGTCCAATCTCCTCTTGAACACCTCCAGGGATGGTGACTCCACCACCTCCCTGGGCAGCCCATTCCAATGATGAATGACTCGCTCAGTGAAGAACTTTCTCCTCACCTCGAGTCTAAACCTCCCCTGGTGCAGCTTGAGACTGTGTCCCCTTGTTCTGGTGCTGGTTGCCTGGGAGAAGAGACCAACCCCTTCCTGGCCACAACCACCTTTCAGGTAGTTGTAGAGGGCAATGAGGTCACCCCTGAGCCTCCTCTTCTCCAGGCTAAACAATCCCAGCTCCCTCAGCCTCTCCTCACAGGGCGAATAAAAACATTTTTACAAAATTGGAGGGTAAATGAAAAAATAATATTTACTAAAAATATAACCAAAAAGTACAAAAGGTATAAAGACACACAGGAAATATATACACAAATCAAAATCAGCCCTGGCCCAGTTCTCTACCTGGGCCTACCAAGCCTCATTAGGGCAAAACCTTCCCCCCGCCACCAAGACAGGCCTGCCAGGGTTCAATGCCCCCGCAAGCCAGGATGAGGAGGGACTTCCAGGGACTGCTTTGCATAAATAAACTTTTCATATTTTGTTGTGTTTCTTTCCTTTAGCCTGTTTTTCTCTTACATAACAAAAATAATGTGCTTTTAAACAGGAAACTTGTGAGAAGAGCAAACAAAAAGATAAATAGGTTATGACTGAAGTTGCTATTTTTCCTTTGCAAATGTCTTCTTATTAGCAAGTTACAACAGAGTGGCTTAAGTGAACATTTTCAGTATTACGACCAGAGCTTTAGACATGCAAATCAAATGAAGTTAATGGCATACAACAGCAAAACTAAATCTCTCTGCATCCTGCTGTAAGTATGTGTCAAACAACCAAGTGCAAGACTTTTATTTTTTTTTTAAGGCTTGAGAAACAAGAGGAACAACATTTCAGATAAGTCCAGAAACAGTAAATATTTCATAGGTGTTTCTGAAAATATATGTATTTATTGGAAACTTTAAAATAGCTTGTCAAATATAGGATTAAATAATACCTTCCAAGTTAAACTGAAAGAGTATCTTTCACTGCTTTCATGCCTTGTCTCTCCTTTATTGACAGAAATCTAATTGTCATGGTTTAGCCTACTCAGACAGCAACAAAGCACCACACAGCCACTCTCTCACTCTTCCTCACCTCTGGTGGGATGGGGAGGAGAAAATAAAAGCATTTTTTTAAAATGGTTTGAAGGTCAAGACAAAGGGCAGGAAAGATTCACTCACTAATTATGGTCAGGGATAGAAACCAGACTTGACTTGGGAAAACAAAATCAGAATCCCAGAGTGTAAGGGGTTGGAAGGGACCTTTAGAGGTCATCTAGTCCAACTCCCCTGTTAAAGCAGGATCACCTAGGGCAGGCTGCAGAGGAATGCATCTAGATGGGTTTTGAAAGTTTCCAGAGAAGGAGACTTCACAACCTTGCTGGGTATCCTGTTCCAGTGCTCAGTTACCCTCACAGTAAAGAATTTTCTCCTCATGCTGAGGTGGAAATTCCTATGTTCCAGCTTGTACCCATTGTTCCTTCTCCTGTCACCAGAAAGAGACCATCACCTTCACCCTGACACCCACTCCTCAGATACTTATAGATGTTCATAAGATCCCTCCCTCAGCCTTCTCCTCTCAAGACTAAACACCCCCAGTTCTCTCAGTCTTTCTTCATCCTTGTAGCTCTTCATTGGACTCTCTCCAGCTGATCCCTGTTTCTCTTGGGCTAGGGAGCCTGAAACTGGATAAAGTATTCTAGATGTGGTCTCACCAGAGCAGAATAGAGTGGGAGGAGAACCTCAGGATTTCATTGGCCTTCTTGGCCACAAGGGCACATTGCTGTCCAATAGATAACATGCTGTCCACTAAGACTCCAAGGTCATTGACGAAGCTATTGAACAAAACTGATCCCTGGCAAACACCACTGGCCACAGGCTTCCTACTGGACTCTGCTCCACCGATCACAACTCTGAACTCTGTTGTTGAACCAGTTACCAATATAACTCACAGTCCAATCATCTAACAAACTTTCCTTGCGTTTGAGTTTCTTTTCTATGAAGATGTTATGGGAGACATTATCAAAAGCTTTGTTGATGTCAAGGTAGATAATATCCACTACTCTCCCTTCTAATCTATCTATTTGGTCATACCTTTGTAGAAGGCTATGGGATTAGTCAAGCATTGGCTTGACTCCTGATAATCTTCCTTTCTGATAATCCTGATGCCATGCTGGCTACTCCTGATAATCTTCCTTTCTTTCATGTGGTTAGAGATAGCCTCCAGAAGGAGCTGTTCCATCAACTTTCCAGGGATGGAGGTGAGACTGACTGGTTTGCAATTGTCTGCCAATTCCCTGCTGAAGGGAAATAGCTACCCTGGAATGCCTCCCCCACTCTTTGGTTACTGACCTGGATATCTGCAGCGGTGTCCCACTCCTCTCCAAAACAAAGAACTCATAATAGAAGAAGCAGAAATTGCCCAACAGGTTTTGTCACTTTCAGATATGGTATCACAGAGGCAAGGTTTCTCTTGCACTTGGCCAGAGGTGGATTCAACTTGCATCTGAGAGAACTTCTATAACCTTCTTACAGGACCCACACAGATAGCACCCTTTGTCCCTAATAAAACCCCCAGACACAAATTATATACATTAATGAAAAACTCTTATTGATTTTGGAGATAATTTAACATATGATCCTGAGAAAACATAACAGAAAGCTGGACTATTCCTACTCAAAAAAACACCTTGAAGGAACGTAGGTTTCACCTCTGGACAGAGAAAGGTTAAGAATTAAAAGTTATGCAGTTGCTGAAGGTCAATGTATGTGCATGTAATGGTACTATGTTTTGAATGAAAGCAGATTTATTTTGGTAACAGTAATGACTAGGTCTCAGTCACAGTGCACAGGGAATAACTGCCATCTCTGCTTATGTTGATCAGAATTTCACAGAAGATCTGAACATAACACTGATTCATAGCCTTCGCTATTCTTTTTGAAGTGTTCTCTAAAATGTAAATCATATGGGTGGATTTTTGTTGTACAGGTGTAAGAGTTTTTTATTGTTTGGTTGGGTTTTTTGTTAGTTTCTCATCTAAAAATGAATGACTGTATACATAAAGAGGTGTATTTTCGTTCTATGTGTGCACATAACTCCCACTGACATTAATATGAGTTAAACATAAATGTTGAAAAGAGGATAAATCTCTTAGGATTTTGAAGATATGCATTGTTGCCTTCAAGTCTCTTTAGTTTCCTTTGATAACTCACTATCAATTGCACTAAACAATGAAGTCAAATCTTTATATATATTGCAGATATTTCTCACGTTATAACAGTCCTTGGTGTATAGTAATACAGAAATGCTTTCATTTTCTTCTTTGAAAAGACTTGTGTGTTTTTCACAACAGAATACATGCCGATTTTATTTGACATAATACAGTATGTTGACCCTGCAACCTGATGAAACCCAGTCCACTTTTTATATGTTTCATAGAATTTGATGGGAGGTTTCTATTCTAAACAGTTTGCACATTTTATTTTCTCAGTGAGCATTTTTACTACTGGTAATTGCCCTGAATGTCTGTATATAGCTTTAATCTTTCTTTATTTACACTGCAGTACAAAAATTTTAAAAAATATTAAGACATGTTCTCTAAGTGTAAATCTGAGGTTGACTCTTTACTCTTGTGTGAAAGATGGGCTTTATTTATCAGGGTTTAAAAATAATATATTGGTCATTTGATGGAGGGAGAGTAAACAAAAATGGTTATATTAGTCTCATCACTCTTTTTAATGCCAAGAGAAATTCATAAGATCTTCTCTAGGCTACCCTTCCTATGTTATCCATAAATATCAGAAAATTCAAGGCAGATTTGCTTTTTGAAGCTGGAACATAAGAAGGAATTTATTTTCCAGAAGAGCGCACAATCAATAAATGCAAGGAAAAAGCTTGGGGATGGAAAGAGTTACAGCATCCAAGAATATGACTTGCTAATGAGCTCATATATGTGCTCATTTAGAGAACTGAACTCCTTTATTTCTGTCGTGTGAGCTATTTCCCTGTGTAATTTTCTGTGTGAGTGAAGAGCAGATGCTGCTGGTCTACAGGTCTACTGCATAAGCAGATAAACAGAAAATGGCAAGTAGATGAAGAGCTGTTTGTTGTGGGGTTTTGCTTTATTTGTCTTAATTTTCCCAATGTACTAGAATGAATTTATGCAGAATTCACTGTGAACAGTGTAAAGGCAATTTGGATCTATTCCCTCAAAATATGGACATTAAAAAGTGGCATTCTATATGCCTAGAACTGTTAAAACCAATAAGGACACTTAATCAAAGAACACATGATAACCATTACCTGTTCCAAGATTATTAGTTTTTTTCTATATTTGAATCCCATTCAGACTCTCAAGTATCTCAGCCATCTTGGTATGAATGTCATTGTATATCTGCACCTGGAAAAATTTGAAAGTTTGAAATAAAGACACTTTAGCTTACTGTGGATACTGTGCATCTTAGTGATGCTAGATCCTGTCTGGTTTAGCAGCAGACACAGATTACGTTTTCTGCTTTACGTTTTTTTCTAAACTAAGGTAAAAGACTAGGTCAGAGGATAGATAATATGACTATTTGTTAAACATTTAGCAAACTGCTTTCCCACTCTACTTACACCATATTCACGTGACAGAAGCATTTTCATTCTCCTGGTGTTCTACATTGCTAAAGGGGCTGACCACTATGTGGACTACCATGTGTTCCTTTCTGGAAATAAATACAGCTATGGAATACAAAACCCTAATGAGCATATCTAAATTGCTATGGGGGTTTGGCCCTGGCTGGGGGCCAAACGCCCACCAAAGCCACTCTATCACTCCCCTTCTTAGGTGAACAGGGGAAGGGGGAAAATATATCAAAAGATCAGTAATAAGGTAGAAGCAATTTACTAATGCTAAGAACAGGCAAAGGGTAAAGGTTGCATGAAGAAGCAAAAACAAAGTGAGAAGTTATTCCCTGCTTGCCATCAGCATGTGGTCTTTAGTCCCAGGAAGTCCCTTACAACTCACATGAAATAAATTGTAGAGTGTAGGCAGTTCTCAAGATAATGCAAGGCTCTCTAGAAATCATTTAAGGCTACATTTTTTTCTACAATTATAATCACAATTATCTTTTATATCTTTCATTATCTACTTTTTTTGGTGGTATTAGCTCATGAAAAATTCAACTAGAAACTACAACAGAAAATAAGACATGTAAAAATTAAATACAAATAAAAATAATGTTAAAAGAATTAATAGAATAGGATAGAATAGAATAGAATAGAATAGAATAGAATAGAATAGAATAGAATAGACCAGGTTGGAAGAGACCTTCAAGATCATCATGTCCAACCTATCATCCAACACCACCTAATCAACTAAACCATGCAACCAAGCACCCCATCAAGTCTCCTCCTAAACACCTCCAATGATGGTGACTCCACCACCTCCTCGGGCAGCCCATTCCAATGGGCAATCACTCTCTCTGTGTAAAACTTCCTCCTAACCTCCAGCCTAAACCTCCCCTGGTGCAGACTGAGACTGTGTCCTCTTGTTCTGGTGCTGGTTGCCTGGGAGAAGAGGTTAACCTCTGCCTGTCTGCAACCTCCCTTCAGGTAGTTGTAGAGAGCAAGATGCTTCAGTATGAAGTTAGAAGTTCACTACAACATTTATATTGAGATGCAACTAGCCTTGCATTGAATGGAATGAGGAACCAATGTTGTTTATTTATGCTGTGACACACTATTGGATATATTAATCTTGGCTTAGAATGGTAGATTATTTATTATTGTATATATATTTATTGTTCATGTTATTATATCAGAGTCAAGGTGGTTTGTTTTTTTTAATAATGGAACATGATAATGTTTTTATCTACTATACAATTCAGTCCGAGCCTGTACATGCACCAGTTTGAATGTAGATATTTATATGTGAGCTAGTTTGAGCTTCCATTAGATATGTGGGTATCCAGTCCACATATTGGTAGAGTAGAGGTCTTTTCAGTCGGTCACTTTAGTGAGAGTAGCAACATCAGGGAAGATGAATAGTGGTCTAGACTTCATTAACTATGTTGACTAGATCTCCACTTTATAAAGTGCAAACTAATCACGTTGTACACAGACACTGGTGAGTAGACAACCAAATTTAAACATTTACAATGAAGGTGCACGCATACCTGGCATCTAAAGCACATGAGATAAAAAGCCCAGAAGTGCTCAGCATCATTTCAGATTGTGGTAGTTTGAACCTTAACTGGGACTTAAGAGCTCAGATGGGGGCCAGGCTGAGAATCCCTCCCCCGGTTCTCCCTCCTCTTTCCCAATACAGAGGAAAAGAAAGGAAAGGAACCAATCTACCAAGAAATAATTTGGATTTGGCTTGGAAGTAGAGAGGTAAAGAATTATATATATGTATATATATATATATGTATGTAACAAGCAAGGTTCACAAGGGTAAGGAACAAGGATGGATAAGAAAAAAGAAATATGAAATACAAAAGCAGTCCTTTTCAAAGGCATGGGTGCAGCAGGGAGGACCACATGGCAGAGAAGCAGGGGAATCAGCAGCAGTCCTTGTCCAGGTGAAAGGCAGGGGCCAAGAGAGAGCTAATGGCTGCAGCATCCTGCTTTTTATAGCCTTGCTGGAGAAGGAGTGGGAGTGGAATAGACTAACTTAGTTTCCCAGGGGGACAACCCTCTGCAGGGAGGGCAATGCTCTCACGAGCCCTCCCCGCCCTGCTTCCAGGATGGGCATAACCCATGACAGAGATGTAAGGTACGTCAGACATCCACATGTCTGTAGCATACATACTGCAAGGCATGTGGAAATCTGGAGGAATACACTGGAGAAGTTCAAATTGCACTAAATTATCTGTTTTCAGGCAGCTGAATACCTCACACATTATCCTCTGGACATGCATATCTCTCCCACCATAATAGAGAAAAACTAGATTAAATTCCTTCTAAAATTATGGATTTTTGGGGGTTTGTGGTTTTACCACAATAAGGAATGAAAGAAACAGGACATAGATATTCATGACAAGGCAGAGATCACAGGCTCAAATAATTTTGGACACTATGTTCCATTTGCTTTATTGCTTGCATTGCTTGACACATTAAAGCTGATAGGAAAAAATTAGTGTGTTTGACTAGATGTTTGAATTCCTTTGAAGTAAGAAACCACTGTACAGGTCAATGAATCAATCCGATCGAAATTAACAGTACCTTGATGCAGAGCTCCTGGAAGTATGTATCTGAAGGGTGAACTTCAAAACCAAAACAAAACAAAAGGAAAAAAAATCCAATTCCAAAGAATGAAACAGGAAATACTGTTGACAGCATAATGTTATGAAAACTATATGTGCCATTGACTTTTAAATAAATGGTATTCTGTTGTTTACTTCAATTACTTTACTTACTTAATACAAACTTTCATTTCCTTGGGAAGTTAGTTCTGAAAACAATGTGTGTGTTTGATTCATATTATTGTTTGCATTCAGTTCAATTTAGTTTTATGACATCATCTGTTGCTCAATTTTAGGAATATCATAAAAGTATGACCATTGAGCGGGTTTTGCATTCTAGATGGTATTATATTTTAATCTAAAATTATTTTTAACAAAAAAATATTCTGACTACACAGGTTCCCTACACATCAAAATGTCATTTTTTATTCAAGCTATTGTTTCTCACTAATTTAAGCAGAGAGAAAAACCTGTTGTTTTCATCTTCTGCTCCAGCATGGACCCAACATGCAATAACAGTATAAATACTTTAAGCATCTGTACACAGAAAATATATCAGCATGATACTTCTTAGGCATTGCACTCCTCTAAATACCTACATGCTGAGATTCAATCTTTCTTACTGACTTTTTCCCTTTACTATACCTCAACAACATATGTTTATCTATTAAGTTGAGGCTGTTTTCAGGCAATGGAAGGTGCAGAACATTCAAAGGGTTCCAAATATGAGTAGGCTAGGGAGTTAGCTATTTCTCTGTGTGAAGAAAGTACAAAATAAAATTGGGTAGCTGCAGCAGTACTAGCAATTTATTATAAAGTATTTGAGTAGCTGCATTTACATTACATATAAAGAACAGGCATGCTATAGAAGGAAGATTCAAAACATTAATACATATTTTCATCTGCTTGTGTGGTGGGTTGAAATTACCCTCCAAAAGAAAATTACCAGACTAGCTTAATGGAAGAAAATGAAGCTGCATTTACAAGCAAAACTACAATCTAGAAATATGAAATGCAATGAATATGTACAAAATATACAATATTTGCAATGTATAAACAACACAAGAATCCCCCTGGACAAAACAAGGGGGTTACCAACATTTTCCCTCTCTCAACTCCCTTTTCCCCTCCCTGTACAAGGGAAAAGAGATAAAAGCTTGTTAATACCCAGCCATGGGAATGCAGCCAAGGTCAGCAATAGCCAAGCAGAAGAACCAGCTAGTATCTGCTAGAGTGAAGAAGCCAAAAAGAGAGAAAGTTAGTTTATACAACTAGCTTTATTTTAGTTATCAGACCAATGGGATTAGTTAGACCTTATTATTATTTTCCCTTTACATTCAATGATAATTTATGTACATTCTATCACTTTGTACTCAATCTGTGGAAAATTTCCGAGGCATCAGCGTAAAACTGCCACAGCTTGTAACAGCCTTCATATGTAGAATCTCTAACAGCTTGTGCATCAGACTGCCTACATCTTGCGAGAGAAGAAACTATCAGGGTAGAGCTCACTAATATGTTTAATCTACTTACATACACATACATTTATATAGGGATTGGAATGGGCTGCCCAGTGAGGTGGTGGAGTCACCATCTCTGGAGGTGTTCAAGAGGGGATTGGATATGGCACTTGGTGCCATGGTTTAGTCATGAGGTCTGTGGAGACAGGTTGGACTTGATGATCTTCGAGGTCTCCTCCAACCTTGGTGATTCTGTGATTCTGTGAAAAACAGAAGGATGGGAATCAGATAGAAAGAATGGCAGTAGTAGTGCCTCTGATAAATAATTGTCCAGATATTAGCCAAAAAAAAATATTTAGCCAGTTACAGACTGTGATGCTTGAATCCACATTTTCTATGTCCAGACATCATTTTAAGGAGTAAAGAATGTAAGAAGCATAAGGGCAAAAGAAGAACAAGATAGAGGAAGCATGGCTTTGGTTTAGTAGTTGTGCCTGTCAAGTTGATCAGTTTTCTAATTCTTGCAGAGAAACACAAATTGCTGCACTGTTTCTAGTGAAATGGAACTGGACAAGTCCTAGGTGTGTTTAGCTAGTTCTGCTTTAAATTTCAAACTTAGAAGTAGCTCTGTTTAGTAGTCATGAGGTCTTGGGTGACAGGTTGGACTTGATGATCTTTGAGGTCTCTTCCAACCTTACTGATTCTATGATTTGTGATGATCATGTACCCAAAATTCCCAGCCCCTACTGCTAGACTGCTCTTAGGCTGGCCAGGTCTCAGACTGCGCCTTCCCCTTCTCCTCTTGGCATAAGGCCTAGACAGGCCTAAGAAGCCTCAAGGTACTCCCCCAGTGTTACCCAATAGGGAGTATCTCCCATGAGAGCAGAGAGGGAGGAAAGAGGAAGAGAATGACTTTGCACATGGATTTATAGGGCACAGGATATTATGGGTATGAAATACACTGTTTCCTGTGTCCACCTACTGGGTTGGACCCTCTGGACACCGGAGGTGTAGCTTATGTGGCGGCAACAGGAGGCACCCAGCCTAAACTGCCAGATTGCTTACCTTTTTTTCTTTTATTTTCTTTTTTTCTTTTCTTTTTTTCTTTCTTTCTTTCTTTCTTTCTTTCTTTCTTTCTTTCTTTCTTTCTTTCTTTCTTTCTTTCTTTCTTTCTTTCTTTCTCTTTCTTTCTTTCTTTCTTTCTTTCTTTCTTTCTTTCTTTCTTTCTTTCTTTCTTTCTTTCTTTTTTCTTTCTTTCTTTCTTTCTTTCTTTCTTTCTTTCTTTCTTTCTTTCTTTCTTTAATTTAATTGCCATCTGTCCTTGATGTCATTAAACCTGATGAATAGGAATAATTTATCTCTACCTCTTAAGATATATTTACTATTATACTCTTCCTGTAGTAGTACTGGATATCATATGGCATGCTTCTTTTCAGCTTTTGTAGAACCACAGAATTATAGAATGTTTTGTATGAGAAGAGATCTAAATGATCATCTAGTTCTACCCTGCCTCCCATGAACAGAGCCACTTTCCGATAGAAGTGGATGCCTAAAGCTCTATCCAACCTGGCCTCAAATACTTCCCCCTTCCTTGATCTGACAGATCCTGAATCATTGAGCAGAAAGAGGGGGAGGGGAAAAAGGAAATGTGGGAGTTTGAAGGCAGATCATCCATAACTTCCCACCAGGGCAGAAAAATGAGACTCGGACAAATGGATTGTGAGAAGGAAACTCAGGAAATACTAACTACAGTTAGGCTCCCATTTAAATATCATACCTCATAAAAATTTCATAGAATAAACCAGGTTGGAAGAGACCTTCAAGATCATCGCGTCCAACCCAACAACCAATCCAACACCACCCAAACAACTAACCCATGGCACCAAGCACCCCATCAAGTCTTCTGAAAACCTCCAGTGATGGCGACTCCACCACCTCCCCAGGCAGCCCATTCCAATGTGCAATCACTCTTTCTGTATAGAACTTTTTTCTAACATCCAGCCTGAACCTCCCCTGGCGCAGCCTGAGACTGTGTCCTCTTGTTCTGGTACTGCTTGCCTGGGAGAAGAGACCAACATCCGTCTGTCTACAACCTCCCTTCAGGTAGTTGTAGAGAGTAATAAGGTCACCCCTGAGTCTCCTCTTGAAGTGATGGAAAGTTTAAATGGGAAAGCAGTGAGTGGTTTACAGAGAGCTGCAAGCATAGTGACAAAGGAGATCCCAAAGCATACCCAGAACCCTCCCAGCACTCCCCTCTCCCGACCTGAGGGTACACCCGAAATCCCAAGGGCTCTTTCTTCCCCCCTCTCTCCATCGTTAGGCTAATCTCAGCTGATCAGATCTGAGATTGCCCTTCCCCCTTCTCCTCCTGGCATTAGGCCTAGCCAGGCCTAAGAGGCCTTGAGATAACTCCCCCTCCATTACCAGATAGGGAGCATCTCCCACAAGTGCAGCAAGGGAAGAAAGAGGAAGCATGAGACTTTGCTGATAGATTTATAGGGAGCAGGACATTATGGGTATGAAATACGCTATTTGCTGTGTCCACCCCCTGGGCTGGACAGCCGGGGCACCAGAGGTGCACCCCGTATGGTAGCATCAGGAGGCACCCAGCCCAAACTGCCACAAAAAGAAAAAGAATTTTTACAGAAACTCACATGCACAGATGCAGTTTCTGAAGGCTTAGAATTTTTGGACAATTTTGTTTCTAGCTTTCTGTTACACAGCACTGAGTAACTGCCTTTTAACAAAATTAATTATGCTGATAATGTTCTGTTAAAAGGCAGTTACTCAGTGCTATGTAATAGAAAGCTAATTCACAGAGAGTATTTAGGCACCTTCATTTGATAAAGTCATTGTTCCTTTCTTTTTTTTTTTAATGAAGGCTGGGAAAGTATTGGCATTTCTGGATAAAGAGACATGGTTCTTGCCCACTGATTGATTTCATAAATATTTATACTATTCTTTTACAATAGTTTTGCAATATTCTTTTGCAACTAAGTTTCTCAAAAGGGCTGGAAAATATTTCCATCTGAGCCTAACTTGGAATGTGTGTTAGAGCTTTCTTCTCACAAGCAAGAGTTGTAATTAGTCGAACTGAAGAACTGTTAATAGTCATGCATTTCCTTTCCTAAAAAAGTATTCTGTCCATAAAAGCATTTTATAAAATCAGGAATAATTTCCTACTCTTTTAATATGATCTGCACAGGTCTAATCTTTAAATTTATTCAGAGGAGAACTTATTGTGAGAATCATAATATCTTGAGAAGGAAAAACTTCCGTGACAGAGTATTTGCAGAGAAATGGTAAGAGATATTACCAAAAGCTTTTCTCATGAAAGATGAAATAGCTTTATTGACTGAGATAGCTAAGGAGATTCTTATTTGAATTAGTTTGGTAGAGTGAAACACCAAGGAGAAACTTAGACACCTTGTTGAAGTTTTATGAATTAGTAAACTAATGTGATGAGCACAGCAACCTTCTCCAACATGCTTGGGCCGTGACCCTCCTGCCTGGCCTCTGAAGCCTATTCCAGTTCCCATAGAATCATAGAATCAACAAGGTGGGAAAAGACCTCAAAGGTCATCAAGTCCAATCTGTCACCCAAGACCTCATGACTACTAGACTACGGCATCAAGTGCCACGTCCAATCCCCTCTTGAATACCTCCAGGGATGATGACTCTACCTGGAGTCTCTGCCCAAGCTGAGGGATGCAACTTCCTGTTCATAGATCAACCACTGACAAAGCTGAGCACATATTCTCAAGATATGCACAAAAAGTCAGATTATGATACAGCCATAATTGTGTCTACACAGACAAGGCACTGCTTTCAACAGCACCCACTTACTTAGGTTTCTTAAGATTTAATAAGAAGATATAAGACTGACTGCAGTGATTGAGTATAGATCTCAGCCAGGCAAGTGTGCTGGCTCTATGACCAGCCTGTTTTTACCACTTTCCTTTTTTTCCTCAGCCTCTCTTTATCCTGCATAACCTCACCATGGGAATGTACAACTCTATCAATTTCTATGCCTCTCCTACTCTATGTCTCCCCTGCCTTAAAAAATCTTAGCAGTTGAAAAGTGCAGTTTAATCTTCCTGGAAGAGACACAGGTTTTCTGGATGGCACATCGATGAGTGTGACTGACAAGGTTTGGTGTTTTGACATTGTCTCCATGAGTGTTTCGTCAGTCTGTGTTTGGTATATTTTGTGTCTGCTTTCCCACTTTTCCCTTAGTTTCCCAATTGACAAGATCCCTGATCAGATAACCTCACTGGAATAATCATTCTCAGACTTCCACATGCCCTCATCAATTACTGCAACTGATCAGGGTAGAGTCTCATCACTACCTCCTCTTTGAAGTTTGTGTACCTGTATTTTCTTGTTTATGGCTTACTCCTTATTATCCCTTGTTGCAGTAAAAAGAGCCCCTGACCAATTACACTAAAATGAGCAGACGCTCTGCTTCCTCACAGCCTAACAAGTTCCAGGAAATGTGGGAAGCTAAAACCCAATTTGGATTTAGGAATAGATAGAAAACTTTCATTTGGATCCCACTTTGTGGTTATAGGTTGAATCTGATTGTATTTCAGTAGTTTAGAACTGACATATAGCTTTGTTCCTCTGAGATGATAATACTTTATATTTATAGAATGTCTTTCATCTGAAGATCTCAAAGGACTTTACTAGCATCAATAAAAGTTGAACAACTCACTAACATCCTCTTTTCATTTTGGATATTGTTTTCTCACTCCTCTGTTTCACTCAGGCTGTTAAATATGTGTATGTGGCTTCATTTTCCTTTACACGCTGCATGGACCTTATCTACCTGACATATTTTATTTCTCTTTTCAGGATTAACTTTAATTATATGCACACAAATATACACATACAATCTAAAATACTACCTCTCTCTTGTGGACTCTTTTCATCTTAAATCAATAATCTTAACTGGGTAATAATAATAAAGGAAAGCAACCCAAGGAAATGTAGTAATAAATATAAAATGAATAAAAAACTGTCACTGTGCTTATTATTCTAAGACTGAGGAAAGGCAAAGGGAATCAGACTGCTGACTACAGTCTAGCCAGGGGTAATAATCCCCATTTCATCAGGTACATTTAAAAAACTGTGTTTCACATTCCTCTGAAGCAGTTTTGCACATGTCACAGCACAAATTAGTGAAGTCTAAATTTCAGCTCAAGGCTCCATGTGTCATTTCATAGCATACACTTGCTAACTTTAGCCAAAAAGCAGGCTTCCATCAGGGACCCTGAAACTCTTCATTTACATAAGAATGGGAAGTTAATTGTGCTACAGATATTCTAGCTTCCCCAAGGAATTCATTAAGCATGCTGAACTTGCTGAGAATATAACTTAACTGTCATTTCTAGGAAATCACAGAAATTCAAATTCAGAAACACCATCCACATAAATAAAATGAAATAGTTAATATTAATTTGATTTGAACCTTTCTGGGATGTTTCTGGATTATCTACTATGCTCTTATATTTTGGATTCACTGTGTTATAAAAAATAGAATAAAAATAATCTTACAGACAGAGGCAATATCCAGCAATAGGTTGTAACAGTTCTTATAACAGAAAAGAGCCTAATTGTGAAGATATTGTTCTCCAAAAATCACCCTACAAGGGCTGTGGTCATCAGAAAAAGCTAGAAGAGCTTCCAATATTATAACTTCTCTTTCTCACAGAGAACTTTTGGTTCTGTTCCTCAAAAATCCCCACATTTTTTCTTTCTGAATTTTTACTAGACAGGAACAGAATATGTACTTGGAAGGAGTGATCTGCTTATAAATTACAGAAATTTTAGATAATTCAGGAAATACTGCATTTTTTTTTTTAGATTTTAAGGTTTTGATGGTTTTTGTATGTTATTGTCTATTTTGACAGAGAGACAGATGGAGAAGAGGTGTGCTAATTCACCACAACAAGTGAATTATGGGACTGCAAGGATGGAAGTCAACCTATTGCACATTGTTTTCATTTGCCAGGGTACAGAAAGCTGTGGAGCTATTTAACTAGCGCAGTACTAATACATTCAAAATCAACATGTAGAGAAAGTTGACCTCCAGTTCTAGATTTGCATTTAAGTAAGGGATGTCAAAAAAAACCCAACACCAAACCAACCAACCAAAACAACAACAAATACCACAAAACAAAATAAAACACCCCAACCAACAAACCAACCAAAACCAACCAAACAACCAAAACCAAAGAAACAAAAAATCCAAGTTCTATGAAAAATAAAAAAACATTAAACCTCTAAAAAATTATATTAGAGTGTAATTCGTACCATGCTTGCAAACAAACTTTAAACAAACTTATAGGAAAACTGACACAGAAGATATATTAAATATTAGGAGAACAAACCACAAAATTTATAATCTTTTCCAAGCTTTGTTCTTAATTTTGACTATATAAACATAATCTGGGCTGCATCAACGGAAGGAGGTAAAAAAATAGTAAACTTTTATAGTTTCAAGGGAACCCTTCAGTGCTGGGTTGAGGGTTGGACTGGATGAACTTTGAGGCATCTTCCAATCAGATATATTCTGTGACTCTGGGATTCTGTGACTTTTTCCTATGCAGTACTACGAAGACAACAATAGCAGTTACTCCATGCAACAATATTTGACCTTTTTAATCAACAAATTAGCTTACAACTACATACTTCTTACACTTTTTTTTTCTGCAGAGACTTTAACTCTGAATGTAGTTTTTAACATCAGACTTATGGTTTAGGCAGTCATGATGTCAAACTGACTGATTGTTAATAATCCTATATTTTTACACACACACACAAGAAAACTAGAAAACCAAACCAAACCAAAAATTCCAGGGTATGCCATGTTACATCCAGCCCAGGAGGGGGTGGGTTGACAAGAGCCTAGCCCCCAATGGACAAAGAAACCTAACCCAGGTGGGCAGAGAGGCTTGGTTCCCCTTCACAGAGGCAGGGGTCCCCAGGTCAAAGTCTATTACACTCCCACTTCCTGTCCCTAAGCCCTTTTAAAGGGGAGCCATTTCCTGCCTCTCTCTCTTGCTCCTGCCTGCTAGATCTGCTGCTGCAACTATGTGGTAGGGCCTGTTCCATGCTGCTGCAGGCTCCTGAGGTCTGCATCTAAAGAAAATCCACATTACATTCGAAGAATCCTATGCCAGCTGTGCCTGGTTTTGCATGTATTTTTATTTACCCATTGTCATTATACTTTTGCAACTTTCCTTTTACTCAAATGCCTTTTATATTTTGTTAAACTTACCTTTATACTTCCAAATTTACGTATTTTGTAATTTTAGCTCTCTCTTCTCCTAAGTTGTTTTCCCCTACCAGGGGAAAAAAGGAGAAAGGAGACAATGTAAATCTGTTCCATTTGGGCTTTTGGACTCCAGAAAAGCTTAAACCACAACAGCAGGGAAAGAATATCTGCAATATGTCTGTACATAGTAGAGAAAGGAAGAAAATAGTGTATTTATTTGCTTACTGCGCAAAGATTCTGAATGTATTGTAAACAGGTGTCTTATAACCCACTATAGTTTCATATTACAGTACGAAAACAAAAAGAATAATTAAAATAATAGTATTTATTATAATACTGCTTTTCTGGATTAGAACTTTCTGTGAAAAAACAAGAGATAGTGGTAAGTGTACCATCTACATTGTATTATTTCAAATACATTAATCAAATGCATTCAGCTTATATCTATAAATGTAAATAGGGCCTGCTGCAGTAGGCATATAGTAATATCTTTAATTTAGGAGGCAAAGGATAAGGACAATATTCAATACAATTCTGAAAAGGTCAAGAGGGAAATAAACACCATAATGACAATAAATAACACAGGCAAAACAAGACTGCCTGCCATGCCAGTTTACTAACATGAACAATATTAAGTGGCAGAAAAGAAGGAAATCTTATGAGTCCTTCTCATCAAAGTTTAAGGCCTAAATATTGAGTGACCTCAGTGTTTGGCATCAGAAAACAACTGAGAAAATAGGTATCTCATAGACCTGTTAAAAGAGAGATAATCAATGGATTACAGTGTTGTCAGGTTGTCATCTTAATAGAAATGATACAATAGGGATTACAGGTTAAGGAGTGGCACTGTATGTAATAGATTGTATAAAGCCGAATAACACCAATAAAAATTAAGGGAAAAGAGAAGCTTTTCAGAATCTTTGTGGTTGGCATTCATAATTAAAGGCTCTGAGGTGACCTAATTGTGGCCTTCCAGTATCTGAAGGGGGCCTACAAGAAGGCTGGGAAGGGACTTCTCAGGATACCAGGTAGTGATAGGACTAGGGGGAATGGAAGGACATCGAGACACTTGAACGTGTCCAGAGAAGGATGACAAGGCTGGTGAGAGGCCTTGAGCACAAGCCCTATGAGGAGAGGCTGAGGGAGCTGGGATTGTTTAGCCTGGAGAAGAGAAGGATCAGGGGTGACATCATTGCCCTCTATAACTACCTGAAAGGTGGTTGTAGCCAGGAAGTGGTTGGTCTCTTCTCCCAGGCAACCAGCACCAGAACAAGGGGACACAGTCTCAAGCTGTGCCAGGGGAGGTTTAGACTCGAAGTGAGGAAAAAGTGCTTCACTGAGCGAGTCATTTGTCATTGGAATGTGCTGCCCAGGGAGGTGGTGGAGTCACCGTCCCTGGAGGTGTTCGGGGGGAGATTGGACGTGGCACTTGGTGCCATGGTCTGGTCGTGAGGTCTGTTGGGACAGGTTGGACTTGATGATCCTTGGGGTCTCTTCCAACCTTAGTTATACTGTGATACTGTGACCATGTGGCAGAGAAGCAGGAAGCCAACTCTCCGTCCCCACAAAGCAGAAGTAAAAGAGCAAAATGACTACAGTGCCTTCCTCTTTATAGGCTTGCTGGACAGGGAGGTGGAGTTGAACAGTCTAACTCATGGGGAGAACAGCCTCCAGGGAGAGCAAGGCTCTCACAAGCTCTCCTCCACTGCTTTCAGGATGGGTGTTACCCATCACAAATAGTTACTAGAAACATGAAAATAATTCTCATTATACAAAAAAAAAAAAAAAATTAAGCACAAATTTGTAAAAAGATTGCCAGTGTAGATACACCTTAAAATAGAGCTATTGCCAATCTGCCTCACAAATATATTTTCCTGTGTTTGTTTTGCATTAAAAAACCCTGACCCACAAAACAACAACAACAAAAAAAACCCAACCAAATAAAAAAGAAACAAAACAATACAAACTAAAACCCCAACCAAAAAAACCCCAACCATCAGTAGCTCTTAATCCCTAAAGCTGTTTGATTTGTAAACAAAAGATAACAGGCAAGACTAGGATAATTCTGTAAATAAAGAGAACTCAGATCTTCTGGATAAGTATTACTAAACAAACTGCCCAAACAAATCTCCTTCTTGTTTAATGTCCTTGAAAATTAGATTTTTCTGTCTTGTTCTACTTTCCTGACCAGAAACTTTCCTATTTAAAACTTAGACTTTGAACAAAGTCTCTGAAATCCTGGGTGCAGCTGTACTGATAAACAGAAGAAAATGAGGGAGCAGATTCAAGCACTGAACTCCTTACTTTCCATGCTGCTTAATTGTTAATTCATGTCCTAGATTTCATCTGAATAGGAACAGTTATCTTTTTACCCAACAATTGTGATATAAACACAGTCCTTAAGTTTAATGGGTATAAGAAGATCTGTACTCTCAGCTTTTAAGTACCTTTCCATCTTTAAATGAGAAAGAAACCGAGTGTGAATTAAATAGGAAGGTTTTTTTTCAAACTGTGTCATCCTCAATTAAAAATCAAAATTAATATATTGGAAGTGCATAAGAAGACCACTGGAGAGAAAACAGAGTCAATGGACAAGTAGAAGAGAATTATGAACTTGCAGTCAACACTCTAACTTATAATGAGAAAGTAATTAATATATAGTACTGTAAACATTTATGTAAACAATGCTAATTACTCATTCAGACAAAATTAATACAAATTTGGTTTACAAAACTGTATAAACCATCAGACTGCATGGTTTAACTAGAAAACACTGAAGAAAGAATCCAGATAAATTTCTTAGAAAATTTCAGTTTCTCTTCAATGAAGAATCGTTTAGTAAGATGTCAAATGTGCAGGAAATCAGGTAACAGAAAAATTAAATGCTACATTATGTCTGAGATACTCTTTTAACTGAATGAACAAGTAATGCTGATGCATCTGTAGAAATGCTATGCTGAAATAGAGAACATAATGTGTAAATTGCTGAACTGTTTTATTATATCTCTCTCTTTTTTTTTTTTTTTCCCCAAGGAAATAAGGAGCTGAGAAAGAGTCATTGGAGTGATTACTTCAGAGATTAAACTTGTTTACTAATAAAGACATTCATATTGGTGACAACACAACTTTGAATACCATGGAAAAATAACATATTAAAGACATAGGGTTTCAAAATAAATCTGAAATCTCTACACAGAAAAGAAAAAAAATCATAGTTTTCTGTTTTATTTCCTTAATAGTTTATTTGTTCCATTTTTATCACAAGATAACTGCAGTATTTGTTTTATTTATAATACAAAGAAAGTAGTAACTGTCTTTTATTTTTACCTCAGCAGGAATAAGAATATTGTGTATGCTTTCTATTGTTTATAAAAGAGCACTCTTTTGAATTCTGACATAAGTATTTTAGTCTTTTAAATTCATTATTATTATGTGATAGAAAATGGGTGGATATATTTGCACATATTTCTGTAATACATTCCTCTTTAGATTGTTACTAAGAAGCAGTGTAAACTAAAAGTGTGGGACAGTTGAAAAAGAATTAGGAATCTAGATGTTTATATTTTGCACATGTGCTGGGTTAACACAGCATCCTCTCCCCCAAAAATGCCAGGAGGGAAAGCAATACAAGAAAAACCTCTGCACTGAGATAAAGAGTTTAAAGAGGTGGTAAGATGTGCAATTACCTTAGCCTATTTGCATAAAAGCTCAGCAAAATGAAGAAGCAACAGCAGAAGTCAGTGACCTACACCCCTCCCCTGCAACTCGCAGCCAGCCCAGCGGAAAAAGACCAATATCCCAAATCTGGAAACTGAAAGCAGCAACCAGAACAGGAAGCCACTCATTGGGGTCTCTTCCAACCTTAGTTATATTGTGATACTGTGATACTGTGATATAATATGAACTTTTAACCCCATAATACTTTGCTCCAGCCAGCACATTCATTTTGAAGCTGACATGACAGCAGCGTGGTATTGAATATCAGCAGCAGATTTAACTCAATCCATGACAATATATCATACAGAGGATGCTTCCTTCAGTGCTTGTGGGACCAGAAGGCAATTTTATTGTACCTACCTTTTGATATGTAGGTCTTTATTTTGTATCTGCACTGCTAAAGAAAAGACCAAAGAAGAATTTGAACAGTGGACACAAATAGTTATTAGCTTTTGTGTCTGGGCTGCTATGAGTCCTTCTGGATTCCTTAATCTCTCTCTATCTCAAAAATAAATTCCAGACACAGTTCCAGACTCTACAGTTTCAGAAAGTGGTACATATACTACTATGCTAAATACTTTCATCCTCCTGCAAACAGCTGTAACCATATCTGGTCTCTCTAACGTCTCACCTTCCTTGAGAATACTCCCTTAGTTACTCAGTATGTATACTCAATTTCAGGCTGTAAAATGCCTCTCACAATACAGTCCTCAGAATATTTAGTAAGTTTTAACTGGAAAAAAATTACAAAATATGATAATTATGTATTAGGTCATTTGAATGGTTACAGAGATGGTTGCAAACAAAGTGTCATATGCACTATGAATATGGGAAATCTATTTTAGAGACTATTAATACCTCTGTTCTTATTTTTCTCAAACACGAGGCTGTGACTTTTCTTACTATAAACTGTTGGGTTTGGGGTTATTTTAGATTTAATAGAAATCTAATGGAAAAATTTGATCATTAAATAGTATTAATTAAATGAATTAATGGAAAAAATATACTAAAATAAGTCAGTAGCTATATTGCAAAAATATGCCTTTAATATTTAAATTTCATCCATTTTGGGATATAGAGATATTCTCATGGAAATACGGGGGAGAAAATAAAATATTTAAAATAGATAAATATAAAAACAAAACATGGAAGACAGCTCAGTAACAATTAAATGTAAATTGCTTGGGAGAAAAGTTGCTTTAATATGGAAATAAAATTAGAAAAATCCTCTTTTTGCATTGGTTGATGGATTATAAGATTACCTAGAACTTACATGGGGAGTAAGATTCGTGCTGTGCCACTCCATACAAAATTAATATCATTGTTGTATTACTATGCCACTTACATTTTTCAAATGCCTTCTGGGAATTAGAAAGGATAAGCGTATCATCAATAAGAATGTTTTCATATTAGTTAACACTTACTTTGGTTGAACATTTATTTCAATAACTATATTTCTTCCCCTTTTACACTCAGTGGCTTCAGAAACAACAAAGACAGGATTTTGTTTGTTTGTTTGTTTGTTTGTTTGCATGTTTTTACCTGACTAGTAAGAAAAATCATTCTGATTTCTTCACATCTCAGTAAATTAAAACTATTACAAATAATCAAAATTATCAGAGTAAGAGGTAGAATCATCTGTAAAGGAATATACATTTAATTTTTAATTTATTTTTTAAAAAACTTGTCAGACAATATAGAAATCTCATTTCCTGTGTACTTTCTGTGGAAAAAGGTTTAATCATGATCATACAAGAATGCTTATATCGTAATACTGAGAGTGTACTTATCTTAATGCTGCTTCATTTTTCTGGCTTTCCTTCTAGTCCTTTCAATTGCTAAAGGATCCCTGATCAGCGTTTCTTAGGAAAAGGGGAGGAGAGAGGCCTCCAGGGCTGGATGTCAACACCCTGTGTTTCTGGCAAGAAAATGCCAATGTCTTTGTCTTCTTCAGTTCTTCAGTTTTGAGTTCAGGAGTTTTCTTGCCAGTTTGCAAGTGTCTGTCCCATCGCTTAGAAGTTCTATATTATGTGGTATGTTTGGTTTTGGTTTTCTTGTTTTTTCTTACTAGTGGATCTTTCTTGGACTTAATATATCTAAGATTTACTGCCTATGATAAGGATAAGCATTAGATTACACATCTAAGAATGTCTCAGCAAGTTCAAAAACAGTTCCAGTAAATTCAAGTCTTAACAATAGCAAACCAGCTATGGCTAAGCTATCAACCCTTAAAAGTTTGGGTTAACAGGCTTTTTACAACACACTGCAAGCAAGTCTATATTTATTGTACTACTATGAAAGTACACATTAAATGCTGAAACACTAAGTTGGGAAATAGAAAAGAAAACACAAAATAACTTCTTTCAGTCATGAGATTTTTCCAATTTTGAGATAGATTTGCATCCTTCAAGTTGAATAAAAGAAAAAAGAAATTAAATGTAGCTCATATCAGCTGGTTTTGGTTTGCTGTTAGTGAATGTTCCAATAGCGAATAGATATTGAGCTAGGCTTTACAATGTCAGAACAAGATTGTGCTGACAGAACTGCAAGAGTACTACAGTTTTAATGACTAAAAAATATGTTTTTGTTAACTTTTATTTCCTTTCAGTTTACTAAACTCATGACATCTATGGAATTAAATAATAAAATAAAAAGTATGCTGATCAGAAATATTGTTACAGAATATCTGACGGTTTCCTCTGAGCATTTGATCCTCTCTGTGTTAGCTGCTTTTTACTGCTGATTATTCAAATAGATTTTATTTTTTCTCCCATCTAATAGTACTTTATATAAGATCTAACAGGAGTGCAGCTGTTTAGGAACAGGTGAAAGTATGCAACAGATAAAAATAAACTGTATTAGCCCTACTGTAAATTAAACAGACAGCTTAAAAAAAACACATCAAAAGGTCTACATGCAGTTCATTGTTTCATCATACTGATCTTCTCCCAGAGTTTTTTTAATTTCATCTGTTTGTGTTTGTTTTGTTGCTTGGTGGGATTTTTTTGGTTTGTGTTTGGTTGGGTTTTTTTAGCTGTGTGGCTGGTTGTACTTTTGTTGTGGCTTTTTTTTTGCTAAATGCTCATCATTTCTTGAATATTCATCAGCCTTTTACAAACACCTTGATGGAAATGAAGACTTAAAATGAAAGAGAGAGTTTATATTTCTCTCTCTTTTACCCTTTAATTATGACAGAGAATGATATAGAAAAAATTTTCAATATTCAATATCCATTATTCACAATAGATTGAAAATTAGAATCCATAAATCTCAAGCACACATCTGTGTAAGTATTTAAAAATATAAACCTGAAATGAAATATGTGTCGACTTAATGATCGGTCTGAAGAAGAATGATCTGAAAAATGCTCTGTGTGATTTTCATCCTGACAGTTTACCATGATTTATACTGAATATGTTAGGTCTTATTTCCATAGATTTGAACACAAATAAATAGTATGTCCTTGTGCTCTCCTTCAACAAATGGAACATTTTTGGACCCAAAACCTGAAATTATGAAATGAATCTCCACTACAGATTTTCCCTCAACATAGTCAGTTCTTGTTTTCGTCTGTCAGCTGTTGTTCCTAAATATCTTAATTCAGACACCATTTTATTAAAAAAAGTCTTACTTCAGGAAATCATCCCCATTCTTCAAAGAACTTGGATGAATTCTTAGCATAAATCATGCAGCTAATTGCCACTGACTTTTGTGGAACTTCAATGTTTTTTATTTATGCTGTTGGATAAGTGCTTCAGTGAATCAAGAATGATTGAATCATTTGTTGAACGAGTATCTTTAAATGATAATTTGGTAGCTGGTAAAATTTTTGATTTGTACTGTTCAGCATGTTTATTCTACTGTTCTTTATTATTGCTATTGCCAAGTACTTTTATGAAAGGACAGGAGACAGCATTGTCACCTTTCTGTTCAAAATGCTCTTTATAAACTTTACCAAGCTTACAGTTTAAATATTTTAGAGGATTTTTGATATATTTGTTTCTGTAGAGCACTGAAGTTCAAGGTCCAGTCTTCTTTATTATTCTAAACAAGAAAAAGCATTCATCCATTGAGTATATATTTACAAGTAGGGGTAGCTCTACTGAGGTACATAGAAGAGTATTGGTTTGAAATTCACTCTTCTTCCTGGTAAATATGAGGTGTGAATCATAACTGGGCAAAAATGTTGGTCTGTTTTAAAAAATTTCTTTGGAAATTCCTGTGTTAGCAGATGCATTTCTTTTCAAATATAATACCTGCTTCCACGCTCCCCTTCAATGATTTCCCACTTTGTCAAGGGCGGCAGGGGGGTGGGGGGGGAAATCCAGTTAGAGCTCACACACTGAAATCTGATCTTGAAACTGAATGTATTTGTCAACACATGGCTTGAGAAGCTATTCCTTCAGTTGTCTTAGTCAGATTGCATCCTAGCATGCATATGTAGAGGAAAAAGTCTCTTCATGGTTGAGCTTCTGAATCATTAACTCTGCTAGTTACTCCAAAAGAAATGACAGAACAAATGTGCCAAGGATAAAATCTAGCTCACAACTCATTTTATACTAAGTCACAAAAAGTTGGCTCACACCTCCAAAATACTTCACCCTCTAAAGACTGTACTCTTCCTGCACATGCTATTTTTGGGTGTTCTTCTCATCGCTTCCCACCTTTGTTAGGCCACATGTCTGCGTGTTATCCTGCCAAATTGATTTATGCCTTTATCGCATCCAGGTCAAAATACTGTGAGTGAATGCTGCACCTCATAGTGCACTTCAGCGACCACAAATGCCAGTGTTTGCACTTGAGCAATCTTTCATTCAGCCACTGTTCATGGGAAGAAATGGAAGTCCTCATCATTATCTATGTATTACTGAAAGGATTTCTTTCTCTTACATCCTCATTGTACCTACCCCCTAATTCAAAATGCAGTTATGTAGTTATATTCTGAATTCAAACATGAAATATTACATGCTTTTGTTTAAAAAAGAAAACTAAAAAAATAAGTCTTACAAAATTTGGTGACTAAAATTTGGTTTTATTTTTAATTCCTTTCCTTTTAATTTTTTTTATTTAAAAATTAATAAATTTTGTGCTGTGTCAGGTACAACCCTTGCAAACACAAAGGTCCTGACAGACACTGGACAAAGAGCTAGGAGCTGATAATACATATACATAGAATACATAGAATAAACCAGGTTGGAAGAGACCTTCAAGATCATCGCGTCCAACCCATCAACCAATCCAACACCGCCCAAACAACTAACCCATGGCACCAAGCACCCCGTCAAGTCTTCTCCTAAAAACCTCCAGTGATGGTGACTCCACCACCTCCCCAGGCAGCCCATTCCAATGTGCAATCACTCTTTCTGTATAGAACTTTTTTCTAACATCCAGCCTGAACCTCCCCTGGCGCAGCCTGAGACATCAGTTCAGCACCTCCAGACATTAAATGGTGCCACCCAGCCCTGAAGTTGTTATTTTGTTGGGAGGACTCAGCCCCCTAACTAATAAAGAAAATTACTATAGAGCATACTAGATGGGGTATAAATGGAGTCTTGCTATGGAGAGTCTGGGTTCTCTGGCACTTGGATCCCCTCAGACTGGGACTTCATTTAAGAAGTTCCCTGCTTTGCTGAGTGCATATATTTTGGATAACCATGGGGTGAGAGTGATTTTCCTTTTCTGAATGAGTGCATATTTTGGTTCATCTCTCTCTAGGTAGTCTAACTGGTTTTGCAGCATTATATTCCCAACTGACATCCAATCCTGTAATTTTATTGTATTGGAAGGAGTTCATGCAGAGCAATTGCAATAAATCCAGTTTTCAGGTGGCTCTTGCTGTCTGTCTTGTGAGTGCCTCTGCAACACAAGCTTAGCCTAATCTGAGTGTTTCATTTCATCTAAAATATTGTTATCTGTGATTCTGTGAATATGCTACAACTGCAACACTTACACCAATGTGACTTCTTTGAAAATAAACACATACAAAAAGCAAATAAAAACCCAAGAAAGATCCCCACCCCCCAAAATTAAAAAAAAAAATCCCAAGCCACCCAAACACAACCCCCCAGAAAAAAAAATGCATCTAAGCAAGTAGATTATTTTTAATCGGGAATTCTACTTTTTATTTCCAAAAGTTAGAGTTTTGAAGTAAACTAAAATACGTATCTCTTGTTTTCTTCCCAAGAAAAAACAAGCACCCCAAAAAGAGATTACTAAAACTGGCTAAGTGGATAGAAATCACTGAAATGCAAATTCTGAGTCCATTAAAGCATAACAGAGAAAAGTAGTAAATCTTGTGGTTTCTTCTGCATCATTGCAGAACACTTACTGATTCCCAGTGTTTAATGACATCTGCTTTGATTGTGTGTTTTCTTATCATGGTCAGCAAACAATAATTTCAAGTCTGCATGCAATAAACATCACTACAATATAAATCATACGATGTATATCACTAAACCAGAATTGCATTTAGGTGTGTTCTTGCTTCATGGGGCTAGGATGTCACAGTTAATCTTAAATGAAAATACTGAACAAAACCAAACAGGATTCTGAATAACCCCTTCATTGTGTAACTTTCTTATAATGTAATTTTAAAAATCTGGGTCATCCTGTAATTTAACCTTCCTGAATTCTTTTAATTCTGTATTTAGTTTAAAATTATTAGATTTGGCAGGAGAATGTCCTGTTTAAACACAGTCCACTCTCACAAGCAAGTGCTCCCCCACATAGTTTGGGAGGGAAAGTACAACGCACAATTACCTTTGCCTGTTTCACAGAAAAGCACAGCAAAGGCAAAAGCAGCAGCAGAAGCCAGACAAAGGCCTGCAGTGATAGGACAAGGTGCAACGGCTTCAAACTAGAGAAGGACAGATTTGGATTGGATATCAGGAAGAAGTTCTTTACTATGGGGGTGGTGGAACACTGGAATATATTGCCCAGGGAGGTGGTTGAGGCCCCTTCTCTGGAGATATTCAAGATGAGGCTTAATGAGACCCTTCTGTAAAGAGTATGTAAAGATTCTTTAAAACCTTAATGGTGTTCTGGAAGTCACAAGATGTGAGTCTGAACACCGTTTATAATGTTGAGGATGGAGAGACCAGTGCTTTGGTCCCCTGGGAATGCTTCAGATGTTAAAATACATAGAAACTTGTTAATTATCACCACATTTGTTATTCATCTTGTTTTCATAAGAGAAAAGATGAGCCCTACTCTGTTCTTTTGAAAACCAATTGCAGACACCTATCCAGAAGAGGATTTTCTGTTTCTGCTCCTAAGAATTTGGATAACATTTGTCTCTAGTTATAAATTTGAGGACTAAGAGATGTAGAGGGGTAGGGCTTGTGACACAATTCCCTTTTCAGTGTTTTCTCTTATATAAATAGAGGCAAATGCTGCAGGAAGTTGTTTCATGTCTTTGGATGCTGGGTATTTTTTTAATATACTCATCTCTACCCAAATGGTATATGGGAAGAATGTTTTCTGCTCTGGGAACAAGAGGTTAAAGATTAAGTGTCTAAAATTCGATAAAATTATTTATCATAAATTGCTCTCCTTGGCTTCCTTCTGTGGGCAGAACATTTTATTTATTTATTTATTGGCTCAGAAATCAAGTGTTAATAGTGTAACACTGTAACGTTTCTAAATTTTGTCATATAATTGAATTTGATATGGCAGCAAAATCTACTCTCAGTTACAGTTTAAACACATATGTCTGAACAGTACCAAAATTTATATTATCATCAATATTATTTTCCTGTTCTTATTCTTTGTAAAATTATAGACAGATGGGAAACTCAAAATACCACTTTCCCCTCCCCACCACTGGTTTATGGGTAAAAACAATTAATTAAGATATATATTTTCCTTAGTTTTCCTCCCTATGCAACTTCGGTAATAACTGTATTTTACTCATGTGATAGCTAAATGGAAATAGTGCATCTTTCATTGATTGTTTGGCTTGCAGTACTTAGAAATTAATAGTTTTAGTGTTCTAAGGGAGAAACAGGATTCTGCAGGCTATTACTACTTACATGAACAGGTTTTGTTTAGGGACAGTAAAGCAACCCTGAAGCAGCTTTCTTTCTTATCAGAAATCGATTATTTGAAGGTGAATCTTTTCTTTGTAAGATTCCTTGGGCATAGCAATTATACAGCAGCCAATCTAATGATTTTAAAATGAAGAAAAATCAAATGAATAACATATATTATATTTTAGACTTCATACAGTAATATAAAATCTGTTTAATTGCCAAAATTGAGCTGGTATGAATTATAAAACCACATTTTGGTATTAATAAAACTAATTTTGAGACAAATGGTAGTAATTAAAACGTCAATCTACATGATTTACTGGATGACTTTAAGGTTACCAGTTACATAATTATGTAAGTGGCTTGGATAATGTGAAAAAAAGAAGATAAAAAAATAAGAAAAATACTGACAATTATGTATTTTATTAATAAAAATAGCTTCAGTTTTACCATACTCTTTTTTTTTTCTTTTTGAAGCTATTTTTGTTTATTCTGTTCATAAAATCTATTTGGAGAGGTACATGCATTTCTCTGCATGTATGTTTGCCAAGGGATAGAGTTGGGCAGACCACTCAATGAATGATAGATATTTTCTGTTAACCCCTCTTCCTTCCCAAAGGGGAAGAGAAAAGAAATATGAAAGAGAGTCATGGATCTGAAAAGAAAATTTCAAAAGCTTTAATGATACAGTAACAATAAAATAAAACCTATGTACAAATATTAAAAAGAAACAACCAACCAACCAAACTAATATTGAACCCATCCCCATAATGGCACTACATCTCTGTCACCCCTGATGCTGTGAGCAGGTGCTGGGAAATTTCCAGATGAGACCCAGTAGCAGACAGGAACTAGATTCAAAATCTGGGTTCTGGAACTGAACTGAACTGATGAATGCACAGATTTGGACTGATAGCAGAAAGGAAAGTTCTCCAGTCCTCCTCAGATGTTGACCATTGAAGAAGAAAGTTTGACCCTTGTGATCCCTCAGCTTTATACTGAACATGATATATATAGAGTAGAATAACTCATTGGTCATTTCAGGGTCACATGTCCCTAGCATGATAGCATGCTATGAGGAAATAACTGGCCTTCTGGGCAAAGAGAGAGAATTGATTCTCATTTCCTTTCACCTTGGCAAGGTTGTTTGTTTCTTTTTACAGTATGTTACCACTGCTGTTATCACCAAAGTGGTAGAGAAAGCTAAAAAAGTGGAGTATAGACCTTTTGATCTGAAAGGTCTGTAGTTAATGGTTCCAAGTATATTTGGCAGGTGATTTTTAAAGTATCATTACTGGAGTCAATATTACTTGACATCTTCATTGGATACCTGGATAATGGGGTACAATGAGCACAGTTGGAGAGAACTTGCCTTTGTTTTAGAATAAATCTCTGTGTTTAAATACTTGATGAGAGGGAATGAAAAAGGAGTTAGACTTTCCTCAGTAATGCTTACTAATAGAACAAGAGGCAGTGTTTACAAAGCACATGAAATTTCATCTGAGTATGAAAAAATATATTTCTGCTATGAGACTGGGCAAACAGTGGAATAGATTGTGTAAAGATGTAATAGAATCTGTGTCTGTGGAGATATTCAAAACCTAACTGGGCACAGTCCTTGGCAACTTGTTCTAGCTGATCCTGCTTCAGCAGGAGAGTTAGACTGGATTATCCCCCTGCCAGTGATCCCAGTTGCTGAATAAATGCTTGCACAGCATCAAACCTTTCTCTTTTCCCCAGGTGCTTTTTCATTCAGTGAACAGGCTGGCGATGGGCAAGAATATGGGAGGGGTACTGCTCAGTCAAAAGAATTAAATTTATCAAAAGTATATTTCATATCATATGATATCGTGTTCACCAATGAAAGTTCAAGGAATGGAGGAGGAAACAGGGACAGTGTTTGTCTTCCCTAGAAAGTAAAGAAATTGAAAGTGCCTGAACACACAGGACCTGACGGGATACACCCATGGGTACTGAGGGAATTGGTGGACAAGGTCACTAAACTGCTTTCTATTATATTCCGAAAGTCATGGCAGTCTTGTGAAGTCCCCACTGACTGCAAAAGAGCAAACATAGCTCCCATTTTGAAAAAGGGAAAGAAGGATGATCCAGGGAACCATAGGCCTGTCAGTCTCACCTCTGTGCCTGGTAAGATCAAGGAGCAGATCCTCCTGGAGGCACTGCTGAAGCAGAAGAAGAATAAAGAGGTGATTAAGTACAATCAACATGGCTTCACCAAGGGCAAATTCTGCCTGACAAACCTGGTGGCCTCCTATGACAAGGTCACAACATCAATAGATAAGGAGAGAGGAACTGACATAATTTACCTGGATGTGAGCAAAGCCTTTGACACTCTCCCACATGACATCCTGACCATCAAGCTGATAAAATATGGCTTTAATGGATGGACCACTTGCTGGATAAAGAACTAGCTTTATGGATGCACCCAAAGAGCAGCTGTCAAGGGGTCCATGTCCAAGTGGAGGCCAGTAAAAGGTAGAATCTCTCAAGGATCAGTACTGGGACCAGTCTTGTTTAACATCTTCATCACTGACAATGGCATTTAGTGCACCCTCAGCAAGTTCACTGACACCACAAAGTTGCATGTTTCAGTAGACACATTGGAGAGAAAGGAGGCCATCCAGAGGGAGCTTGACAACCTTATGAGATTCAACAAGGTCAAGTGCAGGGTCCTGTATCTGGATTGGGGCAATCCCATGCACCAATACAGGCTAGGCAGTGACTGACTTGAGAGCAGCCCTGAAGAAAATGACTTGCTGCTGGTGAGTGAAAAACTCAACATGAGCCACCAGTGTACACTTGCAGTCCAGAAAGACAACTGTATCTTGCACTACATCAGGAGATGGGTGGCCAGCAGGGCAAGGGACATGATTCTCCTCCTCTGCACTGCTCTCATGAGACTACATCTGGAGTTAGATGGTTGTTTGACTTGATGATCTTAAAGGTCTTTTCCAAATAAGATCATTTTTATGATTCCTTTATTCTAAATGCTGTCTAATTTGACAGACTCCACATGTATCTCAGATACTGTATGGTATCTCAAATGGTATAAGACAGCTAAATGTGGACAAATTAAGGCATAAAACCTGAATTTAATTTGTATTTATTACACATTTCATTAAAATTGTCAAGATTATAATCTTTCTCATGAAACTAATATTAAAATATCACAAGTCATGGCTTTGTAATTCTGTTAAATATTATGTCCTGGATTCACTTCATCTAACATCTGCTAGCTAAAAGTTAAATGTTCAGGATAAACTAGTCATCTAAGCTCTCTTTATGAACCATGAAAAGAAATAGACATTTCCAGAGGCAGTTCATCTCCTTCTAGGACTGATACCATAGACCTAAGTGAATTGCCCTATGGAGAATATTTCTGTCCAAGAATGATGAAAAAATTATAGCAAACTAGCACTGGAGATCTTTTCACATTCTGGAAGACAGGCAAGAGGAGTCACTACATCCTGTGCCTACCCACTTAGTCTCTCTTTCCAGTTCAATGTCCAGGTGGAGACCAGTGACAAGTGGAGCTCCTCAGGGATCTGTACTGGGTCCAGTACTGTTAAATGTCTTTGTCAGCCACATGAACAGTGGTATCGAATGCACACTCAGCAAGTTTGCCTACAACACCAAGATGTGTGCTGTGGTAGACTCACATGAAGGAAGGGATGCCATCCAGAAGCATCCTGACAGGCTTGAGAAGTGGGTTAGTGCAAACTGCATGAGGTTCAACAAGTCAAAGTGCCAAGTCCTGCATCCAGGTTGGGCCTATCTCAGGCGCAAATACAGCCTGGGAACAGAATGGGCTGAGAGTAGCTCTGAAGAAAGTGACTTGGGTGTATTGCTTGATGAGAAGCTCAACACAGACCAGCAATGCAATCATGCAGCCCAGAAGGCAAATCCTATCCTAGGCTGCATCAAGGGGAGTGTGGCCAGCAGGTCAAGAGAGGTGATTCATCTAATTTACTTTGCTCATGTGAGACCCCACTTCAAATACTTAGTCCAGTTCTGGTGTCCCCATTGTAAGAAGGACACAGAGCTCTTGGAGAGAGTTCACAGGAGGGCCACAAAGATGACCCAAGGGCTAGAACCCCTCCAAGGGCTAGAACCCCAGCTGTGGGAGCTAGGGTTGTTCAGCCTAGAGAAGAGAAGACTATAGGGGGACCTTAGAACTGTCTTAATACCTGATGGGATCCTACAGGAGGGCTGGAGAGGGAGTTTTCCTAAGGGTGTGTAGTGACAGGACAGGAATGGTTTTCAGCTGAGGGAGAGTAGGTTTAGACTGGACTTTGGGAAGAAGTTCTTCAGTATGAGAGTGGTGGGACTCTGGAATAAGCTGGCCAGGGAGGCTGTGGATGCCTCCTCCCTGGGGGTGTTCAAAGTTAGGAAAATTCTATTTGAAATACATTAATAACTAAAAAAGGCAGCTGAAGAATACAAAAACAAACTAAAACCAACAACAACAACCAAACAAGAGCAACGAAAAAAACCACCCAAAATCATAACCACTGACACTAGTGTTGTCCAGAGGGGACAATTTATTTTGCATCATTAAGCTCAGCAGCTGCCAGTGGACCACAGAAAGAACAGCTCTCAGCAGTAATATTGTGCAGGATAAAATATGGAGCAATTACTGCTCTACCACGGATGATTCTTAATCATATACAGTTATTTGCATCTCTACTATCTGGTTGGTAGATAAAATATATGATAAGAATATGACTGAAAGAATTCAAAATGACTTTGAAATGTTAAAACATATAAGAAATGGAATAATAATGTTTTAATACAGTAACAATAGAAAATTATTGGCTAATTGAGATCGGATATAGTTGTAGAACAGTACAGAGACAAGTCATTACTCTCATGTTTCAGAAGAATTAAAAAAGACAGAAGTATTAAAACAGTAGATCAGATTATCCAGATAACTTTTACTTGAAGTATTTTCCTGAACCCTTAGAAATTGAGATGTGGGCTGTATCTGCTACCTAATTTTCCTATTAAAGTCAAAATAAATTTGATGTTGATTTGAAAAGAATTATAATTAAAGAATGAAGACTAGAATACATAATTTATAGCTCTAGCTACCCAAAAATAAGCTTATTTTCTTAATTTCACCCAAGCTATGCATAATTCCTACCAAAAGATTTGTATTAGATCTTAAGATTCCTGTTCAAGATGGGATAGATATCACTTGAGAGATACTGCTTTCTTTCCAGTGTTCAAAGAAGACCATGCAACTTAAAGAAAAGTTAATTAAATAGACCCCATCTGAAGTACCCATCATCAAACACATAACAAAATAATAACAAAAAGACAAAAAATACATGAAAGTGAGATGGATTTGATTTCATAACAATGGATATGCTTTACTACTTTGTAACAGTATTACATTTTGATGTCTGCAGTTTTCAGTAATAAAAAGTAGTGGGAAAAGTAAAACATGTTGAGTGATCCATTTATGTCCTGAAATGAATGACATAGATACTAATAAGGCATAATTTAGACATGTGCTGGCTGATTATTATCCATGGTTTTGTTGGTCCCATTGAAGCCTTATGGAAGCGGTAACAATGGAAATGATCTCCTGAGAATGTCCATCATTTTCTACTGTGGAGTCTTATTGTAGATGACATCGTAATGATTTAAATCTATGCCTACATGAAAATGAAAAATTAATAAAAAGTAATAATTTGATTGCCAATTATTTCCATAAAAATTCTCAAACTTTAATGCTGCCACCTGCTTCAATAAAAAAATACTTCCCCATTTTTAAAATCTGTGTTACTTTAATATTTAAATGCTCTGTTTAAAATTTTCTTCATGTACTTTATCAAGCCTTTAGTTTTCATATATATTGTTTCTACAGCATGCACACCTAAGGGCTATCTTTGCTGGTTTTTAATACTATAGGACAATTTCAGATTAGACTTACATACATGCAACTTCAGACAATGGAAATGCAGTTACATTTAATACTGGGGTTCAATTGGAAGAAGAATTTGCCCTTTTGCCTTTTTTATCCACAGTATGTCTTTGTGGGGAGAGGGAAGTTACGCTGACTAGAATGGTCCAGACATGACATGCTGGATTAAACTTCCTGATTTGCTCTACTGATTTTTAAACTCTGTCAGCAGTTTAACTGAAGCAAGCAACTTTGCTGCAACTTTAATTCTTGCAGTTCTTTAGGTCTGTTCTCTCTAGTGGTTTCACATGCTGTCCTGCAGAAAAGAAGTGTTAGCAGTTTAAAATGATACAAACTTGAGCAATCAGAAAAATATATTGGATGGTATGGGCACCATTACAGAGAGACAGTGAAGGATGAGGGTAATGAATCAGTCTGATAAATTGTGATTTGCCCTTAAAAAGACAAGGTAAAGAAATAAATCTAAATTGGTAAGGAAATGTTCATAGTACCAAGCAGCATTACATTGAGACTGCCCCTGTACAACATTCTATTGAATTGATTTTACAGGTAGAGCATCATCACGAAATTCATATTAAAATACATAGATTAAAAAAAACCAAAACAAAATAACAACAACTAATAAAAAACCCTAACAAGCAAAGAAAAACACAAAACAAACAAGACAACAAAATCACAAACCAAACAAAACCACAAAATAAAACAACAAACATCAAAAACCACGAAAAATTCAAAACAACTCTAAAAACAATGCACTGGTGAAGTAAATCAGCACACAACTTTTTTCAGATTTTCCTGTGTATCTCTCATAAATCTCTCCAAGGAAATTCAAACTTGATTGAAAATGACTAGGAAAATAAGTATGTGACCAGGGCTTTCAGATCATAGAAGCATAGAATCACTGAATTGCTTTCATTGGAAAAGACCTTTAAGATCATTGAATACAACCATTATCCAGATCTACCAAGTCTGGTGCTAAACCATGTCCCTCAGTACCCCATCTATGCATGTTTGAAATTTTTCTAGGGATGGTAGGGTAAAATGGGACAGATGCTCTATTGCCCCAAAAGGGGCAAAAGAATGACACTCACGTGAATGGATTGGATAGTAATGGAAAGTTTAAATGGAAAAAGCAGTTAATATTCTACAAAAACTACAACACATAATGGTAAGCATATGCAAAGCATAGAGAGTTCCCTTACACCACACCCAAAAGTGCAGCTCTTCCCTTCTCCTCACCTGGGGTGCACCCAAAACCCCCAGGGCTCTTTCTTTCCGCCCTCCCTCTCCACCCGCCTCACTGCTAGGCTGGTCTCAGGCTGGCCAGGCCTGAGACTGCTTCCCCCCCATTCCCCTTCTTATTGTGGCATTAGGTCTAAACAGGCCAAAGACACCTGAGAGACTCCCCCACCGTTTACCCAATAGAGAAATAACTCACAGAGGAGCAGAGGGAAGAAAATAATGCCAATGACTTTGGAATCAGATTTATAGCGGGTAGAAATACGTTGTTTCCTGCATCCACCCGCTGGGCTGGATACTGGAGGTGTAACTGTAGCTTCAGTTTAGGAGGCAACCAGCCTAAACTGCCACACTGTTCCAGTGTTTGATAACCCTTTGAATGTTGTAACAGGATAAGGGACGATGGCTTTGAATTAAGAGGAGAGATTTAGACTAGATAAAAGGAAGACAGTTTTTACAATGAGGGTGGCAAGACACTGACATGGGTTGCCCAGAGAGGTGGTAGATGCCTCATCCCTGGAAACACCCCAGGTCAGGTTGGAAATCTCTTTTGGCAACCTGTTGTAGATGAAAATGGCCCTGCCTGTGGTAGGGAGGCTGGACTACATGACTTTTGATGATCCCTTCCATCTCAAAATGCTCTATGAATCTATAAGACCACTGTAAATGGTACTTTAGAGTTGGGTTTGGTTTGAGGCATTCCCATACTGCACAGTGGCAGGAAGGATACAACACATGAGGGAACCAGAATGCTGATGGAAGCAGATGTTGCTTACTACATGGAAAATAGAATGTCCTCCAGTAAACCTGAGTAAAATAACTTTTCAAAGTTAACACACTTTGTTTCCTGGCTTAGAGAAGGTGATCTATTTTTATCCTCTTTTCTGGACTAGGATGTGAATTCTCTGACATCCCCTATTGTCTTCAAACTGTCCTTGTGTCCACTTCATTTTGAAGAACATTAAATGAAGAAAAATTCTTCTTCTTTCCCCCCCCCCAGCCTTTCTTTACAAAATAATAATAATAAAAAAAATATAAATTTCAAATAATTAATAATCACTAATAATTGTGAAGTATAAAGAATTTCTTTCTCTACACTATCTACTGTGACTTTTACACTTTGTAACAGCAGGAGTTTGGATAAAATTAAAGAGCTTTTCCTTAAAAATGCATAACAAATTATTATTCCACTCTGTCCAGGAAACTCTGAAATCAACCAGATTAAGCTATCTAAACACACAATTAATATAAGAATAAAAAAAAAATACAAGCAAAGAAAAACAAGATGGGTTTGATTCTAGCTACCTTAAACTCAGACAAGCTGATAGAGCATGGGAGATTTCCAGGGAAAGCATCACAGTATCACAGTATCACCAACGTTGGAAGAGACCTCAAAGATCATCAAGTCCAGCCTGTCACCACAGACCTCATGACTAGACCATGGCACCAAGTGCAACATCCAATCCCCTCTTGAACCCCTCCAGGGATGGTGACTCCACCACCTTCCTGGGCAGCCCATTCCAATGGTGAACAACTCTCTCAGTGAAGAACTTTCTCCATACCTCCAGCCTAAACTTCCCCTGGCACTGCTTGAGACTGTGTCCTCTTGTTCTGGTGCTGGTTGCTAGAGAGAAGAGACCAACCCCTTCCTGGCTACAACCACCTTTTATGTAGTTGTAGAAAGCAATGAGGTCTCCCCTGAGCCTCCTCTGCTCCAGGCTAAACAATCCCAGCTCCCTCAGCCTCTCCTCATAGGGCTTGTGCTCAAGGCCTCTCCCCAGCCTTGTTGCCCTTCTCTGGACACGTTCAAGTGCCCTGTGTGGAGTCTCAGCTGGTTGATAGGATGCATAACCTTTGGTGTTTGAAACCACATTAGGCAACTATTATAAAAGAAATTTAATAACATTAATAATAGTACTTTTGATAGTAAACCACTTAAATCCAGGTTTGTGTATATATATATATAGATAGATAGATAGATAGATATATGAAGGTTCTGTCTGTCAGCTAGATGTCTTAATTCCATTATATGGAATGAACATGACACATATTCAATCTTAGAGTAAAACAGATATTTTGTGTTATTTAAGATAACATTGGATAACCCAGTTAGCATCTAGCTACCTGTCTAGTACATGAAAGTATGCAAAAGCAACATACATGAAAGAACATGAAAGTATGTGGCTTCTGTGTGATACCTGCCAGCTTCATTCAGAAGTTTCACATCTGAGGCACTAAAAATTGTCTTTGGGATGAGTTGAAGTCCTCTGTCTGTCTTCACTGAATATATGAACTAAGAGATAAACACTACCTGGAATGCTCTGAGATACTGGAGACTGACACATGAGGTAGATAAGTAGGTCAGAGGAGGCTCTTGACCTAACTAGAAGCAAGGAGGTTAGTAAGGAATCTTAAAAGAGTGCTAAATGTTTGTTTAAGTAATATAGTCAATGAATGGTTTAAGTAACTCAATCACAGTCTATGTCTTTTATGATTTTAAAGCATTCAGAGGCTCTTAAATTTGCTTAGATACATATATAGAATCATAGAATGGTTTGTGTTGGAAGAGACATCATATAGACCCTTCAGTTCCAATGTCTTAATCTGAAGCTGAACTCTATTCAGAAATATCATTAACAGATCTCAGAAAGCAGACATTCATCTCATAGTGTACACTGGTGTTAAGCGAAGTCTACATCCTTAACCTCTACTTAAGTAACTGATAAAAAAAAAAACAAACATGTTTCTACCTCTTAATCTGGTAGTACAAATTTTTGTTTCTTACAGTAGTCATGAATGTCCAGATTTCTCCAACCTCTTCCTTTTGGAGGCAACTTAGTGAAATTTTACATGAATTACTGGTGATCTTGATGATAATACTTTTTTTTTTTTATTATTTCTTCATTTTTATTTTTTTTTTAATACTATGTTTCTTTCCCGGTAGCTGTTTCCTCTAAATGTGCACATTGCTGATCATGCTACCTGAGGTCCCATTAATCACCAGTAGCTGGCGTGCCACTGGGTGCTTTTGATAATTGTATTCTCATTTAACAGTTTCCACTAATCTACTTAATGCTACCTGCCACTATGGCGGTTTGCATAATTCACATGCATACATGTTGCTAACTCTTATTTTTCCTAATTTGTAAACACACAGAAAAAGCACTGGACTCTTCACGTGATCTACTGGTCTATCTTTTATCGTAACTCCCTGTGTTATTTTAGAATGAAATGAGAGCAGAACTCAGTTCAGATTCCTTCTCATAAAAGCAAGATTTCCTAAGCCTCGCCACTAAACCAAAACCAAAACCCACCAAAAACAATAACCCAAACAAACCTCAAAATTCTCCTAGAAAGTCCAAAGTGTCAGAATGTTCAGTGCAGCAAGTTATAGTGATTCCCTTACCCTTAGAAAGCTGGGCACAACTGTCACCTACTCTGTGAGCAAAACTTCAACAAGTGTAATTTTCTCATGCTAACAAAACATGCATATTTTTTTAGCAGAAACTCTTTTGCACTATTACCATGTAATAGGCAATTATTCTTACCAATTTCATTATATCCAGTGTCCCTGACTTTCGCTGGAGGCAAAAATGGTTTTAACCTAGTGGGGTGGTATCTCATTCTCCATCCATAGGTTAAGAAACACTATGTTTATACTAGTTCATATATTTTCATTTTCAGAGGGAATAAGATTTAAAGTAAACACCTTTGAGAAAATAATTTTGGAATATGCAACAGAGGTAAAGTTATTTTGTGGGGATGTATTGAGTCAAGATAAAAATTTTTGACAGTGGGGTGCCTGATCTAGTGTGGGGTGTCCCTGCCCATGGCAGCGGGGTTGGAACTAGATGATCCTTGTTGTCCCTTCCAACCCTGACTGATACTATGATACTATGCTACAGGGGTGGCTACAGGTGTGAGATTCTACACAGAGATTAATTTTTCCCAAAGGACAGCAGCCTATGGAAAGGATTCAGCTTTCTCTCACCACTACAACAGTTGAACAGGGAAAAAGTGGAGTGAGGAAGGAGTAGCAGAGTGTCACATACTGACATACACCTCCCATTTCCAATGACACCTACACTGTTCAAAGATGAGGAGGAGGTAGAGGACTCTGGAATGACAAAATTACATTGAGTCTGGAAAAAGGAGATAGAGAATGGATGAGATGGTTGATGTTGTGTCTTTCTCTATATCTGTCCAAATTTGGTTTTTTGGCAATAAATTAAACAAATGTTCTTGAATTTGAGTCTGTTTTTTCTCTGATGGTAATTGGTAACTGATTTCCCTGTCTGTATCTCAACCCACAAGATTTTTATCTTTTTTTTTCCTCCTGTTCTTTTGAGGTACAGGAGTGAGAGAACACCTGGGGAAGTGGGCTGAAGCTGGCCATGGCCAACTCATCATGCAGGAGTATAATGTATTTTAGTCTAATGGCAATCTGACAAAATAAATGTGAACTTGCTGAGACCTTGGATGTATGTATAATCATTTCAGATTAAAGATCCATCTGTTAGATTATTATTGACAATTCACCAAACTTTTTTGACATTTTTGTACTGATATTAAGCAACTCATTGCAAAGTTGGCATAATCTGACTCTGTTCTTCTGTTCCATCCTGTAAAGGCAAATCATCCCTTTTCTCTGCAAACATGTGATGCTTTCACATGTTAATATAGAATTCAGTTCAGAAGTGGTCTCTTGATACCACAATTCTGCTTGAAGCTTAAGGAGTCAACAACCACTATTTACTAATTAATTTATTTGTACATTATATTTACTGAAATAAGTTTTCTGAAGTACTCAGAGTCATACTGTGGTTCTCAAGGTATGGATAAAACTAAATGAAACTTCAATTTTTTTGAATGAAATTACCAAGTATAGCATTTAATAACCATATAAAACTCCAATATTTTGTTGGATCATTACTTCAAAATGTGTTCATAGATGAAAAGACACAGAGAGGAGCTCAAAATGATTAAAAACTATATTGTTTTCCCTAGGTAATTTATATTCATCAGAGCCAGGTATTTAAGCAGTAGAGAGACTAATGAAGCACTGGTGACTGAACACCTATTGGTATGTTTCTTATTATTTTTCTCCTTAAATCTTAATGAGGTGTAATTATAGTTTCTTGTATTTTGTCTGGAACATGCATTATTCTAACAGAGAGTAGTGACAAGTAGATGCATTTGACTTCACAAGCAGCAAACTGACTGCAGACATGTAAATGAGGAACAACAAAGAAGAGCCTGGAGATATTAACATCTGTGAATGAAGCAACCATTTCACAACTCAGTGGACCTTAAACAAAGCAGACATTGAAATCTGTTCAGTACATAGGGTGGATTTTTAAATATGTTCAATTACTGCTTGTTGCACAGATGTCACTAGAGCACAGCTTCAGTCACACCAGGGATTCTGCTTTGCCATTACCAGCATATTAAAATGGTGTTCATGACAAACAGTCTTCCTGCATAGTAAAATATGAATTTTTCACCTATGTCTGTAGGTTAGAGATCCACTAATATCTCCAGATCTCTGACAATGCAGATGAATTGCGATGGAGTTGCACCTGTTAGGACTAAAATATCTATTTTCACCTAGCAATTACCTGTGTGATATTTAAAAAATAATACATTACTTTCATTCAGAACATAAATTCTGAATGAAAGATAATTCATCCCTTTATGAGGAAGGGATAAGTAGGGAAAAGTAAGTTTCTCTAGTCAACTTTTTCCAGTGTGAAGCAGAGAATAGTATATTTTGTGTCTTAGAGTACATTTCTTTTTACAATAAATAGAAACACATGCTGCATATTACCTAGAGGAGAAGTTTTAAGATTTAATTAAATAATCTCTTCAAATAATTTCAACCTACATGTGTGTATTATTAATTTAACTAATAATAGCTATAATATGCTGTTATCTGTAATGTACTATTATTGATAATTATACTGATGTTCATCACAGGGAATTACACATAAATATTATATATATAAATGCAATAAATAGAGTTTGTGAACATAATTTGCTAGAATATTTCCAGTCAAGTCTTATGAATAGGGATTGAGAGAACTGGAGTTGTTTAGTGTGGAGAAGAGGAGGCTGAGGGGAGACCTTATTGCTCTCTATCACTGCTTAAAATGAGTGAGGTTGTAGTGAGGTGGCTGGCCTCTTCATCCTAGTAGCAAGTGATATAACAAGAAGAAATTATGCCAGATTGTGCCAGGGGAGGTTTAGATTGGATATTAGGAAAAAAAATATTTGCAGAAAGAGTGGTCAGGCATTGGAACAAGCTGCCAGGGAGGTGGTGGAGTCATCATCCCTGGAGGTGTTTAAGAAATGTGAAGACATGGCGCTCCAGGACATGGTTTAATGGCCATGGTGGTAGGTTGATGGTTGAGCTTCTGATCTTTCCAACTGAAACAATGCTATGATTTACTTAGAATAACTGAGTGTGGAAGTGATCACAAATTGGCCAGAAAGCACTGACTGCACAAAAACTCCAGAGGAGAGAGTAACTCATGCTAAGGAAGCTCCTCCTTACAGTGATCTTTCTGATGATGAAAAGAAATATGCTTTGTTCACAGATGTGTCCTGTTATCTTGTTGGAAGCAAGCAAAGATGGAAGTCTGCAGTGTGGAGTCCTACACACAGCCTTGCAGAGGCAAAATACAGAGAAGATCAATCCAACCAATTTGCAGAGGTAAAAGCTGTCCAGCTAGCTCTTGACATAGCTGAACATGAGAGATGGCCAAAGCTTTATCTCTACACTGATTCACAGATGGCAGCCAATGCTCTGTGGGTTTGGCTAAAGGGATTGGAAGAAGAATGGTTGGCAGAGGAAAGGAAAACAAACAAACCCAAACCCAAACCCAAACCCAAAACAAACAACAACAAGATGAAATAAAAACACCAACACAACAAAAAACAAAAGGACATATGAAAAAATAAATAAATTGTTCCATCTCTGTTTGAAAAGATCTGTGGTTCACATACAACAACTTATTTTACAAACACATAGCTAACCATTTAAAAGCAACTGGAATGGAAAACAATGGGAAAAAAAAAGAAAAATAATTCAGAAATCTTCATAAAATTTCAACTTAAGGGCCAATTTCATCATTGTGGCAAATATCTGCTGAAGGGTATTTAAACATAACTCAATTGCAATATAGAAAGAATTGAGATTTTTTGCTACACAAAAGCAATCTCAGCCTAGCAAGCAATCATTAGCTTATAGAAAAATTTTGAATTTTATTCTATTTTTACACTCTCCTTAGCTGTGCTCTTCTCAAGAAAATGCTACCACTATTTCCTGGAACAGCACTCATTAGCAGGAAAGATAATACGTGAGCATAACTCTAGATTAGTCCTTCACACATGATGTTAGGTGGTTTTCAACTAAGTAATCTACTGATTATTTCAGCACATGATCACAAACGTACATCCAATAGGCTATACCTTATCTGCTTTGCTCACAGTACTTGGCTTACACTTTCAATGACACCTATTGCCTGCTTTGAAGTCCAAGGTTGTCCAAGGATACTACTCAATTTTTGGTTCTTCATATTTATTCTGTTCTTTGGTGCTGGTGGTTTTCTCGTCTAAGACCTATATAGAAGCCTCTTATTATTGCCTGTTACCTTCTATTTCCCTTTGTGAAGATAATACAGGCTCAAGAGCCAAAATGTTAACACCATTCTTGCCTCCCTGTTTTGAAGGTGTCTGACTTGATCCACTTTTGTAAAGGGGATGGCTCTTTTACAGATCCCCTGAATGAAGACAAGAAGGAACCGAGTAGGAATGGAATGGAATGGAATGGAATGGAATGGAATGGAATGGAATGGAATGGAATGGAATAGAATAGAATAGAATAGAATAGAATAGAATAGAATAGAATTAACCAGGTTGGAAAAGACCTTTGAGATCATTGAGTCCAACCTATCATCCAACACTATCTAATCAACTAAACCATGGCATCAAGTACCGCATCCAGTCTCTTCCTAAACGCCTCCAGTGATGGTGACTCCACCACCTCCCTGGGCAGCCAGGAAAAATACCTGAATTTTATTTTGCTTATGTGTACAGGAGCAAAAGTCAGAAATACAGAAAAGGAGGAAAAAAGCAAGAGGTAGCAAGGAGTGATGTCTCACTGATCCTGAAGACCTTTATCAGTGGGGAAGCTTCAAACTTTCCCTGTTACCTTTGCAGGTTTATACTGTTTACAGTCTCATATGTAGTCACAGTTCTCCATTCAGTTGCCATGGTTATAGCACATTTGATTGGTGTCAGCACTGTTCTCATGGTTAGTTATATGTGCCAGTCCTGTTCTCACAGTAAGTTGTCTGCTGTTTTGGCTCTAAACTGCTGTGTCAGTCAACTTTGAGGGTCCTCTCCATCAAAAGCCCCACATAAACTTGTCACAGTGAGCCCCAGCTTGCATCCAAGAGCAGAACCTGTGGCCTTGTCTGGTTATCAGCTGCTGTAGTCACAGAGTTTGTGGTCTTGTAGGTAACAGGGATTCCCCTGGTACAATAATGTGAAAACACCTCTGGACAAAAAATGTTGAGGCAATTAGAGGAAGACAAGCTTAACTATTTGCAGTGTCAAAGCTCAGTTTGGGACAGCACACATGTCTGCCAGACTACATTTTAATTCTCTTCAACAGAATTTTAGTTAACACCTTGAGAGGCCAATAGGAACACAGAACTGCATAGCACCATGCTAAGCATTTCTCATTGAGACTACCTCCACACTATTGCTTCTTGCAAAATGAGGAGACTGTACTTCTCACAAGCAGTTTAGAGAAGAACCAGTTAAAGAAATGTTTTGAACTCTCTATAGAAATCTAAAGCTCAGGAATGTAAAATTCCTACTGGAAATTTATGGATATCTAAATAGGGCTTCAGAAGGAAAAAAAAAAAGTTGGATGTACAAAGTACACTGTCATTATGCTCCTGACAGATCCTCATTTCTCCTTCATCATCTGGAATGACTGCAAATGAATTGCCTTCAGAGTGTATTTTACTTTTATTTGGGTGTCATACAGTACTATGCTCTACATGTAACATTCAGAATAATAAACATAAAAAATGTCATGTCAAACAAATTGCTTTTAACATTTGTCTTTAAAGAAATCTACCACTGCTAGCATATTCCCATAAGAATTTCTTGCTTTGAATAATTCATTTTGAGAAGGAAATTTGCTGTATTGAAAAAAAGTACAATTTTTGTACTACATTTGTAGTCTTTGATCAGGATACCTTTGAGCTTTACTTAATGATTTTTAAAAAGGGATTTTAAAAAAAGTGCTTTGTGTTTAATGTTGAGACTTCTTTTAAAATATTATTTGCTTCCCAGTTTTGAAACAAAAGTTATTTTAAAGGAATAGTGACAGCTGCGTATTTATCACCTAGGAATCCACATCTGTTGCATGAATAATTATTGACATCAGTGTTCATCAGTGCTGAGACATGATTTTCTTATGCATCTTAAGTTAAAGGAGTTTATTCCTACATGGCTTTTGTTTGTGCTTCATCCTTGCATCAAAGTGTACAGAGCAAGTTCTTCCTGTCTTCAGAGCATAGCTTGATGCTGTGTTAAAGAAAACAGCAGCTCTGATGATTGCAGAAATTTTTATGTCTTTATTCAGCCTTTCCTGGTGCAGCATGGGCAACAGGAACACAGGAACAGCAGACAGAGTGGAATAGGGGGAAAAATGATAACGAGATATAGTAGGTGACACATTTGGTCTCTTGGTCTGAAACTTCAGAAAGATAGTGAACTTCAAGAAGGGTGAATAACTCTTTCTCCCATGGTGTGATAATGAGCCTCCACCTCAATCGTTAAACTCTGCTGCACCTAACAAAGGCCATTTAATAGTTCATTCTGCAGTTTCTGCTGTGATTAAATAACTAGTTGTAGGCTTCTGTATAGATGTGGAGTCTTACTGCTACAACTTTTATTTGCTGTCAAACTGTAGGGATGACTGTTATAATTTATTTTTTTATGTTATAACAGTTGACACATGTTTGGTTTTTGGTTTTTCATCTGTCACTCAACAATATTCTTGGCAGTTATATTCTTTAGCCTGTGGTTCACAACAGATTTAACTAGTATCTATTTTATTTCCTTCCTTTTTTTTTTTTTCTTTACATAAAATCGGTGATGCAAGTTGCTTGCAGTGTAAGATTTCTACTACCAGAACCTCTGGTAAAGTAGCAGAGAGCTTACATAGAGTACTGTGTCCAGTTCTGGGCCCCTCAGTTTAGGATAGATGTTGAGTTGCTGGAATGTGTCCAGAGTAGGGCAATAAAACTGATGAGGGGTTTGGAGTACAATCCCTATGAGGAGAGGCTGAGAAAGCTGGGGTTGCTTAGCCTGGAGAAGACGAGACCTTATTGCTCTCTACAACTACCTGAAGGGAGGTTGTAGCCAGGTGGGGGTTGGTCTCTTCTCCCAGGCAACCACCAACAGAACAAGAGGACACAGTCTCAAGCTGCACCAGTGGAGGTTTAAGCTCAAAGTGAGGAGAAAGCTCTTCACAGAAAGAGTGATTGGCAATTGGAATGGGCTGCCCAGGGAGGTGGTGGAGTCACCATCACCGGAGGTGTTTAAGAAAAGACTGGATGAGGCACTTGGTGCCATGGTTTAATTGATTAGATGGGTTGGACTTGATGATCTCGAAGGTCTTTTCCAACCTGGTTAATTCAATTCAGTTCTATCCTATCCTATCCTATCCTATCCTATCCTATCCTATCCTATCCTATCCTATCTTATTCTTCTCATATTCATTATGGTCCTTTAATTTGAATTTCTTTTTATTTAAAAGAACACAGGACAGTGTATGTTGCTGTAAGAGTCTAATAAAATCTTCCTTCCCTCCTCCTCCTTCCCCTCTCTCTCTCCCCCACTGACAGGGAATAAAAGAAAGGAGGCAGAGTTTTAGTTGAGATATGCAACGATTTACTACTCTATTACAGGGATATCACATTACATCAAAAGAGCTGGGGGGGGGGAAAGTGGGACAGGGGGAAGGAAAATACTCAACTGAACTCTTAAAGTAACCACACCAATCCCCCACACAAAATCAAAACACAATAGAAAGCCTGCACCCCACCCCAGAACAAGGAAGTTTTACAAACTACATAACATACCACAAGCCTCACAAATCCCAGCAATGTCCAGTTTTGTCATGCAGCAAGCAATGCTCAGAATGGCATCAGATGTATGGTAGCCTAAACCAACACTGTTGCTTAAAGAAATAATCCTCAGTATCTGTAGAGAGTGTGTGAGACATTCACAACTGTAATCCTAAGAAGACAAAATCCAATTCACAAGCATCTTCAGTCATAGACACACCGCAAATTGGTTGCTGAAGATTAAATGACATGTAGTTCTTTCTTATGCATTCACGTTCCGTGCACACCTGTTGCATCTCCTATGGATGTTGGCAGCTTATCTGAAAAGAGCTGCTAGCATAGTCAGCAGACCACCAGCCTGCATTGCAGTCTCAGCTCCTGTAGTAATCAAGAAAACCTCAGGTAGCATGAAGTGTGCTCTTTCTTTAATGTAACCAAGGAAAATAAGGATAGGAGACAAACATAACAGGTGTAGTGGAAAATTAAAAAGCACATGCATTCTCTTTGTCATATGGGTATTTACTTGACTTAGAAAATAAAACAGTAGGAAAGAGATAATACAAAGAAGAGGAAAAAGGGAAAAGTCAAAACCCAAGACACCATGGAATGGATGTAGACAATATGCGTAAAAGATATCTTAGATTCATCAAACCTACTTAGCAAAAAATTATGTGTTGGAAACATTTTATGAGATGTTTCAGAATCAGCATTTGCAATTATACTTTTGATATCACTGGCCTATGTTTTTCACCTTAAGGATTAATGTGAGGTCTTTTAGAGGCAACTAGATAACTTCTTCAGCTAGCTAGACTGCTGACAATACACTAATTCAGAAGCACTGACATTATCATCTGGAGAAAAGGCATATATCTGTTTTCTGTCTTTGATCTAATCTCTGGAAAATTGACCAGAACGAGACTTTCAGAATTCCATAATCTCAAACTGGGAGGTAGGAGATGTGGGTATCAGGGATATAGGGACAAAGAAAATAAAATAAGGGGAAATTTGCTGTCAAATTTTTGAAGAGCTACATTAATGTTCTAGTTTTGCTAGGACAGAATCACAAGTCAGCCATGAGCTGCAGGCCACTAGGATTTCTGAGTCAGTCAAGACGTAGGTTTATCCCATACCACAAGCACCACACTCAATATAAAAGAGGAAGTTTGGTTAGATTTTCTCTTCTGGCTTCCCAACTCTCTGCTTCTTTTCTCTCTCCTGATCTTGAGGACTTCTTTCCTGGATATTGCAACTCAGCAATTTTATTTAGGCTGAGTAGAACATTTTATGTCTTGTGTTGACGTTGACATTAATTTGTTGGTTTCATTGAATCCATTTTCATTTTGCCCTGTGGGTTTTCTCTCCTTTTCCCACTTCCTCTTCTCTGCTGAGGAGAGCTTATCAGGTGACAGAGTAACTGCTATATTTCAGCCTCAGATTCAGGCTAAATCAAGACAATTAATGATTGGAAGTTCTGGGTTTTCATTACAAGTAAGAGCCTACATAGCTCTGACTATCCTAAATTACTGATAGCTTTAGCACCAGTTTCTGATGATGATTTCTGCTGAGATTGTAGTTTAATTTTTTAATTATTTGCACTTAATTGTAAAGGGAAATTTTAAGGTGAAAGCATTGATTAAATTACTTTTTTTTTGTAGTTGTAAGGAAAAATATTTAATATCTCTCTCATTATGTGGAATAATTTAAAGACTAAGATCACTTAGTCATTGGTCAGTGCTTTCTTTCTGAAATGTTCAGTGGATTGTTTTCTTCAAAATTACGACTTCTGCCCATATTATTTTTTGAGCATATGTAAAATTGGAAACTTATTTTAAACACCTATTTCAGCATTGCTAATTTTCCATACTGAGGAAGATACCAATAAACCATGCTTTAAATCAAACCCAGAAAAATTACGCTTTAAACTTGAACTAGGTGTCAAGTTAAAATCACATAAAATCTTGTGGTACCTGGAAGAAAGCAAACAGTTGTTTTTTTTCTTATTTGAAGGTAGATATCTAAGATAAGGAAATTAAAAGGTTGTGATCATGTTTTTTTTCCTTCCCTCCACCCCTTATGAAATGAACATAGACTATACCACTGCAAGTTAGACCTGCAAAACTACAGGTTCCTAGGATAGCATAGTTCTAAACTTCAGTCTTTCACTTTTGGTACCTAGTATGCTAGGACCATATGAAGGAATAAAGTGATTCCTGAGCAAAATGAATTCCTAGACTGCTAGTGGAAAGGTGAGAAGGATTTTGTACAAGCTGCACCTCATCTTCATTTCTGTGCCTGATAAAGCCAATGGGTTTGTTACATGGAAAGTTTAGGCTCAGTCAAACCCAAAAACTCCATAGTTAAAGCGTAATTCAAGTGTTTCACAAAGGAAGGAACTCCAAATCACCTTCTTGCCTTGTAAAGAGACGAAAGCTTCTTTATTGACAGTTTGCTTCATCCATAAAATCAGTGGTATCAGAAAAGCAGTCTGCACATTTTGCCTGTCTTAGAGTACTCTGAAGTAAAAAAAATGCTAGATACAAAGGTAGCTGGGATACTGAGTTCCAGAGTATATTTTATATGTTTAAGAATTGCATTGTGACAGAATTATTTATGGGTACATATTAATTACAGTACTGGACCAAAAATAGATACCACATAGTCCATCCTCTATAGACAGTTAAGAAGAACAGCAGATGGTTTAGAAAAATTAAGAACACAAAAGTGAAAAGATATGGAATAATCTAATTCAAACATTAAATCTCATTATGATTTCTAGTTTGGATATTATAGTATCTGAGGAATGAAATTTAATAACCCTTTCGCCTTTCAATAATCAGCTAAAAGTGAATATTCTTGCATAAAAATTTGCAGTGATATTGGTGAGAACAAAATTATGACCTCTTGAGTTCCAAAATTTACTCTCAATGTTCGATTGAGTTAGCTTTCTTTGATCTTCCCTGTATGAAGTCCTTTCTGTCCTACTACTCCAAGACACAAAATATGGTTGAAGGAGATAAATCCTTCAATGTTTGTTTGGAAAGATTCTTCATGTCATTGTTCTTTTATACTTTTTTAAAAGTCTTCCGAGTTCTTTAATAAGCTCACCATAATATTGTTCACATAATTAACTTCTCCATACTCTATACATTTCAGTGTCTTATAAAACATATTTCACCATATTGAAAGAGTTGGGGCTGTTCAGTCTGGAGAAAAGAAGGCTCTGAGGTAACCTTATTGTGGCCTTCCAGTATCTGAAGGGGGCCTACAAGAAGGCTGGGGAGGGACTTCTCAGGATATCAGGTAGTGATAAGACTAGGGGGAATGGAATGAAGCTGGAGGTGGGGAGATTCAGGCTGGACGTGAGGAGGAAGTTCTTCACCATGAGAGTGGTGAAGTCCTGGAATGGGTTGTCCAGGAAGGTGGTTGAGGCCCCATCCCTGGAGGTGTTTAAGACCAGGCTGGATGAGGCTCTGGCCAGCCTGATCTAGTGTGTGGTGTCCCTGCCCATGGCAGGGGGGTTGGAACTAGATGATCCTTGTGGTCCCTTCCCACCCTGAGTGATGCTATGATATTTGTACAAATGTCAGTGTTTTCTTTTGTGCTGTTAACATTAACCTCTAGGTTCTTTTTGCGGCTGGTGGTGCTAATTGAAATTCATTTGTATGAATAATTTCAACTCATCTAATGTGTTCTTTTTTTCATTTTTGTTGATACTAAAAATTATCAGTCATACTTTTATCCATTTAACTGCTTTAAAAAGACCCTAAATGGGAATGTTGTGAGTTCAAGTCTGCAGTGGGCAGTAGTGTCCTCCCTACTCTAGTCATGAGGTCTGTGGTGACAGGTTGGACTCGATGATCTTTGAGGTCTCTTCCAACCTTAGTGATACTGAAATATTTCAAGTTTCTCACAGCTGCAGCTGATTCTGAAAAAATAGATGTTGTTTTCTTTAAAGCTTGATGACTTTCAGACCCTTAAATATGTGTATATATTGAGCTATATAAAATACATTACACTGAATCTCAATATTGAGTCATTAGCCATTGGAATGTGCTGCCCAGGGAAGTGGTGGAGTCACCATCCCTGGAAGTGTTCAAGAGGGGATTGGACAATGCACTTGGTGCTATGGTCTAGTCATGAGGTCTGTGGTGACAGGTTGGACTTGATGATCTTTGAGGTCTTTTCCAACCTTGGTGATTCTGTGTGATTTCCTGATTTTAACTTTACAGTTTAGATGGTTCCAATTTATTTTATTATTATTTTTTTTTTAATTCAGAGCATCTTGCTCTGTAATTTCCTGCTGTCTGTGGCTCTGCTGTCATTTAAATAGCAATATTTCCAAACTTGGGAGAAGCCATAGCATTTTATGTTTTTGCTCACATACATCATTTCATACGTTACAAGATCCTAGTAAATGCGTTTGCTGAAAGTCACTGGTTTTTACAAATGCAATTTTACCAAAATAGAAGATTCACTCTAGAGACTGAGATTTGTATGAAAAATACACTGGGTAGAGGATCAGTGTTCTGCTACACTGTTGAAATTGTATATTTTCTACTAGGAGAAAATGGTTGATCAGCTGATAAGTCAGAAGGAAACAGAAGAGCCTTATTAAACTCCTAGTGGATTATCTAGTTAAGCCTGTACTGTACTGACATGCTGCTAAGGATTTATGTATTTTTTATTATTTTAATAGGCTTGCCAGTTATGACAAATGTTAAGAAATGTTACTAAAGCTGTCTGCCTTTACAGCATCTCAATTCTTTGTGCAATGACCACATTAGATAGGAAATCATTGCAAAGTATATGCTATTTAGTCACAAGGCAATAGGAGTGTTACTGGATTAGCTAAACAGGAGAGCTATTAAAAGCTGTATCTTGTAACCACAGTGACTGGGGCTATATTAAGATTAACATTTGCTGACTGTTAAGAACTGTATCATCAGTCTTTAGCAATGTATAGTAGTTATTATGTTAAACAGCATCCTGAGTTATCCAATGTATAAGGACCTTCATTATGTCATGCCCTCAGGAAGACCCATGGGCTGTTAAAAGATGATGCTTTGAGATTTTTCTGCTCAAATGAATGTGTGTTGGGATTTTTACACAGATGCAGTATTTTCCATGTGAAGATTGCAAAATTTGTTGTGAATATCCATTAGTTATGCATCTTAATATTTCTACTAGATAGAAAACCATTGTCTTTGAAAGATCAATATTCATTAATATTACATTAAATATTACACTTTTTTTTTAAGCTTTTGAATCTTTTTTAAGCACTTATCTTCTCTTTGGATTCTATTTGTGTGTTTAAAATTAATGTATTTCAAAACAGAAGAAAAGGATAAATTGAGCAATATAGATTTTTTTTAATTGACACAAAAGAAAATACAGATTGCAGTATCTCTGCTGTATTTCCAAGAGCTATTAAAAATACAATAAATTGTCAAAAGCTAGTCATAATTTTTTTCATTAATTATACATTGTCAGGAATAGAAATACTGTTAAACATGAACAGTGCTGTAGCTATTCTGTATAAAAATGAAAGTCTCTCTAAAATTAGATACCTCTAATAGTATCTTATCAAATTTTTGAAGAGTACTCTCTGTGATATGACAATTATATTTCTATAGTTCATTGAATATTTTACAGTTGAAAATAACTGCATCAGAAAAGATGTTTTACTGTTTATAGGCATGTAGGCACTGAAATACAAATACTTTGTTTAGCAATGTTTTCTTTCAAAGCAGTTCCAGCCCATCAGTTTCTTGAGTGCTTTCACAGTCCATTTTTCCAGACTTATTTCTGATCTTCACTCTGACGATCTTGGCATGGAACTGACCCTTTGGTAGTTGTACCACTCTGTTGTGCTGAGCTGTCTGATAAGGGATGAAAGGGACTGAAGACTTGATTGCTTACAAAAGAATATAATAATATTAAAGCTGTCAAGAAATTGAAAATTAAGTCAAGCTCACTCTCTATATATGCATTAGTAGATAAAGGTGCAGACAATCTCTCCTTATACACACACACACACTAGTGTGATCAGTGGTACTGAGTCTATTTGGAGGTCTGTAACAAGTGGTGATTCCAAGGGGTCAGTAATGGGTCTAATCCTGTGCAGTACATTCATCAATGACCTGGATAAAGGGCTGGAGTGTACTCTCAACAAGTTTGCTGGTGATACAAAACTGTGAGGGGTGGCTGACATGCCAGAAGACTATGCTGCCATTCAGTGTGACCTCGGCAAGCTGGAGAGTTGGGCAGAGAGTAACCTTAAATTCAACAAGAGCAAGTATAGGGTCCTGCACCTAGAGAAGGTTAACCACATATATCAGTACAGGTTAGGGGTTACCTGACAGAAAATACCTCTGTGGAAAAAGACCTGGGATTTCTGATGGACAACAGGATGACCATGAGTCAGCAAAGTGCCCTTGTGGCCAAGAAGGCCAATGACATTGTGTAGTACATCAGGTTGAGGGAAGTTCTTCTCTCACTCCATTTTGCCCCACTGAGGCCACATTAGAATACTGTGTCCATTTCTGAGCTTTCAGGTTCAGTAAGGACAGGGAACTGCTTGAGAGCATCAAAGGGCAACAAAGATAAGTAGAGGATCAAAACACCTCTGACAAGAGCCTGAGGGGCCTGAGGCCTTTTAGCCTAGAGAAGACTGAAGAGCTATCAATGCTTTTAAATGCATAAAGTGTGGGTGTCAGGAGGATAGGGACAGTCTTTTTTTCGGTGACAGGACAAGAAATAATGAGCACAGATTCGAATATAAGAAGTTCCACCAAAACATGTATAATGAGTAAAGTTTTTCATGCTTACCTTAACATTATTTGTCCTAAGATGTTTTTACACCACTGTCCCAGGAAGACAGTTGCTTAACTACAAGTAACCACTGATAACCAGACAAAGCCAGAAGTTCTGCATTCAAGAGTGTTATAATGCAAGCTGGGTCTCACGGTGAGAGTTTGATGGGTCTTTTGATGGAGAGGACCCTCATAGATGACTGACAGGGCAGTTTCAAGCCAAAAAAGCATGGAATTAACTGCAGTACTGGGGCTAACACACGCTGATTACTGTGGGACCAGGGCTGACACCAGTTGAACGTGCTATAACCATGGCAACTGAATGAAGAGCTCTGACCAAAAATGAGACTGGAAAAGGTATAAAACCTTAAAGGTAAGAGAGAAGTGTGGAGGTCCCCCACTGATCAAAACCTTCACAACTGGCAAAATGCTACTTGACCTTCAGTGGTAACTATCTCTGATTTGGCTACCTCTTGCTTTCCCCCCCCCCCCCCCCCTTCTTTTCTATATTTCTGACTTTCCCCCCTGCACATGTAAGCAAAATAAAACTCAAGTGCTTTTCCCAACCAACTATCCACTTCCTTCTTGGATTGTATTTGGTTTGGCTGAGCTGGAGTTAATTCTCCCCAGAGCATCTTTCTCACTGGTGGTGTAGCTGGGTGTCGATAACACATCAATTTTATGGCTACTGCTGAACCAAGCACCAAGGCTGTGATTCTTCTAACGTTTCCCCACCCCAAGAGTACACCAAGGGGTGGACAAGACCTTGGGAGGGGACACAGCTGGACCAGCTGACTCAAACTGACCAAAGGGGTATTCTATACCATATTATGTCAGCTCAGATATATATACTAAAGGAAAGAAGAAAGTGGGGGGATAGTCATCAATGACATCAGTCCTCTGAAGCAGTTGCTACTTGAGCCCTGCTTGCTGGGAGCAATCAAAAATATCATCTGGCTTGATGGAAAGTAGAGAATAACATCTTTGTTTACTTTTGCTTCACATTATTAAAATTCCTTCTATCTTATTACAGGCTTTTTGCTATATTTCCCCCTCTTCCCTGTCCACCTAAGAAGGGGAGTGATAAAGCAGCTTTAGTGGGCATTTGGCCCCCAGCCAGGGCCAAAACACCACGTGGTGGGGTGCATAAAAGAGCCATCTCTTCCACAGAATGGATTGAGACAATGTGAGGAAGTACTACTTTAATTTGAGGGTGGCAGAGCACTGCAACAGGCTGCTCAGAGAGATGGTGGAGTAGCCATCTTTGGAGTCACTCAAAACCCATCTGGATGATATCCTGTGCAACCTGCTCTAGGTGGCCCTGCTCTGTCAGGGTGGTTTGACTAGATAATCTCCAGAGGTCCCTTTCACTTTCTGTGATTGCACTACCTACACACAAACTCTAAAAACTGGACTGTATATATCTTGTCCTTCAGAAAGAAATGTAAAAATTAAAGATGCCAGGTTTGCTTCATGTAGTTTTCCAGTTTCATAGATTAAACATGAAATAGATAGAACCAAATGTTCTCTGAAAAGTTAATTTTGACAAAAATGGCACCCTCATCTTGTTGATGTCTTGGTATCTAACTTAGAGAACATATGAGTTCCAGTATCTAAACCTTACTAGATGGAATCCATAGATAATGAAAATGAAAAACATCAAATCAGTTTGCACTTGTTGTATTTTTGCCCCATTTTCTCACTATATCTCTTAACAATACTTTTTCCAGTATTATTTCAAAATAGAATAACTTATTTTTAGTACCAAGAATCTTTTAGTGGAAGTCTAACAATGAATGACAGAATTAAAAATCAAATAATCAAATATTCAAAATCTCTGGTCTAATAAGGTAATTAATGGTTATGCCATTGACAAGTACATAGTGTGTATGCATTTGTAGGAGGTTAATGTCCATAAACATTGGTGCTTCTTTAAGAAGAAAAAGGATTTCTGTCCTCAAACAAAATGCTATACTACTGCACAGAACTTGCTGCAATACACCACTTTTCACCAGCTGCCAACTGGAATTAAGTCCATTTCCTACAGTCCAGGAAAACAGCATCCACAGCCTCTCCTTCGGTAAGTATCTAGGTATCATTCCCCAGGAAATCTTTCTGTGTAGCCCTTTGTGTTTGGGCAGGGGTCTGGATGGGGGGGGAGGGGGGCCTCCTCCTCCTTCTTCTCCATTTATCTGCCCACAAACTCATTACACATCAGGGGCCAGGTGGTGAAACCATTTTTTCACCATCCTCCCTTCCTGGGGTATCCGATGGCTAGAAATGATCTTGTCCTGAAGGTATCGATGGCTGGGTCCTTGGTTCATTGTTGTCAGGCCAGCTGCAGTCCAGCGAGCAATCGTTATCCTTTTTGGGGGCACATCTCTAATTCATGATGCAATCAAGGTGATTTGCATCCAGGATTGGTAGACAGGATTCTTACATCCAATAAGCAGGCTACCTTATGGTAGGAAATCAGGTTCATCAAGCTGTGCTTGCCTTTCATGAACCCATGCTGTCTAGGACTGACCACCTGGTTGCCACATTAGAAGCCAATAAAGTACTTTGTCAACTGCATGATTTAGGGAATCTTTCAGTGCAGGATTTAGCACTAGAATAGAATAAACCAGGTTGGAAGAGACCTTCAAGATCATTGCGTCCAACCCATCAACCAATCCAACACCACCTAAACAACTAACCCATGGCACCAAGCACCCCATCAAGTCTTCTCCTGAACACCTCCAATGATGGCGACTCCACCACCTCCTCGGGCAGCCCATTCCAATGGGCAATCACTCCTCTCTGTATAGAACTTCTTCCTAACATCCAACCTAAACCTCCCCTGGCGCAGCCTGAGACTGCACCCTCTTGTCCTGGTACTGGCTACCTGGGAGAATATGCCTGGGAATATGTGAATCAAGAGAATTTTTGCTCATTTTCCTTTTTTGAAAATTTAATTATTCCCATTTTAAATTGAACACAAGAAAATAAACACAAATATTCATATATTTAGAAAATAAATCATTTTTCCTCATCTTCAGGACCCTGAGACTGGACAGAAGGCCTGAACTTTGATTCAAACTGGGTCCAACCGCTGTTTGTAAGGGTAACTCCAGTTGTTTGCTTGCATTCGGATGTGCTCTGTCACTATTGCTATGTGTGCCATGATGCCCTAAGCAATGATTCTTTTGCTGCCAACAATGTCAAATCTTTCATATTCATTTTTTTGAGGGGATCATAATTTTATTGCTTCTGATTGGAGTAGAATTGAGTATAATTGAATAGAATTCATCATAAATACAGGAAGGAAAAAAAAGAAAGATATTTTTGCTTTTCCTTTTTCATCTGAGCACAGATCAGGGATAGCCCATTGTATTCACAGGAGAGTTCTGCTACATGATGTGATATTTAAATATTTTTTTTGTATACTTACTCTGAATTTGTTGTGTTTAGTGATTCAAAGCTGTAGAGGTTTTATGGAAATTACCTTACAGCTGACAGTTGATAGAACAAGCATATATTAAAGGGCATTAAGGTGTTCAAAGCTTTAATGTTTCCTAATAAAGCACCATGGAGGATTACATCTTTCCCAGTACTTTAGCAATGCTCTTTTGCATCTACGAAAGCTTGAAAATATGACTGTTATCTTCTCAGTTCAAAGAGTTTCTTTCCAGAATGATGGCTTTCTTAGCGTGAAAATTTCTCTAAGGAATTTTGGGTCAATGTATTCTCTCTACAGCTGAGTTTAATGTTTTTTATGTTCGTAGGAGCAGTATAACATCATAATAGAATAGGCTGTGAATCCCTATTGTGCATAATTCCTACATTATAATTTCAGCAGACACATTATGTTTGGTATTTGAATGATGGTTATTGCAAGACTGAGGAAGAACTGAAAACCAGATGAAAGAGTAACAGAGGACCCTGTTTGGAAACTATGTTATTCACTCAAGTTTGACTTACAAGTTTCTTGACATTCTCTGGCTCCTCAGCCTCCACTAGATGTTTTTTCCCCCCCTTTGCATGTCACAGTGTCATGATTTAACCCCAGCTAGCAACTAAGCACCACACAAGCGTGCTCTCACTCTACCCCATTAGTGGAATGGGAGAGAGAACCAGGAGAGCAAAAGTAAGAAAACCGGTGAGAAAAAGACAGTGTAATAGGTAAAGCAAAAGTCGTGCATAGAAGCACAAATCCAAAATATAGTCCCTTATTAACTACTTCAGACAAAATTAACTCCATCCCAGCCAAAAATACAGAAATGAAACAATCTCCATATTTCTTTATTACATCTTACTTAGCAGATTTTTTCTATGAAATATTGTTTCCTTCTCTCAGTCATAAAACTATTTTTTCTTGAAGTTCTGTTTGTAGTGGGTTTTTTGTTACAATATTTCCTTCTTTTTCCAAATGAAAACCTTTTAGTTGCTTTGGGGTTTTTTTTTGTTGTGGTTTTATTTTCCCATTATTAATATGTAAGAGAAACATTATAGTCTTGAAAACCACAGATTCCTCAGGAATATTTATATTCCATGTTCAAGCCAAGCAAGGTCCATCTTCAGTTCTTGCCAAATATAGTAATAGAAACTACTCCAATGACTTATGGAAGGAAAGGAAAAAAAAACCACATGGGATTAACACATGGCTTAGAAGTTGGTGCCACCAACAGAATTATGGGGTTTTTTTCCACCATGGGGACCTTTTCTTGGCACCAGGTCTACTGGTTCATCTATCCCATAAGGGGAAAAGAATCCTTACACATGAGTTGACTGGGCTCATTGACAAGGCTTCAAACTAGTTTTAAAGAGGGATAGGAATATAGTTGGCCTTGCCACTGAGAACCCTGGGTGCAGTAGCCAATGATTGTGGAGTAGTCCTGGGACCAGTCTTGTTTCACATCTTTGTTGGCAACATGGACAGTGGCATTGAGTGCACCCTCAGCAGGTTTGCTGATGACACAAAGCTGTGTGGTGCACCAGATATGCTGGAGGGAAGGGAGACCATCCAGAGGGACCTCGACAGGCTGGAGAGGTGAGTCATGACAACCTCAGGAGGTTCAACAAGACCAAGTGCAAGGTCCTGCATCTGAGTCGGGGCAATCCCAGGCACTGATATAGGCTGGCCAGTAACTGGTTTGAGAGCAGCCCTGAAGAAAAGGTCTTGGGGGTGCTGGTGGATGAGAAGCTCAATATGAGCCACCAGTGTACACTTGCAGCCCAGAAAGCCAATGAGATCCTGGGCTGCATCAAGAGAAGTGTGGCCAGCAGGTCAAGGGAGGTGATTCTCCCCCTCCACTCAGCTCTGGTGAGACCCCACCTGGAGAACTGCATCCATTTCTGGAGCCCCTATTACAGGAAGGTTCTGGAGGTGCTGAAGCGTGCCCAGAGGAGGGCCACAAGAATGATTAGAGGGCTGGAGCACCTCTCCTATGAGGCCAGACTGAAGGAGTGGGGGCTATTCAGTCTGGAGAAAAGGCTCAGAGGAGACCTAATTTTGGCCTTACAGTATCTTAAGGGGCGGCTACAAGAAAGCTGGTGAAGGACTTTTTTTAGGGTGTCAGGTAGTGATAAGACTAGGGAGAATGGGAAGAAGAAAACAAAACAAAACAAAATTAACAACCTAGATAATTTTAAAAGAATGATAGATTTCATTTTAAATTAAATCTTGTACCTTATTTTCCTCATCGTTGTTCCCTCCTATGGAATATCACTTCAAACTTTATTTTGTAAAAAATATCCAAGCATGATATTGCTGACAGCTGGGACAAGCATCCTGTGACATGACTATTTTAAAATAAGTGACACTTTTCCTGGAGAAGAGGATACAGAAATTTCCTTTGGAGACAAGAGTTTCAGGAAGGTATAGCTTCTGAGAATCAATTTTTTGCACAGTGGGGATGATATCAGTAGTCACAATTGTTTTTTTAAGAGTGCAAATGACAGTAGAGGCAACTAAGACACTGTATTTGTTACAATAGTTAGCTCCACAGAGATGGAGAGTGGTCCGAAAACTCTCTTCAAGATTGCGAGGGGTTGTGCAAAGGTGATATCAAAGTGACTCAGAGCATAGGCTCTGGGCAGAAATCTATCCTGATATGGCAAAGAACTTGACCCAGACAGGGCAACTAAAGGAAGAGCTGAATGACCTCACATGGATGTGTATTCTGGTCAAGATCCTGAATTGCCATGTGAAGTAGCTGGACTACAGGGAGAACAAAACATCAATAGGGTCTCCACAGAGTCTATAGGGTCACAACCCTGAGTCCTGTGTTGTAAGAAAGTGAAGATGAACAAAAAATATGACCAGAGATAACAATAGATGAAGGCTCTCAAAGAGCATGTGTCAGGGAACTTGTGACTTCCAGCAACATAATGAAGGATGCTTCTCCACTTCCAGAATTATTGCTTCAGGACTGGTATAGTGGAAATCAGTGGTGGTGAACAAGATCTACTATGGAAGGCATCAGCATTAGAATAGCATCAATCAAGTGTCTGCATAAAGAGAAAAAGCAAGGTGAATGACACTGGAGGCTTCCTCCTTACAGGATGAAGCAAACTATCCACCAACTTGATGTGTTTTGGGAGATATGACACTCGTAAAGAGCTCACATCTAGGACACTTCCATGTTAAGGTAGTTCTACTATGTACAATACTCTGAAATATAACACCAGTATGCAAGATATGCCTGTGTCCTCAAGGAAACAGCTCTCAGAAAAAGCATCTGAAAATACAAATATCAGTCCATGTAGTGGAGAGAACCTAACAACCTAACAATTCAGACTGAACATTTGTTACTGATTTTCTGGGAGATAAAAGTGCTAGACCAGATATTTATTTTATCTTCCTGAAAGACCTTAATTTTCCAGAGAGCCTAACATTTACATGAGCAGATAATGAAGTAGCAACATATTAAGAAAACCAAATGAAATGCTCATTGAGGAGAAACAAAAAATAAATCTCACTTTCAAAGTAAGAACTAATACCTCCTCTCCCTTTTCCTTGACAAGGAAAAAATGCTCAAACCTAAGACTTAAAATGTATTTAAAGTAAGCAAACTATTTCAACATCAGTTCTGTGATTTTCTTGAACCAATTGGAATAAATTAATTTTCTCTTGGGGAAAAGATGGGGTGTAATTTTATTTTATTTTTTTTTAATGTGAAAACCAGCATGTGATTTACATAGGTATCTTGAAAATATGTAATATTCTGTCAGATGGTAAAGGTAAATTTCTTTCACTATCGAAATACCACAACAGCTCTCATCATTAAACACCTGGAAATAAAATGCAGACATTTCTAGAATGTTTGAATCTCTTGTCTGCCTTTCCAGGTACAAAACTGTTACTGATTTGGTGTTTTAAATCAGTTTTTCCTGGCATTTCAGAAATACATAGAATACATAGAATACATAGAATAAACCAGGTTGGAAGAGACCTTCAAGATCATCGTGTCCAACCCATCAACCAATCCAACACCGCCCAAACAACTAACCCACGGCACCAAGCACCCCGTCAAGTCTTCTCCTAAAAACCTCCCGTGATGGCGACTCCACCACCTCCCCAGGCAGCCCATTCCAATGTGCAATCACTCTTTCTGTATAGAACTTTTTTCTAACATCCAGCCTGAATCTCCCCTGGCGCAGCCTGAGACTGTGTCCTCTTGTTCTGGTACTGCTTGCCTGGGAGAAGAGACCAACATCCGTCTGTCTACAACCTCCCTTCAGGTAGTTGTAGAGAGTAATAAGGTCACCCCTGAGTCTCCTCTTCTCCAGGCTAAGCAACCCCAGCTCCCTCAGCCTCTCCTCGTAGGGCTTATGTTCCAAACCCCTCACCAACTTTGTTGCTCTTCTCTGGACTCGTTCCAGCAAGTCAACATCCTTCCTAAACTGAGGGGCCCAGAACTGGACACAGTACTCGAGGTGCGGCCTAACCAGTGCAGTGTACAGGGGCAGAATGACCTCCCTGCTCCTGCTGGCCACACTGTTCCTGATGCAGGCCAGGATGCCATTGGCCCTCTTAGCTGCCTGGGCACACTGCAGGCTCATGTTCAGTCTACCGTCGACCAGCACCCCCAGGTCCCTCTCAGCCTGACTGCTCTCCAGCCACTCTGACCCCAGCCTGTAGCTCTGCATGGGGTTGCTGTGGCCAATGTGCAGAACCCGGCACTTGGATGTGTTAAATCTCATGCCGTTGGACTCTGCCCATCTGCCCAGCCTGTCGAGGTCCCTCTGCAGAGCCTCTCTACCCTCCAGCAGATCAACTCCTGCGCCCAGCTTGGTGTCGTCAGCAAATTTACTGATGATGGACTCGATGCCCTCGTCCAGATCATCAATAAAGATGTTAAAGAGCAAGGGGCCCAGTACTGATCCCTGGGGCACACCACTGGTGACTGGCTGCCAGCTGGATGTGGCACCATTCACTACCACTCTCTGGGCTCGGCCCTCCAGCCAGTTCCTAACCCATCTCAGTGTGCTCCCATCCAAGCCATGGGCTGACAGCTTGGCCAGGAGTTTGCTGTGGGGGACGGTGTCAAAGGCCTTGCTGAGGTCCAGGTAGACTACATCCACAGCCTTCCCCACATCCACCAGGCGGGTCACCTGATCATAGAAGGAGATCAGGTTGGTCAGGCAGGACCTGCCCTTCCTAAACCCATGCTGGCTGGGCCTGATCCCTTGGCCATCCTCTAAGTGTTGCGTGATTGCATTCAGGATGACCTGCTCCATAATCTTTCCTGGCACTGAGGTCAATGTATGTGATTAACCTTATTATCAAACTGTGTTACATATGAAGAACACTCTTTGAGACATCTGCACAGGATTTGCTTTGAGAAAAAGGTATGTGTCCAAATTTGTTAGATCCTTCCACTAAAAACAGATCTCTGAATTTAATTATAGGTCATCTACCCCTTAAGAACAACATTGAATATTACAGTGAGTGGAAGGTATTCAAAACATGTAAGTCCTCATCACTGATATCTTGTTAGGACATTTAAGCAACAGAAGCAGGAAGAGATGCCCCTACAGTAGAGAGGAATTCAACACACTCAAACTTTCCTACCATTTCTATTTCACATCTGGGTTGACCTACTTGGAAAGGGCGGCAACTTGAGCTGTGGCATGGGAGCATGATGAACTGGTTTTACTTGGGAGAGCAATTCCAGACCACCCCCAATTATCCCACATTTATACCCAGGGGCTAATGAGGTGTGGCACACCTCATTAGCCAAGCAAGGGATCTGGGAATCCCATCACCACATACGTTATTCCACAGTTCAGCAGCAAGGAATTCCCCAACATTTCCCTCTTTGCAAATTTCCACTACCTGAGGATCTAACTTAATTACACTCATAAGTGCTGAGAATAACTCCGCTGACTTCACCAGCCAACAGGGATGAAAACCTGCCTTGCAGTACCTCCTTCCTAGCTTTTGTCAAGTTGATGAAATTCATTTCAGATTAACTGAACTCCAGGACATGCATCTTAAGGGGGAAAACAAGAAACATAGGGAGGAACTTTTTAGGGTGTCAAGTAATGATAGGACGAGGGGAAATGGAGCAAAACTAGAAATGGGTAGATTCACAGTATATTAGGGGGTGGAAAGGACCTCAAGAGATCTGACCCCCTACCAAAGCAAGATCACTTAGGGTAGTCCACACAGGAATGCAGCCAGGGTGGGGGTTGAAAGTCTCCAGAGAAAGAGACTCCACAAGCTCCCTGGGCAGGCTGCTCTAGTGCTCTGTCACCCTCATTGTAAAGGAGCTTCTTCTCACATTGTGGTGAAATCTTCAAGTTGGAACCCATTGTTTATTGTCTCATTAACTGTGCAACACTGAGCTGGGGACACAACCCTCACCAGCCAAGAAACCACACAGAGGAGCCCAACCCCAGTGAGCAGGCCCAGCCAGCACCCATGGAAGATACTGGAGGAGTCATCAATCATTGCCCTACCTAACCGGGGGGCCAGCAGGCCCCCCGGCCTTTGTGGTCACCACCACCATCACCCAGTGTGCACCATGGGCACTCACCAGTGATGAGAGGAGGATCCCTCAGCCCAGATGGGCTCAGCTTGGGGCTGCTGATGCTCCTGAGGGGGATTAAAAAGGGGAGAGGGTGGGGAGGTCAAAGTGGCCACACCTGGGGTGGGAGGAGACTCCAACAGAGCCCAGGTGCTCTGGGATATGATGGTAAAAAGGGGGGAAATGGGGCAGGTGAGGCACTTGAGGGTGTCAGGTAATGATAGGACTAGGGGGAATGGAACAAAACTAGAAATGTATAGATTCAGATCGGATGTTAGGAAGAAGTTCTTCACCCAGGGGGTGATGAGACACTGGAGCAGGTTGCCCAGGGAGGTTTTTGCCCAGGTTGCCCTGGAGGTTTTTAAGGCCAGGCTGGGTGTGGCTCTGAGCAACCTGATCTAATGTGAGGCGTCCCTGCCCATGGCAGGAGGGTTGGAACTGCATGATCCTTGAGGTCCCTTCCAACCCTGACAATTCCATGATTCTATGAAGACAAGAACCTAAAGATGCCAGCTTGAGGTTGAAACCTAGACAGGATTGCATGGTTTAGTTGATTAGGTGGTGTTGGATGCAATAATCTTGAAGGTCTCTTCCAACCTGGTCTATTCTATTCTATTCTATTCTATTCTATTCTATTCTATTCTATTCTATTCTATTCTATTCTATTCTATTCTATTCTAAAGACAAATGGGAAAGATATGATAAACTACTATCACAAATTTCAGTGCCATAAAGTACCACCCTGAGTACTCATTGCCAGTACAGCATAGGTGTTCAAGAGGAGATTGGACGTGGCATTTGGTGCCATGGTCTAGTCGTGAGGTCTGTGGAGACAGGTTGGACTCGATGATCCTTGGGGTCTCTTCCAACCTTAGTTATACTGTGATACTGTGATACTTCCTTTACAAGTTCATACTGTGCATACTTTTTGTGGTAGTTTAAAGACAGATAAGTTCATTTTAAAAACTGGAAGCATAGGTTAGTCATTTGTCTCCTGTGGAAGCTTTTCTAGTGTTTAATTACCATCACAGCTAGAAAAACGTGTCCTATTACAATAATGATGATTTCTGATTCTAGTATCCAGTTACTGACTTTTCTACTTTTTCTTATATCAGCAATGATCTGTCACACGGGCATGGCATCACTTGTATGTAACTCAGTGTTCTCTTTTATAAAAGGAGTATGTTCAACAGTTGGGCTCCACATTGAAAAACTTATTTCCTGGCTTTGAACGACCTGGATAATTAATGCCTTAGACCACAAAATGCTCTCTGTCATCTCCATGTTGTTGTATCCTACATCAGATGATATAATCATAAAAAAAGGGACTTGCAGCATTGTTCCACACAGCAATTTTATGTGGGAAAACATCTATTAACAAGAGGCATGCATCCTGTCTGTTTTGAACTGGGTAGTCGGAAGTAACCTGAATAGATCTAGCAGGAGTCTTTCTATCCCTGTTAAATTATATTGTATTGCTAACATTCAATTTTGATGTGTGATAGAAATTTTTACTTTTTGGACTACAAGAGACAACTAGTCTTTGTTAGTAGTAATTGATCCTTCATTTGATTTAAATACCTTTAATAACCTCTCTCATACTTAGATAATATTAAATAAAGGGGAAAAAAAACCAGAAAATATTATTGAATCTATTATTTCATAGTTAGTTTTTTTTCCTTTGCTATTTAATGTTTTTTTAGTTCTTCTTTGTTACATACATTCATTGATGAAATACTGAGATGTCTGGAATGCAGAATGAGGAAGTGGATACTTATTCTAAACTGCTGTCACTGATGGATGGCTTTCTTATCACAGTGACACTTTTGTTCCCTCATTGAGTGACATTTTCAGAGGGTGAGGTGAGCTTTCTATTGCTGCATAATAAAAATATGATATAAAAAAGTGATGGTTGGAAAATGCTACTTCTTTCCTCTCTGAGTTCTATTACAAGTAATAAGCTTACAAGAGGTTACATTTCTGTTACAAGGCAAAAGTTAAGTTTCCTTAGTTCCTATTCACAGTTACAGAACAGTGGGAAAGTTCAAGGTTTTCTCCTTTTAACAATAAAACTAAAACTAAAAATGTATTTAAAGCTATAAATGGTTGATCTAATTTCATGTGCATGCAACTTTCCATAGAAAGTTCTAGGGAATAATTTTTTCTCTCTTTCTAAAATCTGATTTTTAATTTTTTTTCCCCCAAGACAATACAGTTTTTTCTTTCAGAATCATAGAATCAATAAAGTTGGAAAAGACCCCAAAGATCATCAAGTCCAACCTGTCACCCAAGACCTCATGACTAGTAAACCATGGCACCAAGTGCCACGTCCAGTCCCCTCTTGAACACATCCCTGGGCAGCCCATTCTAATGGCTAACAACTCTGTGAAGAACTTTCTCCTCACTTTGAGCCTAAACTTTCCCTGGTGCACCTTGAGGCTGTGTCCTCTTGTTCTGGTGCTGGTTGCCTGGGAGAAGAGACCAACCCCCACCTGGCTACAACCTCCTTTCAGGTAGTTGTACAGAGCAATAAAGTCAAGGTCACATAATAAAAAACTTATTATTCTGCCCTTTTAAATATAGCGACACAATTTATCTATGATAGGGTTTTTTATGGTATCTGTTTCTTAATTAAGAGCTCTTCCTTTGAGTTATAATAAAAGCTGCAAAGATATGAAAATTACAATTAATTTTGCCTATAAACAGGATTATATTAAGGACTGCCCAAGCAGCCTGCTTAGTAACACTTCAGCAAGGATGTCAATCCACTCGTATAACAGACAGGATCAAACATAAACTGTCCTGTACATCCCAGCTCAAACACTGTAGGTTGGCAAAATGGTATAGGTTGTTACGGTGCATTTGTGAACTGAATTAAAACATTTAAGTGTAAATTATGAATTTCTGAACTACTGTAAACATTAAGAGTTAAGAACATTTTTGTGAAACATTGCTCATATATTCCTTTTGACTCCTGAGGAAGAATAAGATGCATTTTAGAGTGAGGCTAGCAGTTTAGAGTAGGACTGGTTTTGGTGTAACAAATTCAAGGATTTGTGTTATCATTTATCTAATTTAAAACAAAAGACCAAACAAAAATACTATGTGTCTGCACCTTTACTTATCTCTAAACAGGTATCTATGCCAGTACATCATGCCACGTAATGTATCTTCATTACATAATAACTTGAGAATAAAAATTGTTTTGTGAGAAGAATTTAAACATCTCATAGGCTTTTGTAGTAGCTAGTCCAGGAAACATAAGCTTACTCATTGATTTCCAGAAATAGTAGAATATATTATTGTTGTTCCTGTACTTTTCATGGTTTTGGTGTGTTTGGATTGTTTTTTTTCTTTTTGTTAATATCTGGTTTTATTTATTAATGTCTACCTTTAGGTCACTTAGCAAATCAGGACATGACATTGAAATCTTTTCAGAAAAGATTATTGACACTGTATTTACTTTTCTGTTATTATTTATTTAATGACTAGAGGAGAAACTGATTAGTAATGGAGTGGAAAATTGGTTCTTCCTTTATGATCAACCGAATGTGCTAAGGAAAAAGAAGTTTTCATGTAGTAGGATGTACTAGGCAGAGAAAAAGAGTCTTTTTGTCTCTGTAATTAAAACATGTATGACAAGCAGAGACACTTTTGACAAGAGCAGAGAGCTGGCAGTCAGGGCTCAGGGAGACAGAAATCAAACTTCATGAACAGCCTATGGGAGGAGCACGTACATAAGCATGGGTAAAGTAGTTTGTAATCTTTTGTTTCTGATATGTCTTACTGTTGATTTTGAGATTCTCTCCATAAAGAAATAATGTGATTGCTAATATCCCACTGAAAGATGGATTCCTATGTATTTATCTTTTAACTTTTGTTATGCTTCCTTGATGGAAATATTTCATACAGATTCAAAGAGTGGGTTAATTTGGTGTTGCCATAGCAAGTGACAGTGAGTCTCTTATGAAAAGAAAAGGATTGCCTATTCCACAACAACAAAATTATTATTAATGTCTAGGCCTCTCCAAGGTCGTAATTTTTTCTCTACATGTTTTTTTCTTTTCTCTTTTCTGATCCGCAATTTATATTTCGGGAACAATATTCTTGAAAATACAGCTTATTTGCCTAAGAACAATGAATTGCCCTAAGGACTATCAAACAGGGGTATTCTGCAAGATCCAGCAATGAGGTGGTTCAAACTGTGACACAACTATTTGTTCAACCTGTCTCACAAAGCAACTTGCTCACCTTCCCCGGGCCCCTGGGGAATGGGGAAGTGTATTGGAGGGTAGAGGTAAGGAGACTTACAGAGTGAGGTAGCTTGTTGAAAAGTCATTATTTTGTTCATAGGCAGTAGAAAATAGTTTTAAGTTAATTTTTTTTTTTTTAATGTAGAACTTAAAGAACAGGGGTTTTTTAAAAATGTGTTTCTAAGATCACCATAGGGACATTTTTAAGGTCATTACTTACATTATAAATCCTAACCTTTGCAATATTTTGCTGGAAATAGAATAGAATAGAATAAAATAGAATAGAATAGAATAGAATAGAATAGAATAGAATAGAATAGAATAGAATAGAATAGACCAGGTTGGAAGAGACCTTCAAGATCATCGTGTCCAACCAATCAACTAATCCAACCCACCTAATCAATTAAACCATGGCACCAAGCACCCCATCAGGTCTCCTCCTGAACACCTCCAATGATGGTGACTCCACCACCTCCTCAGGCAGCCCATATAAAAATGTATTGATAAAAAGCTTGAGTCATAGGTGAAGCTGAGGCTGCTTAGAATTATTTCCATGTGTTGTTAGTGTCCATGCACAATTTTAATGTTAACTTTTGAAAAGATAAAAATATAATCAATAAAACATTGAGCTCTTGAAAGATGAATTGTATAGTAAACATTGACATTATTCCTCTGCATTGTCTGAGATGAATAAATGAACATGAATAGTAAGTAAGCAGCAGTTAATTGGCACAAGGAGGTAAAGTAAGTGTGGTTTCAGATGTAACTTTAGTTTCACTACTTTTTGGGTTAAAGCATGTCCATTAATGCAATTTTTGTGATTTAATTTCTTCCACAATCGTACTTAACTGCATACAATGTCATATAATGTTCAATAAGCAAAGCAATGAAGCAAAAAAAAAAAAATATGGCAGGATCTCTTACAAAGGTTAAAACGAAACTCTTATTAAGACAAGAGTGAATAATGTCTCAGTGCTAATTACTATTGTATAGTCAGAGACTATAAACAGTGAGAAACCTCATTAAGCTCTATTAAAATGTGCACTTAGAATTTATCTGGTCAGATAAATGGATAAAAATGTGTAGTTACATTACCCTTTACTATCAACCTTTGCTTCTCAGCCAAGAGACATTCTATATGCAGAATGCAAGAAAAATAATATGTGTTTTGAGGTTCGTATATCTTTACAGAGAAAAAAATATGCTAGTAATATTAATGTTTGCAGTTTTCAAAAATAATTGCTGTAAAAAGAAATATTTAGAGAAATTTTGAAAGTGTTCCAGCAGAAATATGAAGCTTTGGGTTTTCTTTTTTTGGTCAAGCCATCCTATATTCTTACCTCTAAAGGTAGATTTCTAAACCTCAGTTGCTCTATCAGTCACAGTAAACTATATCCATAGCTAAAAATCATTACAGAAATAGTATATGATAATTAATTTCATTATAATTCATTTACTATAATTTATTTATTTCGTAAGTGGGTGGCTTAGTTTCTTTGAGTGAATTAGACACATGCTAGAACTACTATGACGATTTAATTAATAATGCATTACTATTCTATTCTATTCTTATGTTGAGCTTCTTACAGTCTCAAACTGTGCCAGGGGAAGTTTAGAATCAAGGTGAGGAGAAAGTTCTTCACAGAGAGAGTTGTTAGCCATTGGAATGTGCTGCCCAGGGAGGTGGTGGAGTCACCATCCCTGGAGGTGTTCAAGAGGGGATTGGACGTGGCACTTGGTGCCATGGTCTAGTCATGAGGTCTGTGGTGACAAGTTGGACTCGATGATCCTCGAGGTCTCTTCCAAGCTTAGTTACACTGTGATACTGTGATCTGAACTTAAGAGGGCTGCAGTGAACCTGGATATTGCCCTTGTTAGGATGCAGATATGACATAAGCATGAATATGGGAACTAGCCAAGTAACAGTGGGTTTTTTATATTTATTTTTATTTTTGTGGCAATACTCTTAAATAAAACTGAATCCTGTAATGCACACTGATGCATTTTAGCTTTACATTACGTTCAACCTCACATAAACTGTGTTTTAAACATAATTAGAACAAAGGTGGGGGGGATAGTTTTGGGTTAGTTTGGGGTTTTTTTTAATGTTTGGCCTCTAACTCAGCTCAGCTGCTGCAACCAGCACCAGAACAAGAGGACACAGTCTCAAGCTGTACCAGGGGAGGATTAGGCTGGAGGTTAGGAGGAAGATCTACACAGAGAGTGTGTTAGCCATTGGAATGGGCTGCCCAGGGAGGTGGTGGAGTCACCATCATTGGAGGTGTTTAGGAGGAGACTTGATAGGGTGCTTGGTTGCATGGTTTAATTGATTAGGTGGGTTGGATGACAGGTTGGACATGGTGATCTTGAATGTCTCTTCCAATCTGTTCTGTTCTATTCTATTCTATTCTACATGTTCTTTCTGTTCTGTAGTTGTGCATCTCATGACTAAAAATCCTGGGTTTATTTACAAGGTAATTTTTAGTATATAACTCTTTTCAGATGTTGTTTCCTATCATGGCGTAGTTTCTAGTATCTTACCTGTCTGCCTCTCCTCTGCCAGAAAAGAACTGGGGAGGGTGGCTGGAAAGAATCTAAGGGAGTGGCTGGAAAGCTGCCTGGCAGAAAAGTACTTGGAGGTGCTAGTTAACAGCTGACTGAACATGATCCTGGCCTGTATCAGGAACAGTATAGCCAGCAGGCTAAGGGAAGTGATTGTGCCCCTGTACTTGGCACTGGTGAAGCTACATGTTGAATACTGTGTTCAGTGCTGCACCCCTCACTAGAAGAAAACTGAAAGGAAGCTGTAGTGAGGTGGGTGTTGGTCTCTTCTCCCAAGGATCAAGTGGTGTGACAGGAGGAAATGGCCTCAAATTGTGCTGGGGGAAGTTTAGGTTGGATAGTAGGAAAATTTTGTTTACTGAAATAGTAGTCAGGCATGAGAACAGGCTGTCCAGGGAGGTGGTGGGGTCATCATTGCTCAAGGTGTTAAAGAAATGGCACTTTGGGACGTGATTTAACAGCCATGGTGATATTAGGTTGATAGATGGACTTGATAATCTTAGAGGCCTTTTCTAACTGAAACAATTATATGATTCTACAAATATTGACTTTGTTATGCTGTCAGTATTAGAAACTGATGTTTCATAACATTAACCAAATTAAAAGAAAAAAAAAAGAAGAAAGAAAATAACTTTCACCTGAATGTGCTTTAGCACCTGTAAGGGTGGTTGAATCAAATGACTGCAGGAAAAAGAGTGTATTCTTTTGGTAAAGGGACAAAAAATAACCCAGTCTTTGAACTATTGCTCTGTGCTAAATGTGTAGGGGAAACAAAATAGATGGAAAATAGGTTTGATCTTGCAGTGGGCTGAATAGCTTCTCAAAGTGCTAATACCTATCACTATGCAGAATGACAGGATTGAAGAGAGGGTCTGTAAAAGAGTTCTTGATTGAAAGAACTGCTTTTCTAAAGGTTACTGGCAAGACAACTTGAGATAATGAAATCATTTATTCGATTACATTTGTTCCAAAAAAAAAATTCTGTACTTGATATCAGTTATTCTTAGATCTTAGAACTGTGCAAATCTGTGCCTAGAAACCTCAGTTCAGAATTAACTGCTAGACAGAGATCTGTATTGAAAGAAATAAATCTTCTGGATTCTTGGTTTCTTAGTGTGTTGTTGGGTTTTTTGGGTTTTTTTTTTGGGGTTGTTTGTTTGTTTTAATTTTCCTATACAAATTTTATCTGTTTCATAATCAAACCTTGAAATTATTATTATTATTATTATTATTATTATTATTATTATTATTATTATTATTATTATTATTATTAAATGTGTCCCTTTGCATACAAAATCTGAAAACATCTGGGCAAAGAAATGTTTGGTTTTCACTTCATCATCTCAGTTACGATGTGGCTGGATGTGTGCACAATCAATGCTGACCTTTTAAAACCTTTGGTACAAACTGTCAATGCTTTATTGTTTAGTAATCAGATCAAAGCACAAAAAGTTATGTCAGTATTATTAATAGTGTCACCAGTGACTGATTTGCAGATGCTGTATTTATCTCACTCCCTCAGGCAATTGTGACATGCTTTTTTGAATTTCCCCATACTTCACTAGTCTGGAGGGTTCCTTACTCTCAGAGTTCTTGCAGCAGAGTTCTGGGCAGATGAGTGATAGCTCAATGAAAGATTAAGACTGAGTTTATTGCAAAAGTTAATATATTAATGTTTATTTAATTAAAAATATGTTTCATTTATACAGTTAAAGAACTAGAAATTTGTTTTCACTATTGCTTCTGATGTTTTTGGTTTTATTTTAGGTTGGAGTGAGATACCAATTGTCTCACAGTGTGACATTTCCTGGCTCGAGTAGACAGAGTGATGGTTTTAATTTGCCTTAATAGATCATGAGGTGAGCTGCTGGCCTGACAGTGTGGCTTAAAAGAGGTGGTTTCTGTAGAGACAGCAACTCCCTCTTTCCTTATTTTAAAACCACTGCAAAAATGCCACTGAAAGGCCAATGTGCATACCCAGCTCTGCACAACTTTCTGATTTGGAGAGACCACGCCTGCCCCATGGAGCGGGGATGGGGGAAGAGCAGCTTCCAGTCCACGTTTTGCAGTTGCTACAAAGGATCATGAATGTGTGTGTGTATGTGCCACCAAGAACTTGGACTGATCTTATGACACCTTTTGATGAATCCAGGGAATGGTGATGTCTCTTCCTTTTCCTCCTTGACTCTTTCTCTGTGTCTTTGTCTCTACTTTTTACCGTTGTATTTTTTTCCCATTTTCCTTCTGCTTCCTTCCATTACTGAGAGTTTTCCATTGACTCTAAGAAGTCCAAGTCGTCATCCATTTGGAGTCAGTTTGTTTTTATTTACTCCAAGAGAATTATCTGAATCTTAGCACGACCTTCCCTGATGCCCAGGGCTGGTGCAGGATACGAGGTGATGACACTTGGTAGATCCTACACTTATTTCTGTGAAAGTAGGACAAGAAAACCTATTTAAACTCTTTTTTTGCCATAAAGCTTTCACAACAATGGTGCCATATTAGGGAAACAGGAGATTGCTCTTTTAATTCTGAATCTATTTAGCCTTACTCTCATTTGGGAGAAAAAGAATCTTTGTGTTTCCATATCATTCATTACATTTTCCCCATCTTAATGCACATTCATTGCTTTTTGCTACCTCAGTACAACCTTAACAAGTATAACTAAAATATTTTTCTAGTCTGTGTGAATGTAGTATTTGGAAGGTATAATGCCAACATGCTTTCCTATAGTTGTATTTTTCATATGTGCAGAGATATGTATTAATAGCTACACATTTAAATCCATTTATGGTAATCTATTATTTCATAATAGAAATGAGTAAAAATTGATATGTTATTTTTCTTCATGCAAAATCTGTATTTGTTTAGAAGTCAGAAACAGCATTCCTATACTTTTATAGAAGGAGTTTCCTTTTTGGTTTTGTTTTAATTTGTTGTTGTGTTGTTTTTTTGTTGTTTTTTTTTCCACAGAAACTGCCTTTAGACTACAGTTTGCAATCAGTGAATATTTATATTAGCAGCAATTATACCCAACTAATTATCTTATCACAGAGGAAAAGGTTAGAATTAAGTTTCTTCATTGGACACCTGCTGCGTAGATAATTAAGTATCTCTATGGTTTCCTTCATTACTGCATTCAATAATAGCTAAATACCAGGGAATCTAGCCATAATCAGACATGATTTGATGAGATACAGGGGGGAAGAAAAGATAGAGATAAATAAAATTTTCACAAGAGGGCACTAGGGCCTAGATTTTCCATCTTGAACTCAAATTGTCTAGGGGAGGACTGTGGAGAGAGCCAAATAGCAACACCAGCAGGTAGCATTAACTTAAAACATACCTGACCATTCTGTGAAGGCACCTCAGGTTACACTGGAGTTCTCTTCTGTTATGTCCTGCTCTGCCCTTGTGTTCCTTCCTGATTATCAGCCCAGGGGCAGAATATGTGTCATTGCCCACACTCTCATGCTGTCCCTCCAAAATAATTTTTACTTTATGCCTCCATTTAGATTCACCATTTCTAATTAAGCTTCCCACTTTCCTGATAGAACTGTACTGAGGAGACATTTGCTGTAAAAGTGATTCACTGTAATTGTATATTACCTTCTACATTATACTGTAATTATATATAATACATAATTTTCCCCATTCCATGGTCATGTATTACGAATTTATTTTAAGCTCTTTGGAAAGGCATCCATCTGCTATTTGGTATTTACATGGAAATATAGAGTCTACTTAATGCTGACACTGGCTAGGATCTAGATATCAATGCTGTTGTCCAAACATAGGCACATAGATGTCCTGTAATATCCCACATGGTCCCCAGCTCCTGATATCACAAGTCATGGACCTTGAATTGCAAGTGCAGGCCAGATAATCCCACATACTTATGTACAAGTCAATGGATTGAATTCCTAAAGTAATGGAGGTATAAGGTTCTGCTTGGATCAAATACACATAGACATGTGGTGCTATTTGTCTTGCACTAGAGCATTGAAGGAGCAGTGAAGGTCAGGTGAAGGGTCTAAGGTCATCTTAAATGGCCCTTCTTGCCTACTTTGCAAGAGAGTGGTTTATGTTATCAACAAATACAGTGAGCAGAACATGAAAATCTGTCCTGCTTACCTCAAATGAAACACCTGTATTAGCTACTGAGAATCAGACAGGTCTCACTAAGTAGCATAAGCTTCCTGCACAGTAAAGAGAGATAGTAAATAGAGATAGGTACGAGTTCTGACTCCCTAACACAGGCAGAGACACGTCCCATCAGAACAGGTGCTCAAAGCCTCATCCAACCTGTTCTTAAACACTTTCAGGGATGAAGCATCCACAACTTCTCTGGACAACCTGTTCCAGTGTCTCACTACCCTTATAGTAAAGAACTTCTTCCTAATGTCTAACCTAAACACATCCTGCTCTAGTTTAAAACCATTGCTCCTTATCCTACCATAACAGGCCCTTATAAATAGTGCCTGTCCAGTTTTCCTGTCATCTCCCTTCAGGTACTGGAAGGCTGCTATAAGGTCTCCCAAGAGCCTTCTCTGCTTCAGGCTGAACAGACACAACTCTTTCAGCTTGTCCTCGTAGGAGAGGTGCTCCAGCCCTCTGATCATCATTCGGGTTGTCCTCTGGACCCTCTCCAACAGATTCATGCCCTTCTTGTATCAGGGCTCCAGAGCTGAACACAGTACTCTAGGTGGGGTCTCATGGGAGCAGAGGGGTGGAATCACCTCTCTTGACCTGCTGGCCATGCATCTATTGATGCAGCCCAGGATATGGTTTGCTTTTTTTGGCTGCTAGCACACATTCCCATCCCATGTCAAGTGCCTCATCGACCAGTGCCCCCAAGTGCTCTGAGGGTTGCTCACAATAGCTACAAACTTTTCAGATGGGATAGGCAAAGAAGGAGAGGTGGTGGTGTGGGCTTGTGATGGGGAAGGCCAGCAAGGCAGATATCCAGGTGGGACTGTCATAGACCACATGACCAGAATTAAGAGTCAGAATTTTCTTTAGGCTCCTGGGATCACTAGCCTTTCTTCTCACAAAAGATTTCAGCTTCCCTGGAAATTTAATACAGCAGAGAAGGAGCAGACACAAGTTCCTACAGTGTGTGGAAAATAACTTCCTAGCACAGCTGGCCAACTACAGAAGGTGCCCTACTGGACCTGCTGTTTGTGAACAGAGAAGGACTTGTGGGTGGTGTAATGGTTGAGGATCATCTTGAGCACAGCAATCATGAAATGACAATGCTCTCAGTTGTTGGAAAAGTAATGAGTGGAGTCAGTAAAACTGACACCTTGGATTTCCAGTGGGCAGACTTTGAACTGTTTCAGAGACTAGCCAACAGAGTACCTTGGGAGGCAGTCCTGGTGGGCCAAAGAGTCCAGGAAGGCTGGACACTGCTCAAGAAGGAAGTCTTAAAGGTGCAGGAATAGGTCACCTTTATGTGCCAAAAGGTGAGTTGTGAGGGAAGAAGGCTGGCCTGGCTGAATAAAGACATTTGGTTGCAGCTCATGTAGAAAAGGGGAATTTATGGTTGTTGGAAGAATGGAAAGGCCACTTGGAAAGACTACAAAATTGTCATGAAGCTATTCAGGGAGAAAATCAGAAGAGTCAAAGCCCAGCTGGAAATTAATTTGGCTTCAGCTGTTAAATCCTTCTACAAATATATTAGCAACTAAAGGAGGATTAAGGAGAATTTTAGTCCTTTGTTGTATGCAGAAGGGAGCAAAGTGGTCAGGGATGAAGAAAAGGTTGAGGTACCTTTTTTTTCCTCAGTTCTTAGTTGTAAGACCAGGTTTTTGCTGGATACAAAGCTGGAAGGTAAGAATGGAAAGCAGAATGAACCCTCAACAATCCAAGTGGAGATGGTCAGCTACTTGCTGCATCACTTAGACATACACAAGTCTCTGGGGCTATACACCCAAGGGTACCGAGAAAGCACAGATGTACAACAAAAAATTGAATCCTTGTCATTATTTAATCTTCAAAAAATGTTCACAATCTTGATTACATATCAACATTTTATTTTCCTATAAGTCTGTAATTTGTTCAGTATGTTGGGCTTTTTCCTTAGAAGTCAGATGATATAGACAACCTAGTAACATCTTCATTCTTTGAACAATATATTCTGTGAAACATTACATTATTTTCCAAACATTGACATATCAACCAGTGAAGTGAATTGTAAAGGACAAAGATGTAATTTTTCCCTGACAAATTTCACTTTATTGATGTTATCCAGAGATGTGACAGAGTTCCCACCAGAAGTTCACCAGAAGTCTTTTATATTGAAAAAATATTATCCTACTACATGTTGGGAGCAATTATCAGTTCTTACATGAACAAAGACTCTTAGGTTGTTTCCACTTCAAAATAAAACTAAAAGAATAAAGGTCCAAAGATTATGTTACAATTAATGAAGACAAACATGTTTTCTGGGTAAAAATATAATCAGTCTCCTGCTGAGCAAAGAAAGCCAAGAAAAAATAATACAAATTTGCTGCACAATAACTATTATAGGACAACTATGTCTGTAATCTTTCTTGGTTAGATACCGACTCCATGTTCTGAAAGTGTTTTATTGCTAAACCAAAGTAGCAAAATGGGTGGAATTCTATAACTTTTCTCTGGAGTTCTCAAAACATCTTTGTGAATATGCTAGTGAAATAGATATGGGAGTTCTAGTTTCATCTCGGTTTAGTATTTTATCTTGTTACTAAATGCACTGTAAAGAATTTTAAACAGGCAGCACACTTGGAAATCCTGTCTAGACTTCAACCTCAAGCTGGCATCTTTAGGTTCTTGTCTTCATAGAATCATGGAATTGTCAGGGTTGGAAGGGACCTCAAGGATCATGCAGTTCCAACCCTCCTGCCATGGGCAGGGACACCTCACATTAGATCAGGTTGCTCAGAGCCACACCCAGCCTGGCCTTAAAAACCTCCAGGGCAACCTGGGCAAAAACCTCCCTGGGCAACCTGTTCCAGTGTCTCACCACCCCCTGGGTGAAGAACTTCTTCCTAACATCCAATCTGAATCTATACATTTCTAGTTTTGTTCCATTCCCCCTAGTCCTATCATTACCTGACACCCTCAAGTGCCTCACCTGCCCCATTTCCCCCCTTTTTACCATCATATTCCAGAGCACCTGGGCTCTGTTGGAGTCTCCTCCCACCCCAGGTGTGGCCACTTTGACCTCCCCACCCACTCCCCTTTTTAATCCCCCTCAGGAGCATCAGCAGCCCCAAGCTGAGCCCACTTGGGCTGAGGGATCCTCCTCTCATCACTGGTGAGTGCCCATGGTGCACACTGGGTGATGGTGGTGGTGACCACAAAGGCCGGGGGGCCTGCTGGCCCCCCGGTTAGGTAGGGCAATGATTGATGACTCCTCCAGTATCTTCCATGGGTGCTGGCTGGGCCTGCTCACTGGGGTTGAGCTCCTCTGTGTGGTTTCTTGGCTGGTGAGGGTTGTGTCCCCAGCTCAGTGTTGCACAGTTAATGAGACAATAAACAATGGGTTCCAACTTGAAGATTTCACCACAATGTGAGAAGAAGCTCCTTTACAATGAGGGTGACAGAGCACTAGAGCAGCCTGCCCAGGGAGCTTGTGGAGTCTCTTTCTCTGGAGACTTTCAAACCCCCTCCTGGCTGCATTCCTGTGTGGGCTACCCTAAGTGATCCTGCTTTGGTAGGGGGTCAGACCAAAAATCATCTCTTGAGGTCCTTTCCAACCCCTGATATACTGTGTTACTGTGAATCTACCCATTTCTAGTTTTGCTCCATTTCCCCTCATCCTATCATTACTTGACACCCTAAAAAGTCCCTCCCCATGTTGCTTGTTGTCCCCCTTCAGATGCATGTCCTGGAGTTCAGTTAATCTGAAAGGAATTTCATCAACTTGACAACAGCTAGGAAGGGGGTACTGCAAGGCAGATTTTCATCCCTGTTGGCTGAAGTCAGTGGAGTTATTCTCAGCACTTATGAGTGTAATTAAGTTAGATCCTCAGGTAGTGGAAATTTGCAAAGAGGGAAATGTTGGGGAATTCCTTGCTGCTGAACTGTGGAGGAGTGTAAGTGGTGATGGGATTCCCAGATCCCTTGCTTGGATAATGAGGTGTGCCACACAGCCTGGGTCCCCTGGGTACAAATGTGGGATAACTGGAGGTGGTCTGGAATTGCTCTCCCAAGTAAAACCAGTTCATCATGTTCCCATGCCACAGCTCAAGTTGTCTCTCTTTCCAAGTAGATCAAGCCTAAATCCTTGCTGGCTGGGCCTGATCCCTTGGCCATCCTGTAAGTGCTGTGTGATTTCACTCAAGATGACCTATTCCATTACCTTGTGTGATGTGCGACAGCAATACTTTTTGGCCACAAGAAACAACAATCCCCACATAGCATGCAAGATTTAAGTTCATGATTCACATACAAAATTTTGCTGTCCACTTTTAGAGACTTCCACCTATAAGGGATTAAGTGTCAGTAATATCAGTTTCTAGCTGTGACAGATTTTAGTTTATGAGGAAATCAGTTAGAGCTGACAAACCTTTAATGGTATTAATTTATAGATGGAAATGTATGTAAGATAAGAAATGATATACATACTCTTTACTAATACCACTTTAGCATAGTGAACACCAGAATGTTGTTCTTGAGCATTTTTTCCCATCAAAACTCTCACAGGAGCACAGGATGTTAGGGGTTGGAAGGGACCTCTGGAGATCTTTAAGTCCAGCTCCCCTGCCAGAGCAGGACCGTATAATCTAGTGCAGGTCACACAGGAGTACATCCAGATGGGTCTTGAAAATCTCCTGAGAAAGAGACTCCTCAGCCTCTCTGTGGAGCCTGTTTCAGTGCTCCATGACCCTTACAGTAAAGTTCTTCCTCATGTTGAGGTGGAACTTCCTGTGCTGTAGTTTACATCTATTGCCCCTTGTCCTATCAAGTGAGAAGAGGTTTCTTGACACCCAGTCCTCATATATTTATATACATTTATTAGATTCCCTCTCAGTCTTCTCTCCAGATTGAAAAGCCTCAGTTCTCTAAGTCTTTCCTCATAAAGCATGTTCTCCAGTCCCTTAATCATCCTTGTAGCCCTCTGTTGGACTCCCTCAAGTAGATCCCTAGCCTTCATGAACTGGGGAGCCTAAAACTGGATGCAATATTTCAGGTGGGACCTAACTAGTGCAGAGTAGAGGGGGAGGAGAACCTCCCTCAATTCCCCGGACACACTCTTCTTAATATACCTCTGGATACCCTTGGCCTTCTTGGCCTCAAGGGCACATTGCTGTCCTATGGATAACTTCTTGTCCACCAAGGCTCCCAGGTCCTTCTCCACAGGGCTGCTCTCTAGGAGATCGCCTCCTAACCTGTACTGGCCCACTTTATTATTCCTTCCCTGGTGCAGGACCCTGCATTTATCCTTGTTAAACATCATTAGGTTCCTCTTTTCCCAGCTCTCCAGTCTGTCCAAATCTCACTGTATAGCCTTGTCTCACTCTGGAGGAGGAGAAGGACTCAGTTCTTTTTTCAACGTCCCCATGTTGTGAAATTAAAAGCACAAACAAGGCCAAACACCAAAAGTGAGGCTATTTATTAACAGAAGGAGGGAGAGAAAGGAAAATTGGAGAAAGAGGGAGAGAGAAGGAAAGGAATTGTATTACCACCCCCTTCCCCCCCCTGCCCCCCCAAGACAATTTCTTTGGCTGGAGGAGGTCTGAGGAAGTGTGCTGCCGCTTTGGTTTGAAGGAGAGGGGGGAGAAAGATGTCCTTGTCTTGTGCTGTTCTCATCTGGAGGAAAGGAAAGATCCCAAAGTCCAAGTCCTTTTCTGAGCAGCCTCCAGCATGTGGTGACTTCAGTAAAGATGTCTTTTCTCTTCTCCAGGAGTTATTCTTTTCCTTCTTACAGCAGGCAAAACTTAGGGCATGGCATGGTCTTTACGAGTAAGGGTGCTGGTGGAGCATGGTAAAAAGAGGGTTCCTGGCTTCCATGCTCACTTACAAGGATGTTATGTGAGACAGTGTCAAAAGCCTTGCTAAGGTCAAGCTAGAATGGTTTCCCTGCATCTACCCATTCCGCTACAACATCATAGAATCTCATGAAAAAAAAAAAAATTATGTCTTTTTTTTCCCCTCCAAATTTCTGCAAGTATCCTGGACAGGTGCCACATTTTGGCTCTTAAATAATGCATGTCTTGTCTGACTGCTTATTTGTTGCACTGTGTCATGTTTTGTTGTTTCAAACACTTTGCTGTAATCCTTTTGTTCTGCAAATATATTTATCTGACTAGTCACCTTGAGGAGTAGAAAATGCTTTAAAACACACATTCTGAAGATATGTTTCATAGGAACCACTTAGGGCAGCTATATTGGAACGAGATGTTTTCCGATGACAGCCCAGACCTCCACTCTGGAAAGGTTTACTTTTCTTTATTAACCATCCTATCTGCAGGCCTTTAAAGCTGTTGAGGTGAATCTCCCCTCCCTCAAATGACAAGCTAACTCAAATCTCCACAAGTGAAAGTACAAGGAGGAGGTTGACACTACAGTGGCTGATAAAGGTAAACAAGAATGAAAGAAAAATAGAAACTCTGAAAAACAGATCAAGGCATGGCAAAGGCTAACTAATTAACTAATATTAAAAAAGGGGCTGATAGTGAGCCAAATCTTTTCCTGTGGCTATTATGATTCCATAGAACTAATCTAAAAAAATTGTTCAAATGTGAATTTAAATGCTTAGAATTTCCTCTGTTATGAACATAGAGACCTACTAAAGCAATCTTTTCCATTTGACTTATTTGGTGAACCCCAAATACACAGACTTACAAACAAAAAAAAATAATCCCAGAACTATAGTTAGCATTGTAATGGAATAGTCTCTTCAATTCTTTCTCTTTTAGATGTTTGTGTACACTTTAGTTTTTCACTGGAACTTATTTCCATGACCAGATAAAGGCCAGTCATTCAAGTTGGCCCTCAGCTCAACTTGGAAGTCTGAAAGGTGGAGTTCTTTAAGGAAGTGTTGCATTTGTATCTCTTCAGATGGACATGGCTCCACTGCAATCAATTATGAGTATATTATCAGCAGATTTAATTGGTTCTAATCAATTAGGAGCTATTTAAGGGCTAGCTGGCTACAAACAGCTAATTAAAAGTGTTAATGTTTTAAAAAAAAATCTATAAAGTTCTGTTAGGTCATAACATGTCAGTCAATTTCTTCTGCAAACTTTGCTGGAATGTTTCAGCCTCAAAACATGTCTTCTAAAAGATGTATCATTTTATAGTTTAAACAGCCTTTATGGAATAAAAGGGAGAACCCACTTCTGTGTAACAATAGTTAAAAAATAAAGAAAAATTAGCCCTACAATATTTGACTAGCTTTTATAGCATTGTCATGGTTCAGGTCTGAATCTACCCTACTGCCACCACATCATAGCCACTTGCCTAAAGCACCCACACTTGCCCAGAGCCAGCCCTTCCCTTACATAGTGTGCATAATGTCATATGGTATCAAATACCCGTTGGTTGTTTCAACTTCCTATCTTGGCTGTGGCCCCTCCCAGCTTTTTGTGGAGGGGTAAAATAATGAGCAAATGAAAATGCTAATCCTGTCTTTACCAAACCCTGGACAAGCGTGGTGTATTCTGGAGTCATTTGCACAGAAAGTAAAATTGTGACTTTTATTAACTACAGTATTTATGTATTGCTTTTAGCTTAACTGACATAGTAAGTGCTTTTAGGTTCTGTTTTTAACTGCCATATAGTTTTAACAGTTTATTACATGTTACATGTAACACAACAATTAGTTTTATGAATAAAATACAAATAAAATTCTTCTAATCTCTGTTCATGGAAACTGAAGAGCAGAAAGAGGGGAAGGAGGAAAAAAAGGCAGTGGAAAAAATCTGTAACAAATATGTAACAAATTCTCAGACCTATACATATTTCCTCTGCACATTTCTTCATTCACATAGAAGAGATTGTTAAATGTTATTGCTGTAGGAGTTTCAGCAGAAGGCTCAACAATACAAGAATTATTAGACAAAATCTTTGTGGCTGGTAGACCTGGAAGAATTTTGTTCTCCCATCACTATGCCACAGCGATATCTCTTATGTGAGCTCTCTGCCAGAGTAAAATGTAATTTACCACTACCTGACTTGTCCTTGAAACAAATAACTTTTATTATTGTACCAAACCAAAAAATGTGCATCTATGCTACTACTTGTACCACTACATCTCTACAATGAATAAGCTTTAGCATAAAATTAGGTTGTGAATGATAGCACAAGTAATTTAACAGCCCTTATAAGCATTTTATACTTTCAAATGATTCTTAAATAGGCATGATATGCACGCAATTACCTTAGAAGCTTAAAAGTCTTAGGGTTGATTTTAGCTTATGAGGAATCAATTAAAGCACAGCTCACAAACAAACCTTTGCTGATAATAATTCTCACTAATAATTTGCTTTTTAAAAGATACTTATGGAGACCTGGACAGAGAGAAATCACATGAAATTCAACTAGAATAAATACAAAATTATTTATCCAGGGAGGAATAACCCCAGGCACTAGCATACACTGGAAAGTAGTTTTGCAGAAAAGACCCTGTCTCAGAGGATAACATGTTGAACATAAACTAGCAATGCACACTCACAGAAAAGGGCAATACAGTCCTTGGCTACATCAGGAAGTGTTGCTATCAGGTTAAGGGAATTGATCCTTCCCCTCTGCTCAGCATTGGTGAGGCCACATCTGGATTACTATGTTCAGTCCTGAGCAGCCCAGTATGATATTATTGGAGCTAGGCCAGAGAAGGGCTTTAGGGAAGGAAATATCTTTTGTTCAAGGAAAGGATGAGAGAGTTGGGACAGTTTAGCCTGTGAAAGAGAAGGCTCATGGAGCTTTGATTGACATGCTTAAATACCTCATGGAAGGATGCCAGACTTTTCTCAATAATGCTCAGTGATTGAATGAGAGGCAGTGCAAAATGAAACACTTGGAATGCAAGGAAATGTTATATATTTATTTTCACTGTAAGGTTGGTCAAACAAACACCAGCACAGGCTGCTTAGGGAGGTTATGGAGTCTCTCCCTGTGAAGATAATAATGAAAAAAAAGTCTGCATATGGCAATGGGGAGCTTGCCCTAAGTGAACCTGCTTGATTGGGAGTTTAAACATGATGATGACAAAAGCCCTCTTCTAACCTTTAAGATTCTACGATCTTTTGAGCCGATGAGTCCTGTCCATTTTTTACCACACTATCACATAGTTATCCAGCCCATTTCTTAGCAATATGACAACAATGCAAGCAAAAGAAACAGGAAGTATTTGAGTAGTAATTGCATAAGATAATTGTACAAAATTAGCATGTAAGCTATTTATGCTCTGTAGAAGAGGAAATGTGATTTTGTGTCAAAGATGTTTCATAAGCATATATGTGTTTAAATTTTTGTTAGAATTTGGAGATGTGTATTGCACAGAATAAACCTAGACAAATGTTATCCATCAAAATCAAACTGTAGTTATGCTATCTGAGGGAGAAAAAAATTACTGTCAAGAATTTGAATGCATTGTTACTAAGTGTTGTGGTTTAAATTCTCCAACAGCTAAGCACAACATAACAAAAACCCAAAAGTAGAAGCAACCGACCAGCCAAAAACACAAAAAAGGTTTGTGGATTAAGATAAGAACAGCTTAATAATGAAACTAAACTAAAACAAAAACAAACAAAAAAAAGGAATAATGATAGTAGTAAGGAAAATTAGGAAGAACTATACAGAGAGAGTGATTGTCCATTGGAATGGGCTGCCTGGGGAAGTGGTGGAGTTGCTGTCATTGGAGGAGTTCAGGAGAAGACTTGATGGGGTGCTTGGTGCCATGGGTTAGTTGTTTAGGTAGGTTGGATTGGTTAAGGGGTTGGATGTGATGATCTTGAAGGTCTCTTCCAACCCAGTTTATTCTATGTATTATAATACAATATATGAGAGAAACCCCCAAAATATCAAATGATGCACAATGCAATATCTCACCACCCACTCATGCCTTATATTCACTAACATATTCACTGATACTTCTATTCCCTAACTTTAGGTATGCAACATTTCTCCATATGTTAAACAAGGTGTCCTTTGAGAACAAATTCCCAGTTTTTCTTGCTACAGAAACGAACATAAACCTAAGAGAAAATTGTCTACACAAATTCTGTGCATTCACATAAGCAGAAGGTTAAAACATAGTTAAGAAAAAATGACTGGCAGTTATTATCATCTGGCTCTTCATAATCTTGTTAATGACTGACATTATGAATGTGACTTTGAAAATAAATTAATTATAGAATAGATATAATAGTGCAGCAACAATAAATTCTGCTGGAAATGCATCAATTGTATCAATTACATTGAAATGAATGGTCATAAACTTTGATTCTTTAGTCTAATTCAAACCTCATTAAGAATAAAAGCTTTTAAGTTTTAATATTATGTATCTCATCACTAAGAGTGTAGTCCTGGAATTTACATATATGCAATCCTACAAACATGAAGTGGAGAAAATGAGATTACTGAGATATAATCTTCCACTTCACATGAATATTATGTATATACTTATAGTAATCCTATAGGAAAAAAAAGGCCTTAAAATGACTCCTTATAATAAAAATTAATAAATAATATGCTATATGATTATATTCCTTAAGTCATTGTAAAGAGAGATATTTTTTTGTTCCCCCCCAATAATAACAATGCAAAATTGTGACCAATAGTTCTTCACGGAATTAACTCTTATAATGCATTAATAACACATATAAGAAGGCCAGTAAAATGTGATTTTATTTTCACTAGCCAAACTAGAAAATACATAGTGGGAAGAAAGAATTTAATCCTATTGAAAGAAAAAAACTACATGAGGAAATAAAGTGGCTGTGGTACAAGTTTTTTTGGTGCAGTGTAACCTATCCTAAAACATATAAATATCATAAACTTGTACTTTATATATATATACACACACACTTTTTCTTTTCCCCCAGCTGTCAGTCAGTACAGAACTCAGCTTATCCAATTTTTGCTGTAGACCAAGCAATCCATGTGAATTCTGGTTTTTTGATAATTCTTGATGCCTCTCTGTGAAGTGCTGCTTTAAGTTGTTTTTCCCTTTACATACAGAAACACAGAAGTTTATTTCAGTGTACATTTCAGGTATTTTTGCTCCTGGTAGGAAGAGAACTTTCAATTTGTTTTGGAAAATAGAAACAATTCTTTTATCAAAACAATTAACTAATTAACTAACAACTGGATGCATGGCTGTATTGCGCTTAGAGCCCTGAAATGTTAAGTTAAATCCTTACATTAGTAAAATAACTTCTAAATATCAATGCAGATTTCATAGTGATAATGACTAGCTGAAAGCCTAGCTTTTTCATTATTCCTGTAAGATGTAAACACATCACATGAAGATGTGGTTGAAAAACAGGGGAAGATGGGCATTTGTCTTGATGGAGACTGATCATAATATATCAGTGAATTAAATTACTCAAGGAAAACCATCAATATGATCTTAGAGGAGATAGGTCTGCTATTCATAGTTACCACGTTTAAATCACAGATATGGGATATCAAGACAAATATCAAGTTTCTATTTTAGAAGAAAAGGTGAGATTGCAATAGAGTTTTCTCCATTAAAAAAACCCTTTTTCATTGCTCACTTCTTTCATGTTATATTAGATAAGTAGAAACTTAAGCACCTAGTTTTTATGATCCATCTTAAGTTCATGCTTTGTGACAATATAGCATATATATGTATTATGTGTGGCAGTTTAGGCTGGGAGCCTCCTGCTACCTCCCCCCTGATTTTTGGACGTGTTCTGAAAATGGCACCTAGCACCTGGTCCTGCCTCTCTTCTTGACGGGGTGCAGGGCAGGGCTGTGTAGCCAGATGCTCCATGACTTGGCATGGTGTTGCTCAGCGGGGAGTGGCATGCCCCTGTGTGGTGTGCATTCGTGTAGCTTGGGGCCACACCTGGAACTGGTCAGCACTGGGCTTGGGACAGGTCCATGCAGCTTATGGAAATCTCAGCATGCTGTTTCTTGGAGGGGTGGAAGAAAGTTAAAGAGCCTGATTGTTCTGACTCCGTTGCCCCAAGGGGTGGAAACATGCCACTTGAGTAGATGTGGATGGAGATAAAGGTTTGGTTGAGAAGTTATGAGTTTTTCCCAGGTGACCAGGATGTCCATCAAGTCCATGAAAAGCTTGCACTGCAGAAGAAGGAAATCTGCATCGCTGGGAGGTTCCATCAGAAGAGGGACAAGAACTGGAATGAACTGTTACCTGAGCCTGAATAAGAGACTCTTTGGAAGCACACCCAGATGAAGACTTGGACTTTTCTATACGTGTCATCAACAGGGGAGCACAAACATGGAAAGCTATGGACCCAAAGGGACAGTGGAAAAGTAAACATAAAATCAGAGAGAAACTGTAGATACAGCAAACGCTTTTCTGAATAGGAACTTTAACAAAGCAGGACAGAAAGAAGGACTACAAACAGTTACTTTGTAAGACCTTGGTTTTGTGGTATAACTGGATACAACCTAAAGCAGTGTTGAATGCATATAAATGGAGGTGACCATGTCCTTGCTCCCCTGTTGCAACTATGGAGATATATCTAAAAAAGGTTGTCCTAGAACTTAGATTTCTCCCACCCTGGTTTCTAAAATGGCAAGGAAATTGATGTAACTGAATATGTTGCAGATGTGTGCCTGTAATAATTATGCATATATTTTACAGACATAGTTGCAAAATATTTACATATGATGTACACATGTATGCAGTTAGGAAATTAGAAATCACTGTGATGGAAAAGATTAACAGATGGGGCCAGTTTAAAATTTCAGGATAATTTACTGGGTTGATATTCATTAGCAATAAACATTGCCAGTTTTAGTCCTTACTCATTATCAATTATTATTGATACACATATAAAAGTCCCTAGAACTTGAATCAGCAACAACAGGAGCTGGTACTGTATACCATTAACAGTTAAAGCCCCAGATTTTCTTAGTCCCTGAGGTCAAGATGGCCACAACTGAGAACTCTGACAAGGGAAGCTGGAAGCAAAATGGGAATCTTCATTCATTCCCATCTTGGCTCCCTCTTCATTGAAGTTTCATGTCCCTGAGTTTGCTCTTCAACAGAAAAGAGATGATCTTATCTGCTAAGGACAAAGATTATCTTCTTCTGGGACCTGGATTGCTAGCATTTTCAAAATACTATTCTTGCTTATTCTAAATTCTTTGATCTTTTCTAAACATATTTTGCTACTTGCTTATATCTCCCTGAATCCTGCTGTGTTGGGTTATACCCATCCTGGGCTTGGGTTGTGAGAGCCCTGCTTTCGCCAGGGGACAAAATAAACCTGATCTGGGAGGATGTGGTTTCTCCCTCCTGGGAGGAGGGGTCCCCCAGAACTAAATGGTCTGTTCCTCACCCCCTTCCTGTCCTATTCATCTTTATTCCTTATCCTTGTAAATCCCCCCTGTTATTGCTATATATATATTTTGTTAAAAAACTTACTTCTACTTCCTAGTTGACTCCAGATTATATTTTGGTAGGTTAAACTCTAGTTAAGGCTTAAACCACCACACCTGCTTGTACTGCAACTCCCTTCTGTAATAATTGTATGTATTACTAATATCACATCTTACAAAATGCTACAGGTTTTATTACCATGTTAGAAAAATTATTAATATACTGTTTTAATTTACTTATGTCTAGGTTTAAAACAAACAATTTAATCTTATTTAGTCTATTTCTACCCTAGAAATAAAACAGGCTGCAGTTTTGGCTACGACATTGTATGTAATCAACTCTTACACAATCTGCTTTACCTCTAGTGCCACCTCTATGGCACTCCTAGCTGCCCAATCCCTGGTTTCAGTGAAAGATATGAAGGACATGCATTATTATTTTTTATTTTTTTTTAAATAGTATTTAGTGGTTTGGAGATTGTGCTAATCTCCTGAGATATAAAGAATGCAACTGCATAAATGTAAATCCAGATCTCCTGATCTCTTAGCAAATATTTCTTTGAGAATTTATTCCAAAGCCTTTGATTTTAAGTAACTGAAATAACACAGCACTGACTTAAAAAAATATTCAAAATACAGCTTATTCAAAGCACACTGGAGATAATAGGTCTCCTTTGCATTTAGTTTGTATTTTATCTAGACATTCACAGGTGCAAATGCATACATGCTCACGATCTTCATTTTTCATTTTTCAAGTGACCAAGTAACTGTGACCGCATCTTTTATATCACTCCCCAGGAGCTAAGCATAAAACTTATTTAAGTATCCTTTTCATCTATGATTTGTTTTGTTGTGTTTAAAAACAAGTTCTGATTTTGAAAGAACTCTCACTGTTTTGAGCCTAGCTTTTGTGTGTGCAATATTTTGTGTATGGTTTCAAGTATAACTGAAGCGAGAAATATTGGATGTTGAAAAAGAGCATGTATGCACACAAAATTCCACGACTATCATATTGCAGAATGTTGACATTAATGTAGGATGACTGAGAATACTATCATATCTAGTAATAGTATAGGAAAAATTCCTCTTGGGATATCAAATCATGTATTCATAACATTATTAAGGTAAATTATTTGATCGCTGCATTACACATGGCAGAACTCTGTCTTGTAGCAAATATGTTCTAGAAATTTTACAAGTCAACTCTTTCCACTGTTGTCAAAACAATACTCCTGTGTGCGTAAATGTAGAGTGTAAATATTTGAGTTTAAAAGAAGACTACAGGGATGAATTTAAGCAAAATTAAGAGAAAAAGTAAATAATAACACCCTGAATTGTACAAAATGATGATCTACAATTATTAAAGAGAAGAAATAAAAGATTGCTCTCTTAATCAAAGATTAATCTACATTGGAAAAAAGTGTAATATTTTCCCCCCTGTGTTATATCTAAGTAGTGTTCTTTCCATTTCTGTTCATAAAGTGATAACATTGCTATCTTATGCAGGATTTTTTTATTTTTCTTTTTTCTTCCCTTGGAGTTTATTTATTTATGAGGAAATAACTGCACTATTATGCACAAGAAATTTATCAATATGCAATCCTGAGACTAATTTTGTTCTTTAAATTAATGGAGCTAAAGAGGGGGTTTAAGCTAGTGGTATTCTGGGGACTGACAGTCAGCTTCCTTCGTATGTGTTAAAACAGACTCTCAGAAGCTGGATTATTACTGAGAACATCTGTGAACTGCAAACAAGTCATATGTATGAAAACCTGGGACATAGAAAAGCTTAAGAAGACAGTCTCCTTGGACTATAAAGCTGTTAATCCCATGTCTAATACTTGCAAAATAGATTCACTTTTTGGTTACTGAAAGGCAAATAAAGCTCACTTGACAGTTGTTTTCTAACATGCTTCATATGATTACATTTTCTATGTTATAAATGACTGACACTTACTGCATGAGATATAGTATGAAACTATAAAAGATATTCCACATAAGCATGCAACTTTTACTTAAATACCATTTTTTCCATCATTTCAATAATGGAGCATTGAGGAGATTAGTGAATCTTTATTAATGATATTTTATTTGCAAGTATTGTAAATCTACAACAAGAACAGTTTTCTTTCCATAGAAACTTGAAATTCTTCCTGACACACAAAATTATTAAACTATTTTCTTTGAAGTTTTGGTTGGGTTTTTTTGCTGTTTTTACGTGTGGTTTTTGTTTGTTTGGTTGTTGTTTTTTCATCTGTTGAGGTGAAAATGTTTGTTGAAAGAGTGCCATCTTTTAATTTCTTTTGTTTTTGAGATCTCTGTCAGTATCAATAATAGTTCTAATACAAAAAGTGTAATCACAATATCACAGTATCACCAAGGTTGGAAGAAACCTCAAAGATTATCTCAGCACAGGCAGTTAGCTCAGTTGGTAGAGCATGGGACCCTTAATCTCAGTCATGGGTTCAAGCCTGCAGTGAGCAGCTGTGTGCTTTATAGGTGGGTTGGATTAGTTGATAGGTTTGACACGATGACCTTGAAGGTCTCTTCCAACCTGGTTTATTCTAAGATCATCGAGTCCAACCTGTCACCACAGACCTCATGACTAAACCATGGCACCAAGTGCCGTGTCCAATCCCTTCTTGAGCATCCCCAGGGACGGTGACTCTGCCACCTCCCTGGGCAGCCCATTCCAATGGATAACATCTCTCTCAGTGAAGAGCTTTCTCCTCACCTCAAGCCTAAACTTCCCTGGTGCAGCTTGAGACTGTGTCCTCTTGTTCTGGTGCTGCTTGACTGGGAGAAGCGACCCACCTCCTCCCGGCTACAACCTCCCTTCAGGTAGTTGTAAACAGCAATAAGATTTGATTAGATTCTAGTATATGCTGTCCTTTATAGTGTCCTAAATAAAAAAAAAAATTAAAAAATTGAAAGACACATAATGAATTCATTTCAGATTCCATCTTGCAATGTCTTCTGATATTTGAAGAAATTCCTAAATTTGTAAGGTGGAAATGCAACCAAATGTTTCAAATAGACAATATCATATGTACCTAAGACTTTTAATCTCTTTCCATGTTCACTATGAGTCATATTGTGATAGAGGATGCAATTTTAACATGAATTAAGCAACACTAGTTTTGGAACGAGATATTGTAAGTAATTCTCATTTAAATTATTAAATATTTCTTTTTATATATATAAATACAATGTCATTTTTCATTTATCCCTCTACCATTATTTGTCAGACTTGAACTGTTGAACTAGTTTTTGATTCCTAGTATTATTAAAATGACTGAAATTGGATTGGAAAAAAAAAAATCATCAATATGTTGAAAGTAGAAAATAAGACTGAATCCTGAAATCACAGTGGGCTACCATAGCAGTTTTCAGCTTGATCTGACCTTCAGTTTCTATTTAGCTTTGAATAATAAAGATAATTTAAAATGTCACGAAGAGTGACATATGTGGCTGTGGACAGCAGTAGTTAGTCAGTAATAAAGCAGAACATTACAGCTCAGCAGAGTGAAATTAAGATTTTAATTGAAGGCTCTGACTCAGATGAGATAGGATTTTATTCCAGCAATAAAGAAAATTATGTATTCAAAGACTCTTGGAGAGACATTTGAGGGAGTAGGTCTTGATGAGAAACATGAGGAGTAGCTATTAGAGGTACTGTTGGAGACACGTGAAATGAGAGAGTTTGAAGACATGAGACTCCAGGGCTAGTAGGAAAGGATCCGAGGCAGAACTGAGAGGGCTGCAGAGGAGGGCGCAGAAGTGACATCGAGAGGATGGTCATGGCCCAGCACCGGAACAGTGCACTGCACTACTGTGACTGCTGCACTGAACTGCCCAACCGTCCTTGTGGATATGTCAGGATACAACCAGCCCCAGAGAGAGTGGGCAGAAAAGAACTTAGCCCCCAAGTGGACAAAGAAACCTGACCCAGGTAAGCAGAGGGACTTGGTTCCCCCTCCCAGCAGGAGGGGTTCCTTGATCAAGGTCTATTCCACTCCCCCTTCCTGTCCACTAAGCCTATTTAAGGGAAGCAATTTCCAGTGCTTTCTCTCTCTCCTGCTCCTCACCTGTTCCATATGCTGTTCCTGCTGTTACTGCAAGCATATGGTGGGATCTGCTCCATGCTGCATCCAAATTCCTAAGGACTGCATCTGAGGAGAATCCACATTTGCATCAAGATATTCTTATTTACCCTCTTTCCTTATACCTTTGTAACCTTCCTTTTATGCAAATACATTTTATATTTTGTCAAACTTAACCTTTTACTTCCAGATCTATCCAAGAATGTTTCATGATTTTACCTCTCTTTTCTCCTGCCTAATTTGTTTTCCCCTAACAAGAAAAAAAAAAAAAAAGCACAAACAAAAAGAAAAACAAAAAGGAGAGGGGAGACAATCTAAATCCGTTCCATTTGGGCTTTTGGAGTCTAAGAAAGCTTAAACTGCAACAGCAGAGAAAGCCATAACCCTCAAGGAATGGGAAAGTCATGTAATTAGGAAAATTGTGTGAATTTCTGTGATGGAAGCATTTTGGCATTAAATTATATTTAGTGTTTGCACTACCAGTTTCATCTTAACTGACACAGCAGTACTCAGGTTTTCTTCCTGACAATAAAGCTGATTTCATGAGTAATCTCCCACTCTCTTCACGTGAGCAGACAAACAATTTAGATTAGGCCACTGGTGTTTTCATAAGAAAGAAGCAGCAGCCTACTATCAACTTAAGCAGCTGAGAGATATCAAACAAATCCTAAGTGGAATCAGCTGCTACATCTCAGGTTAAAACAGCCCTTCCTTGTCTGAGGAATGTGCTTTTCCTTCCCAGTGATTTAAATCCCATTTCACTTTGTCTGGACACTCATTCAGTCTCCACATAAACTGCTGTGGCTGAATCATGACATTTTCAGCTTTCAGTTTAGCCAAGGTAAAAGACTGCTCTAAATATCATAAACCCGCTCAGCATATATTCAAATGGAAGTGGGGTTTGTGCCAAAAGGAGTTCAGTTTTAAGTTCTAGAAAGTGGCTACGATGATATTTTTAGTGATGAAACCTCTATACAATATGCATCTGCTTTTTGTTTGTTTTGTGTACTATACATGTTTAATCACAGAATAAGTGTTCTAATACGTTTTTGTGCTGTTTGACTTGAGTGTCACTTCAAACTAAATAAACTCCTTGGGAGGAGGTGCATGGACTCATGCTGCAGACCAAATATAGAATCTCGAGACCTTACTCAAGTCATCTGCAACTCAAAGCCTGTAAATTAATTTATTAACCTGAAGCACATTTAGAAAAGTAAAGGAAAACAGGAACCTAACTAAATAATGTGTGGTTTGTGTGAACACAGACCTTGGAATGACTTTTGGCTTGAGCTTTTGTGAAAGTCAGTTTAATTCCATTTCAAAAGATCTATAGATACTCAGCCATTGTCATATAAATCATAAAATGCATTTAATGTGTACTAAATTCTGTTGTCCTAAAACTAAACTTTCCATAAAATGACACTTGATTTCAATACTGTGTTTATGCTTACCCAAAATGATGACATAACTTTCACATTTTATAGGTTTGTAGACAGAAAGGTGGAATTAAAGACATTATAAGGAGAAGTACATTATTCAGAATGTAGAGAATCATTTGAACTGGCAGACCAGCCAGTACAGCAAAATGCTTACTAAGGAGTTGTATGTTGCAATACAAATAAGGTATTGCCTTCCCTTTCTCTAGCACTTTTGGAAAATTCCTTCTAGCAACAGATACAATTTTTCAATCTGCAGTGTTCACTGTGAAAAACTGTAAGAAGGGAGCAGAGAATCTTTGTCATGTAAACTGGAATTGCAGAATGTCACAACGCTTTCTCAAAAATGTGAAATTGTTCTGAAAAAGGCTGCAAAAATCTAAAGCAACAAACAAGTAGTTCGTGTTCAGAGTGCATAGTTCTCATTAGGGCATGTTATATGTGGTGATAAAGAATCAGCAAATAGTGACTCCAAAAGAAAAATGTACTAAATGTACTTTTACAGCATTGTCTAGTCAAAGCTCTGAATGTCCAAGAGGGCCTCAATGGCTTGGTTTTGCAAAGCACATATTCCAAGTTTAAGTAGGCAATAGGGACTTCAGTCATGATACAGTGTTCTCCATGGCAGCTGGTACTCTGGATTAAGATGTACAATTGCAGAATAAGAAACCAAAGATGGAAATGAGAACAAAATCATAGAATCAGTCAGGGCTGGAAGGGACCACAAGGATTATCTAGTTCCCACCCCCCTTGCCATGGGCAGGGACACCTCACACTAGATCAGGCTGGCCAGAGCCTCATCCAGCCTGGTCTTAAACACCTCCAGGGATGGGGCCTGAACCACCTCCCTGGACAACCCATTCCAGGGCTTCACCACTCTCATGGTCAAGAACTTCCTCCTCACATCCAGCCTCAATCTCCCCACCTCCAGCTTCATTCCATTCCCCCTAGTCCTATCACTACCTGAGATCCTGAGAAGTCCCTCCCCAGCCTTCTTGTAGGCCCCCTTCAGATACTGGAAGGCTACAATAAGGTCACCTCAGAGCCTTCTCTTCTCCAGAATGAATAGCCCCAACTCCTTCAGTCTGTCCTCATAGGAAGTGCTCCAGCCCTCTGATCATCCTCGTGGCCCTTCTCTGGACATGTTCTAGCATCTCCATATCCCTCTTGTAATAGGAGCTCCAGAACTGGACACAGTACTCCAGGTGGGGGTCTCACCCGAGCTGAGTAGAGGGGGAGAATCACCTCCCTTGACCTGCTGGCCACACTTCTCTTGATGCAGCCCAGGATCTCATTGGCTTTCTGGGCTGCAAGTGTACACGGGTGGCTCATATTGAGCTTCTCATCCACCAGTACCCCCAAGGCCTTTTCTTTAGGGCTGCTCTCAAGCCAGTCACTGGCTGGCCTATATCAGTGCCTGGGATTGCCCCGACCCAGATGCAGGACATTGCACTTGGTCTTGTTGAACCTCCTGAGGTTGTCATGACTCACCTCTCCAGCCTGCCAAGGTCCCTCTGGATGGTCTCCCTTCCCTCCAGCATGTCTGCTGCACCACACAGCTTAGTATCATCAGCAAACCTGCTGAGGGTGCACTCAATGCCTCTGTCCATGTCACTGACAAAGATGTTGAACAAGACTGGTCCCAGGACTGATCCCTCAGGGACTCCACTTGTCACTGGCCTCCACTGGGACATGGACCCATTGAAAGCCACTCTTTGGGTGCGGCCATCAAGCCAGTGCTTTATCCATCTATAAATATAAAATAGAACAAACAAAAAACAAACAAGCAAAATTGGTAAAAGCCAGTGATAATTTAATCATAATAACCTAAACCCAACACTGAGGAGTGATACAGACTCTACAGGCTTTTTCTCAAAAATTTCTTTAGATATTTCTGGTGGGACTGAGATCCATACCCACATTCAAACATCATGTGTGAGATTTAGGTACTTCAGTATAGTAACAGTGTTATTTGTGCCTCTTAGGATGCCTCCAAACTGTATAGGCATATTCACCAGATTTATGGCTGTCATTGTTTTTTGGGCTAGAATCTGAAAATCTAAAAAGGTTTTCCACAGTACCTAAAGTTATATTAAGTGCTTAGGAAGACAACAATAAATCTAACGAGGTATCTGCAATTTGAATTATGTGTAATACTGAAGTCTGTGCTCCCTGTCTAGTCAGCTAAGTCTTATCTTTGCAACAGGTGGAGAATAAAGAGCTAGTTAGCCCAAAAAAATAATAATAATGAAAAAAAAAATTGTTTGGTTTACAGTGTCAAAAATTAATTTCTGAATACTTTTGGTTTTATTGATTGCAAACATCTTCACTGGCTGCACTGTGAGATTGCACAGTTAGCTCAGCTAATAGATACCTAAATTTGATGTCTGAATCTGGAGTTGATCCCACTTTAACTGAGTTATGAAAAGTATGTAATTTCTAATGTGCTTGGGAAGACAAAGACTTGTCATTGCTTTGAAACATATGAGCATTTCAGCACATCAATTCTTTATGGCTATTTGAATTCACAGTCTCTAATTTTAGGTATTTTTGACCTAATGTACTAGAAATGGCCTTGGAATTTATAATTAATGTGACTGTATTCACTTCAGTAAATGATCCACCATTCATATTTTTATTCAAATATATAGCTGGAGAAGGAAATTACATCCCTGGTTTGTGTGTTAGCAACTTGATTAAAGCGCTAGACAAAGCAATTATAAATAATATCTTTTATGTCACAGACTAATGGTTATAAAATATACTGAATAAGTGCCAGTCTCCCATGTGACATTATATAATGTACCATTCATTTGATCTGAAGCATTGCATAATAGTGTCTTGTAATCTTTAGTTTTCATTCAGTAAAAGGAAATATTAGTACTTTTCCACATTGTGGATTCATAGAATCATAGAATGGTCTGGGCCAGAGGGGACCTTCAAAGGTCATCTCGTTTGACCTCGTCACAGTCAGCAGGGCCATCCTCAACATGATCAGGTTTCTCAGGGTTTCATCAAGCCTCACCTTGAATCTCTTCAGGGAAGGGGCCTTAACCACCTCCCTTGGCAACCTGTTCCAGTGTTCCACCACCCTCATATTGAAGAACTTATTCCTGATATCCATTCTAAATCTGCCTTTCTCTAGTTTGAAGACATTGCCCCTTGTCCTATCATGGCAGGCCTTTGTAAACAGTCTCTCTCCAAACTTCTTGTACGCCCCCTTTAGGTACAAGTAGGCTGCTATTAGGTCTCCTCAGAGCCTTTTCTTCTCCATGCTGAACAATCCCAGCTCCCTCAGCCTGTCCTTGAAGCAGAGGTGTGACACCCTTCTAATAATTTTTTTTATTATCCTCCGGACCCTCTCCATCAGGTCGATGTCCTTCCTATATTAGGATAGGATAGGATAGGATAGGATAGGATAGGATAGGATAGGATAGGATAGGATAGGATAGGATAGGGTAGGGGAGGATAGGATAGGGTAGGGGAGGATAGGATAGGATAGGATAGAATTAACCAGGTTAGAAAAGACCTTCGAGATCATCAAGTCCAACCTGTCACCCAACACCATCTAATCAATTAAACCATGGCACCAAGTGCCTCATCCAGTCTCCTCTTAAACAATTCCAGTGATAGTGACTCCACCACCTCCCTGGGCCCCCCTTTCCAGTGGCTAACATCTCTCTGTGAAGAACTTTCTCCTCATCTCGAGCCTAAACCTCCCCTGGCGCAGCTTGAGACCGTGTCCTCTTGTTCTGGTGCTGGTTGCCTGGGAGAAGAGACCAACCCCCACCTGGCTACAACCTCCCTTCAGGTAGTTGTAGACAGCAATAAGATCTCCTCTGAGCCTCCTCTTCTGCAGGCTAAGCAACCCCAGCTCCCTCAGCCTGTTTTCCAAGGTACCCTCTGAGTTAGTTCCTTGAGTAACCTGACTTCCACCCTCCAGAAGTCCAGTGTAGAGGTTTTGTTGATGCCTCTCTTAGCTTGACTGCATATTGAAAAGTCAATTATTTCATGGTCACTGGACCCCAGACAGCCTCCAACCACCATATCTCCCAGGGTTTCAGACTTCATCTCACCAGAGCAGATTAAAGCAGAAGAATCACCTCTCTGGATCTGCTGGCAACAATTCTTTTGATACAATATGTGGTTGACCTTCTGGGCTGCAAGTGCACACTGCCTGCTCATGTTCAGTTATAATCCATCAGCACCTCTGGGTCCTTTTCCACAGGGCTACTTTCTAACACCTCATCCCCTGTTCTTGAAGTGCCATATTCACCTGAGTATGATTTTAATGCTACAAAGTATAACTACATTATGAATTACATGATTTGTAGAAAATCTATTTTATCTTTTGTTTTCATTATTCATACTTACAGTTCAGTGGAAATGTGGAATGTCCAGCAGAGGTCTATGAAGATGATTAGGGAACTGGAGCATCTCTCTTACAAGGAAAGGCTGAGAGACCTAAGGCTCTTTAGCGTGGAGAAGACTAAGATGAGATCTTATCAATGCTTAGAAATATCTAAAAGGTGATTGTCAAGAGAATGGTATGAGGCTCTTTCCAGTAGTGCTCAGTAACAGGACAAGGGACAATGGACACAAATTAGAACACAGGAAGTTCCACCTAAACACTTCTTTACTTTGAGGGTGCTGGAGCACTAGAACAGACTTCCCAGAGAGGTTGTAGAGTTGTCTTCTCCAGAAATACTCAAAACTGGCCTGGATGTGATCCTATGTAATTTACTCTAGGGAAACTTGCTTCAGCAAAGACATTGGCCTGGAAGATCTCCAGAGGTCCCTTCCAAGGTCTACCATTCTGTAATTCACAATTTTTATTTCACTGATAATCTTGAAAGCTGTTAATGATAATTCAACTTTTGCTGACTAATGAAGTTATATTAAATATCCACATTAGTAAAAAATAATAGTTAATTTTTGTTGTGATTCACTCTTTCTAAATGTTATTGGAGATACAAGCAAATAATGAATATATCAGTCACTTTAAGAACACATACAAAAACATTCACACATACACATGCACAGAGAAAAAAATTATATTCTTGAGACAGCTTAATTATATCAAGTAGAATAAATGATTCTTCTGAAAATAAGTGCCTGTATTCCCTATGACAATGAGTTCTTCTGAAGACTTTCAGAGTGAAAACACTTAAAACAAGTGTCTTATTTTAAACATCTATTGAGAGGGGGAAGTAGCAGAGGTGAAAGTAGTATCAACAAATCTTAAACATCTAAAAGACAACTAACTTTAAAGCACTGATATATAAATCTATGATCTCAAATACCACCAAGGAATTGCTTTATAGTCCTCTCCAGAGGCTGCTTCATCTGATCTATTTAGGGCATTCATTTGGACTGAGATGAATTGCCATCCTGAGACACATTCTTTATGTTGGCTAGGGAAGATAGTAATGTGACATTCCAGAGATTAAATGAATATCACCCAATATGCCAGCTCTTTAAGAAGAAGTCAGATGCTGAAGTTAGTCAGAATAGATCTCCTTTTTATGGAGAGGTATTATAGCTATCATAAAGCTACATCCCATCAAAAGTGCCATTTGATATACATAAACTGCAGCTAAAGTGATGAAGGTGCACCGACATTTGCATTGATGACTAAAGAATAAGAGAACCCCAAGCAAGAAAACAAGGTTTTATAGAAAACAATCAGAACTGTTTATTCAAAGCTCAGTCCAGTGTTCAGAGAGCAGGGAGGGGAAGGTAATATAATTTTTAAGATGCTCCTTAAGTACTGTTAATCACATGTAAAATAAATCAAACACTTAACCCAAAAAAAAAAGTCTGTAGTACAAAGACAGAAGAACATTCATGCAGAATTTAGGTCCATTTATTCAACAAAATATTAAAAGCATTAAAGATATTATTTTAATATATTAGATCATAAATATTTTTACTCTATTCATTCTCACAAAATGGTATCACTCATTTACTTCAGTCTCTTGCTACCCTTTCCTCAGTCTTTAAAACTGTGTGAAGGTGCTATATTTCTTTCTAGAAAGCTTTAAGTTACAAAAATCAAGGAGCATCAAATGTATGTATTTTTAAGTTAGGGCTTATTTTCAATACTTTGAATTAACAAAGTCTTGACAAAAGTATTGAAAATAAACCCTAATGTAGGAGAAGTTGTGATGGCAGCTATATCATAGCTGTCCTACTACACAATGGCTTCTAGTTTCTTCTGTGTATTGTCCACGGTATGTACATCAGCATAGATGCACGTGAGCTGGGTTATCAATTTCACCACTGACATGGGCATGCTACCTTTAGGCTCATCCCTAGTGAACTTGATGTTACCCGCTTCCCCCTCAAACCTAGTTTAAAGCCCTATCAGTGAGCCTCACCAACTCCCAGGCAAGAACCCCTTTCTCCCTTTTTGATGAAATTTTCTTCTTTAGTCAATGAGTTTAGTCAAGTACAGACTTCTAGGATGTGTAACCAGTCTTTCTACAGATCATTGACTTAATTTATTTTATTCCAACAACTCATGTTCAAATCCTTTTAAGGCAAAAAGGTCAGGTCAGGTGTCTTTGACTGTGCAAGGGTGGTGTGAAAGGCAGCAGTCAAGTCAGGAGATTTTTGATCATTGGGATTTTTTTTTTTAAGAGATGTGTGCCAGTGAAGGCTAAACCAAGGACAATACTCATGGGAATAAAATAAACAGTAGGCCAAACTGGAAAGATACTCACTAGACTGAAGACGTGTTGCTGCTCTCTTTCTTTCCAGTTCGAGGGCCTTGATAGAATCCCTGTGTGAAATATATACAGGACCACAAAATACTTCAGAGCCTGAATCCTGTTAGCTGTATATGGCCAACACACAAAATAGTGTTAGCACTCCTTCACAATTTCTGGAGTCTTCCAGTAAGGCATGGACACTGTTCATCATCAGAAATATTTTCTCCTGCAGGTAGAAATTTATGTACAAGTACTTTTTTTCAGTAATATAAAACTTACAATAAAATGGACCAACAAACAATGAAAGTGTAATGGGTTGGGGCAGATCCCCTCCCCACCACAGGCAGAAATAATGACTCAGACAAACGGATTGCAAAAGTGATGAAAGTTTAAATAGAAAGCGGTGAATGTTACAGAAAACCCAAAGCGCAGTGACAAAGAAAGATCCCATCCCCACCTGAGGGTGCATGCAAAACCCCCAGGGCTCCTTCTTCCCCCTCCCTCTGCTGGGCTAGTCTCAGCTGGCCAGGCCTGAGACTGCCCATCCCCCTGTGGCCTTGGGCCCAATCAGGCCCATGGCCGGGAGATCTCTCCCCCAGTTACCAAGTCTCGGAGAGGGAAGGAAAGAGGAAGTGCCAGACCCCACCGCAAAATTTATAGTGGTGCAAGGGATTATGGTAGAAATACCTAATTTCCTGAGTCCACCCACTGGGATGGACTTCTGGACACAGGAAACACCCCTGTAGCAGAGGGCACCCAGCCCAAACTACGACAGAAAGCCACATTTTTTGTTTAAGTGTTGTTTGGAGGAGGTAGAAAAGATAGCCTCCTGGGAAACCCCCAACTTTTTTTTTAATTATGTATTTATTCCAATGGATATGCAAGTAGGACCTAAGATCCTGTGAATAATTACAGAGGAATCAACAATAACTAATTTAATTATCCTGAACAACTGTCAGATTATAAATTAATTCCAGTCTTTAAGGCATACATGACTAGATATAATCAATGTTATGTGCTCAGTGTCAGTGTGGTTTGGCTGTGGTCAATTGCTCCATTAGTTGGAGGGCCAGCTTTTCCAAGCAAAAAATAGAACCCTAGACTGAGGGGCACCAGTGACAAAAAACTGATAAAGACCAGCTGCTCACCTGAGCTAGAGGATGTGGTAGTACCTGCCACAGCAGGCTAGGGATGAATTAGATAAAGGTCCATCTAGGGGCTTACCTGAGGTAACTCAGCCAGTCACATGCATTAGGGCTACTTTTATTAAGAAAAAGAGGAAAATAATTGGTTTAGGTGGTTCCCTTCTGAAGGAAACAGAGTATGCTCACTGACAAGCATAGCATAGCATGGCATAGAATTGACCAGGTTGGAAAAGATCTTCAAGACCATCAAGTCCAACCCATCACCCAACACCATCTAATCAATTAAACCTTGGCACCAAGTGCCTCATCCAGTCTCCTCCTAAACACCTCCAGTGATGGTGACTCCACTACCTCCCTGGGCAGCCTATTCCCATGGCCAATTACTCTCTGGGAAGAACTTCTTCCTAACATCCAGCCTAAACCTCCCCTGGTGCATCTTGAGACTGTGTCCTCTTGTTCTGGTGCTGGTTGCCTGGGAGAAGAGACCAATCTCCACCTGGTTACAACCTTCCTTCAGGTAATTGTAGACAGCAAGAAGGTCTCCCCTGAGCCTCCCTCAGCCTCTCCTCATAGGGCTTGTGCTCCAAACCCCTCCCCAGCTTTGTTGCCCTTCTCTGGATACTTTACAGCAACTCAACATTTTTCCTAAACTGAGGGGCCCATAATTGGACACAGGACTCAAGGGGTGACCTAACCAGTGCTGAGTACAGGGGCAGAATGACCTCCCTGCTCCTGCTGGCCACACTATTCCTGATCCAGGCCAGGATGCCACTGGCCTTCTTGGCCACCTGGGCACACTGCTGTCTCATGTTAAGCCTACTATCAACCAGTAAACCAGACTGGATTCATCCCACGGGGAAGTCTGCTGCTTCCCTGGGTCCTGGATCAGAGATGCTGCTAGGAAACCCCCTAGTCTGGTACAGCCTTCTGATTACTACCTATTACTTGTTATACAGGTTGGAAACAATGAGTTTGAGTACAGAAGTGCAAAAACAATTAAAAAGAACTTCAAGGCACAGGAATGATTAGTTCAATGATTGGGAGCAAAGTTAGGGTTTTCTTCAATACCATGAGAGCGGTGAAGCCCTGGGATGGGTTGTCCAGGGAGGTGGTTGAGGCCCCATCCCTGGAGGTGTTTAAGACCAGGCTGGATGAGTCTCTGGCCAGCCTGATCTAATGTGAGGTGTCCCTGCCCATGGTTGGGGGGTTGGAACTAGATGATCCTTGTGGTCCCTTCCAACCCTGACTGATTCTATGATTCTTTGATAAATTTTCATTTAGTTCAAATTGTTTCACCAGTTCTTCTGTAATGAATATCTATAATAGGATTCTAAGGATTTGGTTTTAGACAAACATTTGTCTAAAACATGTTTGGAAGTAGAAGTTGTGAAAGCACACAGCAAGGTGTTGCTGTGAAACAGTAAATACAGTACAGAAAATGGTCATGGCCAAATGTAACAGTAAGCAACTCATGGTGAGGTCTGCACAAAGAGATACTCATATCTATAGGCAAAAACTGGAGGGGATTCCATTCAGTATTTCTCCAATCTCCATGTTGTGGGAAAATTTTCCCTTGCCTCCCACCTTTTCTCTAAGATTTTTGGTCAAGTTTCATTTGCTGTATACACCTGCAGATTCCAAAATAGACTTTAAACAGTTCCTTACTCAAGTTATCTCCATACTAGACTGCACTTGCTTTTACTGGGAATCTCCATCTGAATTCTGAAACTACATAGTTTTGAGTTTGGTTTTTTTTTTTTGTCTCCTGATGGAATTCAAATGCCATGCCATGTCATAAAGAGGAGCAATACTTCTTATGGATTGATCCCATACAAAAGCTGTGAACACAGAATATCTGACAGCCATAATGTGATCAAAAAGGGTAAACACTCAATATTTGGCAGATCTATATCTAAAAACCTTCACTATCTATGTATTTAAAGATAACACAAGTATGCAAAGGAAAAAGTGTAATAGGTTCTGACTCTGCCTGTCTGCAGTTATTGACAGTGGCACACAGCAAGCATTGGAAATCTGCCTGACTATAGGCACTGAAAAGAGCATAAAGCAAATTACACATTTTGCCACATACTACTGAACTAATTATTACATAAGTTTGGGAATATGGCATCTGAGGTTTCAAAAATGAGTCTACAATTATCTGCAGCATTGATAAGCCTTTATCTTCAGAAAAAAACAAAGTTTAAAGGCCAGAAAAAGAGAGGGGAAATAATAGAAGCAGAATGAGGTCATAGCAAAGAAGCCAGAGAGCAGGCAAAGTCAAACAGCTGGGCATAACAGGGAGAGTGTTAGTTTATGAATGAGTAATATCTGCTGTGTACAGAGACAGGAGCCACGAGAGTAGTGTATTTGGTGGAGGACTAAAACAAATGAAAGCTTTCCTTTGAATAGATAGAAAAAGTACATGTGATTGACAAAAATATTTCTTTCTGATCTATAATGCTCTTTCATAAAGAAAGATGCTTTGCTGAATGGGAGTGATGTGTTCTGCTTTTCCAACATGATCCATGTAAAATATTAACTCAGCATCACATCAATTTTTCCTGCTATATAACTTTCACTAGATGTAAACCAAATTCTGTTTCCCTTTTACACTTAGAAGAATAGAGGCTTTCCTAGAGAGAAGGACAGTTTGCAATGGCTTTAAAAGACTATGAAGGTACTTGCATGACATATAAATAAATAAGCACAGTTAGTATTACTTATTAAAATATGTCTTCTGGACTTCAATCTCTAAATGTAATAATGTGCAAACCATGCATAACACACAAAAGTCATGATTGAAAATGCCACCTTTTTCCTAAAAAACTAGATGGCATTTTATTGAAGTTAGTGAAACTATATCTTTTCATGACTGATCTGCTAAATATGTATAGATATTTTCCAGAATGTCGAGATAAATCACACTATAAATAAGTCTACAATTTGTATTAAAGTAAAAGCAGACTAAAATTTCTCTCCTGTGCATCTTCATGATAATATAAAACATGCTTATGATCTAAGTATCACCTGTGTTTTTTACTAATACATATCCCATTTACTCAGTCATTTAAGCCATTACTTGCATTTTCTGAGTTTCAGTTCGTTCAGATGCCAGATTTGTTCCTTCAAGAAATATTTAAGAACATTGATTATAGTTTGTTGAGAGATGCTATTATGAACTGTCATCTGCTTACTAATCATGAGACTAACTTATCCTCTATTTCTTCCTTTTCTGAGTCTATTGATTATTCTATTGATCTTTGTACTCATTGTGTCCTTGCTCTTTTGGACTTGTAACACGATGTGCCTTTTATTCCTTGTTTCTGTCAGTTTGCTTCAGGCACAAGCATTAAAGCTGGTAATGTGCTTATTGTGAAGTCAGCTCTTTAAATTCTATTCTGTGATAGATAATTGATCCCAAATACATATTGTTTTACCTTTACAATCTAAAAGATAAAATAAAGTGAAGGAAAAAAGCTGTGTCATTGTTGCTGAAGGACAAAGGAAGAAATAGAATCATTGAATATTTTGGGTTGGAAGTGACCTTTAAGATCAGCTAGTTTCAACCCTCTTGCTATGGGAAGGAATTCCTCCTACTAAATCAGGTTACTCAAGGACCCATCCAACCCAGCTGTGAACATTTCCAGTCTTGGAGCCTCCACAACTTCTCTGAGCAACCTGTTCCAGTGTCTCATCACCCTCAGGACGAAGAATTTCTTCCTAATCTATAATTCAAATCTAGCTTTTTACATTCTAAAACCATTACCTCTCATCCTTTCACTCCATGCCTTTGTGAAAGTCCCCCTCCAGTTATCCTGTAGGTCATTGTCTGAATCCAGAAGCTGGGAAGGAGACGTGGTTCTTTTGAACATTCCCATGAGTGAAATTATGACACAAACAAGATCATGTATCAAAATGAGACTATTTATTAATCTCAGGCTGCCTCCAGTCTGAGATGTCCCAGGTGATGTCCCCACTCCGAGTAAGCTAGTGTAGCTCAGGATTTTTATACTGCTCTTGGTTCATTCATCATAGCTCCACCTGGCCCACACCCTAGTCACATTAAAATGCATATGTGACTTCCAGGTCTGCTATTTTGGTGGGCAGAGCTGACATATCAAGTGGCTCATTCATGATGATCATACCTTTGCTGAGACACTTCTCATATTCTTACTGTAATTGTCATGTTCATAAGGTGATTGACATTCAGGAGACAATTCCTACACTCCCCTTCAAATACTGGAATGCTGCTATAAAGGTCTCCTTGGAGTTTTCTTCAGGCTGAAAATACCCAATTGTCTCAGCCTGTCTTCAGAGGAGAGGTGCTCCAGCCCTATGGTCTTCTTTGTGGCCCTCCTCTGGACCCTCTCTAACATGTCTGTCCATGACTGTTCCATGTCTGTCTTCTGTTTGGGGCTCCAGATCTGGATACAGTACTCCAAGTGGGATGAGAGTGGACTGGACAATGTCAACTCTTGACCTGCTGACCATGCAGGTTCCCACAGATAGCACTGATACATCATATTCATTGTCACATCTATACTATTATATCATGTATGGTGCATAGGAATTGTTACAAGCTCAGACAAATTCTGAGACTGTACAGTGTCAGTCAGAATAATATCAGTAATGGCAAAGTAGTATTTACTAGGTGAGGGAATCCTCTCTTGAACATGTAAATTACTTTGTGAATGTGATGATTACATTAAGAACATGAGAAGCTTATTAACAAAGATAAGGGTGTGAGCCAGCAGCTATGATGACTGAACCAAAAACAGTATAAAACCCCTGAGTTATGCCTGATTAGGAACATAAAAACATCACTAGGAACATCACAAGCTGGCAGAATGTCAGTCAGAATGACAGCAGAACACCATCTTCAGCAGCCCAGGAATGTCTCAACCTCTTTCCGATGAAGAATAAACCTGGGGTGGTATTCATCTCTCTCCATTTCTCCTGCTCTCTCTCTTTATTCATTCTCTTTTTCTCTCACTCCCTTTTCTTTTCCTTCTTCCTCTGCCTTGTTTGTAATAAATAGTCTCATTTTGATATATGACCTCATTTGTGTCTTAATTCCTCTCATGGGAATGTTCAAAAGAACTGCATCTCCTTCCCAGCTGATGGATCAAGACACTAAGCTAGACAGAGTTCCTTATCTTCTCCTTCTGCAAAGACAGGCATAACCTAATGTTTTACAGAATGCCCTCTGATATGGAAATAACAATAAGTTGTCTGTGATGGGATGAAATATGAATGTAAGGTAATCCTGAGTTCCTAGAACTTCCATCTCTGTCTTCAGAAAATAATTGGAATTTGCTTGTTTGAAGAAGAGTGAAACTAGTGCTTTTTCAGTTATTTCCTTCAAATTTCAAGGAGCAAATTTTACCTTTTGCCCTTTTATCTGTATAAGGAAATGCTGGAAAACATTCTGCTGAATTGCTTCGAGGATCTACTTATATATGTGTGTTTAACTTCTATCAGTTTTCTGAAGTTGTTGCATATGCATTAAAATACATTAATCAGGACAAGCTTTCATCACCAGTCCTACAGAGATTTCCTTTGGGCACTATAAAAATACATATATGTTGATGTATTTGAGGAAAAATACTCAGTTTACTGCTTCCATTTTTTTATTTCAAAACAGTTTTTATACTTTGCATGGCTTCCAAAATGTGCACCGAAGTATGTTTGTCTTATCACTTCTGCAGTGATTTGCAGTCAAAGTTATGATTTTAGTAGAAAAAAAATCAATGTCACTCTTACCAACTGATATTAAAAATATCTCATTAAATGATGAATATCTAAGATTTTCATAGAATTTCCCTCCTTTGCCCCTCCCACTTAGACATAGATCATTTATCTGTAGATTTTCACACATATTTCCATAGCTGGCTTTGTGCTAAATGTTGCCTTAGCATCTTCTCTCTCTCTTTATTACTTGGGATTTGCATAATAGCCCTATATTTCAAAGACATTTGAAGGAAAATTCTTCAATGTCAAGAAAAGAACTTTTCATCAAGGATAAGAGGGTAGTTGAAATGAAAAAAAAGTCAATCTAATGCATGCAATTGAATTGCATTCAAACCTGACTTGATTTTCCCTTACATTAGAAACTTGTTTTCAGCCATTTCTGACCTGAAGCCTGGGCTATTTGGAATAAATATTTGATTAAATATGAAGATAAATACATAAATCACATTTTAAAGGAAATTACTCCGCACCTGTTAATTCTTCATTAGTTGCATTTAGACCTACTTGGACACCTTATTTTGGGGGGATGAATTCAAAGCTCACACGACACTGAGGGAATGCATTACTGGAAGTGTTGGTCACAAATGCAAATGAAGTCATCAGGGATGACAAAGTCAAAGGCAGCCTGGGCTGCAGTGATCATGTGCTAGTGAAGTTCAGTGTCCTAAGGAGTATGAAACTAATGAGAAGAATAGTCAGGACACTACATTTTAGGAAAGCAAACTTCCAGCTCTTCAAGGAGTTAGTAAATAGGACCTTGTGGGAAACAAGTCTCAGAGACAAGGGAGCAGAACAGAGCTGGCAGATCTTTAAGGATGTTTTCTATAGAACACGAGATCTCAATCCTCAGGTGTAAGAAATTGGGCAAGGAAGGTAAGAAACCACCATAGCTGGGTTGAGACCTGCTGGCCAAACTAAATGGCAAGGTGGGACTACACAGGAAATGGAAGAAGGGACGGCCACCCTGGGAAGAGTAAAAAGAAATTGCCCAGTCATGTAGGAATGAGGTCATGGAGGCCAAGGTGCAGATGGAACTGAACTTGACAAGGGAGGTAAATAAGAACAAGAAGGGTTTCCACAGTTACACCAATGAAAAAAAGAAGGTTAAAGAAAGTGTACTTCTGATAATGATCAACAGTGGTGAACTAGTAAAAATGGACAAGGAGAAGGCTGTGATTCTCAGCTTTTTTGCCCCAGTCTTCACTGGCAGTGCCTCTCCTCATGGCTCTCATGTTCCCCACAATATCCTACTTGCCAAGCTGGAGAGATATGGATTTGATGGGTGGACTGTTCAGTGGATAAGAAATTACCTGGGTGGTAGCATTCAGAGGGTAGTGTTCAATGGCTTAAATTCCAGATGGAGAGCTGTGATAAGTGGTGTCCCTCAGGGGTCTGTACTAGGAATTGTGCTGTTTAATATTTTTATCAATGATAGAGCAAGTGGGATGGAGTGCACCATCAGCAAGGTTGCAGATGACACCAAGCTGAGTGGTGTTGTCAGTACACCAGAGGGGTGGGATGTCATCCAGAGGGATCAGAACAAGCTGGAGGTGTGGGCCCAGGTGAATCTCATGAGGTTCTACAAGAGCAAGTTCGGAGTTCTGCACTTGGGACAGAACAATCTTCGCTATAGTGCAGACTAGGGGATGAGGTGATAGAAAGCAGCCCCATGGAAAAGGACGCTAATGGATGAGGGTGCTAATGGATGAGAAGCTGGACATGAGCAGGCAGTGTACGCTTGCAGCCTGGAAGGCAGATCACATCCTGGACTGCATCAAAAGATGTGCTGCCAGCAGATTCAGCAAGGAGATTCTGCTACTTTGCTCTGGTGAGACTATTGCATCTAGGTCTGGAGCCCTCAATTTAAGAAGGACATGGACCTGATAGAGATGGTCCAGAGGAGGGCCACAAAAATGGTCAGGGGTTTGAAGCACCTCTGCTACAAAGATAGGCTGAGGGTGCTGGGGTTGTTCAACCTGGTGAAGAGATGGCTCCAGGGAGACCTAATAATGACCTTCCAGTACCTGAAAGCTGTCTTCAGGAAGGATGAAGAAAGACTGTTTGCAAAGGCCTGTAGTGATAGGACAAGAAGCGATAGCTCCATACTAGAGAATAGTGGATTTGGATTGGACGTTAGGAACAAGTTCTTTACCATGAGAGTAGTGGGACACTGGAACAGGTTGCCTGGGGAGGTGGTTTGGGCCCCATCCCTGGAGGTATTCAAAGTGAAGCTTGACAGGGCTCTGGGCAACCTGATCTAGTTGAGGATGTCCCTGCTTACTGCAGAGAGGGTTGGACTAGATTATCTTCAGAGGTCCCTTCTGACCCAGACCATTCTATGATTCTGTGAGTCTATGATTTCTTCATAACTTTTTTAAACTTTAAAGATTTGGGATCATCTATCTATGAATGATAATGAAAGCTAATTTCTCTCTCAAAACAATACCATGAATGCCACTGAACATTAACAAGTGTTGTTCGAGCCCCACGTTGGGCGCCAATAAAAAAAAGAGTGTGGTGGTTTGAAAGGAAAGGCTCTGCTTTCCCTCCCCCACTGAGAAAGAGACCACGGCTAAACCCAGTCAGAGAAATGAGAGTATATTTTACAAGGAAACAGATTATATGTAACACAACAAATACAGGTATTTTACAATATATACAGGAATATACAGCAAATGAACTCAACCAGAAACCAGACCCCCCACACAGGGGGCTTCCCCCTGTGCCCCCTTCACCCCCCTACCTCCCTTCTCCCCCAAAAGAGGTAGAATTAACACCTTCTTTACCTCAGTTTTTACTAGCTGGAAAGAACGTCTACCAGACAGCTGGCCTGCAGAGATGGCAGAGGGAGCCAGGGAGCTGCATGGTTTCCCTGTGTTCCATGAGCAAGTGATAGGAGCTCTCCTCAGCAGCTTAGACCCCCACAAGTCCATGGGACCAGATGGGATCCATCCTAGGGTGCTGAGAGAGCTGGCAGATGAGCTGGCCAAGCCACTCTCCATTATTTTTCATCAGTCCTGGCTCACTGGAGAGATCCCAGATGACTGGAAGCTGGCCAACGTGGTACCCATCCACAAGAAGGGCCGGTTGGATGAGCCAGGAAATTACAGGCCTGTCAGCCTGACCTCAGTGCCAGGAAAGATTATGGAGCAGGTCATCCTGAGTGCAATCACACAACACTTAGAGGATGGCCAAGGGATCAGTCCCAGCCAGCATGGGTTTAGGAAGGGCAGGTCCTGCCTGACCAACCTGATCTCCTTCTATGATCAGGTGACCCGCCTGGTGGATGTGGGGAGGCCTGTGGATGTAGTCTACCTGGACCTCAGCAAGGCCTTTGACACCATTCCCCATAGCAAACTCCTGGCCAAGCTGTCAGCCCATGGCTTGGATGGGAGCACACTGAGATGGGTTAGGAACTGGCTGGAGAGCCGAGCCCAGAGAGTGGTGGTGAATGGTGCCACATCCAGCTGGCAGCCAGTCACCAGTGGTGTGCCCCAGGGATCAGTGCTGGGCCCCATGCTCTTTAACATCTTTATTGATGATCTGGATGAGGGCATCGAGTCCATCATCAGTAAATTTGCTGACGACACCAAGCTGGGGGCAGGAGTTGATCTGCTGGAGGGTAGAGAGGCTCTGCAGAGGGACCTCGACAGGCTGGGCAGATGGGCAGAGTCCAACGGCATGAGATTTAACACATCCAAGTGCCGGGTTCTGCACATTGGCCACAGCAACCCCATGCAGAGCTACAGGCTGGGGTCAGAGTGGCTCGAGAGCAGTCAGGCTGAGAGGGACCTGGGGGTGCTGGTCGACGGTAGACTGAACATGAGCCTGCAGTGTGCCCAGGCAGCTAAGAGGGCCAATGGCATCCTGGCCTGCATCAGGAACAGTGTGGCCAGCAGGAGCAGGGAGGTCATTCTGCCCCTGTACACTGCACTGGTTAGGCCGCACCTCGAGTACTGTGTCCAGTTCTGGGCCCCTCAGTTTAGGAAGGATGTTGACTTGCTGGAGCGAGTCCAGAGAAGAGCAACAAGGTTGGTGAGGGGTTTGGAACATAAGCCCTACGAGGAGAGGCTGAGGGAGCTGGGGTTGCTTAGCCTGGAGAAGAGGAGACTCAGGGGTGACCTTATTACTCTCTACAACTACCTGAAGGGAGGTTGTAGACAGACGGATGTTGGTCTCTTCTCCCAGGCAAGCAGTACCAGAACAAGAGGACACAGTCTCAGGCTGCGCCAGGGGAGATACAGGCTGGATGTTAGAAAAAAGTTCTATACAGAAAGAGTGATTGCACATTGGAATGGGCTGCCTGGGGAGGTGGTGGAGTCACCATCACTGGAGGTTTTTAGGAGAAGACTTGACGGGGTACTTGGTGCTGTGGGTTAGTTGCTTGGGCGGAGTTGGATTGGTTGATGGGTTGGACGCGATGATCTTGAAGGTCTCTTCCAACCTGGTTTATTCTATGTATTCTATGTATTCTATGTAAACACATAAGCTACTTTATCTGCAATAGTATAATTACATGATTATACCTCTGAACTTTTCATTTCGTCATACTTTAACCTGTTCATCCAAAGAGATGAGTGGTACTATCCCTATACTGGTAAGGTTACTTGAATTTTAATAGCATTCTATTTTCAAGGTTTATAATATGCTCTCAATTTATTGCAGTTGGACCTTGGCAATAAGAGTTTCATCCTGTCAGGTGCAAGAGTAAGGAATGTATCTTGTCTTACAGAGCAAATTGGAAAAGAACAAACAAACAAACACCTTTTAAAATAAAAATGCCAAATGAAACACAGAAATTAATTATGAATTTATTTTAAACATTTGTTTTAAAATCCCAAAACCTTATAACAGGAACTGAAAGCATACTTAATCATTAACCAAAATACTTAAAGCTTTTCTCTGACAAAGTTGTATTTCTAATATCATTACAAGTCTTAGTTTTTCACTTCCAAAGTGTAATTATGTAACTGTACAGTAATATTAATTAAACAACTATTTCTGGGGCTGTGAAGTATAAAAATGATGAAATTACGACAGATATTTGCCAAACTTGGATGATAAATTCAGCAGACTTGGGAAGAGAAGGCCTTGCAATAACTTTTATCTTTCAGTTCAAGCCAGGCTAAGGCAGCTAAAAGTTCTATACAGAAAGAGTGATTGCACATTGGAATGGGCTGCCTGGGGAGGTGGTAGAGTCGCCATCACTGGAGGTTTTTAGGAGAAGACTTGACGGGGTGCTTGGTGCCGTGGGTTAGTTGTTTGGGCGGTGTTGGATTGGTTGATGGGTTGGACGCGATGATCTTGAAGGTCTCTTCCAACCTGGTTTATTCTATGTATTCTATGTATTCTATTCTAAACTAGATGTGGACGGTTAACAGGGCAGGAAAGGAAGAAAGGCCTGGCACAGGGAGTTAGTATCTTATCTTAGTTGGCCAGAATCCCAGAAGCAGATCCAGCCGAGAGGGACAGTGAAGGAAGGAAGACTGAGAGAAAGTTCCAGCCGTGCTGGGTCTAACAATCTCACCTCCCACAATTCTACCAATGAAATTCGTTTAGAATACCAAAATATTTTACAAACATTTAGCCAGTGTGCCCCTTTCTTAAAGGCACAGCGTCAAATGGCCACAATAGCAAAATGAGGAATAATAGATTTTTTTAAAGTTTTTGCAACTTCTGTTCATATTTTATCTTCTTCATTTATACATTTTCTTAATATCTTATTCTGGTCCACTTTTTAATTATTGCTTCTGTACATCATATTGGTTGCAGTATTTTTTCCCCCTTTTATTATTTTAACATTTCCCCATGGAACTTGACTATGGCAAATACTGTGACTCTCCAAAACTTAATATCACAGGCAATTATTGTAATAGAATTTGTTAAACTATGTATATCAAGACCATCCAGCAAGTCTCAACACAATTTCATATTTATTAAATAACATTATGTCCTCTGATTGAACTTTTCACAGCATATCCTCAATACATTATTTCAAATTTTTCCTTCTTTCATCAAGAAAATCAGAAAAGCATAACAGGAAAACACATCTCTGAAAGCTGTTTCTTAAATAAAATTAATTATCTTTCTTATCCTATTCAGAATTATATTATTTGTGAGTTTCTGTCCTTCTTCAAGTGGCTATACTGGCTGTTACTAGCACCACAACAAACTGGGTTTTGAGCCTGAAGACATTAAGTGATTAATTAAATATCCTTCTATAAGCATGATCTTCAGGTACTACTCTTAGTATAAATACTGTACTGTAAATATGTGTGAGCTTGCTAATTTTTATTGATGTATAATCCACATAGAACAATGGAAATTCTATTAGGAAAAAGCCTAGAAGTTGGCAAAAATAAAACAGATAAATAAAGTAGAAGCTGTTTGTATACCAGGAATCTTCACTGGCATTTGCTTTGAAGTTTTACAAGTGATATTCTGGCTGATAACCAAGCAAATGCACATGCCTATTGTATCTACCTCCAGGAAAATAGGACTCTATCTACCCTTACAAAAGTAAGTCTGCTTGGGAATCCTAAAGCATCAGACACATACACGAGACTAGTGCAGAGATATGGAACATGCCATACGGTAGTACTGCTTGAGGCAGCAGCCAGGAAGGCCTCAGGCTTTTCAAAGACATCAAACAATTTGATGTGGGTTTCCAGACAACATATATTAATAGAATCTGGAGAGCCAAGCAGGCCTTCAAAAATAAGCATGTGGTCAGCTTAAGAATTTCCTTTAGGATTTTCCTGTTTATTGTGGAAATAAAATATATAAAGGATTTTAATACCACAAGGGTAGGCTTCTCCCAAAAATTAAAGAAAGAAAAAAAACCAAACCCAAACCAAGCAAACAAACAAAAAAACCCCAGAAAAACAGCAAAGCCACAAAAACCCCTCAGATTTGAGTAATGGCTCTAGGCCTCTTCATTGTGATTGTTTGTAAGAAATGCACACTTAAGAAAATACCTAACAAGCTGTCCCAGCACATCTTGAAAACCTGCTCTAATGGGGACTCTATCGCATCCTTAGGGAGGTTGTTCTAGTCATTAATTTCTCTCACTGCAAAACATGTCTTTCTTTTATCAAAACAGAATACAGAATACAGAATTAACCAGGTTGGAAAAGTCCTTAGAGATCATCCTCTCCCAGTATAATTTATACTCACTGCCCTTTTTCTTCTCTATGTGACTTCTTGTGAAGAGAGTCTCCATCCTCGTTATAGCTGTTCTTCGTATGGTCCTGTTTGAGCTTTCTCTTCCACAGGAAGAAGTTTAGTCTTCCAGCCCTTTGATCATTTTCTTGGCCTTCCTATTAACCCTCTCCAGTCAGTCTGCATTTTTCTTTAATTATGGGGATAAGAACTGCATACAGTATTCCACATGTGTCCTGACAACTACTGAGAAGAGTGTGATGGTTGTGTCTCTGTCTCTGCTAGTACTGCCCTCGCAAATATAGCCCGGATTATTATTTGCCTTTGTTGATACAGAGGTGCACTGCTGCCTCCTGTTCAGATTGCCTACCAGGACATCCAGGTCCTTCTCAGCAAGACTGCTCACAAGACATATATATCCTCTACTGGGCTCTTCAGTTATGTCTTTCCAGGTACAGAACATGACATCCTTGTCAGTTTCCACACATGCTCTTTAATATCTTTACTGATGATCTGGACGAGCGGATTGAGTCCATCATCAGTAAATTTGCAAATGACACCAAGCTGGGGGCAGGTGTGGACCTGTTAGAGGCTAGGAGAGCTCTGCAGAGGGACCTTGACAGGCTGGACAGATGGGCGGAGTCCAACGGCATGAGATTTAATACATCTAAGTGCTGGGTTCTACACATTGGCCACAACAACCTGATGCAGCGCTAGAGGCTGTGGACAGAGTAGCTGGAGAGTGGTCAGGTGAAAAGAAAAGAAAAGAAAAGAAAAGAAAAGAAAAGAAAAGAAAAGAAAAGAAAAGAAAAGAAAAGAAAAGAAAAGAAAAGAAAAGAAAAGAAAAGAAAAGAAAAGAAAAGGGAAGAGAAGGGAAGAGAAGAGAAGAGAAGAGAAGAGAAGAGAAGAGAAGAGAAGAGAAGAGAAGAGAAGAGAAGAGAAGAGAAGAGAAGAAAAGAGAAGAAAAGAGAAGAAAAGAAAAGAAAAGAGAAAAGAGAAAAGGAAAGAAAAGGAAAGAAAAGGAAAGAAAAGGAAAGAAAAGGAAAGAAAAGGAAAGAAAAGGAAAGAAAAGGAAAGAAAAGAAAAGAAAAGAAAAGAAAAGAAAAGAAAAGAAAAGAAAAGAAAAGAAAAGAAAAGAGAAGAGATTTTCTATGTTTTAATATTCATATGAAGGACAGAAATAACTAAAATGATGTTAAGATGAAAAATTAAATGAAGAAATATCCACAATTGTCAAAATCTAAAAGAACATTTGCTCATTTTGGAGTCTAAAATAGCCAGTTTAGGACTTATCTAGTTGCAAGTCTGAATGTGGACCTCAGAAAATAAAAAAGAATAATCAAAGGATAAAATTTGTTTTGTGCTTAAGATCTTTAATTGTATTTCTGAAGTCCAAGTCTTAATGAGTTGTGTTGGACTATATTTCTCCCTGAAATGTCCCATAAAGTGTTTAATATGGACCACAAATTGCAGCATTGTAAGGTATTGTAAGGTATTGTAAGGTATTCTTTAAGGTATTGTAAGGTATTCTTTAACATCTTTATTGATGATCTGGACGAGGGCATCGAGTCCATCATCAGTAAATTTGCTGACGACACCAAGCTGGGCGCAGGAGTTGATCTGCTGGAGGGTAGAGAGGCTCTGCAGAGGGACCTCGACAGGCTGGGCAGATGGGCAGAGTCCAACGGCATGAGATTTAACACATCCAAGTGCCGGGTTCTGCACATTGGCCACAGCAACCCCATGCAGAGCTACAGGCTGGGGTCAGAGTGGCTCGAGAGCAGTCAGGCTGAGAGGGACCTGGGGGTGCTGGTCGACGGTAGACTGAACATGAGCCTGCAGTGTGCCCAGGCAGCTAAGAGGGCCAATGGCATCCTGGCCTGCATCAGGAACAGTGTGGCCAGCAGGAGCAGGGAGGTCATTCTGCCCCTGTACACTGCACTGGTTAGGCCGCACCTCGAGTACTGTGTCCAGTTCTGGGCCCCTCAGTTTAGGAAGGATGTTGACTTGCTGGAGCGAGTCCAGAGAAGAGCAACAAGGTTGGTGAGGGGTTTGGAACATAAGCCCTACGAGGAGAGGCTGAGGGAGCTGGGGTTGCTTAGCCTGGAGAAGAGGAGACTCAGGGGTGACCTTATTACTCTCTACAACTACCTGAAGGGAGGTTGTAGACAGACGGATGTTGGTCTCTTCTCCCAGGCAAGCAGTACCAGAACAAGAGGACACAGTCTCAGGCTGCGCCAGGGGAGATACAGGCTGGATGTTAGAAAAAAGTTCTATACAGAAAGAGTGATTGCACATTGGAATGGGCTGCCTGGGGAGGTGGTGGAGTCACCATCACTGGAGGTTTTTAGGAGAAGACTTGACGGGGTACTTGGTGCTGTGGGTTAGTTGCTTGGGCGGAGTTGGATTGGTTGATGGGTTGGACGCGATGATCTTGAAGGTCTCTTCCAACCTGGTTTATTCTATGTATTCTATGTATTCTATGTAAACACATAAGCTACTTTATCTGCAATAGTATAATTACATGATTATACCTCTGAACTTTTCATTTCGTCATACTTTAACCTGTTCATCCAAAGAGATGAGTGGTACTATCCCTATACTGGTAAGGTTACTTGAATTTTAATAGCATTCTATTTTCAAGGTTTATAATATGCTCTCAATTTATTGCAGTTGGACCTTGGCAATAAGAGTTTCATCCTGTCAGGTGCAAGAGTAAGGAATGTATCTTGTCTTACAGAGCAAATTGGAAAAGAACAAACAAACAAACACCTTTTAAAATAAAAATGCCAAATGAAACACAGAAATTAATTATGAATTTATTTTAAACATTTGTTTTAAAATCCCAAAACCTTATAACAGGAACTGAAAGCATACTTAATCATTAACCAAAATACTTAAAGCTTTTCTCTGACAAAGTTGTATTTCTAATATCATTACAAGTCTTAGTTTTTCACTTCCAAAGTGTAATTATGTAACTGTACAGTAATATTAATTAAACAACTATTTCTGGGGCTGTGAAGTATAAAAATGATGAAATTACGACAGATATTTGCCAAACTTGGATGATAAATTCAGCAGACTTGGGAAGAGAAGGCCTTGCAATAACTTTTATCTTTCAGTTCAAGCCAGGCTAAGGCAGCTATCAGCTGCGAGTGAATAAAATGCATAAATAGGTAAAAGAGCTAAGGAAAAAACTGTTCTGATAGAAAGTATACACAGCAAGTGCAAGTCTATGACTCATGTTTTACATCATCTCCCAGTGTTTTGAAGCCAGTTGGGGCACATGAAGTATTTTTATGCATAAAAGAAAATGTGTTCTATATGCCTTTGTTTAAAAAACTGGTATTACCCTAACTGAACAGAATTAAATTAGACAGAATCTGTTAGGCAGAGATTAACAAGAAATGAAACAACAACAAAGATAAGAAGGGATAAGGGATAAGACTTATTAAAACTCTTTCATAGAGCCATGGAAAAGCTGTTAATTGAAGTATACCTTGTCTGGTTTCATGTGGGAAACAGGATTTATTTTTCTCAAGACTAAACCTAACACCAAAGGAAAGTGCAAAACATTTACATTTCTGAATTAGAAAAGATGTAGCACGGAAACTTGTCAGAGTAGCATATATATATATAAAAACATGTGAATTCATTAAAGTGTCTGCGTGTGACAGAGAAAAAAGGGAAAGTCAATGAGATCCTGTTAGAGAAAAGCAGTGTGAGTTGTAGGGGGTTTTTTGGTTGGTCGGTTGGTTTGGTTTGTTTTCCAGAAAAAAACCATGATTAACTCAGATGAGAAAATATCCAGAAGCTACATGCACAAGTGGACTTTTTTTTTCCCCCACTCAAAATCTTTTTTACTTTAGTTGTTGTTGCTTGAAGTAATGAAACTTTGAAGCCTTTCTGTCAGTCGCTGGCATCCTATCCTTAAGGGAACAAGCTTACATATTTGAAGTCACTTGAGCTTGTTATTATGGCATAGATGAATAGAGAATAAGATGGGATCAAAGAATGATTTTTTGAGATAACTAAAACTTATGATTTCATACTAGGAGAGGTAAAATATTGTCTGAGAATATTCGAGAAGAACATAAAGTCATTCTGAAAACATGAGAAGCACTAACAGTGAAAGGGATTCAGAGTGAGCTATATCTAAACCCCCAAAAAAGCAGTAAATGACATGTCTTTTCAAAGATGTGAATTTCTTCAATATTATAAGATGTCAGTTATTGCTAATAGACTGCACTCATCATTTTTTCTGCAAGAAAAACTATTTTTGGGAAAATATTTACACATGCAAATATAATGCTCATCTTTAACAATTAACAATTTAATTTTTTATTTTTTTGTTAATTTAAGTGATGGAAAAAGTTCTTGTTGGGCCTCCTCTTAGGCCTCTGGCTTGCGTTCTGATGGTGCAATGTACCAATGAATCAATGGGACAACAGTGATCAGAACTCTTATAGATTGTGTATTGATAGTAGCCATTTTTATGGCAATCTTGCTCTAATCTTGCACTATTATAGTATTTCAGTACAACAAACATAAAAAAGAAAGAAAGAAAAAACACCATGGGGAAAAATAATTGCATACAAAATAAAATTGATAAAAATCATCAGAGTATTGAAGACCTTGAAAAAACAATGGAAGTATTGATAAGCCTGAAATTTAAAAGTCAACATTATTTGAGTTCAGTTTCAAATAAACAGCAAACAAAACTGTCTTTTTTTTTTTTTATCTAAGATCAAAAGCAATAAACTTCAAGTATCTGGACTTCTACAAGGCCTTTGACATGGTCCCCACAACATCCTACTTGACAGGTTGGAGAGAGATGGATTTGATGGGTGGATTGTTCAGGGGATAAGGAATCTACTAGATGGTAGTATCCAGATAGTGTTCAGTGGCTTTAAGTCCAGAGGGAAAGCAGTGACAAGTGATGTTCCTCAGGGGTCCACAGTGCTCCTCAGGGGTCTGTACTGGGAGTTGTGCTGTTTAATATTTTTATCAATGATACAGACAGTGGGATAGTGTGCACCATCAGCAAGTTTGCAGGTGACACCAAGCTGAGTGGCATGGATGGGATGTCATCCAGAGCTGAACAAGCTGGAGAGGTGGGCCCAGGTGAACCTCATGAGGTTCAACAAGCCAGAACAGTCGTTGGTATCAATGTCGACTAGGGGATGAGGCGATAGAAAGGAGCCCTGTGGAAAAGCACTTGGGAGTGCTGATGGATGAGAAGGCATTGTACGCTTGCAGCCTAGAAGGCAAATCACATCCTGGGCTGCATCAAAAGATGAATGATCAGCATATCCAAATGGGTTATTCTGCCACTTTACTCTGGTGAGACCTGGCCTGGACAACTGCATCCACATCTGGAGCCCTCAATTTAGGAAGGGCATGGACCTGAATGAGAGGGTCCAGAGGAGGGCCATGGAAATGATCAGGGGGTTCAAAAAACCTCTGCTACAATGACAATTGGGTTTGTTCAGCCTGGAGAAGAGGAGGCTTCAAGGACACCTAATAGCAGCCTTCTACTACCTAAAGGGGGCCTACAAAAAGTGAGAATGTTTACAAAGGTCTGTGGTGAAAGAACCAGGGGCAGTGGTTTCAAATTAGAGATGAGTGGATTTAGAATGGATGTTAGGAACAAGTTCTTTACTCTGAGGATGGTAGAACACTGGAACAGGTTGCCCGGGGAGGCTGTTGGGGCCCCATCCCTGGAGATATTCAAAACAAGGCTTAACAGGGCTCTGTGCAACCTGGTGTAGTTGAAGATCCTCCTGATGACTGCAAGGCGGGATGGAATAGATGACCTTTGGAGGTCCTTTCTCACCTAGACAATTCTATGATTCTATGATTCTAAGTAGTAAGTATGTAATAAAATCTTTACAGATAAGGAAATAAAAGGTTGTTTTTAGAAAGATGTGTTTTTGTGATATAGAAATAAACCTTAAGTGAAGATAGTCCAGGACTTTATGGCTGTTCCCATAACAAATGTTAAAGCAGTGGTTACATTCAAGAGTGTGAAATCTCTGTGTATTTTGTATTTGCATTTCAAATGCTATAGACATTGCTATGAATGAGAGTCTGAAATTAATAGAAAAGTGTGATTATTCTTGGATTCAAAGGACTATTGAATATCTGAATTAGAGGAAATGTAAAGAAATAAACAGCAATTGGAATTGCATGTAGGTAATAAGCTTACTCAAATTTATGAGTAGGTAGTATCAGACAATCAGTGACTCCAATAATGGAGCAAGCAAAAATGTAGTGGTTTCAATTATTGCAAAAATGGAGCACAGGCTACACTGTCATATTACATGGTTGTGTATAGATAATTTGAAGTCAGAGGATTGCTGTGATTTACTTCAGTGGAAATTTGGATCACACAGTTTGGGGGTTTTTTATTTTTTTCCCAGAAATATCTCATTGTCATCTAGCAGTGGCAAAAATACTTTAAAGAACACAGTAAAAAAAAAAAAAAGGGAAGAAAAGAGAGAAAGAAATAAAGATGCACTACTATACATCTGAAATATTTTCACTGGAGAATTTGAATTGAAATCTCTGGATCATTGGGTTTAAATTATATTTTGGCTTTGCTTTTATTGGGGGTTTTTTAAGAAATAAAATGTGAAGGCCCTTGTTTGTTCTTTGGATTTGGAAGAAACATTAGGTTCAGCGACTCTTGCATACCCTTCATGAAATGTCTCCTAAATAACAGTTAAACAATACAAAGAACTTCAAAAATACAGTGGGTAGATAAAGATATTCACATGTGAGTAGCACATTATCATCAACTGAATAACAGAATGGAATATCATTTATCACTGCCAGTCACTGGGAACTCATGCACTATGTAAAAGACTGTTGATTTCTGAATAATTTTAAATAATTTTCAAATAAAACTTCACCAGCTTACTTTGCTCTCCCTTTACAGCAATAGTGAAAATGCAATACCTCATTTTCTTACTACCTTTGCATATATTTTATATCATTCCTTCATTATTTGCAACTGTCAAAACAAAAATAACGATTAAAAGTGTGCATAAAGGCAGTAGAATTTTGAGTCTGATCTCTTTTTTAGCATTAAATGTCTGTGGTAGAATAGGACTTCAGTTTTCTGGGAAACAAATTTATTTTTGTGATATTTAGTACCTTTCTGATAATATATCAGGAAAACACTATTCCTAATAAATAAGAACATCATTTGTTTTCTTATTGTGCTTAAGGAACAACATTCTGTAATACTTCTGTTCTTAACAACAGATGAATTTAAACTTATGCAGTATAGTAGTGATGGGCTATATTAACTGGGCTGCTGTCCAGAGTGCTACTATAAATTCTTTTTTGTAAAACTTACAGATGACCCCCACTGCCTCCAATGTGAAATGCTATGAAGATTCACCAGGGGAATTCTTCACTAGAGTATACGTATTTTTTGACTTTTTCAGTTGAAAAAGCAAAAGAAAAGCAAAGACATACATAGGAAAATATTATCAATGAGAACTTTTATTCCCAGCTTCAGTATCTTATTTATGTCGTGCTTTCTTTTTATGTGATTTATGTTGTGCTTCTGGAATTTCACTAAGTTGCAGGAGGATATGGTGATCAAGTCCTAAAATATGTGAGGGGCTGGGCTGTGGGTGGGTGCTTGGTGGCAAAAAAGACAGTGTTGAAATCCTCAAGAAAAATGACCAAGACTGGTACCTTTGAAACAAATGGGATCTACTTTGCCAAATAGTCTTTTAATGTTATCTATTAACTGTGAAAGATCAATGCCTGGAATGTAAAGGCACTCTCTACTCTATGTGTCCGGAGAAGGGCAATGAGGCTGGCAAGAAGCCTTGAGCACAAAGCCCTATGAGGAGAGGCTGAGGTAGCTGGGATTGTTTAGCCTGGAGAAGAGGAGGCTCAGGGGAGACCTTATTGCTCTCTACAACTGCCTGAAGGGTAGGGCAACCAGCACCAGAACAAGAGGACACAGTCTCAAACTGCACCAGGCGAAGTTTAGGCTTGAGGTGAGGAGAAAGTTCTTCACAGAGAGAGTCATTAGCCATTGGAATGGGCTGCCCAGGGAGGTATCACAGTATCACCAAGGTTGGAAGAGACCTCAAAGATCATCAAGTCCAACCTGTCACCACAGACCTCATGACTAAACCATGGCACCAAGTGCCATGTCCAGTCCCCTCTTGAACACCTCCAGGGACGGCGACTCCACCACCTCCCTGGGCAGCCCATTCCAATGACGAATTACTCTCTTGGTGACGAACTTTCTCCTCACCTCCAGCCTAAACTTCCCCTGGCGCAGCTTGAGACTGTGTCCCCTTGTTCTGGTGTTGGTTGCCTGGGAGAAGAGACCAACCCCTTCCTGGCTACAACCACCCTTCATGTAGTTGTAGAGAGCAATGAGGTCACCCCTGAGACTCCTCTTTTCCAGGCTAAACAAACCCAGCTCACTCAGCCTCTCCTCATAGGGCTTGTGCTCAAGGCCTCTCACCAGCCTTGCTGCTCTTCTCTGGACACATTCAAGTGTCTCGATGTCCTTCTTAAACTGAGGGGCCCAGAACAGGACACAGTACTCAAGCTGTGGCCTAACCAATGCAGAGTACAGGGGCACAATGACTTCCCTGCTGCTGCTGGTCACACTATTCTTGATGCAGGCCAGGATGCCTTTGGCCTTCTTGGCCACCTGGGCACACTGCTGACTCACGTTTAGGTGGCTGTCAATCAGCACCCCCAGGTCCCTTTCTGTTTGGCAGCTCTCCAGCCACTCTGACCCCATCCTGTAGCTTTTCATGGAGTTGTTGTGGCCAAAGCGCAGCACCTGGCACTTGGACTTGTTGAATGCCATCCCATTGGACTCTGCCCATCTGTCCAGTCGGTCAAGGTCCCTCTGCAGAGGTGGTGGAGTCACCATCCCTAGAGGTGTTCAAAAAGGGATTAGACATGGTACTTGGTGCCATGGTTTAGTAGTCATGAGGTCTTGGATGACAGCTTGGACTAGATGATCTTTGAGGTCTTTTCCAACCTTATTGATTCTATGATTCTATAATTCATTGAAATATTGCTGTCATGTCATCAGGAATGCAGCCTAACAGGAAAACCAATAGGAAGGAAACAAACAAACCCAACAAAAAACCCCACACCCTGTCTTTGGATTGTGAAAGTTTATATTTACAACTCTTTTACACATGAAACTACCAGCACAAATAGAAATGGCTTTCCTGAGTTCAAGACTTTTGAGTCTTCAAACAATTCTATCACCTTAGTAACTGAAATGTTTGGCAGAATTTTCTTTCTTATATCTGATTGCCTACTGACCAAAAAATTCTGGCATTCTTTTGTGTGGGTTAGTCATCCAGTTTCACAAGCAGGCATGAAAAACGCTCTCTCAGTCACTCCAAGAAACAGAATATTAAGTACTACAGTATCTGATGTATTCAAGACCCAGAGTCTGCTTTTTCAGTAGATGTACTCCAAAACACTTAGATGGGAGATAGCATGCTATCTTCTGCAGTTGTATAGGTGAATCTATACCAAACAGCAAATTAATTAGGTATATCATATCCAATGAAAACTCTCAGTCATTTGCACCTCAAGGACACTGTTGAACTGAAGCAGGGGGGAAATGAAAACAAAAGGGAGAGGGAGGGAGAAAGAAAATGAATTAAGAATTAAGAAAGAAAAAATGGTATCAATCATCACCCTTGGTTTTCACTACTTTTTACAGACATAGTCCAAATTCTTGGTGGTGTGTGTACATTCTAGCAGGATCTTCTGTGATAGACGCAACACGTGGACCCTGACTGTGTGGTCCTTTTATATTCCTTGGCAGGGTGTGGGGTGGATGAGTGTACTGTCTCCAACACACAAAGAGAGGTGTGCCTGAGGTCCCTACAGCACAATAGCTGTCACCATCGTTTCCATGGCTCTGTTGAAGTGGTTTTAAAATAAAGAGGGACTTCCTCCCTCTGCAGAAATGTTATGTATTCATTGTTAAGTCATTCTGCCAGGCCAGCAGCATGCTTTGAGAGCTATTAAGGGCCATCAAAACCATCACCCTACCTATTCAGACCTCATAAGTTGTACATTGTTTTGAGACAACAGTTGACTCTCACAAGTACTTTCTCTCTTGGCTGCCAGGGCACACTGTGACTCACACAGAGTCTGCTGTTGGCCAGCATCCCGAGATCCCTTTCTGCAGGGCTACTCTGCAGTGACTCATCTCCCAATTTATACTTGTGTCCAGCACCTAGGTAGGAAATGTGTTTAAGCTCCCATGACAGTCAACACAGTGAGTCTATCTTGATTCATTTTCCCTCACATAGATGCTAATGTTATCTTAGGGTGTTCTGCCTGGTCTGAGCTGCCTCCTGAAGAAGAGCTTGAATCTGACAAACACACCAGGCCACATTATCAGTCTCACGTGAGTGCCTTCAACATCTGAAATGGCAGATACACCTATATCTGTGTGTGGATAACTGAATTCAGGCCAATGAAGTCCAGAGACCTGTTCAACTTGTTCTGGAGTAGATAACATTTGCTTGGCTAAATAACCATATGGGTTATATTAGAATCATAGAATCATAGAATCAACAAGGTTGGAAAAGACCTCAAATATTATCAAGGCCAACCTGTCCCCAAGATGTCATGACTACTAGACCATGGCACCAAGTGCCATATCCAATCCCCTCTTGAACACCTCCAGGGATGGTGACTCCACCACCTCCCGGGGCAGCCCATTCCAATGGCTAACAACTCTCTCTGTGAAGAACTTTCTCCTCACCTCCAGCCTAAACTTCCCCTGGTGCAGCTTGAGACTGTGTCCTCTCGTTCTGGTGCTGGTTGCCTGGGAGAAGAGACCAACTCCCTCCTGGCTACAACCACCCTTCAGGTAGTTGTAGAGAGCAATAAAGTCTCCCCTGAACCTCCTCTTCTCCAGGCTAAACAATCCCAGCTCCTTCAGCCTCTCCTCATAGGGCTTGTGCTCGAGGCCTCTCATCATTGACTTTACTTTAACAATTATGATGAAAGACTAAACATATGACTTACAAGTAGACTCTGTTATTAAACACCTAAGTGTATATAACATAAATTCTTAAGCACTACACATACTGTATGGTTTAAGCGGGTTGCACAGGCTACTTCTGTAATCCACTGTAGTCAAAGCAGAAACCAGCAACACCTACAAATTATAAGTTCATTGAAATGGTGTATCTAACTATAGCATGGGGGTCTTAATACTCTGATGACACAGTCAGATTCAACTTTAGAAAATTATGAAAACAATACGATCCTTAGAGGAGCAAAGATGAATATAGTTGGACACAGAGAGCATCCAAGTAAGAAAAAGTAACCCCCAAAAGCATAAGAAAAATACTGGACATAGGCAGGACATCTTCCTAAATAAACAAGAAAAATTGCTGATGGAAAGGGGAAATGGGGGGAGATGCCTTACAAGTAACACAGAAGACCTCCCTTTTGGGGATGGGTACATCGGCATAAAATCTTCAGGTGAGGGCATGATAACTGAACCCTTTTTGTCTCAAAACAGTGTGTGTCTCAAACAAGGTGTGACGTTACCTGGTCTGAAGAGACAGGGTGGTAGTTTTGATGGTTTTAATAGCTCTGGAAGAGAGCTGCTGGTTGGGCAGCTTTAAAACCACCACAACAGCACTGAAAGGCAAATAACACTCCTCTGTGCACACCTCACTCATGCACACCTCTCTTCATGACTTGTAGAGACTGCCCTATACTCCAAAAAGTGTGTAAAAGGACCACAACTTTCAGGGCCCACATGTTGCATCTACCATAGGAGACCCTGCTGGAAGGTACACCTGCCACCATGAACTTGGACTATGACTGTGAAACCTCGTGGGGATCAAGAGTGGTGGTATATTTCTTTCACTTCTTAACTCTCTCTCCTTTTTCCTCTCTTATTTATTTCAATGTTCCCTCTGCTCTGGTCCATTACCAAGAGTTTTCCTTGTCTCTAATAAACCTAACTTATCAGCCTTTTGGTGTCAGTTGGCTTTAATTTACTTCAAGGAAATTTTTGAATATTAACAAGAATCCCATTGCCCAGCATTGACTGGGTTGTGGCAGAAGACAAGTGAGGAAAATTAAAATAAATTCACACTTTAGTTATAATTTTCTTGTTGATGAGCTCTCAAGTCCGATAATCTTGACCTTGAGGACAAGACCCAACAAGAAATACAGCTGTCAGGGCTAACAACTGTCTGGCTTCAGCTCTGTGTCAAAATACACTCATAATTTTTACTCTGATAATTTAGAATGCAATTGTTAAAAGTGAGAGCTTGGCATATGTAATAATGACCATTTATAATATCTAAGAACTTACCATTTGCAATAAATGTTATATTTCTTAATATCTTCATTGAACTTCAGTTTTAAAGGTTAAAATGACTGAATTTGTCAGACTTCTGAACAGACCACCACAGCAATCTTTAATTCCCTGATAAAAGTACACATATGCTCATTTGCAAAGGAGGACAGGAAGATAAATGTCTTGAATTTTCAGACACTGATTTTACTATAACGTCCTTGATCTCTGTTTCCATGTCCTTAACTTTAGCTACTTAGTCACTATTACTTTAAGACTCATGTCCAACTTCATAAGCAAATAAAAGATATATCCCATCTTAGTTAGATTTCTGGGGGAAAAAATTAAAAGTACATAGAAGGTGGTCAGAATCACAGAATCAAAGACTCAACCAGGTTGGAAAAGGCCTCAGAGACCATCAAGCCCACCCTATTACCTAACACCTCCTGACAACTAAAGCATGGCTCCACATGCCACATCCAATTCTTTTTGAACACCTCCAGGGACAGTGACTCCACCACGTCCCTGGGCAGCACATTCCATTGGCCAATTACTCTTTCTGTGAAGAACTTTCTCCTCACCTTGAGAAGAAAGAAATGTTGGAGAGAAATATATTCAGAAAAGAAATAAGGAATGAATATAAAGACTGAACAGACAGATGAGATAAAAAAAGAAAAGCTAAGAGACTACTATTGACTCAGAGGAACTTGGACAAACTCAGGAAAGAAAATACACAATTTTGAAGACCTGATCCCTAGTATATCCTGTAAGAGTACTATGGAATCACTATTTTGTTTTTAAATAAACAAGAAATTTTAAACAAAATTATAATAATTTTAAATCTATGATTTATTTTTAAAAAAAGGATTAAGAAAAACAATTAAAAGAAAAAAAATCTAAACTTATAATTGCCTTTATATTTGAAAAACTGTGTATTTATACTCTATGATATTAATATTTCTCATTACTATAGTAGATACATTTTTTTAAGTTGAAAGAATAAAGCCTTTATGAAACAGCTTCATAAATATGTTTCAAACATTATATAGCAATTAGAGTTTAGTTCAAAATGAGAAAGGAGACCAAGCACTTTCTTCATTATGTATTGGATTTATCTTTGATTAAGATTAGAATATGAACAGATAGACCATATGAAAGGCAGCATGTTCTTCCATTCTTTAAAAGGCATAAAACAGTTCTACAAAAGGCTATTATCAGGGAATTTGTAGGATTACAGAAGGTATGTTTTGTGCTGACTTGGTGCTATTTTGCAGCTGTTTGCATTTTTATTGCTATGGCTAACAAGATTAACTACTGTGTAATTATAAGACTGAAAAAAATAATTATAAACATAATTATAATTCAGTAGCCATTTTTTTCCTTTCTTTTAATAAACAAATGTTCATAATATTTGTTTTCCCAGGACTTTTTCAATAACAATGAGCCAAAAGCTTACATCAGCTTATTATAAAGCAGCATGCAGCATGTTGTGACTCTCTTATCCTGGATAGAAACGTGTGAACAGCCATACCTTAATATTTCAAGGCATGAACACATTTGCTAATAAAAAGCATTCTGCAAATAGCTCAGTATGATATGTACCAGTTATTATGAAGACCAAACTGATATCCTACATTTTTTATATGATGTCTAAATTCTTTTTCAAGGCTTTCAGATCTATGTTTGTGTCACAGTCTTTGCCCATATCTCACAGAAATTGCATATCAGTGACTATATACAAGTTAGTCTAATGGTACTGAGGGCCCAGAGTTTTTATCTTTGTATTGTTTTTTCATAAGTAAAATAATGATTTATACCTTTTTAAATGTAGTGAAAGCTCCTACTAAGAAAACACAAACTGTAAGTTACAGAAGAAAAAATCAATACCAAAAGCATGAGTATATAGAATATTTTCAAGAAGAAAATTAATAACACTGTCAATATAGACAAAAGAGTGACTTTTTACTGTTAGTGAATAGAAGTATGGGAAGTAAGCCAAGTTTTACAGTGGAATTTTTGATGATTACATCAACACATATCTTCAAGTTATCTTACTTACAAATGCATATTATCCATCATATAAAATAGATGGGCATGAGCTATGCAGACATAATATTGCTGTGTAACAAATCTCCGAAATAACTATTGAAACAAGATAAATTTTGTCATTAGCTTCTGTTGAAAAGAAAAGGTTCAGAAGATCTACAAAATTAAATTACTAGAGGCTTTCTAATGAATTTTAGATGGAGATCAAAAGGCAGTTCAAAGTAGGCATATAGATCATCAGATGACCACTAAGACCACAACATCAGAAACATCAGGACATTGTAAGTTTTAAAAAACAGGTATCAGATGACCGGAGTGGAGGATCAAGCATAAGCTGGCAAGTAAAATTCTTGTCAGAATCCATAGGAAATATTATTTTCCTCTGTCATTAACTTGTTTTCTTCATGCTTCCACCTTGGTATAAACTACTGGTTGTTTCTATTATTCCCTTTCTGTCTCATCCTAAAATGTTCTTTGAAAGGTGGGAAAATGTTTTTTTTTCAAAGGCTTACCTCTTCCATGGTGGTTCAGACTGCATGCATAACCAAAGACAAGGCCCCACAGTAGCCTCCTCTGCTGCATAGGCATGTCTGTTAAAATAAATAAAACACAGGATAACATGAAGTGAGACAGCTGTCTAATCAGTAATGTTTTAGTTCTAATTCTGTTTTTCCTGTCTGTCAAAGAATAAATGAGATTATAATTTATGTTCAGTTCCTAGATTTTTTAAAGCTTTTATAAATAATACCCATGACTTTCTACTTACATAGAATTATACATTTATAGAATTATTTAAATGCCATTGAGAGGTCTGATAGAAGAAAACTTCTTGAACTGGTTAATGATTTAATCTGCACTGAAATACCTTTATGCTGCAAAAAGTTAAATACAACTTTTTTTTTCCTCTCATTTATAATCATCTTTTTTTCCCATACTAGGTGGAGTCACCATCACTGTAGGTGTTCAGGAAGAGACTGGATGGGGTGCTTGGTGGCATGGTTTAGTTGATGAGATAGTGTTGGATGATAGGCTGGACTCAATGATCTCAAAGGTCCCATCCAACCTGGTTAATTCTATTCTATTCTATTCTATTCTATTCTATTCTATTCTATTCTATTCTATTCTATTCTATTCTATTCTATTCTATTCTTTCTTTTAAAACTGCAGATATACTGTACTACAATTGCAAAACCATTTATTGTTACTTATTTTTAGAAGGCGTCATTCAGAAGCTATTTAAATATGCAAATGATTGTAGCAAAACTTCATGGGGCCATAAAGATTTATAAACTGTTAAATGATCTTCAGGGCAGCAGCAAATAACATGTAACACCTGGCAGAGACAGTATGTTTAACGATAATACAAATCCTTTATGGTACATTAACAGCTTCAGAAATGAATAATGTCCTAAAATCAATTTCACAAAAAGTTACAGATGAGGGTCAACACATAATGTAATTGCTCTGAACAAAATCAGCAAATAGAATTTATCTAACTCCTTTATGTAAGCTCTCTTGCCATTAATATCTCCCTACAAACAAAATTTAAGGTATGTTTGTGATGGATGATACTTATTTTCTTGAGGATCTGAGATATTTTGCTATTTATCAGAATTAGAGTTATTATGCATCCTATTCCTCATTATGTGCCTAATTAATTTGCTGTATTAAAAATTCATCTTACTTTGTTCAGATCAGGCAAGCCAAAACCTTTTAATTTCATTGTGCTCGAAAGATTAATTTTCTCTGCTACTGTAAGGACTAATAATTTATTCACATTACCTGAATCAATCAGAAAATCACTTTTTTTCCCTAACACATTTATTGCAAAGCTAGAGGGCTTCTCTAAGCATTTATTTTCCTGCAAATTTGAAATCTTTAATTGACAGTGGTGGTGCCAGATTGAATTAAACAATGTGAACTTTTGACACACGTATAGGAATAATTGCTTTCTAGTGAAAGTAAGGAAGCAAACCATCCTGCTGAACACTATACCTTTAGTGAAACACACTGAAAACATTTCTTTTTTCTACTTTGAAAGATAGCTATGGGCATGTGAAAACTGGCCATATCTTCTGCATTTTGAATAATTAATTTGTAACTTCTTTTTCAGCCTATATCAAGAAATTAGAACAATTAAAAATTTGATGATAATACAGTAAATAATTTTAAAACCAAAGAAATAAATAATTGGATGGGCAGGCTACGTATTTACTTCATTCAAAAGTCTAAATAATTTTGATAAAACATGATCTTTGATTAAAAAAGAAGTCATGTGTGAGAGACTAAAGCTTGTCTCTCCTGATGTGACTCCACAAAGATAAAATCACCTTTGTTGCTTGCACAGACAATAGCTGATGTGTATTGGGCAGAGCCACTTGGGAAGGTGCAAAGATAACATTGCTCACTGGACCACAGCTGGCCTGATGTGGTGGTTTAGGCTGGGTGCTGGCCTGGATGCCACTGCACAGACCACACCTGAGAGGTCCCAAAAGGGTCCAGCCCACGGGGTGGTCACAGGAAACCAGGTATTTCACCCACAATTCTCTGCTCCTCTATCAAACATCCATGCAGGGTCCTTACTTCCTCTTTTGTCCCCTCCGCCGCCTAGGTAAAATGGTGTGAGTTGCCTCCCTTGGGCCTGCCCAGGCCCAAGGCTGGTTTTGGGGGGGGAAGGAAGAGCCCTGGGGGTTTTGGGTGTACCCCCAGGTGGGGATGGGACATTCTTGGGTATGTTTTTTGGGATCTCTCTCTCTTTTGTCATGGTGCTTGTGGTTTTCTGTAAAACTTTCATTGTTTTTCCATTTAAACTTTCCACCATTTTTTGCCATCCATTTGTCTGTGTCATTATTTTTGCCCGTGGTGGGAGAATTGGCCTCCCAAACCACTACACCTGACAACAATGGACCGAGGCCACCTTCGGGAATATGCATGAGACAATGGATTCACCACCTGGCCCCTGATTTCCTTGGGGACAATACTTGGACACACACCTAAGGACTAAAAACTGTATAAAAGACTTGAGCGACTACTGGCTCAGAAGAAGAAAAGCAGAGAAGGACATGTGCAGAGAAGGAAAACACAGATGAATTAAAACATAGGAGAAGGACAATGCCACTGAGAAGGAAAGCACAAAAGAAGGAAAAGCCTGGTACAATGCTGCTCTGAAGAAAAGAGGAAAAATGACAGAGACATCACCATGGAGCCTGGAAGAAGCAGACCGAACCTTCTCTCCATGTCCTAAGTTCCGCCTGCTGCTACTCATGGAGTGGAAGAGGCTGCTCAGAGGACCGCATCTCTTCTCCAGCCAAAGCCTCAACACCCTTCCCCTACAGACCCAACATCTCCTGCACCACCTTTCCTCCACAGATTCAAACTGTCTTGGGGGGGTGAGGGGTGTGGTAAAATAATTCCTTTCCTCTTCTCTCTCTCCTCTCTCTCTCCCTCTCTATTTTCTCTCCCTCCCCTTCTGATCTATCCACTTTATTTATGCAATAAATAGTCTACCTGTTGATATTTTGGCCTCTAATTTCACAACAAGGGAATATTCAAAAGAACTGAGTCTCTTTCCCTCTCTGGACCGAGACATCATTTAAGCTATGTTCTTTGAAAAAAAAATATGACAGATTCAGGTGTGCATATGTCACATTTTGTCCCACACAAGGCTATTACAGAAGGGAAAATTATGGAGCAAATTATCTTGGCGGCAATAACTGTGCACCTGAAGGACAGCCAAGGGCTCAGGTCCAGCCAGCATGGATTTAAGAAGGTCCTGCCTCTCCAACCTGATCTCCTTCTATGATCAGGTGACCTGTCTGGTGGCTGTGGGGAGGCCTGTGGATGTGGTCTACCTGGACTTCAGTAAGGCCTTTGACACCATCTCCCACAGCAAACTGGTGGATAAGCTGTCAGCTCATGGCTTGGACCACAACACTCTGTGCTGGGTTAGGAACCGGCTGGAGGGCCAAACCCAGAGAGTGGTGGTGAATGGTGCCACATCCAGCTGGTGGCCAGTCACTAGTGGTGTCCCCCAGGGATCAGTACTGGGCCCCATCCTCTTTAATATCTTCATTGATGATCTGGATGAGGGCGTTGAGTCAGTCATCAGCAAATTTGAAGATGACACCAAGTTGGGAGCAGGTGTTGATCTGTTAGAGGGCAGAAGGGCTCTGCAGAGGGACCTCGACTGACTGGACAGATGGGCAGAGTCCAATGGCATGGCATTTAACAAGTCCAAGTGCTGGGTACTGCACTTTGGCCACAACAACCCCATGCAGAGTTACAGGCTGGGGTCAGAGTGGCTGGAGAGCTGCCAAACAGAAAGGGACCTGGGGGTGCTGATTGACAGCCACCTAAACGTGAGTCAGCAGTGTGCCCAGGTGGCCAAGAAGGCCAATAGCATCCTGGCCTGTATCAAGAATAGTGTGGCCAGCAGGAGCAGGGAAGTCATTGTGTCCCTGTACTCAGTGCTGGTTAGGCCACACTTTGAGTCCTGTGTCCAGTTCTGGGCCCCTCAGTTTAAGAAGGACATTGAGACACTTGAATGTGTCCAGAGAAGAGCAACGAGGCTGGTGAGAGGCCTTGAGCACAAGTCCTACAAGGGGAGGCTGAGGGAGCTGGGATTGTTTAGCCTGGAGAAGAAGAGGCTCAGGGGAGACCTTCTTGCTGTCTACAACTACCTGAAGGGAGGTTGTAGCCAGGAAGGGGTTGGTCTCTTCTCCCAGGCAACCAGCACCAGAACGAGAGGACACAGTCTCAAGCTGTGCCAGGGGAAGTTTAGGCTCGAGGTGAGGAGAAATTTCTTCACTGAGAGAGTCATTTGTCATTGGAATGTGCTGCCCAGGGAGGTAGTGGAGTCACTGCCCCTGGAGGTGTTCAAGAGGAGATTGGATGTGGCACTTGGTGCCATGGTCTAGTCATGAGGTCTGTGGTGACAGGTTGGACTTGATGATCTTTGAGGTCTCTTCCAACCTTGGTGATACTATGATACTCCCAGAGGAAGTTCAGATGTTCTGTGAAGGATAACAAACTTTCTGTAAACATCCTGGCCAAGGCCACTCTCCTCTGAGATGCAAGGAAAAACAGCCATAGAGATGTGAATCACCATTTCACACGCTTGCGGGGACAGAGAATAAATCTTGGCCTCTTTCATAGCACAAAACCATATTTTTTGACATTGTGAAAAAGATAGGCATAAACAGTTGCTGTTGTGTAAAAACACATCTTCAAATGTCTACAAAACTTTAAAGTTAAAAGTTGATTGATTACTCAGGTAAACATTCTCATGATTAAGCAACACTGAATGTGGGTTTAACTAATTCTAGATTCAGGTCTTGTAATTTTCCTGTGTAATTTTGCTTCAGTAATCTTTTTGCACTTTTGTTTTTGTTTGTTTTCCATGTATAATAATTGGCTTCAAGTTATTTTGGCCTCATACTGTCTGAAATCTCAGATATTATACTTCTCCACGGTTTACATATCAGTTATAGACATTTCCTCACCAACACAGCAGACATTAAGAATGAGACATGCCTAAAAGCATCAGTCATCTGGCAGCATGGGGGAACCAGACACAGTTAGGTAGCAGTAATATTTATTTAATATGTAATGATAAGGAACACACAATACCTCCTCAGTCCTATGTGCTGTTATGGAGTGTGTGTTTATGGGGCCCCATACTAATAAGTATATACATATGTAATACATAGAATACATAGTATATACATATATACATATGTAATACATAGAATACATAGAATAAACCAGGTTGGAAGAGACCTTCAAGATCATCACATCCAACCCATATTTACACATGTTACTGCAACAGAATTGGCATTTCTGGATTTGAAAACTTAACTAAACAGACATATGCAGTAGGTTCTGCTAAAGTATTCCTTGCAAAACATGAATTTGAAATTTGGTAACAAAACCCAGCCTTCAACATCCTTATAAAAATTGCCTTGCTGTATCAATTCTCTGTTCAATCAGACACAATTTTTCATCCTAATACTCTGCAGTCTTTAATTCCTGCCAAAACTACCACACATACCTTCATAAATCCTTGATGATCTTTTCTTGTCCAAAGCTGCATATGCCTCCTGCATGCCCCTGTTCTATTACATAAACAATTAATAAAAACAGCATGATATGGTTGCAAATGCATTTTTTTAATATGCAAAACACATTTTAATCTTTTGGTTGGCTTAATAGTGCTATATACTTCAATGACACCAATGGGTATTACTTATTTAGCAATAGTGTTGCATATAGGAACACTCTGATGAAATGCTATAACATTAGGAGGGTTTGGGATGTTTTGTTTTTACTTTTAATAGTGGTGATTAGCTATTTTATATGGAAGGTGCAGTTTATGGATTTAAGTCTTGTGATGCAAGCTTCTTTTGTTCAATTTCATTCCTACATAATTAAATCTACTTCCTCAACTTATCTGGCACGTTCTGAAATGTTTTATATTGTAATGCTGTGGCATATGCATGCATGACTGACTATTAGTAAAACCATAACACAAATATATATCCATTTTATGCACATAGCAAGATTAGTAATAAGTTCAGAATTATATAAAACTGTAAAATCCCCAAGAATTTCAGATGCATTAGAGATTTTAGACCTGAATTTAGATTTTTGTTGAACATAGGTGCTTATATTCAGCATATCAAACCTGATAGTGACAATGAAGTGCAGCAAGAAAAGCTGACTTGAATGACACTTTGGCTAGAAGCTGCCTTAGTTTCTTCAAGATGTGTTTCTGAATATAAAAGACCTTTTCTGAAATGCTAAGATTTCTGTGGTTCTGTGAGTAAACTGGCATGATTGAGGTCTGCAAAACCTGTAATAGCATGATTGGCTTTTATAGTGTTTATATGAGTATATTGAATATATGCATATGTATATACACTATTGTATGTGTAAATATATCTATCAAAGCAGTTCTTTCATTCTAATTCTTAAAACTTGAGTTAGAAGACTCAGCAAAATGGTGGAAATAGTGGTTTATATGTTTTTTATATTTTAAGGGATTCTGCAGTTCTCATGACAATACATGATTTAATTGAGGTAACTATCAGCTCTTCTGCAGGTACTTCCTGCTGTACAAGGCGCAGCAAAATAAAGAATTCATAAAGGAAGGGGGGGGAAATGTAGGGACTAAAACATTTAACATGAATGTCACATGAAAAACATGGGCTTTATAAGCAAATTCCACTGGTTAAAACATAGAAGATATTCCTATGAGTTTGTATTGGATTTAGGCTTCTCCTCAGCTTTGTAATGTCTGTAACTACTAAAGCTACAAAGCTCTCCTAATTTGTTATGTTTTCTTTGTACGATCCAATGATTTTTGAATTATGTTCTGCAAAGTGGAACCATCCTAATAGACTTAGTATCTTACTGTGGTTAGGGCACTTAAGTGGAAAATTGAAGTAATTTTTTTTAATCTACTCACACACAGAAAGAAACTGGACCTCTGTTGTTCTGTTCTTTATTTATTTATTTTTTAACATGCACAGGGTGATTAAAAAAAAAAAAAAAAGGAGACAAAGGAGACATATTCACAACTGATTTAAAAAACAAGCAAACCAACCAACCTAAGCTATGCTTAATAATTTGGAAGAATAAATATGAATACCTGGCCTTACTTGGAAACCCCGGACTCTAAAGGACCTTTTTGTATCTCCTGATCAAGGCATTCAAGTGGAGGACTTAAGTTTCATATTTTCACCTAACGGATTGTGAGGATTAAATGTATGCATTCTTTCTAAGTATGTTGAAAGACTTTGCCTGTAATCAATATCTTTACTGTTCTACTTTTGACCCATGTTCACTGTTAATGGGTGTTTGGTATGGTAGAGCTATGGGTATAGCTCATACCAGAGTGAATTGGAATTATGTCAGCTGTGTATCAGGAGGGATTCCCAGCATGCTCATTTATCAGTTAGAGTGATAAAGATGAAGCTAACAATTTTCCAGCAGCAGTAAAAGCCTTTGGAACATGACAAAATTTAATGACATGAATGCTGACTGAGGTGGTTGTATCGAAGAAGAAAGTGAAAGCTTTATGAAGAGAGTGATATATATATATGTGTGTGTGTGCATATCTCATAGTGTTTGCATCTCTGAGCAATTTTTGACAGTACCACAAGGGTATGCAGTATTGTAAAATATACCATTTATAGAATCATACAATTCAAAGCTATTCATGCTGACCATTTATGATTATATACTATCTAACCTTTCATGGAAAATTCAGAGCAAAATGCAATAAATCATGCTCTGTCACAGAGAATGACTACTACCTTAAAGGAGGTTGCAGACAGGTGGAGGTTGATCTCTTCTCTCAGGCAACCAGTACCAGAACAAGAGGACACAGTCTCAGGCTGCATCAGGGGAGGTTTAGGCTGGAGGTTAGGAAGAAGTTCTACACAGAGAGAGTGATTGCCCATTGGAATGGGCTGCCCAAGGAGGTGGTGGAGTTGCCACCACTAGAGGTGTTCAGGAGGAGACTTGATAGGGTGCTTGGTTGCATGATTTAGTTGATTAGGTGGTGTTGGATGATAGGTTGGACACGATGATCTTGAAGGTCTCTTCCAACCTGGTTTATTCTATTCTATTCTAAACCAGTAAAAAGAACAAGAAGCATTTACTGATGACTATTGTGTATGGAAAATATTAACACTTATATATATTCTATGCTTAGCTTTCTACAAGTATGGAGGGAAATTTTCCAAAGGACTATGCTTGCTAAATCTCAGTAACATCTTAAACACTCCACAGAAAGAAAAGTGAAAAGAAAATTTTCTGTTGAAGATATTGCATCTTTTATTCTTTTTTTAGAAGCAAGAACAATTTTTATTTTGCTATGAAATCACTATTTTCTAGTTTCCATTTGAAAAAGAATAATCCCCTCTTTAATCTGTCTTCTTTGGAAATCTCAAGGACTTTTCAGACATCTGAGAAACCAAATTTATACTTAATTAGGCTATTAAATAACCACATTAATCTTACTGCTGCTATAAAAAATGGTCAAGCTGCTGAAGGTATCAGATACTGCAATGATACTACACTTGCATCTTAAACAAAAGAAAAAAACCCCAACAAAAACCTATATAAGGTATTTAATTAGACCTCAAAATTCTATGCTTGATACGTTGTGAGCTTCATAGAAAACATTTCCATTGTTACTGTCTTTTCAGTTTATGAGCATTGAAAAGATGATGGAAATGCTATCATGAAAAAGAACAAAGACCTTGTGCAAAGTCATCTACAGTATAACAAGGATATTTACCAAAATGCAACACAGGACTAAATTTGGCATCTTTAAAGTAACTGCATCGTGACCAAAAAATCCCCTATAAACACATGATTTCTTGTGTTCATACTACTAACATCTGATCAGTCTTGCATTCATTTCTTAAAGAAGAAAACAATAACACAAGGATATGCAACTTTACATAGGAAAATTGTTTAGAATTTCTAAAAAAAATTGTCATAGGCAAAAGGGAGATGAGGGATAGAGCAACTGTGGCCATTCAAGGATCAATCACAATACTCAAGACAGTGTTTTCAACTTGCAGCTGGTTTCAGTAGGACAGTTCTTGTGCTGTCCTCTTGTCATGGGTCTAGATGGATGGTCTCATGAGGTGAGGCTGGGGTCACCTCTTCTCAGGGCCCAATTGAAAATCATTCTTTGATTCTATGAGAAAAGAAAGGAGCACATTAATGATATTAGTTGTGGGGTACCTCTGACTGTCTTTGACTCCAGCTGGTATTGAGGCTCCAGCATGTCTGGCACAGCAGCACTCATCACCAGTGTAACCTTGCTCAGACCATGGTAGTCTACTGTCAGTCTCCATTCACCAGTGGACTTCCACACTGACCATATAGGGCTGCTGGAAGGCACTGTCACTGCTGCTGAGTGGGCCTCCCTGCTGGCAAGCTGTTGTAGGGCAGAGCCCAAGCCCTTTTCTGATGTCACTTCCAGGCATAGGTTTTGGCTCTGCCCCTGGACAGCTCAGTCCCCCCACCTTGTAAGACCATCTGTCTGGATCCATGATATACCTAAATAAGGAAGAGTGTAGGCAGTGAGTGTGATCCCAGTAGTGAGGTCCACTGTTAAAGTCTCTAGTATGAAAGCAGACTAGAGCATAACATTTTGAATTACTTCATTGTACTGACTCAACATTTCTGAGATAAGTAATTAAAAAGAATAAATCCAGCATAACATCAGGCTTGTGTCTAAAACAAGGGACATCCTTTGCAATGAGGCACATTTGACAGGTGAATTTTAAATAATTAACAGACTTGCATACATGCCCATACTCCCCCGTGCAAAAGAAAATGTGTGCTTACCATTGCCCAACTTAAGCAGCAGTAGTTTAAAGAAAATCATTGTGTGAGGGAAGCAGTATTTATAGGCTGCCTTCATGATAGCTGAATTCAAGTTATTTGCTTCACAAATTATGGATGTTCTTTGAAGTAAGAAGAATAGGACCCAAATATTAATTTGTCCCAATTACCTATTTGGAGGTGGGAGGTGGATATCAGTCTTCTTAAACTACAGATATTATCTATACTTACACGGATATTAAGATGAAGCCTTGCCCAAGTTGTGGCTTGGTTTAGCCTCTCTACAGAAGTCCATAGAAGGTTTTGAATGGGTGAGAGATTTTGCCCACTATGGAGCATCAGCATCAATTCCAGAAAACTTACTCCAACTGGAGAACAGAAGAGTTTCCTGTTTTGAACATTCTGCCCATCTTAATGAAAATACTGAAGAACACCACAAAGGAAATGTGAACTGGTAGACAAAAACATGCTGCCACTGTCTGGAAAAAAAAATACACAAAAAATAGATTGAAAGGTGAATGAAGTATTTTGTACACTCCTTATGCAAGAATCTTAGTTTGTGCTGTTAGTCTTTCTCTGCTTTTCAATACTCAGTTTTGCTGTAACTCATTAGTTATACTAATCTTTTTAGAAGGTAAGTCAATATACACACTGCTTTGGATGCAACTAGTTTTTCTTTTACAAACTATTGAAACCAGATTGTTTTCATTCCAAATCCAGTCTGCATCTCTTAGAATTCCCATTTTGTTTCTGTGCTGCACTGCCCACAGAAGCCATTTTTAGTGGTTTACTACTAAAGACTTGATTTAGGTAATTCTTTCAGCAGAGGACAAGGTAACGAATCAGCCAACCTATCTTATATGATACAATATGGACATTTTCACCAGCATTTGAAAAAAAGTATTCAAAGGATAGCCAGGTTTCCATCTTTGTACTTTACCTGTCCACATACATCTCTGCCATTATATTCTCCCCCAACAAAACTGCACACCTACCCTCAGTACCAAAATAACAGGATATGGAGCTGATGTACTCACAGATGCCTTGGAATAACATACTTTTTGGAGTCTGTTCTTGAAACAGCTACCACAAATAAAGCTGCAGTAGTGCACTTCTATATATTCTTGATAACAATAATTTAACACATTTTCCATACTCTAATCTGATGCAGACTGTAGCCCAGAGTGTGGTGATCTGTGGGACAAAGTCTAGTTGAAAGGCAGTGACTAGCGGAGTAGCTAAGGGCTCAATACTTGGTCCAATTCTGTTCAAAATCTTTGTTAATGATCTGGGGCAGACTGTACTCTAAGCCAGTTTACTGAAGACCCAAAACAGGGAGGAGTGGTTGATATGCCTAGCTGCAAGAAAGAAAGAAAGGAGAATCTGGGAAACTATAGACCTGTCAGTCTGACCTCAGTACCAGGGAAGGTGAGGTCATCTCAAGCACCATTACACAGAAAAAGACCTAGGTTTCCTGGTGGTGACCAAGTTGAACATGAGTCACCAATTCACTCTTGATGCAAAGGCAGCTAATAGCATCCTGGAATGCATTAGACAAAGCACGTCAAGAGAGATGATCTTTCCCCTCTGTTCAGCACTAACGAACCTACACTTTGAGTACTGTGTCTAGTACTGAACTTCACAGTACAAGAGTGGTATGGCCACACTAGAGAGAGTCCAGCAGAGGGACACAAAGATAATGAATGGACTTGAGCATCTTTCCTATGAGGAAAGGCTGAGAGAGCAGTGATTGGTCAAGCCAGAGAAGAGAAGGTTGCTTTAGCTGATTTTTAAAAAACCTTAGTGTAAAACCAACCTGAATGACTTATTTACTTGAAGTTCTGTTACCACTATAGTTTGGGCTGGATTTACAGTGAATTTTATTCACAATAGTTTGTATAAGGCTATCTATGTTTTGGAATTGTGCTGAACATCTGCCTGAGGATGCCTGTGGTGAATGAATTCTTTGTTCTGCTTTGCTTGTGTGTACTGCTTTTGCTTTACTTATTAAACCGCCTTTATCTCAATCCATGGATTTTTCCAGTTTACTCTTGCAATTCTCTCCCTCATTCCATGGCATTGAATGAGCAAGTGGCTGTGTGTTTCTTAATTGCAGCTGGGGGTTGCACCATGACAGAGTTCCACTGCTGTTGCCATATTTTTTTTAGCTCTTGCTCTCCCTGGTGGATCTGCATAACGTAACACTAATGCTTTCGTAAATCTAAATTTTATTCTAAGGAAAGGTTAATTAGCACATTTCCTTCATCTCTAGTGAAAGCCTGTATTTATGGCAGTGATGTTTTTAAGTTAAATGAAAATTCAACTACTATGAACCTGTCTTGATAAAAGAACTTTGATTTAAAACTTTCTATACCTTTCCTCTTAATCATATAAATTAATAGTTATCCATATTTACTGAAGCAATTTGTAAATTAAGCAGCAAATTTGAAAACAATTGCTATCAAAGCTTAATCTCCTTAACTACTGAAAGAATATAAGAGAAGAAACTGGATGTTTCATGTTTTATTCCTAACAACTAAAATATTATTATCTTTAGCTCCTGGGAGCCTGTGAGGTTTTCTCCAATGCTCTGGGAAGAGAGGGAATGTCTTCTCTAAAGCTTGTCATTCACGCACAAAATGCATATATAGAGAGTGCCTTTGGATTTGCATCTTTCTTTACCTAAACAACTAACCGACTCTTTTTTTGTTGTTGTTGCAATAGCTGGTCCACAGGAGCAACAGAAGCCCCTAACAAGCTATCATTTATCATTGTATTATCTATGTTTTATTAGTTCATTTATATATTTCATAAAACTTTCACCATGCCAAACCTGGGACACAGATTTCTATATTCCAATAATGTTATAGTTTGGGGGTTTTTTTTTGGTCCATTTTCCTAATATTGGCAAGACTGAATTCCAGCTTTACTATAATGAAAAACACTATTTGTTTCATAAAGAACTGAGGTATCATACATTTACACAGAGAAGCATGGCTTTCCATTATTTACTAGTTTACTTAGCTAGTCAAGTTATCATTGAAGACATGGAGGAATGGAAAGCAGGAATTCTGACAATGAATAGTTAGACTGGGAAGCAAGTTCTTCTGAATGAAGGTGTAGGCTTAGATCTAAAACCAGGTTCTTTTTTAAAATACAGTGTAAATGTATATGATTTGAAAGCAAGGATGTAGCATCACAGGAGATACATTTTGGTAAGACACCATTTTTATACAGTTTTTCTTCTGAGATAGCACAGCTTACAGAGGTTACTAGTTTATAAGTGAGTCCATCAAAGATACTTCTATAATTTTATTTCACTGTGGAATAGGACATTAAATATTTTTGTGAGATTCTGAGACCATTTTTATAATTGTATTCTGACTTCCATGAGGAAAAAAAAAAGGAAAAGTCTTAAATATGAGTATATGCAATCAATTATTACTTAGCTGGAGTTTCTTCCAAATTTTCCATATTTCAGAACTTAAGTGAGTGAAAATTCAAAATTATACAATTTTATTGTTGGTTTTTTTTTTTTTTCCCAGTAGCTTTTGTTTTGCTTCTATGCAAGTACAGGTTCACAGGATTGCAGGATGTTAGGGGTTGGAAGGGACCTCTGGTGACCTTCAAGTCCAACTGCCCTGCCAGAGCAAGACCATATAATCAAGCCTAAGTCCCACAAGAACGCATCCAGGTGGGTCTTGAAAGTCTCCAGAGAAGGAGACCCCACAACCTCTCTGGGAACCCTGTTCCAGTGCTCTATGACCCTTATAGTAAAGTTCTTTCTCATGTTGAGGTGGAACTTCCTGTGCTGTAATTTACGTCCATTGTCCCTTGTCCTACCACAGGGTACAAGTGAGACGAGGCTTCTTGACACCCAGCCCTCATCTATTTATATACATTTATTAGACCCCCTCCAGTCTTCTCATCTCCAGACCAAAAAGCCCCAGGTCTCTCATCCTTTCCTCATAAGGCACGAACTCCAGTCCCTTAATCATCCTTGTAGCCCTCCCTTGGACTCCCTCAAGTAGATCCCTGTCCATCTTGAACTGGTCAACCTAGAACTGGATGCAATACTCCAGGTGGGGCCTCATCAGGGCAGAGTAGAGGGGGAAGAGAACCTTCCTTGATCTGCTGGACACACTCTTCTTAATGCACCCCAGTTTATTATTCCTTCCAAGGTGTAAGACTCTGTACTTATACTTGTTGAACCTCATTAAGTTCCCCTTTGCCCATGTCTCCAGTGTGTTCAAGTCTCACTGAATGGCTGCACAGTAGGATTTTCTGGCAGCTCTAACTGGGGTTGCATCCTCTCATTCACCTCTTTATACTATGTGTCCATACACATCTTTCCTCAATCCCTTCCATGGGAAGAATACTTTTATAGTTAGCTTATGTCAGTGAAAGCAAACAGAAACAAACAAAAAAACCACCAAAACCAGAACCAAAACAAAAAACAACACTATTCTGCCCCTCCCCGACCCCCACCCCCTACCCCTGAGCAGTATCACAGTATATTTGAGGTTGGAAGGGACTTCCAGAGATCACTGGGTCCAACCCCCCTGACAAAGCAGGATTATCTAGGGTAGTCCACACAGGAATGCATCCAAGTGGATCTGGAAAGTCTTCACAGACTGAGATTCCACAACTTCCCTGGGCAGCCTTTTCCAGCTCTCCATCACCCTCACTGTGAAGAAGTTTCTCCTCATGTTGAGGTGAGATCTCTATGTTCAAGCTTGAAGCCATTGTTCCTTGTCTTATTACCATGCACCACCAAAAAGAGATTAGTCACATCCACTTGACACCTACCCCTCAGATATTTATAAACATTAATCAGATCGGACTTCTGGACACAGGAAGTGAATGCCCCACGTTGGGCACCCAGCTCAAACTACAACATGCCACCCCTGTATTTCATACCATAATCTTTGCACCCAAACACATCATCAGATCAGAAAACTTCTGATGACATGTCTGGCGAAGTCCATATCTTCATCTGGGCGTCCACTCAAACAGTCTCTCATTCAGGCTCAAGCATCAGTCCATTCCAGTTGTTCTTCCTCATGTGATGGAACCTCCCAGCGACGCAGTCCTTCTCCTGCAGCGTGAATTCCTTGTGGACTCCTTGGGACATCCTGGTCACCTGGAAATACCTCACAACTTCTCAGCCAAGCCTTTACTCTCATATTCAGCGGCAAATTCTCCACCCCTGGGGCAGGCCAGTCGGAACAATCCGGCTCCACAACTGCCTTTTTCAATCCATCCAGGGTGCCGCAGCCAACCGCTTTCACGCGGACCAAAGCTACACGGATGCATGTCAGAGGCACTCCGCACCCCCCGGCTGGGCGCTCGCGTACCGAGGCAGGGCAGCATCCGGCTGCACAACCTCCACCCCCAGAAGAGGGAGGAGCTGCGCCACAGCCCGCTGAAGAAGCAGGGAGGCGGAGCCAGGTGCTCGGCGCCATTTTTGGAACACGTCCGAAAACACCAGGGAAAGATTTACAGCTGCCGCCGCCGCCTGAACGCAGCCCGGCTCGGGCGGTGCCGCCGCCGCCGCTTGAACGCAGCCCGGCCCGGCCCCCGCCGTCTCTGTCGCCGCGATGCAGAGTCCGAGTCACCTCCAGCAGTCGCTTGCCCGCTCGCCGCGGGTGTCCGCTCCCCGCAGCGGCCGCGGGCCGACCACGCTCTGCTTGCCGCTGCCCCTCCTCCGCTCCCTGCCGCTCCGCAGAGAACGAGGAGAAGGCAGGTCTCGCCTTCTTAGGCTACTCGAGCATTCTTAAGCCACCCTGGGCAGAAAGTCAAAGAAAGAACCACCCCTCGCTGTTCCCAAGCAACAGGAGGGACTTCCATGCCATCAGCCACGCACCAGCTATCCTTCTGCAGTCCACAGGAGTTCACACAGTCGCCCCGGTAACACAAAACCTGAGCCCCAACTTTCCAAACCCAAACCGACGCCCAGAACTAAATTTAAACTCTCCATCTTTTGCAATCCGAGCTGCAGTTGGCCCCACGTTGGCGCGCCAATATGCAATGGGTTGGGGCAGGTCCCCTCCCCACCACAGGCAGAAATAACGACTCAGACAAACGGATTGCAAAAGTGATGAAAGTTTAAATAGAAAGCAGTGAATGTTACAGAAAACCCAAAGCACAGTGACAAAGAAAGATCCCATCCCCACCTGAGGGTGCATGCAAAACCCCCAGGGCTCCTTCTTCCCTCTCCCTCTGCTGGGCTAGTCTCAGCTGGCCAGGCCTGAGACTGCCCATCCCCCTGTGGCCTTGGGCCCAGTCAGGCCCATGGCCGGGAGATCTCTCCCCCAGTTACCAAGTCTCGGAGAGGGAAGGAAAGAGGAAGTGCCAGACTCCGCACTGGATCTTATAGTGGTGCAAAGAATTATGGTAGGAAATACACAATTTCCTGTGTCCATCCCTCTGGGCTGGACTTCTGGACACAGGAAGTGAATGCACCAGGGGGGCACCCAGCTCAAACTACAACACCCTCTCAGTTCTCTTCTCAAGACTAAACATCCCAAGGTCTCTCGGACTTTCTTCATAGGGGAGGTGCTCAAGTCCCCTAATCATCTTCATGGCTCTCTGTTGGATTCTCTCCAACAGGTTTCTGTCTTTCTTGAGCTGGGGAGCCCAAAATTCAACGCAGTATTCCAGATGTGGTCTCACCAGGGTAGAACAGAGGGGGAAGAGAACCTACCTAGACCTGCTGGACACACTTTTCTTGATGCACCTTAGGATACCATTGGCTTTCTTGACCACAAAGGTGCATTGTTGTCCCATGGAGAACTTGCTGTTCATCATGACTCCAAGGTCTTTCTCTGGGGAACTACTTTCCATCAGGGCAGTTCCTAACCTGTACTGGTGCCTGTTATTATTCCTCCTCAGATTCAGGACCCTGCCCTTGTCCTTATTGAACCTGATGAGGTTTGGCTGCACCCAGATCTCCAGCCTGTCTAGATTGCATTGGATGGCTGCACAGCCTGATGGGCTGTCAGCCAGCTCCCTTCCCCCCCAGTTTGTATCATCAGCAAACTTGCTGAGGGTGCTCTCAATCCCCTCATCCAGGTTGTTGATAAAGATATTGAATAAAACTGTACCTGGTACTGATCCCTGGGGAATACCACTGGCCACAGGCCTCCAAGTTGACTCTGTGCCACTGATGGCAAATCTCTGAATTCTGTTGACAAGTCAGTTTTCACTCCACCTCATGGACCAACCATCTATGCCACATTTCTAGTTTAAATGGTCAGCCACAAAAGGGTCTTTGGTTGCTGTTCAACAAATCATGCATCCAAAGGGCAAAGGCTCTTGCCAGTTATCTCTAACCTACCTAGATGGAACAACAGAGATAGGAAGAACAACTAAATTGCATGTTACCTGATGTCTTACCTTTCCAGGGTTTGGAAAGGACCTCTGGAGATCACCAAGTCCAACTCTCCTGCCAGAGTAGGACTTGTAAAAGAATCATCATCACTCTTACAGGGATGTCACAGTAGCAATACATAATCAATAGAAATTAAATTCAGCCTGTGAGGAATCTGAAGAAATTTTGACTGGAAAATGAAAAACTACATTGAAGATCTTTGTTAAGTAGGATAGAAGTCTTTCTTTCTTTCTTTTCTATTTTTCCCCCCCAGTTAAGAAATGTGCAAAAGACTCTTGATTGTTTTTAATGTAAAATTCAGGTAAATCATTTGACAGATGCTAGAAAACTGGTTTCTCCATAAGTGAATGGGAATGAGAAAAAATTAATTTTTAAATTTATTTTTCCAACATAAGGTCTAAAATAAATTGTTTCTCCTGTTCCTCTTGCTGTTATCAATAAACTAGAAAAAGTACACCAATTGTTCTGAAGATTCCAGTTTGTAAGGACAGGTTAGGCACTTCTTGTAATTTCTCTAAATCATCTTAACTCTTCTGAGTCCAATTTTCCACCATTTTCAGGGAACCAAATATTTTCTATGTTCTCCTTGAAATTTTTTTCTCTTTTTCTCTTTTCTGATCTCTTCCTCATATATTTTAATTTCTCAATCCTTTCCCATGGTGAGCATAACTTGAATTAGAATTTTAAAAGGAACACTGCTTGTATGTTGTACTGAAGAAATAAAATGTTAATCTTACCTATACTGACTTCTTAGAGGCAGGAGAAGCAGATATTAAAGGAGATATAATCTTTCTTGATTTTTTGAATATAGGATCTATTGAATTAGTATTAATAATTCACTTCCCTTCAGAGAAAACATATTTCTGGTTTTAAAATTTTCATACATATTGCACTTCAAATGCAATCCACTAGCAATGTATAATTCCTTGTTAAAGAAAGCAGCTCAACTTTGTGTTGAACAACACAGTAATACTTTGAAGGAACTTCTTAAGAAAATCCTTAGAATAATTAAATTGTCAACAGCTAATGGCATCAAAAATAGCTTTAGTCGTTCACCATAATTGCCTCAGCAGGAAAAAAGTATCAATACTGCTTTCTGAAGTTCAATGCAGTTTCCATTCAATGCACTCTTACTTTGATTTTCTAACATATTACTTTGAAACCTATGAGCTGAGACACTCATTACTTTGGCTACAAATGACTGAAAAATTGATGGGAAGGCTGATTTAGATAACACACTCAATAAAACCCCCTTTTAAGATGTTTTAGTGATGGAGCCTTAGTGACAAAGAATTTGTGTGTCTTTCCTGCATAAGAAAATACCAGAACTCTGTTTTGCAGTTTTTACTTCCCAAGGATATAGTGGTAGATCTGGAGGTGCTGGAACATGTCCAGAGAAGGGCCATGAGGATGATTAGAGGGCTGGAGCACCACTTCTATGAGAGCAGACTGAGGGAGTTGGGGCTATTCAGTCTGGAGAAGTGAAGGCTCTGAGGAGACCTAATTGTGGCTTTCCAGAATCTTAATTGGGCCTACAAGAAAGCTGAGGAGGGACTTTTTAGGGTGTCAAGTAGTAATAGGACTAGGGGGAATGTTAAAAACAAACAAACAAGCAAAAAACCTAGAAATGGGCAGATTTAGATTGGATGTTAGGAAGTTCTTCACCATGAGGAGGGTGAGGCACTGGAACAGGTTACCCAGGGAGGTGGTAGAAGCCTCCTCCCTGGAGGTTTTTAAGGCCAGTCTGGATGTGGCGCTGAGCAACCTGATCTAGTGTGGCAGGGGCGTTGGAACTAGATGATCCTTGAGGTCCCTTCCAACCCTAAAAATTCTATGATTCTATTTAAAGATTACGTCACATCTCCAACATGATCATATTCTCTTAAAAAAAACTTCTCTATTTTGCACAGAAGTTTGCCTTAGAATTATTTAAATATTTATCCTAAAGGTGTTTGTGTATGCTGGAAACAAGAAGAAAAAAAGTACAAATGGAAAAATTATATATGAGAAACACATTGGATAAAAATGCAAACACAATTTCTACATATGAACCATGGCTATACCAAATAAAGAATAGCAAGAGAATCATATTAATAAAAACATTTTTTAATGTTATTTTATGTGCTTACTTTAATCAGCTAAAGTAATCAAGATGTTCATAGATAAAAGGAATTCTGAATTGTTTTTAGATAAAGAACTGAATAACCATAACTCATTAGCATTATTTCAGAACGGGCTTTATTCCCAGAGTATTTCCATGGTCATGACAACTTGAGTATTGTACATATAGAAAAGAAATGGAATATTCATTTCAGCAATGAAGAGCATCAAATTCACTCTTTCCATGCATTAGAAGAATGGACTAGAAGAATTAAAATTGGTATAAGTTAAAGGAAGTCACAGAGTATTCACAATCTTTTGTCATTCAAAAATATCCTCAGCAATATGAAGTATTTAATTCTTTGTTCATCTTTTCATAGGTTACATCAGAACATTGATTTAGAGAGATGCAATCTGCATTTCTATATTTCAACAGAAAAATACAGAACCTGTGTTGAGAGTTGTGCATTATATTTCAACGATTTTCAATTTATTGTACCCTTTCTGGTTAATTCTCTGGTAGTATATCCAAGGTTCCAAGCTTTGCAGTGAAGGTGAAGAATTTTATTGAAAAAAAAAAAAAAGTTTTATGCGAAAACTGAATAGTTTGTAGCAAATGAAAAATTTTATTTGTAGAATAGAATAGATCATCGTGTCCAACCTATCATCCAACACCACCTGATCAACTAAACCATGCAACCAAGCACCCTATCAAGTCTCCTCCTGAACACCTCCAATGATGGTGACTCTACCCCCTGCCCAGACAGCCCATTCCAATGGGCAATCACTCTCTCTGTGTAGAACTTCTTCCTAACCTCCAGCCTAAACCTCCCCTGGCACATCTTGAGACTGTGTCCTCTTGTTCTGGTGCTGGTTGCCTGGGAGAAGAGACTAACCTCCACCTGTCTACAACCTCCCTTCAGGTAGTTGTACAGAGCAATGAAGTCTCCTCTGAGCCTCCTCTTCTCCAGGCTAAGCAACCCCAGCTCCCTCAGTCTCTCCTCATAGGGCTTGTGTTGCAAACACCTCAACAACTTTGCTCTGTGGACACGTTCCAGCAAGTCAACATCCTGCCTAAACTGAGTCACCCAGAACTGGACATAGTACTCAAGGTGTGGCCTAACCAGATGTGTTCACACAATTTCCTGTAAAAATTCTTTTCTCCTGATGAAGGAATCAGGACTGAGTGTCAGATAGTTTTATAGTGATAGATGAATAAAACTTTCTTTGGGAATGGAATAGTGGATGTCCAGATGCTCCTTCCAGATAAAATTATCCTATGACTCTATATCCTTGGAAGTGTTTGATTCACTGTTAAAGATATGTTGTATCACAAAATACCTTAACAGAGGATGTAGCTTTACTGAGCATACCCAATAGACAGCTGGGAAAAATGGCAGTGAAAACAGCATTCAAAAGTTAGTATTGAATGATTACTATTCTTTGATATGGCTTAAAATTTAACTAGATTCAAAAGCTTTTAGACAGCTTGGGTAATTGGGACAAGAAAGGGTAAATACAGTTAAGTGTTACAAAATACAAACAATTAGTTTGACAACAAATGCTAATACTGGACAAATTTTGCTACATGAAACAGTCACTGAGCATAGTTATTTGAAAAAGGTTTTGTGCTACTATTCTGAAAAGTAATAAATCCAAACTAAGTCATTCTGCAAGTAACAACGCTGGAAATATATTATGTTTACAATCACCATTTTATACTAATAGAGGAATACTATCCTACAAATTTTCAGACAAATTTGCAAAATAAACTTAATCTCCTAATGTCAATATGCCAAATTAAAAGTTAATATTAATGTCATTACTTTTATGATGCTCTTGCAGTATTTCATTATCTCAAAAATCACTCATCGGCTTTTCTTTACCACAGCATTATTAGATACAGAAGTGTTATGAACAGAAATGACTGCAAACAAGACATTGGGTGCAGATATAAATTTTTTCACTCAGATATCCTGAGGAAGTCAGAAACCCAGAGTCTTCTAACAGAGCTGCCTGAATTAGTTCATCCTTTACATACTACATTTTGAACATAAAACTGTATACATATACAAATGTGAATGCATACATATCACAGAATCACCAAATCACCAAGGTTGGAAGAGACTTCAAAGATCATCAAATCCAACCTGTCACCACAGACCCCATGAGTAAATCATGGCACCAAGTGCCATGTCCAATCACCTCCTGAACACCTCCAGGGATGGTGACTCCACCACCTCCCTGGGCAGCACATTCCAATGGCTAACAACTCTCTCTGTGAAGAACTTTCTCCTCACCTTGAGCCTAAACTTCCCCTGGTGCAGCTTGAGACTGTGTCCTCTTGTTCTGGTGCTGGTTGCCTGGGAGAAGAGACCAACCCCCTCCTGGCTACAACCACCTTTCAGGTAGTTGTAGAGGGCAATGAGGTCTTCCCTGAGCCTCCTCTTCTCCAGGCTAAACAATCCCAGCTCCCTCAGCCTCTCAAGGCCTCTCACCAGCCTTGTTGCCCTTCTCTGGACACGTTCAAGTGTCTCAATGTCCTTCTTAAATTGAGGGGCCCAGAAATGGACACAGGACTCAAGGTGTGGCCTAACCAATGCAGAGTACAGGGGCACAATGCCTTCCCTGCTCCTGCTGGCCACACTATTCCTGATACAGGCCAGGATGCCATTGGCCTTCTTGGCCACCTGGGCACACTGTTGGCTCATGTTCAGCCAGCTGTCAATCAGCATCCCCTGGTTGCTTTCAGTTTGGGAGCTCTCCAGCCACTCTAACCCCAGCCTGTAGCTCTGCATGGGGTTGTTGTGGCCAAAGTGCAGCACCCAGCACTTGGATTTGTTAAATGTTATCTTGTTGGACTCTGCCCATCTGTCCAGTCGGTTGAGGTCCCTCTGTGTGCATACATACAGCTTATGCATGTATGCATACATAGAGTTTATGGTTTGATACCTAAAACAAAGATCACTATCATCTATTGTCACACTGACACACACTTTCTTTTGAACATAGAATAGTGTCACTAATTTCAGCAACAATATATCTGTCTTTTTGATATTAAATAAAATGCTGTAAGGCAATTAATGTAGCATGCAGTGTAGGCAATTAATGTAATATACATACAATGCAGGCAATTAATGTAACATACAAGAGGTTTTCAAAACAGCTAGGCTGACAATCTGGGGGAAAAAATTGACTTCAAGAGGAAGGAAATATCCTCTAACTGAAAAAAAACTAAAATATGCAGCTTTATTCTACTTTCATGTCTTCAGAATTCACAGGCATACATTGTCAGGAATAGTTTTTGGTTTCTATGTGCAGCTCAGATACTGAAAAAAAAAATAATAAAAGGCAAATGCAAATTAATGGATAAATGACCAAGCTATGCAGCATGTCAACCCAGAGGCCCATCAGTCCCACATTCTGTCTTCAACAGTAGCTGAAAAGAGATTACTCTGAAGTAGCATAGTAATAAGACCCACATGCAGTGATATTTTCCCAGACTACTCTGCTAGCCTCCAGCAGTCTGCAAATTCCTGGGCCTGAAGATAGATATTTATTTTTTTAATGGCCATCAGGGGAATTACTTCCTCCACAAATTTTTAAAAACCACAATGGCTTGTGACAAGGAGATCTGCCTCTTAGTTATACACAGTGAGAAGCCACCAAAAGGCAGTTGGACTGATTTCTGCTATTTCTTTAATTCTCAATAGCTAGGTTTATGCCAGTATGCACAACTAATCCCAATCCAGACTTTCATAGTATTCTGCATATTCTTGATTATGAATAATGTTGCAGACTCATGGTGTAATAAAATGCATATTTTAGTGTATTTTACTGTTTAATATATTGGGTGGTGGTATCTTCAGACACTGCCATAACTTATTTGTAAAGCATATTTACAGGTTCTGTTATTCACTTGTGAGTGACAAATTTCATATATAAAGATGGTTCAGTTATTTAATCACAGATCTAATTTCCAGTACAGCAACTCAAATTGGAAATAAAGGTTTCCCACAAACGGGATTCTGTGGCAGATTAGCCAGATACTCACAGCTTGCTCCTCTGTCCAGTATCTTCCCAGATGCTGTGACTATAATTCAAGTTGGCCTTGGTTCATAGAGTGCTAGAGAGCATCTCTTCTCTCATGTCCAGTGCACAGTTAGGAGTTTGCCCTTGGCTTGGAGAGGCCTAGGGAGGCCTCTTTCTCTTGTGTGCTCCATTGCTGGGCTGTAGTCTTTCCATGGTTCTTCTGGGATTCAGTTCTCTTGGAGCTTCCCCTTTCTGCCTTTGTCCATGTGCAAGGCCTGGGTGTAGTCATTTCCTGTTAGGACAAGTTGTTAGCTGCTACTTGGGCAGCATTTGGTTCTTGTTGCTGTCTGGGTGAGAACAAGGTAAGTTGCCTAACTTCTTGGTTGGTTTCAATACTGTTACAAGACAATTAATGCCCTTTGGTTATGCAGAAACCTGATAACTGGACCCTGGACCTCTAGGATGGGGCATATCCAATCATGGCCAGGAGCACCTACAGTTCACAGCTGTGTCACAAAGTTAATTGCATGTGCTACATGTTTATTTGGACCGTCTGGACCCCAGGAAGTGTCCAGGTTTGCACATTCATGGGTATTTACAAGGTTAATTACATGTGCTATACAACTGCCTGGACCATCTGGACCCCAGGAACTGACCAGGTTAGCACATCCACAGGTGCTTAACCCATTGTCTGGGCTAGGGCATGTTTTGGGGTTTGACCTGTCAGGACAATAGAATGGTTTGGATTGGAAGAGAACTTAAATATCATCTAGTTGTTAGCCCCCTTGCTATGAGCAGGGACACCTTCCACTAGATCATATTTCTCAAAGGCTCATCCAAACTGGCCTTGAACACTTCCAGGATAGAACATCCACAATTTATAGAGGCAACCTGTTGCAGTGTCTCACCACACCCCAGTAAAAAAATCTCTTCCTTATGTCTAAATTCAATTTGTCCTTTTTTAGTTTTAAATGGTTACCCCCCATCTTATCACAACAGCTCCTGATAGAGTCCCTCTTCATCTTTCTTGTAAGCCACCTTTAAGTATTGGAAGGCTTCTACAAGTTCTTCACAAAACTTTCTCTATTCCAGGCTGAACAGCCCCAACTCTTTCAGCCTGTCCTTATAAGGCAGGGTCTCCAGCCCTTTGATCACCTTCAAGGCCCTCCTCTGGACCCCTCAAGTAAGTCCATGTCTTCCTTATGCAAGAGAACCCATAGCTGGATGCAGTACTCCAGGTGGGGTCTCACCAGAGGAGAGTAGAGTGGGAGAATCACCTCTCTTGGCCTGCTGGCTGCAATTCTCTTGATTCAGCCCAAGATGCAATTGACTTTCTGAGTTGTGAATGTACTTGCTGGCTCCTAATCAGTTTTTCATTCAGCAGTATCCCTAAGTCCTTCTACACAGGGCTGAATTAATTTATTCAGTGTCATTGTTCTTGTTTTCTATTCCTCTTGTAAGACAAACATTTTCATAATGTCTAACTATGTTTGTGCAGAAGGTATAATTGATATTCTATAATGGATTTTCAGAAAAGCTTGTTTAACTTAGTTAGCTTAACAATAACTAAATAATTCTTAAGTCCAGACTAACTTTTTGTTCAGACTATGCGAGACTGAAAAACTGTAAACTATTCTATGAAAAATTAGAAGAGAATAAAAAAATTATTTCTACAACACAACTCTTGTTTTCCTTATAGCTCATGCTGTCAGAAATGTTCAAAGAAGAATAAGAAAATTCTCTTTGGTTTGTAATGAATGGAGTTTGCCATTTCTTTTTTTCTGCTGTTATTTTCAATATAACTTTCAAATATACAAGTAGCTACCACAAGGTCAATCATTGTATTGGGCTCAGGTGCTTGTTCGATGTCCCACTTTTTCACAAGCTACCTATATGACTTAAAAGTTTAATTCCCACTTCAATGAAACGGTCCTGTAAAGGAGACAAGAGATAGCTGTCACGCCTTCAAAAGAGTCATTATTCAGAATTCTGCCTTTGACAGTTACAATTCTTTTCTTGGGTAAGTGAGGCATTTTTTCTCTTGTGGGCAATTACTATGTAATTATTAATACAAAGTAGAAAATTTCTAAAAGAAATTAAGATAGATGTAGCTGGCAGACCATAACCATACTCTGATGAGCTTGGAAATACCTGAGTTACGTGGACTTAAGTTTCTTCTGTGATTACTGTGACAAAGTTTGAACCCAACATTATGGCTTCTATGCCTGTATTCTATATTTCTAACTAAAAGAAAGGAGGGAACTAGTCCTTGGCTCCAGGCATAAATGAAATGTCACAGCCAATTGGATGTATCCATAACATATTGATGTTAGTCCAAGTTTCATCTCAGTTCATCCAGTACTGATACCCTGCTTTCTAAAACTCTTCCCTTTGAAAGCAGTATGGGCAGGATGCCAGCCACATTATTCACGTAAAGTTTGAATCTCTAAACCAACACTAGTGGAGTTAAAAAGTGGTGCAAGTCTTAAAGGTTGTGCTCAAATGCAATTTCAGGTTTAGCTGTAGCTTCCAGATGAACAAGGCACTGTGCCCCTGGCACTGCACTGGAGATGTAGTGTCATGGCATTTGCTATCAGTGATCGGATGTGTTATACTGGTATGTTGTTAGTTTTTCTTGTTGTTTCAGTAAAGCTGTGTTTTCTAATGTGTTGTCAGACTCATGTTCAGACCACAGGGACCCAGTCATAAAAGGTATGTCTAAAGTTTTTCCGGCCAAAATGTCTGAAATGTCTGGATTCAGTTCTATTTGTTGAGTGATGCTTCTAAGTAGAAGTGGATACATGTTGCATGTCTTAGGGTATGATTTTAAAGCATGTGAGATTATGTGAAAATACAAAGCATTCTGGCATTAATGTCAGAGGACTGTATAGAGTCAATCCCGTTGTAGTGGCATTTTGTTGCCTTTTGAGAGCTTTTATTGAAGGGAACTGTTCTCCAAGCTATGGTCAGTCATAGTTTTTAGAAAGACTTAACTGAAATGTGGAAGATATGCATCCAGTGCCTTACTTCATTCACCCTTTTACTCACTCACACCCTGAGAGTATAGTTTTAGTGTCACCAAGATTGCCAAAACATTTAGTCCTGTTTTCGTCAAGGCCTCTTCATTACTCCTCTAGTGCCAGCGAAGTTCTTTGTCCAGATCTCTCTCATGCTTGACAAATCTGTTTCTAAATCAGCTTAATTTGCATTCACTTAGTACCTCAAGCCCAGCTTCTTAGATGCTTTGTTCCTTCCAAAGGAACACTGACAGTTTTATTTCTGTAAAGTAGCTTGTTTCCTAGGTTTTTGGTTATGCTTTTTGTTTCTTTCTAGATTGGTTATGTTGACTAAGGGGAGAGCTATCACTACAAAAAGTTTTTTGAAACACTTTTTTTTCCACCAGGACAATTTTTTTTTATTTTTTTTTTAAACAAAACAAACAACTCCCCCCCCCCAAACAAATAAACAAACAAAAAAAATCACTCCCAAACCCTTAAAACCCACAAACAAAACAAGACCAAACAAGGAGTTGTCTGATTTGCCCAGAAAAATGAAAATTGCTCTGCACATGGTTTTCCCCCTTTAAGACTGGGATATAACTGTGAAAAAGATACATAACTTAAATTCCAGCTGCAGTTAATTGATTTCCTTTTCAATCTAAAAGTTAACCTCCAAAGGTGCAACAGTGTATTATGGCTTAGGAGAAAGTAACCTGTTGTAGGAATGTGCGTGTCAACACAAGGAGAGCAGCAAAAATGGCTTGTCATTAGGAATGAGAAATTAAAGAAATTCATTATCAACTAAAAATAAAATGAAAACAAACTAAAAAATGTTCATTCATGTATAAAGAATTTAAATAAATTCTTTTGTTTCAGAATAAAATAATAGTTAATACATAGTTAACTTTCACTGACTAGAAAAAGGACTCTTAAGCAATTACAGCTTTAGAATTGAAAGCAAAAATGCAAGATATGAAATTATGTAGTAGATGAAATGAAAAAAAATAATCTGTGGATTTTCCATTATTTAAATGAAGAATATTGTTATTTTAGTTATATTAATATATATTTCCATAAAATATATTTTAGATTCTAAAGGTTTTTATATCCTTACAATTAGTTTGATATTTAAGTCTCAAAGATTTTATATGAAGTTAATATTTTTAGCAAAGCATTAAGGTCTTATACCAAGAGAAGTAAGAATTATGAAATATTCATTATAATTGAGTACTTATTAGGCATTCCAAACATCATTAATATTTCTAACACATGAGCCCAACTCTACTGATGTTAATTACATGAATCATCCCATTATCTTCTCTGGGACTGGCATAAATGAGTTAGACAATTAAGGTAGTTCTTTTTTTTCACAGATAAATCTGTATCAACATAGAGATTAGTAGCAATGGGTGGATTGAAATGAAATTCCATTACTTTTTCAAATTGTTTAATTTTGTTTTCCTGTGGAGAAAGGTCAAATATTTTCTGTTTAAACTAACTTTAAGGTATTCTGGTTTTCTGGAGTCATAGTGGTTTAGGATTTATGGTTTGGTTTTGTTGTTATTTTGGTTTTTCCCCCTATTTTTTTTCTTTAAAAAAAATAAATCCAAACTCTGTAATGACCCTTTCTAGATGAATCTGTAAGTCCTCAATTCATTGTGCAGTACTCTGAGCAATTTATAACAGATGGAGAGAAAAGTGTTGCCTTGCACAGGGCAAAGGAAAAAATTCCATGTTTATGAGTTTCTGCACAATCAACAGTTTCTTGACATCTATTCTTTCATATGTTTTTCCATTTTTCCTGCTCAAATATGACCCTTCCCCCCACACACTTTGCAGCACAAAATAATGTAACTATTGTTATCAATTAGACTATTTTAAATGAAATCTACCTTTGAAATACATTATACCATCAGTCAAAAATTTTAAAAAAGACCAAACAACTTTTTAGCTTCCATCCTCCCTCCCTCCCGCCCTCCCTCCTTCCCCCCTCCCGCCCTCCCTCCTTCCCTTCCTTCCTTTCCTTTCCTTCCTTCCTTCCTCCCTTCCTTCCTCCCTTCCTCCCTCCCTTCCTCCCTTCTTCCTTTCTTTCTTCCTCCCTCCCTCCCTTCCAAATTCCTTCCTCCTTCCTTCCTTTCAAATTCCTTCCTTTGAAATTCTTTCCTTCCTTACAAATTGATTCCTTTTGAATTCCTTCCTTCTTTCATTGTCTTTCTGGTACATAATTTAAATCTTCTTTCATTTGTTTGTAATTGTTCACAGTTTTGCCTAAAGGGTATTCTCACATATAAACTAAAGAATCTCAGTGCTCTAACACCTTCTCTAAATCTGTAATTGTTTTCTATATCCGTAAGTTGACAATTAATATGGTGATAACTAAATAAGTGTTTAAATTACATTGCAGTTGCTGAAAGTGTTACCAAGTTTGCCACTGTGTAACGTGAGAATGCATATGCCAAGAGTTAGAAACCAGCCAATGCTTAGAATTGTCCTTATTAAAAACAAAACAAAACAAAACAATCACAACAAAATGCACAAAAAAAACCCCAAACCAGCACAACAAACAAACAAACAAACAAACCTAAGCTGTTATTTTTATATTTGTGTGATAATGCTTCAGAGAGACTAAAAAAGAAGAAATATTGCTAAGTCACTATCAATTTTGTGTGGGATGAGATAATCATATGTATAAAAGAAATCTTGGAATCTCTGAAAGATTGCAGAAGATCATGTTCCTAAGAAAGACTGTACTACTAGTATTTATTGTACTATCTCACCTCAGCTGTTTTAAAGAAAAGCAAATTATATTTTATAGACCACTCACCTTTCACATTCTTCCTTCAGAAGGAATAAAATAATATACAGGGTGAGAATTCTGTATAGATATTCTAAGTTTCTGATAACTACTGGTGTGTTAAGAACTGTCAACATAGTATAGTCTATTGCAAAAAAACCCTAACTAAATATTTCAATACAAAATAAAAATGTAAGGTTTCATTTTGTTCATTTGTAATTCAACTAAATCATAGACTGCACTGGGTTGTAAGGGACCCTTAAAGTGCATCTAGTCTAAACTGTAGTAAACAGGGAGATCTCCAACTATGTCAGGTTGCTCAGAGCCCTATCACCTTTTCCTTGAATGTGTCTGGGGATGGGTCCTCCACCACCTCCCTGGGCAACCCATTCCACTGTTCTACCTATTCTACCACCCTCCTTCTAAAGAACTTCTCCCTAATGTCTGGTCTAAATCTACCATTTTCTACTCTAAAAATTTTGTCCCTTGTCCTGTTGCTACATGCTCGTGTAAACAGACCCAACTCAGCTTTTCCCTTCAAGTACAGGAAGGCTGCTATAATGTGTCCCTGGATCCTTATCCAGTTTGAAAAAATCCCGAGTCTCTCAGTCTGTCATTGTAGGAAAGCTGCTCCAGCCCTCTGATCATTTTTGTGGCCCTCCTCTGGACCCTCTGCATAAGGTCCACGTCCTTCTTGTGTTGAGGATTCCAGGGCCAGACACAGTACTCACATCAAGTAACACAAGAGCAAAATACAGCAGCAGAATCACGTCTCTCAATCTGCTTTTCACCCTTGTTTCGATTGGCCATTGTTGGCTCATGTCCAGCTTTCTGTCTACTTATACTCCCAAATGCTCTCTATCACATTCCCCATCCTGTTTTGATAATGAGGATTGTCCCAACCCAGATGCGGGACCTTGCACTCCACCATATTGAATGTCATGAGGTTAACCTGTGCCCACCTCCCAAGCTTGTTCCATGACATCCCGTCCTTCTGGCATATAGACCAGAGCACTCAGCTTGATGTCATCTGCAGACTTACTTAGGGTACATTCAATCTTGCTATCTCATTGATGAAAATGCTAAACAACACTGGTTAGGCCTTGCAGAATTCCAGATAGAGGACATTCATTGTGGTTTCCTTTTCCACTGATGAAGTCACTCCATTGTAGAAAGCCACTAGATTGGTCAGGCAGGACCATAATGGCTCTCTCAAATTACTGCCCTTATCAGAGCTTCTAGGAGGATCTGTTAGATATCTTCACAGGCATAGAAAAATATGCAAACTTATCTATCAGTAATAGAAAGCCCATCTGATTATTTCTGCTATTTATTGAAGATCTCATTAGTTGTAATTTTGATCTTCTAGTTTAAATTGTTCATTCTTCATATATAGTGGAAAAAAAAATGTTTTCTTTTAAAAATTTTTTTTTGTTAAACTAAAATGTTTGAATATGTGGTGTTTCAAACTATTCAGAATACTGTTAAACAACGAGTAATTCCTTTGGTCTTCTTTGAATCTTCTACAGCTAACTCTTTTTATCTTGGAGTGCAGATTTTAGAACTAGACTGGCTATGGCATATCATTGTTAGTTCCACCCATGCATAGTGCTGAACTGTCCTTATTGCTCAGTACTATTGTCTTTATGCAGTCTTTAATCTTTACCAGATTCACACTGGCTTAGTCATTTTCATTTGATTCAGAATATGTTAATTTCTTTGTCTTATTTGAAATAGCATTAAAAAATAGGCTATTCTTCCTTTTGAAATTTAAAAGGCTGTACAAAAATTCTGTTGCTGGAATTATCACTTCCCTCAGAAGAAACAAAAGCCACTCTTTTCAATTTCTCTTCTCTTGCTTCTTGCAGCTAATATCACAACATAAATGCACCTTTTGAATTATGGTATATTCTTAATGTGTTTGAGAAAAATCCCTTTGAAGTTTGATGAAAAGAGTGCAGGGAGAACCTTTTAGGATATTTCTTATATAGATTTCTCTTTTTAATAATTGATTCTTGTTCACAAAATAGAATCTCCTTGTTGCCATAGTTATGCAGGTTTTACTGTTAATTGGGTATGAGTCTTGCTGGAATTTTTAATAAGCTTTTACAGATGTCACTTTCTGCATTGTCATTATACTGTAGCAGAGATTTGCTGTCCGGAGTGTGGATCTGTCTCTGTGTCAGCACTATCCTGAAAGTAAGAAACAAAATGTAAGAAAATGGCATTTCTTAATTTTCTTCTTCTTCTTTTTTTTTTTTTTTTAACTTAAATATATTTATTTATGCATCTATTCTTATATACATAAAACTACTATGTGTTTTAGCTGCTACAGTTTAACTTTGTCCTTATAGAAAAGAGTAGAATTCTTAAGCACTTATTGGATTTTCTTAGCTTCCACTAATTTGGAAGTTTTTATTTTACATGTCTATGAGCTCTCCAAGACCTCAAAAATACAATATCTGTGTGCATGTGTGCATATTTGGAAAAAAAAATAAATATATGGATAGAATGATAGATAAGATCGTTTAAATACAGAATCACAGAATCACCAAGGTTGGAAGAGACCTCAAAGATCATCAAGTCCAACCTGTCACTATAGACCTCATGACTAAACCATGGCACCAAGTGCCACGTCCAATCCCACGTCCAACTACCTGAAGGGTGGTTGTGGCCAGGAAAGGGTTGGTCTCTTCTCCCAGGCAACCAGCACCAGAACAAGAGGACACAGTCTCAAGCTGCACCAGGGGAAGTTTAGGCTCGAGGTGAGGAGAAAGTTCTTCACTGAGAGAGTCATTCGCCATTGGAATGTGCTGCCCAGGGAGGTGGTGGAGTCACCATCCCTGGAGGTGTTCAAGGGGGGATTGGATGTGGCACTTGGTGCCATGGTCTAGTCATGTGGTCTGTGGTGACAGGTTGGACTTGATGATCTTTGAGGTCTCTTCCAACCCTGGTGATACTCTGATACTCTCATACTGTGCCACCTGGGCACACTGCTCCCTGGTCCATTTAATGTATTGTAGATATCATTGGGATGCAAAGACATTCCAATACAAAGTTACAAAGCAGTGGGTTTCTTGTATATTCTATAACTGAGTGTTTGTTTTTGAACAACAGGTACAATCAGAGGGGCTGTAGGCAGAGCCTAATATTGGCCACTTTTACTTCCCACCGATCTCTAATTCATCCCAGAGACTCTTTTGGTCAGAAACCAGCATTTTCCTGTTTGCTATCCCTAAAATTATCTCGGCATATCATTACACCAAGGTTTTAAAAGGCCAAATTAGGGTCACTGTAGTATACACAATTCATATACAGTGTACGAACAAAAAGACATATTTTGAAATCTATTTTCTTTACAATCTAAAATTTCAGAGTACAAGATTAAAAGGAATATGATAATACCATTCTGTAGACCTCTGAAATAGTGAATAAATATATTTGCAGAGTGTTTCAATAGTCCTTTGAAGAATCTAAAAGCCATTGAAGTGTGCACTAAGAAATCACTTGTTTGTTGCTACGTCTGCTAACATGTACTCATTTCACTTCATGCTGTCCATTTCACTTAAGGTGGATGTAATTGTTTCATGGGTAAAAACCATAATAATGCCCTTGTGTAATGTAATATGTTGGTGTAGCAGTAATTTTGTATTTTATAAACCCTCAATAAAGTATATTGTCAGACAAGAAGATGTTAATCATTTCTTAAACTAAGCCAGTGTCACAAAGTGCTTTGGGGCTTGACTGTTTATCTAGCTAACTTATGTGAACAATTCCAGACACAGGCTGGCTTGGACCAGCTGGCACTCAGCAAAGGCAAGAGTCCAGTTTCTGTTGAGTGCTTGTGGGTACGGTCATTTGGAGAACAACAGAGTTCAATAATATGGTCTCAAATCTTTCTGTGGCAGCTGGCTTTCATGTCAGAAAATGGTCCTGGGTGTGTTAAATTTATTAGACATGACATGTATGATTAAGTATCAAAGAGCAGATGCATTTTTGTTCCTTGAAATGGGCTTTAAAGTTGGATTTCGTGAAACAAAAACCCAAACAACAAAGCAAAACAAAGCAAACCTTTTAAATTTACTGGCATATAATAAGGTACAGAGCAATTTCATCTAACTCTAGATCTCTACCAGCTGCCATCTAAGTTATACTAAGTGCTTATATATCTCCTCGTCTAATTTATGGTAGATGTCTATTCTACAACAAACTGAAATTTCTTTTGCAGACATTTGTTTTCTTTCAATTGATTACAAAGTGATCCTTACTCATATTCTGAAGGCAGATCAGAAGATCTCTAAAATACAGGTTCAGAATTTATTCCAGCCTGAATCAGCTTTTAGCTTTTTGATGGTAAATTACTAGGAATTGATCCATTGGATTCCCCAGTTTTTAATTTCTGCTGTGTTTCCTGTAGCAGAAAGTGAAAGCCTGAAACCATACCAACCAAGTGAAACTTTTAAAAAAGTGTTCAACCCAGAAGCATGGTACGAGGGTTTGTACAGAAATTTTTATGCTGCTTTGGTTATGTGGTAGTGTGAAGGTTTAATCCTCCCACCACATAAAGCACAGCTAGACTCAGTTGGAGAAGCAAATGAAAAAGCTGTATTTTACAAGCAGAATGAAATGCAAAGAATATATATACAAAAAATACACTATTTACAGTATATACAAAAGTATACAGGAAAGAATGTAACACAGAAACACCCTCCTGAGGAGAATCCCCCCCCCCCCAGGTTCCCCTAAAACCTCTCTCTTCCCCCTTTTTGTCCAAGGCTAATTGGACGGAGAAAGGATTAAAAGAGAAGTGGATATTAAGGGAAATTTTGTTAGTGCAAAGCTTTGTTAGAGAAGTTAGGTTCTTATCTCATCAGTCCAAGGTCAGCGGCATGCACTCCGGCCAAGAACAGAAGAGAAAGGCAGAACAGACTGAACTCAGACTGTAAGTTCTTAAAGCTACATTCCACTGATCTACCAATGAAATTAGTTTAGAATTATCTTTGTTCTCCTTTTTACACCTAAACGTTTCAGCTAGAGAATTCTGTAGCCATCCTTTCTTAAAGGCACATCCTAAAACTGTCACAGGTTATCATAACTCCTTCAGTCAGGGATTTGATGTAACTGAATGGACATACGTATGAAAAATCTATTGTTATGATCATAAGAAATAATATCCATTTAAGTTTTTATTATATATAAATTAAAATATTGATAGAAGGATGGAAATTGATACCAACAAGGCTGGTAAGGGTTCTGGAGGGCATGTGTCCCAGTTTCAGGCTATGCCTTGAAAATTTTCCACAGATCTTGAACAGAAAGCAGTCAAATATCAATAAATCACTATTGGGTGTAAAAAGGAAAATAATGATATGTTCTAAACAATCCCATTGAACAGACTATCAACTTTCTCTCTCTTTTCAGCTTCCTCACTCTGGGAGACACTAACCTGTAGTTCTGGCTGGCTTTGTTGACCTTGGCTGTGTTCTTTGTCATGGCTGAGTATCCTAACAAAAAATTCTTTGCTCTTTCTCTTGTCCCTTTGTGTCCAGGGGGGTAGAAGGAAGGGGGCAGAGAAAGGGAAGCTATTAGCTCCCCTGGTTTTGGGCAAGGGGAGGTTCTTGTGCTGTTTATAAATTGTAAATACCTGTAAATATATGTAAATGCTGTGTCTTTTGTACATATTAATTGCATGTCATTGTAGATTGCAGTTTTGCTTGTAAATACAGCTTCATTTGCTCTCAGCTGAGTTGGTCTGACTATTTTTGGAGGGGAATTTTCAACCCACCACAGCATGTTACACAAGAAGTGGCTAAGGGAGCTGGGGTTGTTCAATCTGGAGAAAAGAAGACTAAGGGGAGATATTATTGCTCTATGCAATGACCTGAGAGGTGGCTGTAGTGAGGCTGGTGCTGGTCTCTTCTCCCAGCTAGCTAGCAATAAACAACAGGTTTTAGTTGTGCCAGGGGAGTTTTAGATTGGACATTGGGAAAAACTACTGAGAGAGTGGTAAAGTGTTGGAACAGGCTTCCTGGGGAGTCAGTGGAGTTGCCATGCCTGGAGGAGTCAAGGTGAATATAGATGTGGTGCTTCAGGATATGGTTTATGATAGCTGGGTTATGGTTGGACTTGATGAACTTAAAAGTCTTTTCCAGCCTTAGTGATTCTGTGATTGATATATGCCTGTGATAAAGCTATAAATGTTTTTATGTATCAAGTGTTGTTGCAATTTTGTGCTTATACTCATTGGAAAAGTAGAAACAAAATACCATTGTCATTATAATTTGTGTTATTTCTCTGTACTTAGTAGGTTCAGCTCTTTTTATTGTCACAAACACCATCTTCTTATCAACATGACAATCTTAGAGCAGCATCATAACTTTCTCATCTTTTTGACTGAGAAAAGCCATCTCTATGTAAATAATATGGATTAGCTGCTTGATTCTGGATTCACCTGGAATTTGACAATACCACTAGAAAAATTTTCAGTCCCTAACTCTAAATACTGTATATATTAAAAAAATATATAAAATATCCATTTTGCTCTCACTAGCTACAATGATGATCACAATATTTATTGGGGGTTTTTTTTAAATGAAGGAGGGTTTCTGGAGGCATTCTATTCAGGCTCCAAACTAACTAAAAACTCTAAATTACTTTTCATAATCAAGTTTGGGAAGGATTTAAAAGAAACAACCTTAAAGTGCTCACTAAACCACTTCTTTCTAATAGAATTAATGAGTGCTGTACTTCATTAATTTTATGCATTTGTTCTGAATTAAGGGCTTTCCTTACGTGATTCTCAACATGAATCTACTATGGAGTCAGGCTCACAGTAATCCTTAAGATGGATGTGGTGGTTTGGCTCTGGCTGGGGGCCAGATGCCCACCAAAGCCATTCTATCACTACCCTTCTTTGATGGACAGGGAAGAGAGAAAATATAACAAAATCACAGGAGTCAAGATAGAAGTCATTTAATAAAATGCAAAGCCATAGCAAAGGCCACTCACAGAAGCAAAAGCTGAAAAAACAAAGATGTTATTCTCTACCTCCTATCAAACAGGCAATGTTGGGTCACTCCAGGCAAAACAGGGCTTCAATACACTTAGAGGTTGCTCCAGAGGACAGATGTCAGCAATGAATGTCCCCACACTTCTTTTTTTTTTCACTTAGCTTATATATGTGAGCTGACTTCATATAACATAGAATACCACTTTTGTCAGTTTGGGTCAACTGGCTCAGCTGTGTCCCCTCTCAAGGTCTTGCCCACCTCTCAGTGTGCTCTTGGGGCAGGGGAATGTTGAAAAAGCACAGCCTTGGTGCTCAGCTCAGCAGTTGCTAAAACACCGGTGTGTTATCAACACCCAGCTACAGCACTGCAAAACACAGCACTAGATAGATGTTCTATGGAGAATTAACTCCAGCTCAGACAAACCCAATACAATGGAAAACTTCTCTTTACTCTCAATTCCATAGATTTTAGGCCCACGTGCATTTGTACATTTTACCTGTTCTTTGGTTGGTTGGTTTGGTTGGTTGGCTTGGTTGGTTTGTTTGCTTTTTTGAGAGAGAGAGTGATAGAAGGGAGCAATTCATACTACCATTGAAATTCATAATTATAATTAAACACAGTGGTGTATGAGCATCAGATAGACACCGACAAGGTCATCTATACTGTCAAAGGTCAATACTATTTCAGATGTATTTCAGATATACCAATATGAAATAAAAGAATTCGACTTCAAGGTTCATATTGACAAAATTCTGTAACTGTCTGAAAACTTAGTTCTGGTGCTAGCATTTACACTAAGTAAATATATCTTCAGTATAAGTGAAAATTACTTCTGACCAGCACTTTTGTTGATTATGGTTTATTGTAAATTTGTTCTGTCAGGAATATGATAGCACTCTGGAACATCAGAAAGTTGTTATGGTCTTGCTTCTTGTTGTGGTGTGAGTGTGAGTAAAAGTAATGCTTATAATGGGTGATGGGGAATTAAAAAAAGCTGAACCAAATGTCACCTCTGAAGATCTGCCTTCTCATGTACAGTGCAGAAGCCAGTCATGTGGCTAACACAGATTATTTCTGCTTGATAATGATGAAAGATTGCAAATCTTCTAAAAATGTTACAGCTTTCATATGTGAAAAGTAACATGGTGAAATACACAGCCTTAGAGAAGATGAATTGGTTTTGTTCCTGTGAATCACATTCATTATTGTGGGCAGGATATTGTATGAAAATTGTTCCATAGCTGTTAACTGCAATTGCATTAGTTTCCCTTTGCATTATTGCAAGCATTTTATAAGACAAATCTCTGGTCTTTCATTTAAGAAGTGTAAGAAGAAACTAGAGGTCCATCAGTATGCCAGACCCTTCTGTAAGCAATGTCCAGCTCCAAGAATAATAATAAAGTTATTAGGAATAGTTGAAAAAGAAGTAACAAGACAAAATTATGTCTAGCCCATTTGGTAGCCTTCTAGGAAGAGAAAATTTCTGTTGATTATTTAATATCCTTAAAGATGTAGAGGATGGGATAGAATGACTCAACAGATTCACAGACAATAACTGGTTTTAGTGAGAGGTAGATATGCTGTTATTCTAAAGGCTGGACTTCAAAAGGTTGGAGGAATTTCATTAAATTCAACAAAAGGAAATGTGAAGTCTTGCACCTGGACAGAATAACTCCAGTGCAATCTTGTAGACTAGTCTCCTGCCAATTAGAAAGCTGGCTGCTGGAAAAAGCATAGCAATTTGGAGGACAAGAACTTAAATGTAAGTCTTCAACATGCCCTTGCAGCAAAAACCAAAAGCCAGTCACCTGCAGGACTGTATTAGCAAGACTGAAGCCAGCTGTCACTAGTTGGCACCTGGAGTACTGACCTCTGCACTCTTGGGTATGCAGTACAAGGAAGATTTTGATGTACTGGAATTGAGTCAAGTGGAGAGCTATCAAGGATTACTGTGGTGTTGGGGCACTGAAAGTATCACTTGAACAGAAAAGTGACACTGCTGACTTCAATTTATCAAGCAGTGAAAGCAAAAGATAGGTTGTCAGGGAAAAGCTTTTCCTGTAACTCATGCACACATGTCAATGGAGGCTAACCATAGCTGATCCAGAGAAATGGTAATATGTGGTTTAGACATCTGCTTAGAAATATTCCCCAAGTTTCTACTGATACAGGTCTTTACAGATAGATGCTATAAGGGTATGTGAAAAAAGGCTTTCTATTCCTCTAAAGACAAAGGCCATAAGGGACACAGACCTGAGGGAGAAACAGTAAAGGAGATAAAGGAAGAGGAAGCAAGGAGGAATAAAATGGGGAAATGGACAGAAAACATACAAAAGGGGCTAGTCAAGTGTAAAATGGGACCAGTCAATACACTTGCCTGTCTGAGCCTGATGTTGATCACCTTGTGTCAGGGCAGGAGTATCAGGAGGGCAGAGGGTTGATGCTAGCATGAATACAGGGGGCCTGTGAGACAAGTGAGAGATGTGTGTGTGCAGCGAACATCCAGCTGTAGCATCTGGCAAGTTAAGGACCCATGGGGCAGGTAAGGGAGGGCTAGGATCCAGGCCAGAGAGTTGCTCAGGGAACTGTAAACGTGCATGTGCTTGTGAATCTAGAGAGCATGGGGTATGTGCTGCAGTGCTTTGACCTCCTGCCTCTGCCAGCCCAGGAGGAGGAAGGGACTTGACTGGCTGTGCCTGTGTCTGTTGTGAGACCCCAATGTCAATGCTACTGTGGTTTCTGTGTGATCAGTCATATTAGTATCCTCTGTATCCATGTGTCTCTGGGATATGTGACCAACTTTGCTGCTAGTTGAACTTGCACAGGAGACAGCAAGCAGCTGTAACTCTCAGCCTGGGCAGAAACCCCAGGTCCTTGGGGCATTTTGATGGGCTCCAGCAGCTGAGTAGGAGAATCTTGGGCAGGTGGAGAGGGTAGAAGCTCTCAAATTTCCTTGAGTTGACTGTGCTGGCCACTAATCAGTCCATGGTGATATCATAGCGCACCTTTCTCATAGTTTTAAATATTGTTCTCCTGTCACTTGATCCACAGGCTATCCCAAGGCTCGTCACATCCTACTCTTGTTTCCATTGTCTTGTTTGCCACAGTTCACTATACCATTTAAAGAGAAGATGAGAAAACTGGGCTTAGTCTTAGTAGGAGCTAACTAGAGCAAGACACTACTGTTACCTTCAAGTACCTCGAGCACATTATACAGAAGTTATACCTTTTCTCAGAGGTATTAAGGAATAGAATGAGAGTAAAGGGCACAGATTGCAACATTAAACTTGTTTATTTGTTTATGTTCACCAGAACTGGTTGCCCCATAATGCTATGATTTATCATCTTTGAAGAGATTAAAATTCAGATCAAAATAACTTCAAATATATGAAATGAGGGAAAAAATATTTTTTCTCCAAAAAAATCATTAAATCAAAGGGAGTTATAGAAATACAGAAATACAGATCCATAATATTACATTTTTCAATCTATTCACAAGTTTTAGGAAAAGAGCTGAAATATTCTTCAGTTGCACAATCATAAGATAAACTCACTGAAATATTCTATAAAAAATAAATTGCTCCATTCTGGTTTTGTTATTGCTAAGTCTGACTAAGTTTCTGCTAGCCCTGAGTATATAATTACAGACAACAAAGATTCATCAAGCTTTTATAAGAAACCAGACAATGTATCTGTGCCACACTAGGAAACAAGTTAAAAGACAGAAAATGCTTTCTCTGTCTGCTTATGCTCTTACTATTTTCTAGTGACTAAGCAAATAAACATAGCATGGTGGAGTGACTCCCAGTTTCTGACATTTTTAAAACTCCCTTAAATTTAAGCCTGTAACCTTTTACATTGACGGTCTAGACAGCAATGTTTAAAGTCACAATGTAAAGAAGATTCTTTTCTTCTCACATCATGTTACCAAATCCTTGTTTTATCTTAGATCAATTACTGTGCGCTGCAGCAATGGGATGTGATGACTTTGTATTTTAAAAAGCGGCACAAAAAAAGGAGAAAATGCCTTCCTTTATCTCAGTAATACTTTTTTCTACAAAGCATGAACATAAAGACTCTTGTTAAGAGTATCTTCTGCAAAGTTAACTCCTCAGGAAGTTTCACAGTTGGATGCCAGGCATATTTTGTTTTTTCTTTAATCCTTTCTCTTTCCTCTCCCTGAAAGTAAATTTTATATTTATTTTATTTTATTTTTGAACATAAGGACATCTGATTCTTTATCTGGCAGTAGATACTTGCATAAAATACGAGAGAAAAATCAAATGCAAACACTTCAAGAATATATAGAAATTTTTGCAAGAATGACCTGTACTATAGTCACAAATGTAGAACTAGAAGGTTGGGAGCCAACATTGGTCAGTTAGAGGGTAGAAGGGCTCTGCAGAGGGACCTCAACTGACTGGACAGAGTCCAACGGGATGGCATTCAACAAATCCAAGTGCTGGGTACTGCACTTTGGCCACAACAACCCCATGCAGAGCTACAGGCTGGGGTCAGAGTGGCTGGAGAGCTGCCAAACAGAAAGGGACCAGGGGGTGCTGATTGACAGCTGCCTAAACATGAGCCAGCAGTGTGCCCAGGTGGCCAAGAAGGCCAAAGGCATCCTGGCCTGCATCAAGAATAGTGTGACCAGCAGGAGCCGGGAAATCATTGTGCCCCTGTACTCTGCACTGGTTAGGCCACACCTTGAGTACTGTGTCCATTTCTGGGCCCCTCAGTTTAAGAAGGACATCGAGACACTTGAACGTGTCCAGAGAAGGGCAACGAGGCTGGTGAGAGGCCTTGAGCACAAGCCTTATGGGGAGAGGTTGAGGGAGCTGGGATTGTTCAGCCTGGAGAAGAGGAGGCTCAGGGGGGACCCTATTGCTGTCTACAACTACCTGTAGGGTGGTTGTAGCCAGGAGGGAGTTGGTCTCTTCTTTCAAGCAACCAGCACCAGAACAAGAGGACAGAGTCTCAAGCTGTGCCAGGGAATTTTAGGCTTGAGGTGAGGAGAAAGTTCTTCACAGAGAGAGTCATTCACCACTGGAATGTGCTGCCCAGGGAGGTGGTGGAGTCACCATCCCTGGAGGTGCTCAGGAGGGGATTGGATGTGGCATTTGGTGCCATGGTTTAGTCATGGGGTCTGTGGTGACAGGTTGGACTTGATGATCTTTGAGGTCTCTTCCAACCTTGGTGATTCTGTGGTTCTCTTCTGGAGGGCAATCTTAAGGGATAATTGCATAAACGCTTATCAGACTATCACCTTGTACAAGACCTTCCTCACCTCTACCAATCAATCTAAGTTCTACCTATGATGGTACTAAACATTCAGGGAAAGAAAGTAAGTACAGGGTGAAGTAAGTAACAAGTAAATATGACTTTTGACATTAAAAGTAACGGACCATAGGCTTTGTACTTAAAAGGCAGTGATGCATCTAGTGGATTTTCAAGGTTTGCCTTGGATGACCTGGGTTTAATCATTCACTAGTGGTGAAGTGACTATTTCCCCATCTGTGCTGTAGCTGAAGCTCTGAGTATATCACGTACAATGAAGGCATGAGATTCTGCTTCTCTAAGACTCTGGTTCTGTGTTCTTTATACCTTCCCATCAAATATTTACACACTTTGAGCCTCCTGAGCTTTCTCTATTCCAGAATCAACAATTTCAGGTCTCAGCCTCTACTTGTAAAGGAAAATTTTCACACTCTAAATAATCTTCAGAGACTTTGAATGTGGTTCACTATGTGCTAGGGAGTCCAGACAAGGACTCAGTACTTTATATATGTCTCACCAGTACCAATCACCTTGTCCTCAATATGCTTGGAAATGGTTTCTAGCACTACTTGCTCCATTACCTTGCCAAGGACTGAAATGAGACTAACTGTCATGGGGTTCCAGTAGTTACTTTTTCCCTGTTTTTTCTCATATGTGTCCACCTATGTCCTAGAAGAAGCTCCAAAAAATTTGTGGTACGTACCATTTTTACACCTAATCACAAATACAGTTACAGAATGTTTCCAAAAGATCTGTCAACCCAGAGAGAGGGACCACATAAACATGAAGGTGTCCAGGCTCCTGGCTATAAGGAGTGCCAGAGTCTCACTTCTCATGACAGACTGCAGGGACTACACCTGTATTCGCTGTGAGCAAGTGGGTGACCTCTGTCTAGTGGCTGAGCTGAAGGAGGAAGTTGAAAGGCTGTGCCCTATTAGGGAGTGTGACAGGGACCTGGACAAGTGAAATCAGACTCTGCTGTCCCTCAAACAGTAGTCAGGACACTAAGCACTCCCTACTCTCTTGCCAGCTTCCCAAACAGAATGACTCAGAAACTGGAGATCAATGGAGCCAAATTCCTCCCAAGCCACTGAACCCCCTCAGGTGCCCCTGAATAATAGATTTGCTGTTCTTAGTGAACCTCTTTTCACCAAAACAATGTTCAGCAAGCGGCAGCAGCTATGAAAGCTTGTCTATTTTATGTCATTCAGAGAGGCTAGGGGTGAGCAAACCTACTGTCAAAACATCCACAGTTAAGAGGAAAAGACAGGTGCTTGTCATCAGGGACTCACTTCTGAAGGATGTTGAGGGTCCTATATGCAGATCTGATCCACTCTTTAGGGAAGTCTGTTGCCTACCTGGGACCAGGGCCAAGGACATAGTAAGAAAACTTCCTACCCTGATCCACCCAACTGAGTACTACACATTGTTGGTTTTCCACGTAGCCAATGACAAAATTTCAACAAGAAGTTTGAGATCGATAAAGAAGGACTTCAGAACCCTGGGACAAATAGCTAAGGGGTCAGGAACACAAGTAATATTTGCTTCTGTCCCCCCACTAGCTATGCCTAATGATTGAATAAACATGAAAATTCAACATATTAATGCCTGGATGGGGAACTGATGTCAATGGCAGGATTTTAGGTTCTTTGATCATGGGCTACTCTGCAAGACCCCAGGCTTCCTTACTACAGAAAAAAAATTCTTGTCCCTAAGAGGAAAAGAATCCTGGGGCAAGAACTGGCAGGGATGGTTGATAGGTCTATAAACTAATTTTGAAGGGGCAAGAAGGAAAAACCAGGCTCATTGAAGACAATCCTAGGCTGTAGGGAATAATGGGTTATGTGACACCCACGATAGCAACAGATACTCTCAGATACTGGAATGTGGTAATGGACTTTTCAGGAAGGACAGACTGACAAGGCAAGGTGGTGGAGTAGCTCTCTACATGAATAAGCAACTAGAATGTGTTGAGCTTAACCCAGGGGAAGATGATAAAAGTGTTGAAAGCTTTGGGTTAGAGTGAAGGGACATACAAACACGGACAACATGGTTGTGGATGTTTACTACAGACCACTGAACCAGGAAGAAGCTACTGATGAGGCCTTCTATGGGCAGCTTGAAGTAGCCTCCAGATCAAGTGCGTTGGTGCTCAAGGGTGATTTCAAACACACTTAGTTGGAAAGATCACACAGCCAAGCATAAACAGTTTGGTGGGGGGAGAACTGAACAAAAGGTTCCTGCAGTGCATTAATGACAACTTTCTGCTGCAAGCAGTTGAACAACCAACAAGAAGTGCAATGCTGGACCTGGTATTAACAAACAAATAACTGGTTCTAGATGTTAAGGTTGGGGGTTGCAGTGGCCATGACATGTTAGAGTTTAATATCAACAGACGAAGCAGGGTGGTAAGTCAAATTTCAATCTTGGACTTTAAGAGGGCTAACTTTGCCCTCTTCAAGACTCTACTTAGAAATACCCAGTGGGCTAGAGCTCTGAAAGGAAGTGGGACCCAAGAGAGCTGGTTAATATTCAAATATTACCTCCTCCAAGCTCAAGAGAAATGTTTTCCCTTGAAAAAAAAATCAAGTAAGGCAGGCAGAAGATGTGCTTGGATAAGCAAGGAACTCTTAGTAATACTCAAAAAGAAAAAGGTTTACAATATATGGAAAAGAAGTCTGGTCAATTGGGAGGATTATATAGATATAACCAGAGAATGTACAGATGCAACAAGGAAGACCAAGGGCCTCTTGGAACAGAATCTTGCCAGAGGGGTGAAAGAGAACAAGTAGAGTTTTATCAAATACATCAGTGATAAAAGGAAGAGCATACGGTGCCTTCAGCGCAGAGATTACACCTGGAATACTGCATCCAGTTTTGGGCTCCCCAGTTCAAGAAAGACAGAGAACTGCTCAAGAGAATCCAATGGACAGCCACTGGAGAGAATCCAATGGACTTGAGCATCTCCCCTGTGAAAAAAGGCTGAGATCCCTGGGACTGTTTAGTCTTGAGAAGAGAAGACTGAAAGGGGATTTCATCGATGTGTATAAATATCTGAAGGGTAAGTGTCAAGTGGAGGGGGCCAAGCTCTTCTTGGTGGTGCACACCAAGAAGAGGACAAGAAACAATGGTTTCAAACTTGAACATAGATCTCACCTCAACATGAGGAGAAACTTGTTTACAGTGAGGGTGACGGAGCACTGGAACAGGCTGCCCAGGGAGGCTGTAGAGTCTCCTTCTCTGGAGACTTTCCAGACCCATTTGGATGCATTCCTGTATTGACTACCCTAGGACTACCCTAAGTTGTTCTGCTTTGGCAGGGGGGTTGGACCTGATGATCTCCTGAGGTTCCTTCCAACCTCTAATATACTGTGATACTGTGTAGAAATCATATTCTTGCTAAAGTTTCTATTAGTGTGAGTTGCAGTTTGTAACTTATATCATGCCTGGAATCGTAAAAATGTTAACAATTTTTCTACTTTCTTCTACCTCTGCTACTTAAGCTTTGAATGAATTTTTCCTTTTTGAAACATATCTTTTTTTTAGACACTCAAATTTATCTGATAATTAACCTCTAATACTTTTTTCCTGATCTATTGTATTGTGGTTTATCTATCTACATAAAATTATTTTTTTAATGTAAAAATGCATGTTATTCTGAATATTTTTAAATTGTTTTGAAGATTCTGTTTTACAAAAATATCCTTTAAAACTTTCATGCCACATGCAAATGTTTTACTCTTTTAGCCACTTTTCTTCCATTGTCTTTTAAACTGGCTATACCATTTTCCTATAGCATTCTGTATTGATCTCATACTTCAGTGTGAAGGATTCACATATACACTTTTTCTCCTCTGAGAACTTTACTTTTGAGTAAACCAAACTATTTCTGTGGTCATTATTACACCTTTTCTTGTTGTTTGTTTGGGGTTTTTTTTTGAGTGTTGTTGTTGTGTAAATCTCAGCCCTGAGCACAGCTAGAAATATAAAGAATTCTCTTGTTGTGGTACTTTTCCAAGAAGCAGTCCTTGATGGCATCTAATTTATTGTTTGTATCTAGCATGAACATTTACCCTCATTACTTGGAGTAATTGAAATCTCCTTTACAGCTCCTCATCTCCATTAGACACAAATGGATAATGCCATTTCAGATGCCCTAAAGCAATGGAAGCTTTCACACAAAGCTGAGAGGTGTGACATAGGACATAGGGGTGATCTCAGTTTATAAATCAGCAACTGCGTAACACACAGCACCCTAAGGAAATGGCACTAGATACCTCTATGCTGACAACTAAGCTGTGCACTCTGCTTCTTTATATATAACACTACTTTCCTCCTGAAGCTAGGCAAACCTGTTAGAAAACATACTTTGAGTTCTTGTATTAGAACAGTGAGCTAGACATGTCTTGTACACTCCCCAGGTGAATTTCCACTCATAAAACAGCACTCAAAATCTGCTCTCATTGGGAAGGCATCGTATATAACATCCAATTATTAAGTTTTTTAAAAAGAACTTAATGCTTGAAGCCAATACATAAATATATCAGAATTAACAGTTCTATTAAAATCCATCTGAAGTATACGGCATTGTCGACCCACATTTTCAGCAATTAAGAAAATAATAAAATTAACATCAATTTCAATTAATTTTACCCTAGTTTCCTACATATAACACAAATCCAATTATTTTAGGATTCTTTGAAGTAGGAGAAAGCACATTATCCAAGGGGGGAAAATACACAATGGAGCTGCCACATGCAGCAACAGTGAAGTTGCATGGTTATATAACAAAGCTTATGGCAAAAGCTCAGATATTAAAACCACTTTCATTAGATTTATAAATTCACTTTTATCTTTAGAGATCTGTTTTCAACCCTTGGGATACTTGGAGGGAAAAAATAGACAGCTGCTGTACATCAGTAAACTACCTTGTAATTGTATCTTTGATAACTAGAAACAACCAAATATTCTTCAGGTCTTAAAAATTTTCTTGTAATTTTATTCTGCAAGTAAATTCAAGTCAAGAAAAAAATTAAGTCAAAGAAATAGCAACAGGAATGGAAAATACAGTCTAGACAGTACTCCATGATGTTCTCCTACAAGCATAGATCCCTTCCATGGGCTTCAATCCTCCCAGTGGTAAACTGGTCCAGCACCTGACTCCCTCAGAGTAACAACCCTCTTCAGAATCAGTTCCCAGCTCCAACATGGGGTTCTTCTCAGGGATTCTTCAGCATTGCTGTTCTCCAAGGGCTTGCAAGGGTTCAGCCTGCCACTTTGCCATGGACCAAAGGAGAATGGCTGCTCTGGTGTGCCTTGCCTGCTCCTTTCTCATTGTCTTCGGTGTATGTACTCTTTCCTATGTCCCACTCCTCTCCAACACTAAAGAACTCCCAATATAAAAAGAAGTTACCTAACAGTTCTTTCTCTCAGATATGTCTTTTCAGAGGCACTGATTAACTTGACCTTGGCCAGAGGCAAATCTGACTTGGAAACAGGGGAGCTTCTGGAAGTTTCTTACAGAAGAGCCATGTCAGTAGCTCCCACCTCCATTATAAAACACCCCAACCCCCACCCTGCACCCCCAGGAATAATTACTGTCCCTGCCTTATTCTTGCTATACTGAGAATCAGTTGTGCCTACTGAAAGCTCGATATCTTTCTTGTGTTGACAGACCCAAAACTGAACACAGTATTCAAAATGTGATTTCACAGGTGTTGAATACAGGGTGACAATCATCTCTCTAATCCTGCTGCACACATTGTTTCTGATACATGGCAGGATGCTGTCAGTCTTTTTGGCCACCTGGGAAAACTGTTAGCTTATATTCAGCCAGCTATCAACCAACACCCACAGGTAATTTTATGCTAAGCAGCTTTCCAGCCTAAGCCAGCAGCATTGCATGGAGCTGTTGTGATGGAAGTGCAGGAAGTGCTTGGCCTTGTTAAACCTCATACAACTGGCCTCCATTCATCAATCTGGCCTGTTCAGATCCCACTCTAGAGCCTTCATACCCTTGAGCAGATCAAGACTCCTGACCAACTTGGTGTTGTCTGCAAGCATTATAAGGATGAACTCAATCTCCTCATCCAGATCATTGATAAAAATACTAAAGAAAACTGGTTCCAGTATTGAGCTTTGGAGAACACTACTTTTGACCACCTGCCAACTGGATTTAACTCCATTCACCACCACTCTTTGGCCATCCAGACAATTCTTTTACCCAGCAAAGCATTCCCCCATCCATCCATGAGCAGCCACATTCTTCAGAAGGATTCTGTGGGACATGGTATCAAAGGGTTTACTAAAGTTTAGGAAACAATATCTATAACCTCTCCTTGTTATAAAAGGAGACCAGGTTAGTCAATCACAACTAACTTCATGACTTCATGGACCCATGCTGACTGGGCCTGATCACCTTGTCCTATATTTGCTCCATAATGGCCCTCAGATGATCTGCTCCATAACTTCCCCCGGCACCAAGATCAGACTGACAAGTTATTTCCCTGTATAAGCTTTCTGGCCTTTCTTGTAGATGGCCATCACCTTTGCAACTGGGATATCCCTGATTAGCCAAGACTCCACCAGCTCCCTAAGTACTCTTGGATGAATCTCATCCCACCCCTTAGACTTGTATGGATGGAGTTGGTATAGCTGGTCACTAATCATTTCTTGTTGGATTATGGGGGTTTTGTTATGTTCCCTGCCCCTGTCTTGCAGGTGCAAACTTGCCCATGATCCTCCTGCCTTATAAGACCACATCTTCCCTCATCCTCTTCCCTTCCCTTTCTTTTCAAACTTCTGCTTATTAAACAAAGAAAAAGAAGGAAAAAAAGACCCTTTTCCCTCCTCACAGTTATGGATTTTTCTTATTTCTCTGTCTCCTTATTTGTCTTTTGGGGCAAAAAGATGACAAGGAAAGAGTATTTGAAACCTCCAGCCCATGGCAGCATCAGCAGCTCTAGCCATGTTTCATCTGTGAATCCTTCTCTCCTGCCTTCAGCTCTGGGGCATAAATTTGTCATCTCTTTGCAAACTTCAGTGGCTATAGACAATGTTATGAAAACCAGCATACCTTCACCTGGAACATCTCTGTGTGAAAATGCCCTACATAATGTCAATAGTAGAACTGACTGCTGTACATGTTTTAATTTAACCTGAAAGTGTTGATGATCCTCACTATTCACTTACTTCATCTTTGTCTTTTCTTCATGAAACTTCTCTGCCATGGCATTTTTTTTTATCCTGTTCTGTTGTTTACCCTTTCTTTTTACCTTTCCTTAGGCTTTTAAACATAAGGTATGTACCAGCACACCACTTGTACTGTCTTTTACCTTCCAGTAGTGTCTATGACATATTACACCTTTGCATTTTTTAGTCTCTTTACGTTGGAGGTTTGTTTTATTTATTTTTTTGTTGTTGGGTTTTGTTTTCATTTTTTTGTTTGTTTTGCTGTGGGTTTGTTTGTTGGGGATTTTTGTTTGTTTGTTCAAATAAATGAGTTATTGAAGGTTAATGAAAACAGGTTATTTATTGTAGGTTTTTTATTAACGGCTGTGACAGTCGTAGATGTTTTTGTACATTTTGAATAGTGTTATGACTATAAACTAGGTTTCCTGACTATTACAGTGTATCAAAGCAGACACTATATGTCCTTTGAAAGGCTTATTCACTGGCTAACTTACAAATGAATCACTGACACCATCCTACATGAGAGTAACAGACATACGTTTTATCTATTCTCCTTTTTAATTTTGTTCAGAGTATCACATTATTTGCTATTATACTGGCAAGGTAGTCCAGGATATAAACCAAATACTATATTGTTAGCCATGCCTGGGCTTTCAATCCTAAGAATTTTTTTTCAACTCATTAAAGTATTTTAACTGGAAAAGGTGAGATAGATTCATGATTTTTCATATTTAATGTGTGTATATGTGTGCAGCACAAAGAATAATGGCAGCAAATAGAGGAAAGAGTAAGCATAATCTAATATACTAATGTCTTTCATCTAGCCATTGGACTTTCAATATTCTTCTGGATTCTCAGAAAATCCAGAGTTGCTTTTTTCTTCTTTACCTAATTCTTAAACATAGAAAACATAACATATATAAAACAAAAAAATTTCAGTGCAGTATTTCCAAAAGATATAACTGAATCAATAATTTAAAACTAAACTTATTTCTATTTAAAAATAAAATACAATTAAGATATTTCTAAAATGTAGAATATAAAAGCATATATTCCCCCCCCTTGTGTTTCACATTTTTTCTTAAAGTTAATGTGTTAAATCTTTTTGATGGTGGAGCCAAAGGGATATGTTAAATATCTAAAAGCAAAATAAAAAGAACATGTCTTCATACCTTTCTATTGTAAATGAAAATCCTCCACATGCCATTTATAAAGGAGAAACTCACAGAGTAGATGTTTCATATATAAACCCATTTTCTTAAGTAGTTACCTTTTCTTTTTTCTATTTTAAAATATTGTAATTAATTTAAAATATCTTTGCTTTCTCTTTGAAACTTGAACCTAAATTAAACTCATGATTTTGAAATATAACTCTTCTCCCCTCTTCAGTCGTTAGGAACTCATTAGTCAAAATCACAAAATTTAAAAGGGAGTGGAACATCTTCCTTACAAGGACAGTCTGAGGGAGCTGGTACTCTTCAGCTTGGAGAAGAGGAGACTAAGGAGTGAGCTCATTCATGTTTATGAGTAAGTGAAGGATGAGTACCAAGAGGAAGGAGACAGGCTCTTTTTGGTGATGCCCCACGACATGACAAGGGGCAATGGGTGGAAGCTGAGGCACAGGAAGTTCCATGGAAACAGGAGGAAGAATTAATTCACTGTAAAGGTAACAACAGAACACTGGAACAGGCTTCCTAGAGGGGGGTTGGAGTCTCCCTCTCTGGAGATATTCTAGACATGCTTGGATGAGTTCCTGTTTAACCTGGTATAGGTGATCTGCTTTGGAAGGTGGGTAGGACTAGATGATCTCTTGAGGTCCTTTCCGGCCCCTAACATTGTGTGATTCTGTGATTCTGGTTTCCACCTCTCCAAAGAGTCAATGCAAGAAACTCAACAAATAAATCTGGGGACTTGATCATCAAGAACAACCATATCTTCCATCATGGAAGCTACCATTTTGATAATAAAGCTCCAGGCTATGCCTTTTTAATAGTACTGCATTTCTAAACTGGTAGCTGTTCTGTAGTGCTTTGAGCTGTGTCTTCAGAATTTGGCAAAAGTTTAAATGCATGTTACTGCTATCTGTAGTGTTCCAGGAACTGTTTGGAAATGACAAGTGACATCTTGGGAACCGCTATAATAATTAAACTCACATAAACTCTTTATGCTGGTTCCAATATGATGACATTTCCAACAAAAAATGGTGTTTATTTTCTTGCTTGTTTTACTGAGATAAACTTGTTTACATATAGCCTTTCTGAATATGACACAATCACAATTATTTATAAAGTATCATTGTTAGTTTGCTGTATAGAATATTTCCGTTTGAGTTGCAGAATGCCTCTAACACAAAAAAATGCTAAACACACCATTCACTTAAAAATTACCAACATAAATAAATAAATAAAATGGACAAAAAAAGAACAAAAAAGGAGAGAGGAGTATATGTCTCCTTCATCAATATTAAATTTGTTTTCTGACTTTTGCATATTCTTTACAGTCAGTTTGCGGCCAATCCAAGACCTTCAAATAAATGTATGAAAAATTCAAGGACTGGATAAACTAGATCACTGTTGAGAGTTTCTACTTCCTTAGCTACTAACACGTAAACAACTATTGAAAAAATAGTGCAGCATTAGTGAATTAAAATAAATTTTTAAGTTGAGTTTTTAATTTTTCCTTTTATTTTGTTCCTCCCCTATTTTTGTCTCCCGGGTGACCAGCACCAGAACAAGAGGACAGTCTCAAGATGCACCAGGGGAGGTTTAGGTTTGAGGTGAGGAGAAAGTTCTTCACTGAGAGAGTTGTTCGCCATTGGAATGTGCTGCCCAGGGAGGTGGTGGAGTCACCATCTGTGGAGGTGTTCAAGAGGGGATTAGACATGGCACTTGGTCCCATGGTTTAGTCATGAGGTCTGTGGTGACAGGTTGGACTTCATGATCTTTGAGGACTCTTCCAACCTTCATGATTCTGTGATTCTGTGTGATTCTGTGAAGATGTTAGCAGGTGAAGATGTTTATTACATTATACAGCAAGGTTATATACTCTATCAGAAGGCACGTGTGTCACATCTTAATTGGTTATTTTCTACTGGCGTGCACATAATTAAGGCACACAACACGTTAAAATAACAAAACAATATTTTAACACATCCAACCAAATTCTGCCAAGTTTCTCCCTTCTGTTACAAAATGTTTACATTCTTTTCTAAGTCAAACATAGCTGTTCCAAAGCTATCTGAAAACAACCCTTCTCCTACACTTGCCTTCCTCCAAATAATGCAGAGTGAAAATTCCTTTCACAACATATAGATACCTCCATTTGAACTTCTCTCTTTTTACATTGCTATTTTTATAATCAGTGAAGAGAAATGCAGTCTACTACATTAAGATTAGTTTCATCAGATAGTGACAACTGCTTCAAATGCAATGATTTGTGATCTAGACAAAACAGTTTATGACCATTAACTTAAAAAAAAATAAATAGAGTGAATTGTTCAAATATAGTGGTTGAGATTAAATGATTTTCACATGGTAAATCCTTTTCTTGAAGGAAATATAGGCAATTTTAAGGTTAGTTTTATGTATCTGAAAATAAAAATCACATATCATAAACAGAAACCAAATAAGCAAACTTATTAGTTAAACTCAAATTTAATATTCAAAATCACTGATTAGGGAAAAACTAGGGACAGGTTTGGAGAAGATGCATCTCGCTTTAAAAATTTGAGGGGAATAAAAAAGGAAAGTAGCAAAAGTGAAGACCTCTAATGTTTCCCTGCCTTCTTTTTCTGCAGCTTCTATTTAAAGAACCTCTCAGAGCTACGAGTGAATCAGAGAGATTTTTATTTTTTTTTCCCATTACAAAACCCCTGCAATCCAAATCAATGCCATGCTAATGGTTGTGGATGAAAAGACTGCAAATATCTTCCACATTCTTTCTATTGTCTCCGTATATAATAGTTCATGGTTTGCATCAGACAGTTCAGGTGCCTTGGCAGCATCTTCATAAACACTTTGTTCAGGAAGCCACGTTTCAGACTGACTGATTTTGAAGCTTAGTTGCAAGTATTAAAATAGAGTATAAAAATAGAATTCCATCAATGCCTATCTGAACAGAGAAACTCCAAAGCTTTTAAGTTTGTCTCAACATTCACTACCTACCTACTCAAAATGCTCCTTGAACCATTAACAATATAAATAATCCTAGTGAAAAAATAGATTGCCTACAATTCTAGAGGGAAAGGGAAAACTTATCTGTGAGGAAGCTCCTGAACATCTCAGGTAAGGTAAAACAAAATCATTCACTTAGAGATGTACTTTCATATCATGGCCTGTGGTGCTGTAAAAGCTAGGGAGAAAAAAAAACAACCATATCTCATATGCTTCAAAAATCTAATCTTTATCACAGTATCACAGTATCACAGTATAACTAAGGTTGGAAGAGACCCCAAGGATCATCGAGTCCAACCTGTCTCCATAGACCTCATGACTAGACCATGGCACCAAGTGCCACGTCCAATCCCTTCTTGAAAACGTCCAGGGACAGTGACTCCACCACCTCCTTGGGCAGTCCATTCCAATGACGAACGACTTGCTCAGTGAAGAACTTTCTCCTCACCTCGAGTCTAAATCTCCTCTGGTGCAGCTTCAATATGATTTAATTAGTAAATACCATTTTTAGAATGTTTGAAGTGCTCTAACTACTGTTGAAATATGTTTGGCTGGAAAATCTATCTGCATGGAAAAAAAAAGTTTCAGCAACAGGTGGGAACTTGGAGGAACATATTAGTTTGGGTCAATTTTCAGTCTTATTGTGAAAACTGAGTTTTATAATTGTCAGAAAATTAATTTATTTTTTTTCCTTAGACTAATAGTAAGATGATTCTCTTCACAAATAACTTTGAATTGCATTTCCAGGAATTAAATACAGCTTCATCAAATTAGAGTAATAATAAATATCTTTAACCGATCATCCCATTTTTAACATTTTCACTCTGATTCAGGATCACTAAACAAAATGTTTTTAATCCTCAAAAACCCTGTGAGAAAAAAACTATTTTACATCCACCACTGAAAATGACTTTTTGGCCTACTATCTAAGTAAATATGTGCATTCAAAAATGGGACATATTCAAACTATTTAATAAAAAAATAAGGATGAGGATTTTAAAACTTTGATCCCTTTTTAAAAGTTGTCAAAAATAATTTATTCTCACAATTTTTTTTTTCCTTTTTTTGTTTTTTTCTTTTGGTAATAAAATAGGTTTAAAATATCTTTTTCCCTGAGTGAAAAATAAACAAAGAGATGTAATATTGTTTGGCCATCTCTTTTTTAGTAATTCTTATTCATTTCCTCCTTTTTCTGGAAGGTAACAAAAAGCAGAAAGTCAAAATAGAGGAAAGAAGAAAAAATCTTCCACTGCACAGACTTCTGAATTATTTTACATTGTAATACTAAACCACAAAACTAAACCAAAGACGTTTGATGCATGCTAAAAAACTCTGAAGATATCACAATATAAAGCTATATAATCTAAATTCAGTTTAGGCATACTTTAGGAATGTATGTTGGCAAAAGCAAATCAAGATGTGCATTAACAAACTCTCCTGGCACATCCAACATAAAGCTGAAAAATCATGTAGGGCATATCTTAATTAACTATTCTGCATAATTCTAATAACCTAGTGGTTAGCATTCATATCCAGTTCATGATATGCTTGAGTTCTCACCTGACAAAATGTGGACTTCATCACAGGTTGATATAATAGGTTAAGAAACAGATGTGAGTGAATCTGGTGGAAGGATATTCATCCCCTTTTTTGAAAGCAGGTCACTGCTCAAGTACAAATACAAGGCCCCAGGTGTGAAAAGGAGTGGGACAACAGCAAAAAGGTTAATAGTCTTTTGAGACAACAGCAAAAAGGTTAACAGTCTTTTGAAAGCATGAATTTCTCACAGTTGATTGGGAACTCCTAGACTACTATCTTAGGTTATACAATTAATTACATCTGGACAACTTCATGTGGTGCTATGTCTCATTTTCATTCTTCCTATGAAGGATTTAACTTGCAACTACTGTAACAAATGCCTGTGTCAGGAGACCATCTACTACGACTGCTTTCGCTCCCATTCGTTTTCTGTAATAAGCTGATTTTGGTAGTTTGTTGGCTGTGGAGAGGGGTAAATTTTCTTCACAGTAGTCTGTAAGGTGCTGTATTTTGGATTTCTGACCACAACACTCTTGATAATGCAAAGATGTTCTATCTATTGCTGAGAAGAGCTTACACAAAGTCAAGGCATTTTCTTCTTACATTGCTTACCAGTAAGATGGCTGAGGATATAAAATAGGTTAAGAAGTGACACAGATGACCTCAATTGACAAAAATTATATCCTGTAACACATGATGACATGTTCAGCAACAAAATGCATGGGGAAGGAAGAGGAAAGGGGGACATTCAGTGTTACAGCATTTGTCTTCCCCAGTTACCATTATATATGATAAATCCCTGCCTTCCTGGAAATGGTTGAACACCTGCCTTGCTGATGAGGAGTAATGAATTAATTTCTTATTTTGCTTTGCTTTACATTCCCTATGAAACCATCTTTATCTCAGTCTATGATTTTTATCCCTTTTATCCTTCTCATTCCTCTGTTCTGCTGGAAGAGGAAGTGGCTATGTGGGGCTGAGCTGCCTGCTGGGCTTAACCAGCAAAAGGTATCTTCACTACCATGTGATGCTCCTCAAATTGCTTATAAAGGAATTGTTTATAATTCTAAACAGATGCCTAAAATAAAAGATTGCTGGAGTATCCAGCTATTTTATCCTGCACTAGAAGATTCTTATTTAATAATTAGTGAATATGCTGAGGTAGATCTCTCAGGTCTTAAATGGAATTTAGAGAGGATTTTATGTAAGCAAGATGCCTGATGGGGTTTATCAGTCTGATGTATCATTTATCTTTTTAAAGAAAGGTGTCTACATGCCTGTGATGAGACATGTTACATAAAATTGCAAGCTCCCATTGATTCAAACACATTTTATAACTGGATTATCCTTTCTGTCCTAAATTTGGCCTGTAAAACTTTGTTCTCTTACTACTACATCCCTGAGTGTGGAGAGCATGGAGTTTCTATAAAGTTATTCAAGTCAATGACATTGTAAGATATTATTCCATGTACTAAAAGGAATAGTTTTAAGGTCTCCATCAGGGGCCATCAAATCTAATATCATTTAGCATAACTATCAATTAGCAAGTTTACCATCTTTTATGCAGCTGCAAATACAACATAGATTAAGACATTAGGAAATGTCTTTACAGTCAATTTCATTACCTCTGTGAAAACAATGCATGTCTAAAACTTAGAGACAAAGTCCTCCTTCGAAATGTATTCTTTTCTTAAATAAAAAATAAAAAATAGATGGGTATCTTGTGAAGAAATACATCTTTAAATTACTTCTGTTCTTTCTCTTGAACTATAATTACCAAAGGATTGCCATGAAAAGAGCTGAAGGCTATAATTAATATTGTTCTCTTTTTCTTGGATAAAACATTTAAATACAGTGCATTATTTCATTGATCTCCCTGCAGACAAAGTCATGCCAATCCTTTTTTTAGAAACAAGTTTCCTACCCAATTCCCCTCCTTATAACTTCGAACACCATGTTCTATTGCAGCTCCCAAATGTTCAGAAATACGTTCAGAATAACAATGAAATGGAAGACATGAAGATTGCAATCATGTTAACATTTTTCTTTGCATTAATTTTCCACAGTTTATGATTAATAATTATTTTCTGATTCTTCCTGTACTGATTTAATGCATTGAAATTGGCCTGCAGAGGTTTCCGGAGATTTTCTGTACAAAAGCTTTAGTTCTCTAAGGGTAGGGAGCCAAATTAACTAATCAACTTGCAACTCAAAGTAAATGTTTTTGTTGTTATTATTTTTGCACAGTTAAAATCAAGTATCCAGAAAAAAAATCCTAGGAGTTAGAATGTGTTCACATCAATTTTGCTTAAACATGCATCCTTCCTTTTTCTTGTAAGCCCTTTAATAAAGAGCTATTCAGTATGGTGGGATGTTGTTTCCTTGTTTCCTAAATTTAAAAGATTTATATGGGGCAATTTTCTGAATAAATTTGTTACTTATGACTTTTTCCTCTCTTGTTATATCCCTCCAAAACAGTGAATGTAACCAAGAATACCTGCCTACTTAATGAGAAATAATTTTAATGTATTAATATTATCCGATTGATCTATTGCAAAATACATACTTCTTTCAGTATAGCTCATTTACTGATCTGTAATACCTGTAACAGCTTAATATGCTGCAGAGGGTTTTGGGGGGGTTGTGTACATGTACAAGCACTGTAGATATATCTTAGCTTATTCAAAACTCTCAAAACTAGGAAGCAAATTATTGCTTGGTATGAATGGAGTAGAAATGACAGGGTGACCTCAATCAATAACTTATTTATCTCCATTTACATTCTTTAAATGCAGAAAAGAAGTTAGTACTTTTAAAATGCTGTATACATAATAGTTTAATGGATGATTCACCTGGGAAGAGAGGATGTCATGTGTGTGTGTGTCTATAAAAACATACATTCATACATAGAATACATAGAATAAACCAGGTTGGAAGAGACCTTCAAGATCATCACATCCAACCCATCAACCAATCCAACACCACCTAAACAACTAACCCATGGCACCAAGCACCCCATCAAGTCTTCTCCTGAAAACCTCCAATGATGGCAACTCCACCACCTCCCCAGGCAGCCCATTCCAATGTGCAATCACTCTCTCTGTATAGAACTTTTTCCTAACATCCAGCCCCAACCTCCCCTGGTGTAGCCTGAGACTGTGTCCTCTTGTTCTGGTACTGGCTGCCTGGGAGAAGAGATCAACATCCGTCTGTCTACAACCTCCCTTCAGGTGGTTGTAGAGAGCAATAATGTCACCCCTGAGTCTCCTCTTCTCCAGGCTAAGCAACCCCAGCTCCGTCAGCCTGTCCTCGTAGGGCTTATGTTCCAAACCCCTCACCAACTTTGTTGCTCTTCTCTGGGCTTGTTCCAGAAAGTCAACATCCTTCCTAAACTGAGGGGCCCAGAACAGGACACAGTACTCGAGGTGTGGCCTAACCAGTACATATAAGTATTTACATTTCAAGATAGCTCTGTCACACATTACATAAACAAAAGGGTTTAGTTCACTTTTTTGGAAGCTTAAAGACTAGTACTTCCTTCCATCTTATGCTTACAGATGTACTGGAGTCCAAAGCTTGTCAATTCAGTAAATTTCAGTTACGAACATACAAGAGTTTAGATGGTCTAGTACAGTGCACTTGACAAAATCAATTTTCTTAACATTTATTTTTTACTGAATGAATTACACAGGATTTCAGATTTTTTTTTCCTTGCTACTGCAATTCTCAGAATGCACAGAACCAAATTTGAAGAACATTGTATTGAAAATTATATACATTATGAAAATTGCATTTGTTATGTATACCTGAACAAAATATCATATATTGCAAATACTGATTATATATCCTGGAAAACAAACAGGATGATTGAGGAATCTGATGAGTTCTTAAGACATTAATTCCTATGCTCTTGGATGGTCTTTGCCACTATCTTCTGTTACTCAGTTCTACAAATAGATATGCTAAGCAATCTTGTACAGCCTTAACAAGTTCTGTCATAAACACAGAGTCATAGTAGAATTAGTAGTGCATGACTGTCATGACATGATTTTACTTTATAGTTCAAGAAATAAAGACTTTACACTGCATTTTTTTCCTTTTATGCTTTATTAACATCCTTGTAAAATTAAATAAATGAAAAATAAAATTGTAATTAAAACCCAGCACAAGGCTGACATTTTCAGGAAATAGTCTCTGTACAACAACAAATTCCAATCTCTCAGTGATTCATTTGGTACAAATATTTTCTTAGACAATCAAAATAGACAACATCATTACCTTGAGTACTGTGTCCAGTTCTGGGCCCCTTAGTTTAGGAAGGTTGCTGACTTGCTGGAACATGTCCAGAGAAGGGCAATAAAGCTGGGGAGGGGTTTGGAGAACAAGCCCTATGAGGAGAGGCTGAGGGAGCTGGGGTTGCTTAGCCTGGAGAAAAGGAGGCTCAAGTGAGACCTTATTGATGTCTACAACTACCTGAAGGGAGGTTGTGGCCATGTGAGGTCTGGTCTCTTCTCCCAGGCAACCAGCACCAGAAGAGGAGGACACAGTCTCAAACTGCTCCAGGGGAGGTTTAGGCTGGAGGTTAGGAAGAAGTTCTTCCTAGAAAGAGTGATTGGCCATTGGAATGGGCTGCTCAGGGAGGATCACTGGAGGTGTTTAGGAAGAGACTTGATGGGGTGCTTGGTGCCATCGTTTAGTTGATTAGATATTGTTGGATGATAGGTTGAACTCGATGATCTCAAAGGTCTCTTCCAACCTGGTTAATTCTATTCTATTCTATTCTATTCTATTCTATTCTATTCTATTCTATTCTATTCTATTCTATTCTATTCTATTCTACAACTTTAACAGAAAGTTGAGCTCTCTGTTATGTTTCTAACACATCCAGATTTCATCCTAATGTATTCTTCTTAGTGTCTATTTCCAAAACCAGCACCCACACCTGGCTTTGTTTACCTTTCTTGTTAAAATGAGAGGCTATGTGTTTATTTTAATAGGAATTTTAGCTTGAGGTTATGAAATTATTATTATTATATATTATTTAATCTGTTTCCCTGTACTTAGAAGCTTTTCCTCTACAGTAATCTAAATATCCTTTTGAGCAGAGAGAGAAACACAGCAGATGATTTTGGACACAATTGAAGTATTACTGAGATTTCAATCTAACTTTCCTAATTTATTCAAAGTCCAGTCTACATATGCATATTTATCTGTGCACCTATAAAACTTGACAATGTAGTTGCAGCTGGTTCAGAGGAAAGTTTATTAAATATTTTTATGTTTTTCAAGTTCTAAAAGTGGACATTTAAATATTTGTTTTTATTCATACTGTATAAAACCATCATTGTATAATAAGTAATCCTTGCTTTATCAGTACTGTAAGAATTAGTCATAGTCACGCATAAGTCAATGTCAAAACAGTGCTGACTTTGAGGGAATAGTGCTGTGCTCCAGCTATGTTTGCAGTCACTTGAATGAGTCCTTGGGCAGGTCAAGGAAAGCAAACCAAAACAGATGTTGTCTAAAGAGCTCTGCAAAATTATGTGCTGATTTAAATGAGTGAAGATGACATTATCAGTTTTGCCGTTGTCTTACTCACTGTGTTTAAATGATATAATATGCAACATGCTGATGCTAAGAAAGCACACGTTGAATAGGAATTCTATTAACAGGTTTAGGTTTGCTTTGTAAAAACTATAAGTGACATGAGACCTAAAATTCTAATGTTTTCAAAACACACATTTTAGGATTTTGCAGGTGTGCTCCTACAACAATTACTTCCTCCTCAACATCTTTCTCCATAAAATAACTAAGCAGTCTCCTCTATTGAATATAGCCAGTCATACCTTTATTGAATTAATTAGATGTTTATGAACAGTGTTCTTTAGGGAAGAGCATGTTAATTTTGGGATGATAGTTATTTACTTTTGTTCTCTGTTTATGTACTTGGCAGATGATAACAAATATCCCATTTTGCATTATCTCGCCAGCTCAGCCTGCTGGAGAGTATTTCGATAAGTAAACCAACAATGGAAGAGAGCTTAAATTAAGATTCCATGTATAATGAAATTCAATATTCACAGCTTTCTGTTCTTCAGTTGAGACCTTGCAGTCACTGTAATACAATGGGATGCAAAGAAAGTATATGCTGTAAAATACCCAATATTGTCACTGAATTGCTTTTAAAACAGAGAAAGCAAATCAACAGTGAAACTGAGCTAGAATGAGATGTTATCTCTCTCTTAAATACAAATGCCTTTAAAGGTCTTCCTTTTGGTACTACAGATAATATTAAACTTGAAGATCACAAGACTTCTTAATGTGCTATTAAGAAATAAAAATGTAAACCATGCTTGTTCTATGAATCTCATGTAATCTTCCTTTCAAGAACATATGTTCCCATAAGAGTAAAATATTTGATGCAGGCTGACACATACTGGTGTGTATATAATATCCTATAATGAATTTCAAGCATGAGGGAGTGTTTTGCCACTGTTTATATCGTGTATGGCTAATGCTCCTTTTTTACTATTATTTTCTTTTTTTTTTTCTTCATTTCAGTATGGCATTTAAGACTCAAATTTACATTTCACATTGGAATAAATCACTTGTAATCGTCTGGGCAGGACAACATCCCAGGACAATGAAAACAGGCATACAGTTTCAGGGTTCAATTCATGCAGAAGTCTTTAGGGACAAAACCTGCACACCTAAAACATATTTATGAATGTGTTTACATATTAATATTTGCATGTGTGTGTACAACTAAGAGGATAATCCACAAATCCCTAGTTTTCTTCTTCAGTGCATAGGTTTGAGGCACAAAGGTTTTCACTATGTCAGGCTGAACTAAATGATGCTTATACTTATGCGGTAGCCATTTCCATACTTAATCCACTGAAAAGTCTTAATTGACAAGCAAGGTCAAATTTGATACACCCTGTGAGTGCTGAATTTAACACAAGGGAAAGCACTGTGAGTATTCTAAAATACATTTTGAGGTTTAGAGGCTGACAACTTTGACAGAAGAAATAAATATACTGATACAGTGGAATATATACCCAGTGTATGCACATAAACCCACTTTTTTACCATTTTTGCCTTGCTACTGATTTACATTCAGAGAATTACTGCAGAGCTTATCATTGACAAGATGTAGCTCCATTTTTTTTTCCTTGCCACATTGATGAGCAGCAGACTTCTACCTCTAGATGGAAACAGGAAGATTTACAAAGTCAGTGCTCTTTTTGTATACATATAATAATACGTATCTTCTGTTTGATGAATCACTCATAAATTACAATATGAAGGACTGAAGGATGAACACTTCTTACATCTTGTTTAATAACCAAGATTTTACATAGAAGATACTCTAGCATTCTTTTCTCACACTAATTTCATTCTTATGTGGACTGAATATTTGTAACAGAACATGAAGATTAGGTCTCAGAAATTGTATTAAATGTGGAAAAAACATATATCTGTCTCAAGCGCTAAGCAACATTCTGAGTTGACTATGAAGATGTTGCAGTATATATTGCAGGGCATTTTTTGAGGCTTAGAGCGATGTAGTGGTTTGAGCCTTAACTGGGAGTTAAGAACTCAGATGGGGGCAAGGCTGACAATGTCTCCCCTGCTCCTCCCTTCTCCCTCCCAACAGAGAGGGAAAAAAAAAGGAAAGGGAAGGAGCAAATCCACCAAGCAATAATTTGGAGTCGGCCTGGAAGTAGAGAGGTAAAGAGTTTTCTTTAAACAATATATATATAACAATAACAGGTAAGGTTCACAAGGGCAAGGAACAAAGATGAATGGGAGGGGAAAAAAAAACACCAAACAAGAATACAAAACCAGTCTCTCTGAAGAGGCACAGAGACAGCAGGGAGAAGGATCAGGCCCAACCACATGGCAGAAGAGTAGGAAGGCAGCTGCAGTAGCTCTTGTCCAGGAGAGGCAGGAGCCAAAAAGGAGACCTAATGACTGCAATGCCCTCTCTTTTATACCCTAGATGGGCAGGGAGAGGGGAGTGAAACAGACTCAGTTTCCCAGGGAGAAAACGCTCTGCAGGGAGGGCAAAGCACCCGCAAGCCCTCCACCCTGTTTTCAGAATGGGTGTTAACCCACCACAATCGAACAAACCAAATGAGTTGGAAGTAAAAACTGAAAAATAGAAAGAATCAGAGGATCAGTCATTAAGTTACAGACACTGTAGAGTAGTTTGGATGATCCATATGAGTGTCCTATAGGAGGAAAGGGAAATATTTACAGAAAAGCTCTTGTTGTTTTGGTTTTTTTACAACAAACTTCTTTTAGTATACACTTTTTAAAAACTTCTAAAACTTTTCACTCAAATTCTGTTTCCAATGTGATGAGCAGAGAAACAGAGTACAGCAGTGCAAATAGTTTCACCTTTTATAAAAACCTATTGCTTATACAAAAATACCAGGTGAGTTCCTCATGGCACAGCTTCATTTTGGCTCCAGTGAAATAATATAAGTCACAATGTTACCCAAAACCTTGCCACACTTTTTTTCCTCTGTTCTCTAGCCACTCATGCCAGTCCTGACTTTGACTAACATACCTGCTATTTCCAAGAGTTTGTCAGTGGCAGATTTTTCTTTCAAACTACTCTTACACTCTAAATGAGAGTGTTTTGACAGTACCATAAAAACATTCAATCATGAAACTTCGTTCAGAGTTATTCAGTTCTTACATTATACTCCAGTTAGTTTTCTTTACCTTTGTTGATGAGCATCCAGGAATTTTGTTGTCCTCTCATTAAGATTCCCTCCTCTGTGTATATATTTATGCATTATGGGGCACTGGAAAGGTAAAACAAACAGTTAAAAAGTAAAAATGCTTACATTCTAAAATAGCCCAGATAATGTACTGGAAGGCCTTAGTCACGCCTCTTCTGCAGAAGAGAAAAGCCAGGCCCAAATGGTCTCAAAGCCTAATCTACATGAATTGTTAGTTTCTATTTTAGAAGTGCATTTTATTCTTAACAGAAACCTTGCTGCAGAAGCTAAAATTTCTGTTCCACAAAGCAAGGATAGTTATATCAAGGAAACTCATATCAAGAGTTTTCTCTTGTATGAAAGATCTATGAACCAAAAAGGTAGAATTGATGAATATGGAGCAAGCTCATCTCGACCTGGCCAATAATGATGCAAAAGAATGTCACCTGAAGCATAGTGGAGTTCTTCATCTGAATGACTTTGCTATTTTAGACTATGACTGAATAACATAATTTTCCTTGGTGGAAGTACAGTAGAAATGTATCATTCTATGCATTTATCTTACTACTGTCTTCACATTGGAGAACATGTGAGAACATAGGCAAAATAGGACTGTATTAAAGAGACTCATGCAACTTGTAGTTTTCCACAATCATGATTGTGTTTACATTGTGTTGGTCGGTGTTTCTCTACTGCCCAATGAAATAGGCTTTAACTATATTCTCTGAGCCCTTGTTCAGTGATCAAGATATGGAATAAAATGAAAAAAAAACAAAAAAAAACTTTGAAAAGGTACCCATAATATTTTGTTTAATTTCATACATGAAGGGATAGAGTTCAGGATGAGAAAGCAAAGTTTAAATATTTTAAAAGTCTAATTATTTTCAAAGTCTTTGAAAAATTAATTGGAATCTTTTTTCCTGCCATTGACATACCATTTCAGTGTAAATAAGAAGGAGAGGAAAAGGAGCTACATTATTGTTTATTATTTTCCAAAGGATTACAAATAAAACACCATTTATTGTAAATGTAGTAGAAGGTTGCTGCTATTTGGAAAAGAGCTGTCTTAATTACACAAGAATTTCTTTACAAGCGGATGTATAGACAAACTGCCTTCATTAGGATGAAGTGTGTTATGTTTCTTTGCTACATCATTGAACTGAAACAAGTGACCTGATTAGATGTGGGTTTTTTTTTTTCACCTCACAGGCATTTAACCAGCAATTATTTTTTTAAAAACCCACTTGCATTTACCTCTGTTCTTCAGCTCCAATCACAAACTAACAAACCTTTCTCTACAACTCCCATAAAGATTTCAAAAGTAACTGATGAATTACTGAAAAGAATAGTGCAACCTTGGACTCTGTGAGCAGCTGTCTGCAGCATGAACCTTCATTTGGAAGTGGAATTAATGACCACTATGGAGAATCAGACTTTATCATTATTCATGTCAGAAATTTAAATAACATGTCCTTGACACTTTTCTTCAGGTCACACTACTGTCTCAAAGACAGCTAAAGATAAGGAGGGACATGAGCAAATTTCCACAGACCTGCAATTCTGTTGAAGCAGCTGAAAAAAACTAGAAGCATCACAGATGCTCATTGTACTAGTGACAGAATTCGATGTTTGTCTAGGACAAGAAGGGACTGAATGCATATCAGAGTTGTTCTATTTATCAGAAGAAAAGATCTTTTGTTGACAACAGCTTCCTTGTCTCTGTAGAAGTTCAGTTTGTTTAATTACTTTAATTTTCAAGTAATACACAAAATGAACAAACAATGAAGAAAAACCCTCACCATGTCAGATCACAAAATTTCAGGAACATAATACAAGACCAAAATGTATATGCTAATAATTTTTTAATTATACTGAATTACAAATTAAGAAGTTGTATTTATGTTGCAATCTAAACACAAAACCACTTTCCTTCTTACCAGTGTATTCACATTTATTCAAAATTAATTTCACGGTATCACAGAATCACCAAGGTTGGAAGAGACCTCAAAGATCATCAAGTCCAACCTGTCACCACAGACCTCATGACTAAACCATGACACCAAGTACCACATCCAATCCCCTCTTAAACACCTCCAGGGATGGTGACTCCACCACCTCCCTGGGCAGCTCATTTCAGTGGCTAACAACTCTCTCAGTGAAGAACTTTCTCCTCACCTCCACCCTAAACTTCCCCTGGTGCAGCTTGAGACTGTGTCCCCTTGCTCTGGTGCTGGTTGCCTGGGAGAAGAGACGAACCCCCTCCTGGCTACAACCACCCTTCAGGTAGTTGTAGACGGCAATAAGGTCTCACATTCACAAGGTTATCAACATATATTGCCAACTATTCACATGTGGAAAAAGGATGAACATTATTGATAAGGTACATGATTCTATTTAATAGTATCTTCATTAAGAGATAAGTGAAATCTTAATGGTATTTTTACTTGAAAGAGAAATTTTGTGACTGATATGCACATAACAGAATTCTACAATTATTCATGGTGAATATTTTCTTTAAAATAGTGTCATATTTTATTTTAAAGATTCCTTTCTTTTATTTTTGTCAGCTCAGTAATGTTTGTGAGAAACATATTCCATATGCCTTGAGACATGACGGATATAGCTAGCACAGAATTTTGTGTATCTGCAGACATTTAAAGCAATATTCATCCAACTGGAACTAAAGCATATACTCATTGTGCCACCAAAAATACAAAGTTAATTTATAATTTCTCTGCAGTAAAATGAGCTGTTTTTCAACAATTTTCAGGGTTTCACAAATATGAAAATCAGATGTTGGAGGCTATTTGGAGAGAAAGAGTTCAGGGAAGGAGAAATTTTTCTTTTCAGTATGCCTTTGTCTTATTTTGTCTGTCCATCTTTATACAGCTGGATACCTACTTACGGTTTGCAGTCATAGGTGTGAATTTTTCTTCTGAGTACTTACAATTATTTTACGTTAATATTTGTTTTATTTTACTTTATTTTATTTTAGATTTCAATTTGAAAAGTTGAAACTAAAATATATTTGGTAATCTTCAAATCGTGCTACTCTACATTCTCAGCAGGGCCCTGCAAAAACTTTTTTCTACACTCCTGGATCTTTTGCTCTGGACACCTTCCTGTTGTAAATATGATTAACTGACTACAGGGGGAGGAAAAAAAAATTCTATTAACTTTCTCAGTTAATCAGAATAAAAGAGATTTCGGGATCAACTCTTGCAAGAAATATACATTGTGTTTCCTTGTGTCCCCTTATAACCTGTCAACCTCTTTCTTTTCCATTAAAGTACAGTACACAATATTCAGAATTCTGAAGTAGGAAGTATCAGGTTCTGGACACTAATGTGTACGTGGGCTTTATTTTTTCAAGTTGATTTGATCTTAATGCTAAATAACTGTCCAGAAATACAATAGTAAAAGATTCAGCCTATCCAGATTCTATTGGGGAAAAAAAAAAAAAAAAAAAAAAATGCTGAATATGTCTTATGTGTTTTTAACATCGTTAATGCATGCTAAAATCATAAAGAAAATATAACTTTTTATTACATTTCAATTTAACTTCTTCTGTCAGTATATTAATTGCAAATTTGACCTTGGTATCCATACACTTTGAAAAATGTCTGTGGTATTGTAATACATATATAGAATACATACATATATAGAATAAACCAGGTCGGAAGAGACCTTCAAAATCATCGCGTCCAACCCATCAACCAATCCAACACCACCTAAACAACTAACCCATGGCACCAAGCACCCCATCAAGTCTTCTCCTGAACACCTCCAATGATGGCGACTCCACCACCTCCCCAGGCAGCCCATTCCAATGGGCAATTACTCTCTCTGTATAGAACTTTTTCCTAACATCCAACCTAAACCTCCCCTGGCACAGCCTGAGACTGTGTCCTCTTGTTCTGGTACTGGGTGCCTGGGAGAAGAGGCCAACATCCGTCTGTCTACAACCTCCCTTCAGGTAGTTGTAGAGAGTAATAAGGTCACCCCTGAGTCTCCTCTTCTCCAGGCTAAGCAACCCCAGCTCCCTCAGCCTCTCCTCGCAGGGCTTGTGTTCCAAACCCCTCACCAACTTTGTTGCTCTTTCAGGAGATTTCAAAATCACAATTCTAAATTATCTTCTGCACAATATTTCAAATCTTAAGTGCTAATTGGAACTGATCAAATTGAGTGAGGTTTTTCTAAATCTGTGTCTTTTTTAATGACAAACATCTTTAGAGGACAATTGCAATATTATAATAGACTGTGTGTATTTTCATTGCATGCCTAATTTATTTCCATGAATGGAACACATGTGTGTATTAGAGGAAAAAAAAATATCCTGACTAGAGAAATTTAATTTTCCATTAAACTTATTTGGTTTTCTGCACAATATTATTTTTTAGCTTCTACAGGTAAAATGAAACCAAAACCAACCAAACAAAAAATTACCCTATATTAGAAGACTTCAGGAGCACTAATAAAAGTGAATTATTCTTGTGTGTAAAGCAAAAATATTTCAACAGAGGAAAAAAAAAATCAATCAGTGCTTGAGAAGGCAAGATGAGAGAAAAGTAAGAAGAATGTGAATGGGGAGCCCAGGAAATGTGGCATAGATGGTTGGTCTGTGAGGTGGATTGAAAATTGGTTTGACAACAGAGTTCAGAGGGTTGTCATCAGTGGCACAGAGTCAGCTTGGAGGCTTGTGGCTGGTGGTGCTCCCCAGGGATCAGTACTGGGTCCAGTATTGTTCATCTTTATCAGCAACCTGGATGAGGGTATTGAGAGTACCCTCAGCAAGTTTACTGATGATACAAAACAGGGGGCGGTGCAGTGGCTGGTCCCCCAACAGACTCTGCTGCTACCCAATAAGATCTGTACTCTCTGGATGTGCTTGCTGATGCTTCCCACTGGAGATGCTCATCAGCACGCTGCACTGCCAGGCAAGCAAAGGTACACCTGGGACCACCATGTTCAAGGGACATCAAGAGGAAATGAAAGCCAGCTGCAGCCTCCATATCCAGCCCAACATCCACAACTTTACCTGTCCACACAGATGCAGCAGAGTCAGAGCTACCAGCTCTGGAACCCCTGAGATTCCAGAACTCTGAGTGGACAAGGAAAGAACCAGCTGCCTCCTGTCACTTTTTCAAAATGCCACCAGAGAATAGCCCTGGGTACAGCTAAAAGGAAGCAGTGCAACTGTCAAATCTTGATGGATTTTGGAAGTGTTTGTTTGACTCTGGTGCGTGTCTTCACCAAACATCTTGTTTGGCAGGGATCTCTTTAATATTGGTGCATGATGCATGCCATCATCCAGACTGAGCTGCGTGGCCCACGTACATGATCTAGTTGAGGATGCCCCTGCTTACTGCAGGGGGGGTTGGACTAGATGACCTTTGGAGGCCCCTTCCAACCCATACCATTCTGTGATTCTGTGATTCTATGGACTGGCTGGAGAGCTGGGCGAAGACAAAGCTTAAAAATAATATAAATTGCATAAAATTTAAATTAACATAAAGGAAATAGTTATGTGCACACACATAAAAAAAAAAAAGATAATATAAATATCCTGGATTTCATATTCAACTAAAAAGGGCAGAAATGGGGTAGAAAAATACATTATAGATGTAATGTCTAGCTTCTATTCCTACAAGTAATTTTCTATATTCATGAGTCGAACTAAATGTTGTTGCATTGCTAAGATTCACTCACAAGTGTGTTAAGATTTAAACAGATGTTCCTGTTTTTCAGGACCATTGGTGCCAATACCCAATGTACTTTGCCCAGAGGAGTATTGGAACTAATAGTGTACATCTGTAGCATTTACTTGCTGAGAAATTGTCCATCTATGCCAGAGATCTGCTTCAGAGAACACAGTCTTTTTTTTTTCCCCACAGTGCTCATCAGAGACATCCCAAATATGTATGAGTTACTCAATAATATAAATAAGATAAAATAAGTAATGGGCTAAACAGATCTTTAAAAAGTTTATATGCATACATTTTTATTATCATCTTTTACAGCTTAAAAATATTGAATTGCAAACAAATCAGTGATCACTCACTTCCCTTAACCATCAGAATCAAGGAATAAAATCTTACTTCTTTCTTTTTCTACAAAGACTGAATTATTTTTAAAAAAGGGGGACTTCTTCCAGAAAGAAAACCTATTTTTGTATGGGTGACTACTCATTCTAGAAAAAAACAATAACTTGATTTTCAACAGTAAATAGATGAAGATGGATGCAACAGGTCAGTGAAACATAGAATACATAGAATACATAGAATAAACCAGGTTGGAAGAGACCTTCAAGATCATCGCGTCCAACCCATCAACCAATCCAACACCACCCAAACAATTAACCCACGGCACCAAGCACCCCATCAAGTCTTCTCCTGAAAACCTCCAGTGATGGCGACTCCACCACCTCCCCAGGCAGCCCATTCCAATGGGCAATCACTCTCTCTGTATAGAACTTTTTCCTAACATCTAGCCTGAACCTCCCCTGGTGCAGCCTGAGACTGTGTCCTCTTACTTGCGAAATTCAGAAAAAAATACACAAGTTTAGGAAGAAAGATGATTGTGAAAATAAAAGCAAGATCCATGATAGAATTCATAAGAATAAAATATTTGTGTTTGCAACCTATGGTATTTGACTCAAGGTGAGGAGAAAGTTCTTCACTGAGAGAGTTGTTAGCCATTCGAATGGGCTGCCAGGGAGCTGGTGGAGTCACCATCCCTGGAGGTGTTCAAGAGGGGATTGGACGTGGCACTTGGTGCCATAGTTTAGTCATGAGGTCTGTGGTGATGGGTTGGACTTGATGATCTTTGAGGTCTCTTACAGCCTTGGTGATTCTGTGATTCTGTGAATGCTCTCTTACTTCTTGATGTTTTTCTTCTTATTATGAATGGTGATTTAGTCTTGACTTGTTAGAACATTAAGCCTCTATAATGTGGGAGAATTTTTTGAGTAGGAGAGGGGAAGTCATTAGAATGTGTAAGTTTCACTAGCAAAAGATTGTGTCATTTCAATGTTTTAAACAAAACTGTGCACATCTCCTTCTTGTCCTTTAGAATTCCTGTGCAAGCTTTGCTCATGCATAACATATTTCTGCCATTTATCAGATAAAACGATGCATAGAACTCATGGGTAACAAACTCATTGTTTCCCAGATGTTGCACATATGCAGCTTAGAATGCTTGTGTAGATAGATATTAAACCTAGTAAATATGTTTTTGTACCTTTATTACAGGAAATATATAGGATATCTTCTCACCAAGCTCATTCCACTACATCTGCACCAGATTCATTACATACACTTAGTGGATTTGACCTTAGTATTCTCAGGATTTCTGGATGTTTATAAACTTTATCATTTGAGCAGACTGGCAGAAGTTAAAATAAAGTCAGAGTTACAGGATACCTTGAATTTGACCCACATGCAAATTACAAGTGGTCAGTGAAGGTTTTGGAGAAATCTGAAGACAAAAATAGACATTTGATTTATGAAAATGCTTGATAGCTAAAAATTTTCGTTATCCCAAGCTTTAAGAATTGTGGGGGTTTGTTTAGTTTTAATTATAGCTGCCCTGTATGCAAAAAATTTCAGACAAAATTGATTAATAATGATGTATGTGGTCATGACCAGACACTTTCTTTTCCAAGAAGCAATTATACACATATGTAAAGACAATAATGAGAAAAGTGTTGCTTGGGCAAAAAGTTGCTAAAATAACAGAGAAATGTTTATTGAAATAGATATTGCTGTATAGAGATAGCATTTATACCAGTGAAAATGCTCTATTTGTCCTCTCCATTCCTTAACCTTGTGTCTTTTCTCTATTTACCATCTTTGTATTCTCCACTTGTAGGAAATACTCCCCCATAGGACTCAGACTGAGGGAAAAATAAACCCTCCCCCCACCAATCTCATTTTCTTCCTGTCAAAGAAGCCAGGGTGCTCTGCAACCCTTCCCCCATCTTCTTCAGAAGACTACAATGATACCCCAGCAGCGGCTCCTAACACATAACTCTAAAGGAAATATAATACTAAAAGAAGTGAAAGGGAACTAATGCCATATTAAAATAGGCCTTAGTGGTGTCAGTGGGAAAGATTTCTTTGAGAAAGTATGCTAGCTATTTTAATCTAAGCTTTCTGTATCACATGGTGTAGCATGTTGTTTCTTAGCCTATCCACCATCTGTGACTGAATTACTCACAGGGAATCTTTTGTCCTTGTGTGAGGCAGATTGAAGCAGTGTCTAGAGTCTGAAAACTCCAAGCCAGCAGGAAACAAAGCAGTTTCTTTGCTTTGTTTTGTTGTGTGGCTGGGGGGTTTTGGTTTGTTTGTTTGTTTTGTTTTATTTGTTTTAAACAGTTGAAATCCGTCAGAGAGGTACATCAGTGATTCTGTGTAAAATCTATTTTAAGCCTGAAGTGCATGACTGTCATCTTTGGAGAAACTCTTGGAGTGACTAACAATAAAACCTGGTACAAGGCACTTTAGAAGGAAGTGCTATTGTTCTTTGCCTGAAGACTAGGCTCTCTGAAGTCTAGCCCGGTTTTTACAAGCAAGGCTTATGCTGAGAGAGAACAGCTATCACTCCACTTCCAAGGCTATGAATAAATCCTCAGGGGAGCTAAGGAACATATGTGAAAGCAATTGCTGACTTCTTTTGAAAGGTTACAGAATGCACTACCCTAACACCTTGTCATTCTCTGTTCTGCTGACTAACATAGAAACAAGCGTGGAACTCAGATGCTCCCTTTCACACCCACCCCTTACTCTTGGCCTTACGCTTTCACCTTCTCCGAGCACATCAAAGCTTTGGAGTCTGTGACAGCATTTCGCTTGAGGCAGTTGCTGCAACTAGGCTTTCTCCTGTACTCACCACTTGGTAGGACATGTAATAATTCTACTCTGTGCAAAAATATTTTCTAGACATAAACTGATTTTTAAAAAAATCAATAGAAGTGCACAAGTGGAAATGTTAGTTATGTTGAGAAACTTATCAGTTTAAAACCATGAGACTTTTTTCTATTCCATGACTGGAAATGCAGAGCAAAGACCCAGTTTTTTGTCTTCATCTAATTTGTCAGAAGAAAGTTAAGAGAAAACAATTCCATGATGTCTGTTATTCTATGTAGTAATTCAATCCATTCAATTCATGGTTGCCTTTTTCTTGCTATTTTGACTCACTAGGCTGTGAAACCCAGTGGAAAAAGTCTTTCAAAAAATCACTTGTAATAGCAGAATTAGACACATGGCAATGCCTCAGGAATGTCTAATTTTTTTTTAACAACTTAAATTAAACTTTAGCAAAAAAAAAAAAAAAAGTATTTAGTCAGCTTTTTTTGCTTAACTCTCCTTGAAAAAACAGAATTTCACTTATGGATGTTTAACACCAGTGAAAGATGTGGTTTTGACAAGGACCATAATCTCCTAGGAGATTGATTCTGAACATGAGCCAGCAGTGTGTTTAAGTGGCCAAGAAGGCCAATGGCATCCTGGTATGCATCAAGAACAGTGTGGCCAGCAGGAGCAGGGAAGGCATTGTGCCCCTGTACTCAGCACTGGCTATGCCACACCTTGAGTACTGTGTCCAGTTCTGGGCCCTTAAGTTTAAGAAGAATATTGAGTCACTTGAACACGTCCAGAGAAAGGCAACGAGGCTGGTGAGAGGCCTTGAGCACAAGCCCTGTGAGGAGAGGCTGAGGGAGCTTGGATTGTTTAGCCTGGAGAAGAGGAGGCTCAGGGGAGACCATATTGCTGTCTACAACTACCTGAAGGGTGGTTGTGGCCAGGAGAGGGTTGGTCTCTTCTCCCAGGCAACCAGCACCAGAACAAGAGGACACAGTCTCAAGCTGCACCAGGGGAAGTTTAGGTTCGAGATGAGGAGAAAGTTCTTCACTGAGAGAGTCGCTCACCATTGGAATGTGCTGCCCTGGGAGGTGGTGGTGTCACCATCCCTGGAGGTGTTCAAGAGGGGATTGGACGTGGCACTTGGTGCCATGGTTTAGTCATGAGGTCTGTGGTGATGGGTTGGACTTGATGATCTTTGAGGTCTCTTCCAACCTTGGTGATTCTGTGCTTCTGAGTATTTAATTAAAAAAAAAAAAAAATTCTGAGAAAGCAGGAGGACAGGGGGAAAATATAAAACTGTTCACTTGAACACTTACAGTAATTTCTGAATTAAGTACTGAAATTTTCATTATTCTCCTACTCAGAAGCAACTCCGTTTTCCTAGCTTACTGTGAGACCTACTTTAAAGCATAGCAACCCACAAATTCCCAGTAGGAGTGACTAGCAGTGGGCTACAAGAGGTAAAATACTTGCCCTGCTGCTAACTTGCAAGTTAGTTAGAAACTTGCAAGTTTCAATATTTTCATTATGGTAGAGAATATGAAGATTAAAGTATGATTAGCATTTTAGAATTCAAAAAAAGAAAAAAAGTAGTAAAGTTTTTGCATATCCTCATTACAATAGGCAGGTATGTTAAATTAAATAAGAAATTAAAAATGAAAGCGTTATTCAAAGCACTTTGAATAGTCCCAGATTTCAAAAGAGTATTCACTACTCAGTGAATATTACTTTTTGAATCTGGCCATCTTTCTGGCATATTAGCTGGGCCACTGAAATCAGAGTTTTGAAAGTCACTACTCGTGGCAGAAAATGCAAGGCAAATGCATGGAGAAGATAAATATAAAGATAATTCTTATGTCTTCATACATAGTTTTAAACAAGACCTGTTTAGGATCAGCTTACTATTTTCTTATTTACATTATGTGTTCTTCTTTAATATTCATAAAACATACAGTTTTGGGCATATCACTGTGATATGATGTTCTTTTCACAAATGTCATGACATTTGTCCTCCAGGCTGATTTCTACTCTCTTCCCTCATTAGCATTCCTACTTGGAAACTGCCCATGATCTTCTCTTTATTCCTGTGCCAATTCATGACACCTGGCCACAGTAACCTTTCAAACAGTTTAGGATGTGGAATTCCCTAGGTTTAGGATAATTTCAATATGCAGTTAAAGCTATGCATGTTTGGACAGATGCCCAAATGTTTAATGAGGTTCTATTCCCATTTATAATTTAAAAACTATGAACTTATTTTACCAAATGCAATTATATTTGTTCAGATTTGATTCTTCAAGAGACATACACACAATCATGCTGAGGGAGATGTGCAAGCAGAGATGTCAGGGTAGGAGGGTCACCAGAAAAGGAAAAAATATGGAAAAAAGGCAAAATACCCATAGATAGGTATAAGTAGCAAAAGGAGTCACACCAATCAAGGACAGCAAGAAGGCTGAGGAGGGTATATGCATGCAAGGAGATTGCAGTTGATGGAGAAACTTACACTGGGGGAACAGGGTAGAACACACAGTGCAATTTAACTCCTGTACTACTTGTCTTATCAAAGAGACTGGGTACAATGTGTGGCTGAGGAATTGGAGATGTTGTGGTTTGAGCCTTAAGTGGGGCTTAAAAGCTCAGATGGGGACAAAGCTGAGAATCCCTCTCCCATTTCCCTCCCTCTTCCCCAGTAGAGAGAGAAAAAAAAGGGTGGGGAGCAAATCCACCAAGAAATAATTTGGCTTTGGCTTGGAAGTAGAGGCAAAGAATTTGTCTTTAAACAGTATATATATATATGTTTATGTAACAATGATAAGCAGGGTTCACAAGGGTAAGCAACAAGAATGGATAGGAAAAGGAAAAATATGAGATACAGAACCAGCCCTTTGCAAAGTGTGGAAGCAGCAGGGAGAGAGAGAGCAATGGCTGCAATGTCCTCCCTCTTATACCCCTTCTGGACAAGAGGGGCGGTGGAGGAGTGTAACAGACCAAGTCAGTCTCCCAAGGGGGAAAACACCCTCCAGGGTGGGCAAAAAAACTCTCACAAGCCCTCCCCTGCTGTTGTTTTTTTTCTTTCAAGATGGGCATAGCCCACGACAGGAGACCAGGAAATGAGGTTCTTCTAGATGCATGTTTAGATATTTCTTTGTTATTTTTCAATGTCAGGATCAGTAACCAAAAATTCAGTAATGGGCAATTAATTAAATGTATCAACTTGAAATGATTTTTTGGCTCAGGAAAGCCCTTCAGGCTTCTTCAAATAACTTGTGTAAAACTTCAGAAATGGATGTAATGTTTTCCTTTCTATAAAAAGATGTTTTTTGGTTGTTTTTTTTTTAGGAATGATGATAACGTCCTCTTTACTACCAATTATACAAATACCATATTGATGAATTCTGAAGACATGTATAAAATGCATAAAATTAGGATCACTACATCATTATTTTTGATCATTTATGCAATTGACATAAATGCAGTCACTGGCCATAATCCATAATTAAACATGATTTTCATTTTTCAGCAAATTACATTTTTAATGTATAACATCCCCTTTGTCTTTGTCTCATCTCCTGGGTAGCATGTGTTTCTGCAAATTATGAACCTCTTTTTTTTCAATGTGGAAATATTCTTGAGTATGTAAAAATAAATCAGTTAACAGTATTTTGAAAGACTTTCAAAGATATTAGAATATGCTGTTGGTCAGAGTGTACTTTCTCCCACAAACATACCTGGTATGAACCTGATAGACTCCCCAAACTCTTTGGCCAGTGCTTTCAAAAGAAAGCAGGGTTCTTCTTACTCTAACTCAAATTTATCCTGCATTGGTCTCTTCTCCCAGGCAACCAGCACCAGAACAAGAGGACACAGCCTGAAGCTGCACCAGAGGAAGTTTAGGCTCCAGGTGAGGAGAAAGTTCTTCACTGACAGTTGTTCGCCATTGGAATGGGCTCCCCAGGGAGGTGGTGGAGTCACCATCCCTGGAGGTGTTCAAGAGGGGATTGGACGTGGCACTTGGTGCCATGGTCTAGTCATGAGGTCTGTGGTGACAGGTTGGACTTGATGATCTTTGAGGTCTCTTCCAACCTTGGTGATTCTGTGATTCTTCACTAAATAAATAAATAAATTTAATATGCTTAACTGTTTTATTCCTGTGTTTGAACTTCATTTATATTATGGTCTTACCTTTTTCTGTGCATGGCACTGACACAGGAGCAGTTCCAAGTTTCTTGCTGGCAGTTGCAGAGCAGGGTAGTGCCACATGCAGCATGAAGCAAGGCCATCCCACGCGGCTTTAGCATTGTTTGAGGTAGAATACATAGAATACATAGAATAAACCAGGTTGGAAGAGACCTTCAAGATCATCGCGTCCAACCCATCAACCAATCCAACACCGCCCAAGCAACTAACCCACGGCACCAAGCACCCCGTCAAGTCTTCTCCTAAAAACCTCCAGTGATGGCGACTCCACCACCTCCCCAGGCAGCCCATTCCAATGTGCAATCACTCTTTCTGTATAGAACTTTTTTCTAACATCCAGCCTGAACCTCCCCTGGCGCAGCCTGAGATAACTTCAACCTTCACACTCTCCTCCTGCCACTTTCTGCTTGGGTGAACAGACTAACACTCACCTCACCATAACCTCCTTTCAGGTGATTGCAGAGAGAAATATGGTGTCCCTGAGCCTCCTTTTCTGCAGACTAAGCCCCAGTTCCCTCATCTGGTCCCCATAGAACCTGTTCTCTAGATCCTTCATGTGCTTTGTTTCCTTTCTCTGGATCCAATCCAGCAGCTTGATGTCCCTCTTGTAGTGAGAGGCCCAAAACTGAACAGTCATCAAGGTGTGGTCTCACAAGATCCAAGTATAGATGAACAGTGCTGGACACAAATATTTCTCTTACAGGCTAGCATGCTATGAGTCTTCTTGGCTGCCTGAGCACATTGCTGACTCACATTCAGCCAGACATTAACCAACACCCCCAGGTCCTTTTCTGCCAGGCAGTTTTCCAGACACCCTCCCCTAAGCCTGTAGCATTGCATGCAATTCAGATAATATTGTTTGTTTTACAGAAAGAGACAAGAAAGAGACACAGATCTTCTGTGTGGGCCCACACTGATTTAAGACTGGGATGTGGGTCAGGCTGACTACTGATTCTCTGAAGGACAGTGGGTTTTAGCTCTTAGTCATTGAACAGCATGTGTAATCACTTGCATCTATAAAACATGACTGGAATTCTACCTTCTCAAAATAGTATTTTATATCATACTGTTCAGAAGGAAGACAGCAGGGGAAAAATTCAAGCTCAACATTTTAGCCTGCTAAACTCTTGAAATATTTTTTCATAAAATTTCAAGGTTTAACTGCTACCCCACTGAGACATTCATAAATTTAGAAGGCTACATTCCAGAGTCTTTGATAGAACTGCACTGCCATGGTGGTTATTGGGGATCTTCCAAACCAATCTGTTACCTAACGTAGTAATATTCTAACCTATGGCAAAAGAAGTTAGTGCATTTAAAACCTCTCAATAAAACATCTCACTGCAAGTAAGAGCTCTCTTCTCACATTTACCATTATCTGTTGTTTTGTCACTGTCTGCTATACTCTAGTTGAAAAAAGTTCTTGCTACAGAAGATCAAAGGGAAATAATACCTGCTACATAATATTAAACATATTCGCTGTACCCTTAAAGAAGAAGTGGCATAAAACATATTCCAAATGGAGCTAGAATGTTTTTGTCTTTGGAAGTGTGTGTGTGATATATGGGCAAGAAAAAAAAAAGAGAAGCTGAGAGAGAAAGAAAGAATTCTGCTTCTGTGGATACAAGACCATCATTGTGCTCTAAGGAGATGAAAAAACTTTCTTGTTGCTACAGATGAAGAAGTAAAGGCTATGCAAATGATTAAACAAATGAGGCTATTTCTTTTTTCTTGTTCTTAATGTATTGTCGCATAAGTAGGAAAGAAAACTAATCTGGAATTTGCCTAGAAATTATTACCACATTATTGTTGGGATACAGTAGAGCTCTTTTTTGGCACAGCATGATTTGATAGCAAGCTGTGCTTCCTGTGCGTGAGTTATGAAATTGTCTTCAAAGGAAAACTGAGATACAAGTAAAGAAGCTTCGATTAGCTGTCATAAAATCCCATTCTGCAAACTGTATAAGCACTCAGAATAAAGATGCACAGTTTGGTTCCAAAGCTAAGAGAAGATCAAATGAGTTGTGTGTAGGGCTAGGCTGTATGTGCTCCAATGAACAGATGAGACTTGCAAGAAGGATACAGGCTCTTTATGAAAGACAGGAAGGGAAGAAAAGGAGGGGGAGTTGCCCTTTTTGTGCAACAGCAGCTGCAGTGAACAGAACTGAGTGCATGCAGCTCTACCTAGGGATAGTTGAGGAGCCAAATTAGAGATTATGAGCTGGCATTAAAGAGCAAAGCAGAGGTAACACTACAGTAGGTGACTGCTATAGGTCACCTGACCAGAAAGAACAAGAAGATCAGTCCCTCTACAGGCAAATAGGAAGCAGACTCACTGTCATGGGCTGTGACCTTTATCAGGGACATCAATCATCCAAACATCTGCTGGAAGGATAGTGCATCATAAGCAATACAGGTGGTTCCTGGAGTGCATTCATGTGTTCCCCCTCAATGTGACCAAAGAGACAATGAAGAGAGGTATTCTGCTGAACCTGATACTCACTGACAAGGAGAAGCATACTGGGGATACAAAGATCAAAGGCAGCCATGGCTGCAGTGACCATGAGATGTTACAGTCCAGGATTCTGAGTGGAGAAAGAAGGGTGAAGAGCAAGCTCACAACCTTTGACTTCAGAAGGGCTAATTTTGGCTTCTTCAAAATCTTTTTTGGAAAAGTCCCGTGGGATAAAGCCCCAGAAGGAAGAAAGGTCCAAAAAATCTCATTGATATTCAAGGATCACTCCTCCAGGCAGAAGAGATTTCCACTCTATAGAATATCAAATCAGGTAAAAAAGCCAGGAGGCCCGTGTGATTGAAAAAAACAGCTCCTAGCCAAACTCAAATATATAAAGGAAGCACAGAGGGTGGAAGCAAGAACCTGAGAGGAATACAGAAACATTGTCCAATCATCAAGGAATGAGATTAGGAAAACTAAAGCCCTCATGTTAGTTAATCTGTCCAGGAACACCAAAGACACAAAGAAGAGCTTCTATAAGTGCTTAGACAACAAAAGGGAGAATACAGAAATTGTGGATCAGCTTTTTCTTAGGTCCTAGGAACCAAGGGGAAAAGCTGGATGTGGTGGGTTGAGAAGGAAAATGTGCCCTTGTTGGAAAAGGATAAGGTTAGAGAACACTTCAGCCAACTGGACATCCATAAAACCATGGGCCTTGAAAGAATGGACCCAAGAGTTCTGAGAGACATTGTGTATGTCATTTCAAGGCCTCTCTTGATAATCGTTGATCAATCAGGGAGACTGGAGTAAGTATTTGAGCACTGGAGAACAGCAAATATCCCCCCCATCTTCAAAAAAGGCAAGAAGTAGGACTCACAAAACCACAGACCTGTCAGCATCACCTTGAATCCCAGGAAAGTGATATAACAGATAATCCTAGAAGGTATTTTCAGGCACATTAGAAGAAGAAAATTAGCAGGAGGAGACAGCATGGCTTCACCAAGGGGAAGTCATGATTAACAAAACTGATAACCTTCTGTTATTAAGTGACTGACTTGGTAGTGAATGGTGTCTGCCTGGACACGGAGATGAGTGTTGATGAGTGGGCTGGATGAGCAGGCAGTGAGGTGAGTTGAAAACTGGATGATCATCAGCATGAGGTCTAGTTGGAGGCCAGTACTTAGCAGTGCCCTGCCCCGGGTGTACTCCAAGTCCTTGACCTTGGGAAGAACAACCCCAGGCACCAATACATGATGAAGGCAAACTGGAAAAACTCTTGTCACAAAACATCCTGTGGGGTCTGGTGCACATAAAATTGAGCATGTGGAAACTGTGTCCTTGCTGTAAAAAAGGGCCCAGGGTATCCTGGGTTGTTAATGCCTGAAGATTGTGGGAGGTGACCTTCCCCTTTTATTCATCAATGGTGAGTCCATACATGGAGTAACCTGTCCACTTATGGGCTCCTCAGCAGAAGAGAGGCATGGACTTACCAGCAAAGAGCCACAAAGATGACTAAGGAGCAGAAGCATATCTCCTATAATGAAAGGCTGAGAGAGCTCAAACTTTTCAGCCTGAAGAAGAGAAGTCTCAGGAGGGAACTTTAGGAATATATGTGACTGTTTCAAGGGAGAGTGTTAGTAAGATGGAGACAGACTTTTTTTCAAAGAATCACAGAATCACACAGTATCACCAAAGTTGGAAGAGACCTCAAAGATCATCAAGTCCAACCTGTCGCCACAGACCTCATGACTAAACCATGGCACCAAGTGCCACGTCCAATCCCCACTTGAACACCTCCAGGGATGGTGACTCCACCACCTCTCTAGGCAGCCCATTCCCAGTGGCTTCCAGTGAATGAATCAGAGGCAATAAGCACAAATTGAAACACAAGAAGCTCCATATGAATATCAGGAAACACATTTTTACTGTGAGGGTGACTGCGCCATGGCACAGGTTCTCCAGGGAGGTTGTGGATCTCCATCCCTGTGAGATGTTCAGAAGCCATTTGGAAAAGGAAGGAAAAGGAAGGAAAAGGAAGGAAAAGGAAGGAAAAGGAGAGGAGAAGTCTGGAGATGAGATGTTCGGAGAGGAGATGTTCAGACAGGAGAGGTTTGGAGAGGAGAGGTTTGGAGAGGAGAGGTTAGGAGAGGAGAGGAGAAGCTTGGAGAGGAGAGGTTTGGAGAGGAGAGGTTTGGAGAGGAGAGGAGAGGAGAGGTTTGGAGAGGAGAGGAGAGGTTTGGAGAGGAGAGGTTTGGAGAGGTTTGGAGAGGAGAGGTTTGGAGAGGAGAGGAGAGGCAAGGCGAGGAGAGGCAAGGAGAGGCGAGGAGAGGTGAGGAGAGGCGAGGAGAGGAGCGGAGAGGAGAGGTTTGGAGAGGAGAGGAGAGGAGAGGAGAGGAGAGTTTTGGAGAGGAGAGGAGAGGAGAGGAGAGGAGAGTTTTGGAGAGGAGAGGTTTGGAGAGGTTTGGAGAGGAGAGGTTTGGAGAGGAGAGGAGAGGCAAGGCGAGGAGAGGCAAGGAGAGGCGAGGAGAGGCGAGGAGAGGAGAGGAGAGGCGAGGCGAGGAGAGGAGAGGCGAGGAGAGGAGAGGCGAGGAGAGGAGAGGAGAGGAGAGGATTTGATAACTCTCTTCATTAGGATAGCACCAACAGGAAATCAAAGGTTTATCTTCACAAAGATTTCTGACCTCTTTTCTCAGGATGAATTTTTGATTATCTATAAAATGTCCCTGGGCATTCCCTGGGAATTATGCTAGAATTATATAATAATCTAACTATAATTTTGTGAAAGTAATTTGTACATTTGTGCTTATGGTGGAAATAACAAACAGGAATCACATAATCATAACGTCCACAAAAAATAATCAACATATCTTTTATGTGGACACATAGGTAACTAAATGGACTGATGAAGTCATATTGATCACAAAAGAGTCTGTTTGTTCAGCAGAATTGTCTTCCTTATTATATGCAACACACTGTGTATGTCCAATAATTACCCGCAGTCATTAATTTTATCAGTATGAGTCAGAAAATGTACTTTTGTTACCTATTTCTACACTTACTTATGCTATGGGACCCTAGTCCAGTTGGTTTTATTTTATCAAGGCTGAGAGGGTACAGTTGTGAAGCTAATTTATTAACAATGACTCAGAGGAGTCTTCATAAGTGGTCAGGTGTTGGAAGATGATGTTATGACCTGAGAAAATAATGAACAGAATTATATGAAGACAAGGTCATAGCTTTACTTTTTTACACCTGAAAATAGTATACACCCAGTCTGCAACCTTATTTTAGGAAAGAAGAAAATTCTATTCCATAGTTTTGGTGTTGGTTTTTTTTTTTTTTTTTTTTTTTTTTTCTTTCAGCTACTGATCTTTGTTTACTCCAGGACTAAATCCATTGAACATGGAGTTATATCACTAAATGAAAAAATTGTACCTGAGCTAGTCAGCACAAGCTGCTTCTTTAATCAGTGATGAGAACAAAACCCAACCTACCAAAAAAAAACCACCACCCCCCAACAACAATTAAAACCCCCACCACCACCAAAAGCCAAAAAAAACCAAAGAGAAAGGAAAATAATAAAACTACAAACCATAACAACAAAACTGACACTAACAAATATGTCTAAATGCCCAGATGTGATGGGTTATGCCCATCTTGAAAGCAGGGGGGGAGGGCTTGTGAGAGCTTTGCCCTCCCTGGAGAGGGTTTTCCCCCTGGGAAACTGAGCTAGTCTGTTCCACTCCCCCTTCCTGTCCATCTAGCCCATAAAAAGGAAGACACTGCAGCCATTAGCACATCTTTTGGCTCCTGCCTTGCCTGGTCGAGGACTGCTGATGGCTTCCTGCTTCTCTGCTACATGGTCAGGCCTGGTCCTCCTCCTCCCTGCTACATCCACGCCTCTCCAAAGGACTCCAAAAGACTGGTTTTGTATACTTATTTTCCCCATCCATCCTTGTTACTTACCTTTGTGAACCCTTCCTGTTATTGTTTTATATATATATATATATATATAAAGAAAAATTTTGCCTCTCTACTTCCAAACTGACTCCAAATTATTTCTTGGTAGATTTGCTCTTTCCCTGTTCTGTTTTCCCTCAATCAGAAAAGGTGGGGCGGGGGGGGGAGGTAGGATGGGGAAAGTGGGGAGGCATTCTCAGCCTTGGCCCCCATCTGAGCTCTTAAATCCCAGTTAAGGCTCAAACCACCACACCAGATTAGGAAAGATTAAAAAAAAAAAAGAAGATGATCTGTGTGGTCCTTTCCAACCTAAGTCATTCTATAATTCCATGATAGCTGTTCCAAAACTGTCTTTATTGAAACCAATGGTAAAATTTCTATGATGTATATGTATATGCATATGTATATGTACATGTATATATATATGTACATGGAGATATATATATATATTAGTTTCTAAAGCAGGAATGATGACATGTATAACAATCAATACATCTGCTCACATTTCCAAATACTCTGAAATACACATTCAATAATATGCATTTATCTTTATAGAACAATAGCATGCTGGCAGATATTTCAGGGTTTTTTTACTGTTAATAGCTTAAATGAAAAGTAAGAAGTAACACATTTTGCAAATGATGAATATTATTCATTTTTCTCATGTTATAATACATTACTTAAAATATAACAATTGGATTTAATTGCAAAATAGATTTATTTATTTTGTTTTGTCTTCCACCAGTCCCTACAGGTAGAATTTGTTCCATTTATTCCACATTTTCTTATATTTGTTATTTTATTATTCCTCAAATTTAATTATTGACTTTCGTTTATGCAGAAGGCAAAAGTGTGTTTGAATATGCAATCTTTCTCTAGCTATCTTGATACTTGTCACAGTATCAGCTTTTAAAGCATGAACTTTGAACAATATCTCTGCTTCATCAATGTGATGCAGAACTTTGATATATATGTTGTCCATTAGATATGTTACCAAATAGGAAACTTTATGTCCTAAGGAAAAATCAAACCTGTGTATTGCATTTTGCTGAGATGGAGTTAGTTGTCCTAGTAACATCTTTCATAGTGCTGTGTTTTGCAGTTGTAGCTGGACCACAGCAGGGGTTTGGTTACTGCTGAGCAGTGCTCACAAAGCATCAAGGCTGTGCTTTTCCAACAACCCTTCCCTGAACTCCAAACAGTAGTCTGAGGGGTGGGCAAGATCTTAGGAGGGGGACATGTCCAGGTCATCTGAACCAAACTGACCAAAGGGCCATTCCGTGCCATATGACTGGCAAAGGTTTATTGCAAGGGCTAAACTAACCCATTGCCCAGCAACTCTCTCCCATCTCCTCTCTCCTTACCAGGAGATAAGAAGGGGAGGGGGAAAAAAAAGGCAGAGGGAGAGTTTTCAGTTGATTGACACAGAGTATTTTGCTCCTCTGCTACAAAGATATCAGATTACATCAGTATATATAGAGAAGGGAATGAAAAGGGAAAGGAATACCCACCCAAATCCCGTAACAGGCAAAACCACAGCCGCCTGCTCAAGGACCAGAAAAGCCAGAAAGGAGGACCAGTCCCTCCTTTACAGGGCTGTAAATGCAGTAGTCATAAATTCATGATTAGGGGGAATATTATGTGATTCAAACCATTACAGACCCCATCTCAGGTCTAAAAGCTTAAGGGAAAGAAGGAAGTGGTGGAGCACTTGTTAATATTGTTTGCCCTCCTGAGAAACTGTGATGTGTATTGAAGCCCTGCTTCTGTGGCACTGACAGACATTATCTGATGATGGGAAGTAGAGAATAACATTTCTGTTTGCTCTTGCTTCTACTTATGACCTTTGCTTTCTGTTTTGCCTTATTAAAATGATCCTCTTGTGATCCCCAGACCTCTTGTTATATTTTTCCTCATCTTTGTCTATCTAAGAAGGGGAGGTATAGGGAGGCCTTAGTGGGCCCCTAGCCCCCAGCCCGGGCCAAACCACCACAAGCTTGTTACCGGTAAGCAACATACTTCAAACTCTTTACATTTGAGAACAAAATGCGGCTCTTGAAGAATTATATTTTAAGTACTTGCTGTTTGCATATGTTAAAACTTTTTCCAATTTGCTATAATTGTCAAGTAAAATGAGATGATCCGCAATAATGAACAATCATAATTAACTAGCCAAGAAGCACTCCTCAGTTCACTTTCCTTATGACACTATCAATGTCACTATCAGGTCTCTGCACATGGAGACTGTTATTGCAGCTGTCACAGAATTAAATGAAATCTATCTAGCAACATCTGGCTCCTCAGAAGAAAATATTAATAATTCCACCAGCTTTCCCCATCTCTGCCTGCTGTATTCTAATTATGATGTAATGGAGGACATCAGCATGCTGTAGACTTGGTGATTAACCCAGGGCAGCTGAGAAATAGGCCTAGTGAGATGAGCAAGGCGCATAGATCAGCTCAATCAATTATCTTTTTTCTCAAGCCTCTTCTATACAACAGTGACCTTGTGATGGGAAACAGCAGTTACACTTGAACCCATTTAGGAGGTCAGATATTTCACAATACATTGCAGGAGCTAAATGCTTGATTTTCAGTTCAGTTATGTGAAAAAGGAATATTATATATGTATATAATGTACAAAGTGTGTACATATGGACACATGCACACACTTTGCAAGCCTTTTTTTTCTAATAAACATACATCTTTAGCTTGTTTGCTTTCTCCTTTCATGAATCGACATATGTACCCTTTCCACTTTTGTTTGGTTCCTCTTATGATTAAGCAACAGTCTGCCAATGTTGAAGTAACATGGAAAATGGAATGTCAGTATAGCGACTAGGAAAAGAAAAACAAGCAACAAAGTTCCAAATATTACTTCCAGTATTCACATCAACAAAATCTTAGTTTTGAAGTATAGTCACTTGTACTGTCTTGTGTTCTGGAGACTGTGCAGCTCATTTAATTCAGATTGCAGACATACCCGCTTCTTTGCCTGAAATGTTCATGCAAGTAGTTGTCACTATAAAGCAACTAGACTAATGATCCTAGATTTATTCTGGTAGCATTCTATGGTGCCTACACTAAATGAAGCAATTCTGTGCACTCAGACACTCATCTACATCGTCCTGTTTGGCATCATTTGCAACCACTCTGTGATATCAAAGCAGTTATACAAGAATGAAGAATCTACAACTGAACATAGCTTTTAACACTATTTATTTTAAACACAAGATACAAACCGATGATCACAATAAAAACAAAGAGTGAACAGTGAGAAAGAATCAAGTATATTAAGATTCATCTTAAAGAAAAAAAGGTGGATTATTTTCATGTGGTGAGTAAAAAAAAATGTGCTGTGACCTTTAGCAAATCACTGATGGGGATAAAAAACCCACTCAAATATTTCTACTATGATCAGGGCTCTTTCTGCTGCTTCAAGACACAATGTAATCTTTCATTCTAAATACTATGGGTAAATAAACGTTATAGGATTTCACAGTTTTCTAGTGCCAGTTGCTCCTTCAACCACTTTTACTAATATAAATATTGAGTTCAAATTCAAGTCTTTGTAAATACAACAGAATTTTCTTTTAGTTAGTCCTTTCACAGAATCATAGAATGCTTTAGGCTGGAAGAATCTTTAAAAGTCAAACCTCCTGCAGTGAACAGGAACATTTTTAGCTAGATCAGGTTGCTCAGAGCTCCATCCATCTGACCATGAATGTTTCCAGGAATGAGGATTCTACCACCGTGTTGGACTCTGTTCCGTGTTTCACCACCCTCATTGTAAATAATATGTCTTCCTTATATCTGATGTAAATCACCCTCTTTTAGTTTAAAAACCTTACATCTTATCTTGTTGCAACAGGTCTTGGTAAACAGATCATCTACATTTTTCTTGTAGGCTTTCTTGAAGGCCATAACAAGGTCTTCCTGGAGCCTTCTCTTCTCCAGAATTAATAACCCCAATTCTGTCAGCCTTTCCTCATGACAGTGATGGTCCAGCCCTCAAACAGTCCCTCTTCAGGACACAATTCAACAGATACCTCTCTTCCTTGTGTTGAGGACTCAAGAACTGGAAGTAGTACTCCAGATGGGGTCTCATTTGTATTGACCTGGTTTAGGGAGTTTCATTACCCATATGGAAAGGTATCTTTTACAGAAACAAAATTTTCTCTTTGAATTTGCTGGGCAAAACAAATATGTTCAGCACTAAGCCATACTTTTTCACTTGCTCCTGTACGTATGAGCTATGTACCATTGTTACATCCACTGCAGACAGGCTGGATTCAGAAGGGGACTTTGTTACTTGCAATGAGGAATACCACAATAATATTCTGAACTCCACGTCAAGGAATAAGAAATTGACAACTTCCTTAGCTATAAGTACAACAGCACAAAAAGAAAAAAAAAGGAGGATTTGAACAGTGATGCCCTTTTAAATTCTCACTGATTTGGTGGAAATATCATCACTCTAGCTATCATTTCCAAGTAATCAAGCTACCTCGAAATCTGAGCAGATAAAGATAGTTAAATTCCTTCTTTCACCCTACTGACTCTTGACTATAATGAAGTTTGATAAATGAACGGCCTGAGAAAGTGAAGTTATTTAAGAACTCAGAAAAATCACTCTTATCTTCTATGACTGGCTACTAGCTTCCCCATCACTGAAGATATTTGACCTAATGAGCCAATTAATCCTGTTTGACCACTGCTTTCTCCTCCCTCCCTGTTTGCAGGGTCCAGGTTTTGAGGTCGAGGAGCCAATAGGCAGGCGCTGTTAAGGCTGCCTGGAGGGGGTGGAAGCTGGACCCCCATGCCTCACGTTTAAGAGATGCAACTGCACATGTCAAAGGCCATGAGAGAAGGCACGTGCAGTTTTGCCTGCCAGACAACATTTTGAACCATTGGCAGGATTTGAATAGCTGATCTGCCATTGGGCCATTTAGTTTTCAAAAGGGAATTATAGTGGAAGACTTCAGAGCCCACAGTTCTCCTTCTTCTCTCTCCCCCCCCCCCCCCCCCCCCCCCCCCCCTTCGTTAATAGGATTCAAGGCGGTGACAAGCACCTACTTTGCACTGCTGTCTTCAGGGCAATTAGCTTCTTCTGTCCTAGCAGCATAGTTTTATATCTCCACCACAGCAGTGTGTCTCCCTCTCTCTCACTTCCTCTAATTTTGCATACTACTGTTTGGATTACTCCTGCCCTTTGGATTACAACTACAAACTCAGAGCATCACTTCATTCAGCAAAGGTTTTGGTAGTTAACAGCTCGGCGGTTCATGAGTAACTTACACTAATTTACTGGTTATTTCTAAGGTTAATAGCTTGTTTACGTGTGGTTAGCTCTGTTGTGAACCTGAGGTGGTCCGTCTCGCCACCTGGGGCAGCATTGCTGTTTGTTTCCGCATATAAGAAGTTTCCAGTTTGTTTCCTCTGTATTCTAAGTTCTGATTTTCCTAGGTTGTTATTCTACTGCTTATTAGCATCCTGTTGGGTGTAATTAACCTATCATTGACCGGGCAATTGAACATCATATTATATTTTATCATATTCAGCTTATCAATTTGATTAAAAACTGTATCATTGTCAAGTCAACATTTATTGAATAAGAAGAATCTAAGAACTGTCTCGATGAATGCATATGCAAAATTATTTTTAGAAGATTAACTTCTGGAACATTCTGCTCATCATAATGTAAACCTCAGGTGGAAGAACAGCAATCTTATGGTGAGCTGACTCAGAAGATAATTTCAGTATCAAATCAAAATGTAATGAATAGGCAAAATATAATTTGACCATACCCAGAAATCACATCCAAATAATTCCACAGCTAAAAAATTGTTAATTTAGGAATCATAAGAAAAGTCTCCAAATAATAGTATACTTTGGATCTACATTTCTGAAGAATGATTAAATTGTTTAAAGCTTCCATTTTCTTCTCTGTTAATTTAAGTAATATAATAGAGAATGAATGACCTAATCACCATCTTGTGTTCATTTAAAGTGAAAACCATGGCAAGAATTCTGCCACAGTTCTTCTAGCTATGCATTAAATAACAGTCTCATAAAAATTACATGAGGTTTTAGTTGGGAAAGGCACAGCTTGAGTTTATGGAAAAGCTCTTATATTTTATATCTGATCAGCAATATGGTTTCCTATTTTGTGATCACAAGTTTTTTCTCTGTCTCATTTTTTCAGTGGAAAGCCCTGCTATTTACTTCCACATACAGCAAGTGTTATGTCCCCCTAGGCTATGATATTAAACATTCTGACACACTTGTTTCGGTTCCCTTGATGGTGACTTAGACTGAAAAGGGTTTTTTGGGTTTCCTCCAAGCCTCAGTAACATAATGTCTCTGAGCTTTTTCACATGTGGTATAATTAACATCTAAATTTTTTAAAGAACAAATAGGAGGCCAAAAGTGGATGGGTTATGTAAAAATTAATAAGGCATTGTTTCAGATTTAATCAAACAGTATCACCAGTGTCGACATGTCCTTTATTAAGTTAACTTTGCTATTTATTCTCCTGAAGAGACTACTATTTTAATAAAGCAGTGATCTTTTCAGGCATGAAACATTCCTTAAAAAAAATGAAAAGAAGGAAGAAAAGAGAAGGAGAAAGAAAGAAAGAGAGAAAGAAAGAGAGAAAGAGGGATAGAGAGAGGATGGAAAGAGAGAGAGAAAAAGAAAGAAGAAGAAAGAAAGAAATAAGAAGAAAGAAAGAAAGAAGAGAAAAAGAAAGAAAGAAAGAAGAAGAAGAAAAAGAGAAAGAAAAAGAGAAAGAAAGAGGAGAGGAAAGAAAGGAAGGAAGGAAGGGGAAGGGGAAGAATGAGAAAGAAAGAAAGTGAGAAAGAAAGAAAGGAAAGAAAGAGAGAAAGAGAAAGAAGAAAGAAAAGAAAAGAAAAGAAAAGAAAGAGAAAAACAGAGCCAAGAAAGAAAGAAAGAAGGAAGGAAGAAAGAAAGAAAGAAAGAAAGAAAGAAGGAAGAAAGAAAGAGAGAAGAGAAGAAGAAAGAAGAAAGAAAGTGAGTGAGTATATTTGTTTTACTTTACATGTATTTTCTGTAGTGTATCACCTTATTCAATATGTGCTGGCTGAATCCACAGAGAACAAATTCTCAGACAAAAAGAAAAAAAAAAAAAAAGAAAAAGGCAAGCTTTGAGTTGAAAGACAGAAAAATATGTCTCACTGAAAGTTGAATTTTTATTAACTTAAGAAAGGCATGATACATCCCTCCTCTTGCCCCAAACTGCCTCTTGTAATGTACAATATCAGAAAAGGCAAAAGAGAGAATGAGATGTATCCTGTACAGAGTAATGTCATATTGATATTATTTAGCCAGCCTATGTGCTCTTTGCTATCCCTACTGTTCTGTGCCCCTGAGTTGCCTGATGTCACATGAACTGTCCATCTTTGCATAATACTGCAGCCTTTAAACAGAGTATCTTTGCAGCAGCCTTATAGTCTTCAGGACTAAGTTACAGAATGTATTATCAATAAATATGCAGGTCTTGACAGCTTCCAGAGATCTGAATATAAGAATCTTTCTGGGTTAGGTTTAATAGAAACAGTGTTATTCTCAGTAAATTTCAAGAGTTGATCACAGCTTTATTTTAGATTGCATTTTCAAATGGAGGTCATATTTTCACATCCATATCTATGAATATGGAATTGTGAAAATTACCACTGCTTCTACAGCAGTAACCAAAACAAGTGGTACGTGCTTATTTGAAATGTATGTGTTGCGTGTTATTGCTCTTTAGAAAGGTACTGACTGTAGGAGAAAGTAAGGTTTTTCACTTGTGTGGTCTGCTGCAACAGTAATAGCAGCATTTTCTGGAATAAGGAGCAAATGCTTCAGAGAAAGAGTATGCTTTGTGAGAGAAAATGATAAAGGCTAGGGTGGTGGAACCAAAACAAAACAAAGAAGGCAAGAAAGGAATCTTAGCATGTGCACAAATGGATGTATTTATAAGAACAGAAACATTTACACATCTCCAGTGTAACTCCAAGAGAAAAATTTGTTAATAACCTCTTTTATGTCTGTTATTTGCATTTAAAAACAAAACAAACAACATTAAGCAAAGCAAAACAAAACAAAGCAGCTGTAGATTTTTTTTGCCTGTTTGAGGGTCTGGGGTTTTTTGTGTGTGTATGTGAGGTGAACTGTATATGAAAAAGTTACAGTGAACACAGGTCTGGTCAATTCAGGATTAGTCTAAGAAAGAGACTATTATCCTCTCTCACAGTTGATTGTTCACATGCTAATTGTGGACTTCAGCAATTTTTGAGGCAATAGTAACCTTGGGGAAAAAAAAAAAAGTTTAGGAAGTATAAAATTAAAAAATAAACATATGAAGAAAAGATTTTTTCTTATTATTTCCAGCACTAAGCAGTCAGACATTGGTAAAACTCTTATTAATATACAGATGTACAATTAAAACAGAGGAGTTAGAATAGTCCTTCTTTGTCACTGTTTGCTTAAACACTCCTTCTGTATGTCTGGTCTGTTTCAGTACAAGTACTGTGTACTGTGGCACTTAGAAACCTAGATCTTTTCTTTGGTAATTTTCTCAACTCAGTTTATAGAGAGTCCTCTAAAATACAGCTGCAAGTAACTTGTATCATTAGGCTGCTGTGTGCATAGATGTGCACTTGGGTATTATCATTCTAAGTTACCATCACAGAGCTCTCTTGTACCTAGACATCACTTACAATTTATCTTTTCGTTCCATTATCAGAGCTCTACTTTTAGCATTGCATCTCCATCTCAGTGTCTGTGCCTTAGTCTGCTGAAGTAGGATAAACAATACAGATTTTTACTGGGTATTACAACATAAAAGCCATCTTTCAAAAAGGAGTGTTAATTCCGCTGCTAGGGTTTTATTAACTAACTTTGTCTGTTTTCCACAGAAATAAATATTGCTTCTTAAAAAGAAAAAAAAATAATTAATAACTACCCTATTATTACTATTACTATTTCTAAGTCATCTGCACTCACTGCTCATTTTCTCCATGTTCTGCTGCTTCTGTCATTCATGTCACTTTCTTGCTACCTCTTTAAAAATTACTGTATACTGCTCTTGGTCTATACCTTTAATACAGGTATGTGCATGTTAAATACACCTGCTGCCTTCAAGGATATGAATATTCATATACAGCTCTGAAATCTAAAGGAGATAAATACAGTTGTAGCAAAAATGAAATTTCAACCTTGTTGTAACCTCACCTATATTTTGGAGGTATCTCTGAATAGCTTATCTGGGCACACCTGGACTAGTTGGTGAATTCTGCTATCATATAAAAGCTCCAGCTGATATCACAATGTGATACTATCATACAAGCTGTGATTTGCTTCTTATTGTGTATCTGTTTTATTACTAAGAAAGGCTATTTTAAGTACAGAGAAAGCAGGATGGAAAAAGGGTAAG